>NC_134354.1:317811454-318422882 GCF_048569485.1 Anomaloglossus baeobatrachus | reverse complement strand
CTCTGCAATCTGACAAGAGATGTGCAGGAGCTAGAGGCAGGGGGAGATCCCCCCCCCCGTGATGTCTGCCGACCCTGTGTCACTGCACTGGTCGCACAAAGCTGCTGCCGACCATGCAAATGATCACAGGGAGCTGCGCGCCACACTTTCTTTGACTCCGGCTTGACTGCTGAACTCAGGGAATAGCCGGCTCCCACTACAGAGGGCGATAAAACACAGCCGCCGGGGAGACTCCCGGAGCGCTGCTTCACGGAGCCTGACAGCGCCCCCCTCACAGCTGCATCCGGGGCAGATGCCCTGCCAGCCCCCCCCTAGATACGCCTCTGTCATCCGACGGTTTGCATGGCAGGTCTCAGGGGGGTCAGGGGGTTTAATCCTTTTCGTTCCTCTGCACACAGGCAAGTCCTTCACAACCTGGGTATGTTCCAGCTTTCTGTTGGGTCACCTATGGCTACATGCGCACGCTGCAGTTTTTTCTGCACACAAACTGCAACCAAAACTGCAACCAAAACTGCACCTTGTCAGAGAGAGCCTGAAAATGTCCCAAAAAAACGCTTGTAATGTAGGTGTGTTTTGGGTGCATTTTTGGTGCGTTTTTGTCATTGCGTTTTTTTAAAGGAGAAGCAAAATATGATAGGAAAGGATAATGGATAGATAGCTAGATTAGATGATAGATAGAAAAAATAGAAAGAATAGCTAGATGGATAGAGAGATAATAAGGACATATAGATTAGATAATAAGAAAGAACAGAAAGAGAACATAGAAAGAAATAATAGAATAGCTTGATAGAGGGATAGCCAGCTTGGTTAGCTTTTTTTTCTGTTTTTGGGGTAAAAAAAAAAATAACATGGGGTCCCCCCCATTTTTCATATCCAGCACAGGAACAGCAGCAGCTGCAGGCTGCAACCCTCAGCTCTCTGCTGTACCTTAGCTGGTTATAAAAAATAGAGGGGATCCCACAGTTTTTTTTTATTTGATTTATTATAACAAAAATGACAAGGAATCCCCTCATTTTTCTAATACCAGCCAAAGTGCAGCAGACAACTGAGGACTAATATTATTAGGGTGGGAAGGGCCATCGTTATTTGGCCCTTTCCAGCCTAACAAAAGCAGCCCACAGCCGCCCCAAAAGTGGCGCATCCATAAGATGCAACAATTCTGGCGCTGGACCCGGCTCTTCCCATTGCCCTGGTGCGGTGGCAATACGGGTAATAAGGAGTTAATGATAGCTGCCACTAAGCCCTAGGTTAGTGATGTCATGCGTCTATGAGACACCCCACATCACTAATCTGTAAGTGAAAGTAAATAACCAAAAACAGCCAAAAAAATCCTTTATTTGAAATAAAATAAAAAGCCTCCCTCTCTCACCACTTTATTAACCCCCAAAACACCTCTCCAGGTCCAAAGTAATCCACACAAGGTCCCATGATGCTTCCAGCTCTGCTATATCCCTGTCCTGTCACAGCCAGCGGTCATTCAGCACGGCTGCCAGCTGTAAGTAAGTGTGGACAGAGCCACAGTGATCAGAATAAACTAGGGTGAACCCCTGACATCACAGCTACGGGTCCCGCATTACAGCGGGTGTCGCAGCAATGACGTCATGGCCAGGTTCACTGTGTTTCAGGCCGCTACTGAAGTAGAGTCCTCAAGCTGTCACAGCAAACCACTCGAGTGACTGAAGTGAGCAGCGCGATCGGCGGTGCCGTCATTCAGGTGTTTGCTATCACAGCTCGAGTCCTCCACAGCTGATCGAGCGACCCTCTTCAGTGTTGTATGATTTAGACATGCCCACCAGTGGCTGTGATTGGTTGCAGTCAGACAGCTGTCACTCAGCATGGGGGCTTGTCTGACTGCAACCAATCACAGATGGGGGAGGAGTCAATATGTATGAGGCTAATGAGCGGGTCGGGAAGAAGATGAGAGGCGGGGGAGCAGTGTGACAGCCGGTGATCGGTGAGTATGTACTGCTTGGGGAGAAAGAGAGAGAGTGCAAGAGAGACAGAGACACCGACACGGGCACAGACACTGACACGGCACCACACTGACACAGCACCGACACTGACACGGGCACGACACTGACACGACACACGGACACGACACACGGACACCGGCATGTCAAAATCCCTCCATCATTGATTTTGTCATTCTGGAACTAAGTTGGTGAGCTGCGTTTTTGTTGACTAAACCGCAGGTAAAATGCATGCACAAAGCATGCCAAACGCACCAATTTGATAGCATGCATTTTTCCCTGCGTTTTTCATGCCTTCATTGATTTCAATGGGTCATAAATGTTAACAAAAACTCAAGAAAGAATGAACATGCTGCATCTTTTTTTGTCACAAACGTTTGACAAAAAAACCGCTGACAAATAAACTGCAATGTGTGCACAGCAAATCTGACTTCTCATAGACTTTGCTGGGAAGTCAGATGTCAGAAAGTTCTGACAACAAAACCACCAAAAAACGCGGCAAAAACGCGACAGAAAACACAGCGTGTGCATGTAGCCTATCACTCCTGACTGGCCTTGAGGGGTGCGGTGTCACCTCAGAGGGGCAGAGCTAGTGCAGGTGTTAGCACTGGCGTGTTTGCACTCTAAGAGACTCAATTTAGGTTGTGGCATTGCTGGGAGGCGAGGTGCCATTGCTCCCAGCAATCATGTGGTGCAGGGGTCCCGGGACGCTGGGTCCTCTAGTGTTAGCTGTTGCCAGGGGATATGTAATGCCATGTCTTTTAGTTCAGCTAGGTGGTGAGAGGTTCCTTCCAGTCAATCTTCCTTTCCCCCTCCTTTGTCACTCTGGATTGAAGGTGGAGACTAGAAGCTACCTCAGCAGAGTCAGCTGACCCAGGAGAGGGATATTTAAATCTGCCGAAACATCTGGTCAGTGCTGATTATTTTCAGTTGTGCCTGGGTAGGAAGGTTAGTAGTTTGTTTTGCTGTTGTCTTATTTGAATGGGGAGAATCAAACCTTCAGATATGAATAATATGGGCCAATGGAGAAAAGTAAAATCCCCATTCATGAATGCCTAGGAAAACAACTGACGCCCCTGGACTAGTCAGGTCGTCACAGGGTACTGCACGCTCTTTATTTCTTAGTGCAGGACTCAACCCCTCTTGGTTCTGGGTTCCCAACCTATAGTACTGCCTCCATCAGCATCCAAAATCCCAACCACACCTCACCCTGCCAGACACACCAGTGCGCTGCTAAGCTGGAATAGGGCCGCCCACCTAGGGGTCAGGCTTACTGGTGGGAAGGAAGTAGAGCAGAACAGTAGTAGCCCTCGAGCAATGAGGAGCTAGGGGGAGTGTATGGCTCCCGGGGAGTAAAAGGTTGGGTTGCAGACGGTGGTCTGGACTCAGAGGAGTCGGAGACCCGGTCGTGGGATATTGGGACTGAGTGCATAGACCTAGTCTTGGAGGACGGTCAGCAGCTCAAGTTTAATAGCCAGTCCGGGATCGAAAGCACGACGGGGGACTGGACCCTAGGTCGAGTAGTAGCTTCAAGCTACCTGGCAATTACCCTGCGGAGGATGGACTGTCCCCACAAAGCTCAGAGATCAGGGGCACTAGCGCAATGAGGGGGATAGGGCTTTCCAACCCATGCAGCCCACAGAAATCCCAAGCATGAGCCCTTGAGAGCAAAGCTCCTCTACCAATAGTAGGGAGCGGGGCCCGGACAGCTTTATGCCTACGGGCCACCTGAACATCTCTAAAATTGTGCACGGAGGCAGGCTCGGGACCATCAGGCAGTACTGTAGGGGACGGATACCCGGACGGGCTCCATTAAGAGGTCAGCGGCACCCAGAGACTTGGTTTACCTTGTTGTCAGAGTCTGCTTTTCATCACCGACGCTGTCTGAGTGAGTACATTGTCATCCCCTGCTACTACCTAGCCCTGTGCTCCCCTGCACTCCACCAGCCAGAGTCCCGGGGCCTTCTCTACCCGTGGAAGGAAACGTCATCTGGCTGCCCCCATTCTATCTTCCCCCGGCCACTTCCATCGCCAGCGGCGGTGGTCCCTGTTACCGCACACCATGGGTGGTGTCACGAACTCTCTCTTCCCTGTGAATAGCCCCATTTTTATTTTGCAAAAAAGAAAAAATGCCAGCTTACCAAGTTGATTCAATAAATAGGCTGCTATTCCATATGGGCGCTCAGCAACGGATAAATGGCAGGAGCTCTTGCCAGCAATTGAGATGAAGGAAGGATAAATCCAGCGAGCCAGGCTTGTAATGAATAAAAAAATCTTTTTCTTTATTTCAAACGTAGATTAAAAATCTTTTTCCATAGCAGCATAGTACAAATACAGGCAGAGATGAAAAAAATACTGCTGTAAAGCGCATGGCAAGACACGTTTTGGCTAAACCTTTATCATTGCCATGATACACAATGCTATCTTACTGGGATATAAGAAGGAAAAACTCCTAAGGTAGGTGGTGCTATAATTAATTAATCCGTAATTGATCACACTTGTGAGCATCCACCTATAACATTGATTATTTAAAAACAAGTATTAACCCTAAAAAAGGCTGATACGCTAGCAGTAATTTTTCTATATGATTTACAATCTAATATATAAAGCTGAATGTGTGTGTGTGTGTTTGTGTGTGTCCGGGATTGGCATCTGCATCGTCGCAGCTACAGCCACAAAATTTTGCACACTCACACTTCTGGACCCCGAGAGCGTCATAGGCTATGTTTTGAGGGGAAATTTTAACACCGCGCTTTACAGTTATTCACCAAAAACCTGCTTCCATTAAAGCGAATGGAGCTGGGAGCCACAGTGCAGCCAGAACTTCAGAAGAATGCGCAGCCATGCCCTTATATGGAATGTTGGTGTGTCATAATGCAGCCAGGGAAAGAGACAGACAAAGACAGGGAAAGAGACAGACACAGACAGGGTAAGAAACAGACATAGACAGGGTAAGAAACAGACATAGACAGGGAAAGAGACAGACAGGGAAAGAGAGGGAAAGAGAGAGAGACAGGTTAAGAGACACACAGACAGGTAAAGAGACAGACACAGACAAAGAGACAGACAGGGAAACAGACAGACAGGGAAAGAGAGCGAAAGAGACAGACAGGGTAAGAGACAGACAAAGAAAGGTAAAGAGACAGACAAAGACAGACACAGGGAAAGAGACAGAGGGAAAGAGGGAAAGAGACAGACAGGGAAAGAGAGGGAAAGAGACAGACAGGGAAAGAGACAGACAGGGAAAGTGACAGAGATAGATAGACAGACAGGGAAAGATAGATAGACAGGGAAAGAGATTGAGACAGTCGGAGAAAGAGACAGAGACAGTCAGAGACAGACAGGGAAAGAGAAAGACAGACAAAGAGATAGAGAGTGAGACAGAGAGATATATACAGAGGGGGAGACAGACATTATAATTACATTTATATCTATTTGTTTTGTGGTTTTTGTGTGCAGAATACATTTTTGTTTTGTTAATACATTCTATTTTGTTAACAGCAGTTATTAACCCGGGCGAAGCTGGGTAGTACAGCTAGTACATGATATAACAGATTATGCATACAAAAATTATTTTCACCATATTAACATGTGCAAAGAGAAAAAACAATACAAAACCTCAAAAAAAAATGCACCTTCAATATAATTTTAGCACAGGAAAATATATAGAAACTTTGAACAGAGCGGGCTATGGTCATTAACATTAGAATCATTATTTTTGGATTTTTAATAAATTCTGATTAGATCTTGTCTATTATTTAAGCCTATTGGCATCCTAGTTTCCAGAGTAAAAACCCAAGCGGATTCTCTGTTAAGTAGTTTACGTTTTCTATCGCCCCCTCTGGTAGATCGTGTTACTGATTCAATTGCTTTAAACCTTTATTTTGAAGTGGCCGCAAGCCCCTGGGTCCGGAGACCCTCAAGCCGCAGTGACCCCCGGGTCCGAGTGGTTCAACCGCTGCTGGCGGCACATAACCATGGAGAAAAGCTTCAATTCTCAGAAGCAGGAGAAGCCATTGAATGCATGGAAGGGGATGTCCTACACGGTACAAATCAGAACACCTCCTCAGCTCAATCTGCAATATGGAAAAGCTTGATTCAGATGTTTTGTATTAAGCAATTCAAAGTGAAAGCTGTGCAAGTTTCGGGTTATAGAGTCCACCTTTGTCAGAAAATACCAAAGAGGATCACAAATAAAGGCTTCATCTTCCAGGAATCAGTCTGGTAAGATGTGGATCTTATCTAGCATGCAAGCACTAAGGATATGTGCCTTCTGCAATTCTGCCCCTGGACCTCCAGTGATGCCGTGTTCTATAGTTGACTTTTTTCCTACCTCAACCGCAAAATGAGATATGTAATTATCAATTCCCACAAGATGGAGGTCTTTAAATTTCCACTTCCAACATGCCAGTCAATACCTGTCAAACTTCACCCCTTAGGGCGGGCCTGGTCTTGTGGATGAACATCCTCACCTTTTACTGGCTCTACTTTTTCCAAACCATCCATGCTGGTCTTCATGTCCCAGAAATGTCACAAAAGTACTGAGAAAGGAGTACCTGGTTATTCCTGATTACATACTGTATTCACTTCTATAGTAGAAGATGTGGAAATGGAGAAGGAGATCATTGGGGTGAAAGTGCGTATGCCAGAGCTGATGAATATTCTGCATTTTCTGTTTAACTGCAGGGTATTGTTGAACAAAACAACAATAATTTTCAGGCTCTGCATCCAATCCCCAAACCAGCAGCAGCCCCTGTTTGGCCATCATATCCCATGGCACCTACTTTTCAGGCTCCTATTTCTATTGGTAAAGATACCGCTGACATGGTTGATCTGTGACCCCCTGGCCTATCAGGTCGTCACAGGGTATTGTGCAATCTGCCCTTCTGCATAGTATCCACCTCCTCTTTGGTTACAGGTCCCTGACCTTTGGTGTTGCCAAGAACAAGCTAATAAAAATCCTAGGAACACTCTACACCACACCCACCAGACACACCAGTGGACAGCCTGAAGGGACCTCATTCACAGATTTTCAAATACAAAAATCTTAATTACTTACCGGTAATGGGATTTTCAGAAGCCCATGACAGCACCACCTGAGAGATAGGTTCCGCCCACATCAGGACAGGAAACCCACTGATAAAAAGGCGGTACCTCTCCTCCACATCAGTAGGTTTACAGAGCCAGAGAGGACCAACAAAACACAAACAAAAATGTTAATCACACCACCACCAAAGGAATACACCATTAACTCTAACACTCCCCGAAGGGTGCCCATAACCAGTGAATAGGTGGGGAACTAAAGGTGCTGTCATGGGCTTCTGAAAATCACATTACCGGTAAGTAATTAAGATTTTTCCCTTTCGCCCATGACAGCACCACCTGAGAGATTCTAGAGACCAATCACCTTAGGGAGGGACCACCGCCTGCAATACTCGTCTACCAAGCAGGGTCGGCCGTGGAGGACAAGTCAAGTCTATAGGGACGGAAAAAGGTAGAGGAAGAGGACCAAGTGGCGGCCCTGCATATCTGATCAAATGAGACCTCTGCCCTCTCAGCCCAAGTAGTAGAAAGTGACCTAGTGGAATGGCCCTTAATCTTAAGGGGAACTGGTACCCCCTTAGATGAGTAGGCCAGCAAGATAGCATCCCGGGCCCACCTAGCTAAGGTGCTTGTAGATACTTTACAGCCCCGGGACTTTCCCTGGAACGCAACAAACAGGGCCTTAGATTTCCGCCATTCAATGGTCCTATCTAAGTAGGTTATAAGGGCCCGTCTCACATCCAAGCTATGGAGCCTGGCCACTTTTTCATTGGAAGGAGGTCACAATGGAAGGCAGTATGAATTCTTGGGACCTGTGAAGGGCTTGACAACTTTAGGCAGGTATGAGGGATCTGTACACAATACCACCTTATCGACCAAAATTTGGGTATATGGATGGACAATGGAGAGCACCTGTAGGTCACCCACCCATCTAGCGGACGTCAAGCGATGAGCAGTACCACCTTCAGGGTCTTGAAGGGAACATCCGAAAGGGGCTCAACGGGGTGTCTATAAGGGCATCAAGGACAAGATTTAAACCCAGGGAGGCATGCGAGGAGAAGGGACAGGAGTCACTCTAGCACAGGATTTAATGAACCCGCTAATCCATCTATTCTCTGTGAGGTTATGTTTATAGAGGGTTCCTAGGGCCAAAACTTGTACCTTCAAGGTGCTAGTGGATGAGTCCAACTCCAACCCTTACTGAAGGACTTCCAGGATGGCCGGGAAGAGAGTGGGACCCCCGATCTGTGCCCCGGAAACTTGCTGGATTTTCCACCAGACCCTTCCCTAAATACCAGTGGCGACCGGCTTCCTACTTTTAAGGAGAGTTTTACTAAATTCTCAGAGTATTCCTGTGCTAGGAGCAGCCGCCTTTCAAATGCCACGCTGTCAAGTGGAGGGTAGGATCCTTGGGTTGGCACATTGGTCCCTGGACTAGTTGGTCTGTCTTGTCCGGCAGTATCCAAGGATCTGATATTGCCAGTCTTTGGAGCCAATAGAACCAGGCTCTTTTTGGCCAGAAGTGAGCTGAGGATAATGAGGGCTTTGTCTTCCCAAAGCTTCCTGAGCACTGCCGGAAGAACCAGGGGTGGAAAGGCATATTGAAGACCCTGTGACCAGGGGATCGCCATTGCATCTATTGTCATGGGATGATCCCTGGCCGATTTTATTGCAGTTAGTTCTCTGAGGTTTGAGGACTGAGTCCTCACATGATCGTCCCATAGTCCTTGTAATAGGGGAGTTCTCAGGTAAGCTCCCCAGTCTATGTGACCTGCATCTGTTGTAATGATATCCGTGATGTTGGGACACCATGACACCCCTGCAGACAAATGAGTTAAGTTCTGCCACCAGGACAGGGAAAGCAACACCTTTGGATCCAAGCGGATTCTCATATCCAAGAAGCCTCCTGACTGTTGCTATCAGGCCAGGACTTGCATCTGAAGGGATCTCATATCTATCTGAGCCCAAGGAACCGTGGGGATGCAGGATGTGAGAGACCCCACAAGAGACATAGCCTGTCTGAGGGTCATGACTGATTTTTCAATCGCCAAGGTGACCAGGGGTTGTAACCTGAGTATCTGCTCCTCCGGGAGAAGACTTCTGAGTGCCGGAATCCAGGATCAGACCCAAGAAAGACCGACGCTTTTGAGGTTGTATTCTAGATTTTTCCTAATTTATGATACACCTTAAAGGTACCGTCACACTTAGCGACGCTCCAGCGATCCCACCAGCGATCTGACCTTACAGGGATCGCTGGAACGTCACTACATGGTCGCTGGTGAGCTGTCAAACAGGCAGATCTCCACAGTGATCAGAGATCAGCCTCCAGCCACCAGCGACCAGTGTAACGACGCTTTGCTTCGTAACCATGGTAGACATCGGGTTACTAAGTAAAGCGCTTCACTTAATTACCCGATGTGTATCTTGGCTACGTGTGCAGGGAACAGGGAACCGGCTTCTAGAAGCTGCGGACGCTGGTAACCAAGGTAAATATCGGGTAACCAAGCAAAGCCTTTGCTTGGTTACCCGATGTGTACCTTGGTTACCAGCGTCCGCAGAAGCCGGCTCCCTGCACATTCAGATCGTTGCTCTCTCGCTGTCAAACAGCGATATGTGCTTCACAACGGGAGAGCAACAACCAAAAAAATGGTCCAGGACATTCAGCAACGACTGGCGACCTCACAGCAGGGGCCAGGTCGTTGCTGGATGTCACACACAGCGACATCGCTAGCAAGATCGCTGTTGCATCACAAAAACCGTGAATCAGCAGCGATGTTGCTAGCGATGTCGCTTAGTGAGACGTGGGCTTAAGTGCTCTAGGATGGAGATCACTATTCATATCTCTCCCTGTCATATAGATGTTACAATAAAATACCCCCGAGGGGGCGACTCCAGTTGTAATGTCAGCTCTTTTGCAATGATCTGTAGAATCCACGGGCTGGAAGAAATCTTTTCCCATGCAGGAAGGAAGAGGGAGAACCCCCCCCCACTGGGATGGTAGCGTCATTGAGGGCCTTGTGGCTTGGTAGAGGATGATGGACCAAACATAATCCTGAGAACCTCTTCCTTCTATCGTTCCAGGAGTCCTGGTCGCTGGGAGGCTCCTTATGGAAAATTGCTTCCTCCGAAATGGACGGCTACGAGGGAATGGAGTTTGTACAGCCGGAAATCCTTGTTTCTTGTTTGCCGCTTTGGACAGAAGGTCATCCAGCTGTGATCCAAACAAAAAGTGTCCTTCACAAAGTATCCCGTATAGTCTGTTCCTGGACTGTACGTCTCCCTTCCAGCATTTCAACTAGAGGGCCCTTCTGGCTGAATTGGAAAGAGCTGCTACCTTTGCAGATAATTTGAGCGAGTCAATGGAAGCATCCGTTAGAACTCTACCGGCCCCTGTATACGTGGAATTGAGGAAATAATGTCCTTACTAGACACGTTACCTTTAAGTTGGTCTTCTAATTGTTAGACCCAGACCATTAGGGACCTTGTTACACATGTACCTACCACCGCCGGGTGAAGAGCTCCTGCTGCAGCCTTCCAGGTACCATGGACCTGCATTCCAGGCCTCCAACATGAGGTTTTGTGTGGATTCAGGATCTTTATCATCCACCAGCCCCATAGTGGAGCGGACAGCTTTCACTAGAGGTGTCACCTCAGAGGATGAGAAGCATAATCTGCCGTCCACATTTGAGGAAGATGAGAAGTCCAAGGATGAGGAAGAGGCAGGTAACAATTTTCTGGAACCCCATTCAGAGCTACCTGATTTATCTGAAGTTCCCCCATCTTTCCTAGTGGATTGTTTATGTGTTTCCCTGACTTCAGCATGGATATCTCTCAACTCAGCCTTGAGACTTGGTGCCTCCGTATATAAACCAAAACCAGAGAAGAGTAATAGATGCAGTTTCCTTCTACTAATATTACCCCGTTTTTTTTTTTGGGGGGGGGTTCAGCTTGTATAGCTGATAATAGAGAACAATAGACGTTAGTTTCCATATCACAATAGCTTCTTTCCTAGCCTTTTAAGGTCGACAATAGAGGTAAGTGATAAGATATCCTGGTGGGTTATTATACCTGTACCTTTATCTTGGATTAACTCCTCACTTAGGGTACCATCTCACTAAACGACGTACCAGCGATTTCGACCACCATATGACCTGGTCAGGATCACTGGTGCATTGCTACATGGTCGCTGGTGAGCTGTCAATGAGGCAGATCTCACCAGTGACCAGCCAGCAGCGACTTGTGGAAACGATGCTGCGCTTGGTAACCAAGGTAAATATCGGGTAACTAAGCAAAATGCTTTGCTTGGTTACCCGATATTTACACTAGTTACGCACACCGCTTAGCACTGGCTTCCTGTACTCGTATCCAGGGTACACATCGGGTTACTAAGCAAAGCGCTTCGCTTAGTTACCCGATGTGTACCTTGGCTATGGGTGCAGGGAGCCGGCTTCTAGAAGCTGCGGACGCTGGTAACCAAGGTAAATATCGGGTAACCAAGCAACGCCTTTACTTGGTTACCCAATGTGTACCTTGATTACCAGCGTCCGCAGAAGCCGGCTCCCTGCACATTCAGATTGTTGCTCTCTCGCTGTCAAACACAGCGATGTGTTCTTCACAGCGGGAGACTAACAAGCAAAAAATGAACCAGAGCAGTGTGTAACGAGCAGTGATTTCACAGCAGGGACCAGATCGCTGCTCAGTGTCACACACAGCGAGATCGCTGATGAGGTCACTGGTTCGTCACAAAACCTGTGACTCAGCAGCGATCTCGCTATGTGAGACATACCCCTTACCGCTGAGAGTTTAAACTCCTGCATTGTGCTTATCAGGTTATTGCTACATCTAGATATTACACCTATACTTCTACCATGGATTAAACTCCTCACTCATCCCTGAGAGTTTAAACTCCTGCATTATGCTTATCAGGTTATTGCTACATCTAGATATTACACCTATACTTCTACCATGGATTAAATTCCTCACTCACCATTGAGAGTTTAAACTCCTGCATTGTGCTTATCAGGTTATTGCTACAGCTAGATATTACACCTATACTTTTACCATGGATTAAATTCCTCACTCACCGTTGAGAGTTTAAACTCCTGCATTGTGCTTATCAGGTTATTGCTTTATCTAGACATCAGGCAATGGATTCAAAAATAGTGATGTGATCTACAAAAGTAAATGTCTGGATTTAGCTCATTGAAAAGCATATATCTCAGTTCCCTTGATGAACTTTATCATGGCACACTGACTTTTTGGTTTAAATTCCTGATCATCATATAAAAAAATTGTTTAAAAGAACAGAAAGTCCTCAGTGGTTGATACCTTTTAATGGCTAACTGAAAAGATGGTAATATTCAAATTGTCTCTCCAGTAAAGGAGACAAACTCTAGCACAGCGCCACCTATTGGAAGTAGCGATCCTAAAAGTCACAAGTGGATTTTTGACAATCCTTTGCAATATGACTCAGGATATATAAGCCAGATCAGAATCCCAATTTGCAGACACGGTGTTTCGGGGTGCTTTCCCCTCGTCAGTGCAAAGTATGGGGGTGTCTGATCTGGCTCATGAGAAAGCTATGTGGGGACCACGGGGGAACACTATTCTCCTTAAGGAGACTTTGCAAGCCAGTCTGGCTGCCAGGTAAGGGGACTTATAGCTGCAATGCCCCTAAAATTCCACGGGGGAACACTATTCTCCTTAAGGAGACTTTGCAAGCCAGTCTGGCTGCCAGGTAAGGGGACTTATAGCTGCAATGCCCCTCTGGGAAATATTCAAATTGTCTCTCCAGTAAAGGAGACAAACTCTAGCACAGCGCCACCTATTGGAAGTAGCGATCCTAAAAGTCACAAGTGGATTTTTGACAATCCTTTGCAATATGACTCAGGATATATAAGCCAGATCAGAATCCCAATTTGCAGACACGGTGTTTCGGGGTGCTTGCCCCTCGTCAGTGCAAAGTATGGGGGTGTCTGATCTGGCTCATGAGAAAGCTATGTGGGGACCACGGGGGAACACTATTCTCCTTAAGGAGACTTTGCAAGCCAGTCTGGCTGCCAGGTAAGGGGACTTATAGCTGCAATGCCCCTAAAATTCCACGGGGGAACACTATTCTCCTTAAGGAGACTTTGCAAGCCAGTCTGGCTGCCAGGTAAGGGGACTTATAGCTGCAATGCCCCTCTGGGAAATATTCAAATTGTCTCTCCAGTAAAGGAGACAAACTCTAGCACAGCGCCACCTATTGGAAGTAGCGATCCTAAAAGTCACAAGTGGATTTTTGACAATCCTTTGCAATATGACTCAGGATATATAAGCCAGATCAGAATCCCAATTTGCAGACACGGTGTTTCGGGGTGCTTGCCCCTCGTCAGTGCAAAGTATGGGGGTGTCTGATCTGGCTCATGAGAAAGCTATGTGGGGACCACGGGGGAACACTATTCTCCTTAAGGAGACTTTGCAAGCCAGTCTGGCTGCCAGGTAAGGGGACTTATAGCTGCAATGCCCCTAAAATTCCACGGGGGAACACTATTCTCCTTAAGGAGACTTTGCAAGCCAGTCTGGCTGCCAGGTAAGGGGACTTATAGCTGCAATGCCCCTCTGGGAAATATTCAAATTGTCTCTCCAGTAAAGGAGACAAACTCTAGCACAGCGCCACCTATTGGAAGTAGCGATCCTAAAAGTCACAAGTGGATTTTTGACAATCCTTTGCAATATGACTCAGGATATATAAGCCAGATCAGAATCCCAATTTGCAGACACGGTGTTTCGGGGTGCTTGCCCCTCGTCAGTGCAAAGTATGGGGGTGTCTGATCTGGCTCATGAGAAAGCTATGTGGGGACCACGGGGGAACACTATTCTCCTTAAGGAGACTTTGCAAGCCAGTCTGGCTGCCAGGTAAGGGGACTTATAGCTGCAATGCCCCTAAAATTCCACGGGGGAACACTATTCTCCTTAAGGAGACTTTGCAAGCCAGTCTGGCTGCCAGGTAAGGGGACTTATAGCTGCAATGCCCCTCTGGGAAATATTCAAATTGTCTCTCCAGTAAAGGAGACAAACTCTAGCACAGCGCCACCTATTGGAAGTAGCGATCCTAAAAGTCACAAGTGGATTTTTGACAATCCTTTGCAATATGACTCAGGATATATAAGCCAGATCAGAATCCCAATTTGCAGACACGGTGTTTCGGGGTGCTTGCCCCTCGTCAGTGCAAAGTATGGGGGTGTCTGATCTGGCTCATGAGAAAGCTATGTGGGGACCACGGGGGAACACTATTCTCCTTAAGGAGACTTTGCAAGCCAGTCTGGCTGCCAGGTAAGGGGACTTATAGCTGCAATGCCCCTAAAATTCCACGGGGGAACACTATTCTCCTTAAGGAGACTTTGCAAGCCAGTCTGGCTGCCAGGTAAGGGGACTTATAGCTGCAATGCCCCTCTGGGAAATATTCAAATTGTCTCTCCAGTAAAGGAGACAAACTCTAGCACAGCGCCACCTATTGGAAGTAGCGATCCTAAAAGTCACAAGTGGATTTTTGACAATCCTTTGCAATATGACTCAGGATATATAAGCCAGATCAGAATCCCAATTTGCAGACACGGTGTTTCGGGGTGCTTGCCCCTCGTCAGTGCAAAGTATGGGGGTGTCTGATCTGGCTCATGAGAAAGCTATGTGGGGACCACGGGGGAACACTATTCTCCTTAAGGAGACTTTGCAAGCCAGTCTGGCTGCCAGGTAAGGGGACTTATAGCTGCAATGCCCCTAAAATTCCACGGGGGAACACTATTCTCCTTAAGGAGACTTTGCAAGCCAGTCTGGCTGCCAGGTAAGGGGACTTATAGCTGCAATGCCCCTCTGGGAAATATTCAAATTGTCTCTCCAGTAAAGGAGACAAACTCTAGCACAGCGCCACCTATTGGAAGTAGCGATCCTAAAAGTCACAAGTGGATTTTTGACAATCCTTTGCAATATGACTCAGGATATATAAGCCAGATCAGAATCCCAATTTGCAGACACGGTGTTTCGGGGTGCTTGCCCCTCGTCAGTGCAAAGTATGGGGGTGTCTGATCTGGCTCATGAGAAAGCTATGTGGGGACCACGGGGGAACACTATTCTCCTTAAGGAGACTTTGCAAGCCAGTCTGGCTGCCAGGTAAGGGGACTTATAGCTGCAATGCCCCTAAAATTCCACGGGGGAACACTATTCTCCTTAAGGAGACTTTGCAAGCCAGTCTGGCTGCCAGGTAAGGGGACTTATAGCTGCAATGCCCCTCTGGGAAATATTCAAATTGTCTCTCCAGTAAAGGAGACAAACTCTAGCACAGCGCCACCTATTGGAAGTAGCGATCCTAAAAGTCACAAGTGGATTTTTGACAATCCTTTGCAATATGACTCAGGATATATAAGCCAGATCAGAATCCCAATTTGCAGACACGGTGTTTCGGGGTGCTTGCCCCTCGTCAGTGCAAAGTATGGGGGTGTCTGATCTGGCTCATGAGAAAGCTATGTGGGGACCACGGGGGAACACTATTCTCCTTAAGGAGACTTTGCAAGCCAGTCTGGCTGCCAGGTAAGGGGACTTATAGCTGCAATGCCCCTAAAATTCCACGGGGGAACACTATTCTCCTTAAGGAGACTTTGCAAGCCAGTCTGGCTGCCAGGTAAGGGGACTTATAGCTGCAATGCCCCTCTGGGAAATATTCAAATTGTCTCTCCAGTAAAGGAGACAAACTCTAGCACAGCGCCACCTATTGGAAGTAGCGATCCTAAAAGTCACAAGTGGATTTTTGACAATCCTTTGCAATATGACTCAGGATATATAAGCCAGATCAGAATCCCAATTTGCAGACACGGTGTTTCGGGGTGCTTGCCCCTCGTCAGTGCAAAGTATGGGGGTGTCTGATCTGGCTCATGAGAAAGCTATGTGGGGACCACGGGGGAACACTATTCTCCTTAAGGAGACTTTGCAAGCCAGTCTGGCTGCCAGGTAAGGGGACTTATAGCTGCAATGCCCCTAAAATTCCACGGGGGAACACTATTCTCCTTAAGGAGACTTTGCAAGCCAGTCTGGCTGCCAGGTAAGGGGACTTATAGCTGCAATGCCCCTCTGGGAAATATTCAAATTGTCTCTCCAGTAAAGGAGACAAACTCTAGCACAGCGCCACCTATTGGAAGTAGCGATCCTAAAAGTCACAAGTGGATTTTTGACAATCCTTTGCAATATGACTCAGGATATATAAGCCAGATCAGAATCCCAATTTGCAGACACGGTGTTTCGGGGTGCTTGCCCCTCGTCAGTGCAAAGTATGGGGGTGTCTGATCTGGCTCATGAGAAAGCTATGTGGGGACCACGGGGGAACACTATTCTCCTTAAGGAGACTTTGCAAGCCAGTCTGGCTGCCAGGTAAGGGGACTTATAGCTGCAATGCCCCTAAAATTCCACGGGGGAACACTATTCTCCTTAAGGAGACTTTGCAAGCCAGTCTGGCTGCCAGGTAAGGGGACTTATAGCTGCAATGCCCCTCTGGGAAATATTCAAATTGTCTCTCCAGTAAAGGAGACAAACTCTAGCACAGCGCCACCTATTGGAAGTAGCGATCCTAAAAGTCACAAGTGGATTTTTGACAATCCTTTGCAATATGACTCAGGATATATAAGCCAGATCAGAATCCCAATTTGCAGACACGGTGTTTCGGGGTGCTTGCCCCTCGTCAGTGCAAAGTATGGGGGTGTCTGATCTGGCTCATGAGAAAGCTATGTGGGGACCACGGGGGAACACTATTCTCCTTAAGGAGACTTTGCAAGCCAGTCTGGCTGCCAGGTAAGGGGACTTATAGCTGCAATGCCCCTAAAATTCCACCGGGGAACACTATTCTCCTTAAGGAGACTTTGCAAGCCAGTCTGGCTGCCAGGTAAGGGGACTTATAGCTGCAATGCCCCTCTGGGAAATATTCAAACTGTCTCTCCAGTAAAGGAGACAAACTCTAGCACAGCGCCACCTATTGGAAGTAGCGATCCTAAAAGTCACAAGTGGATTTTTGACAATCCTTTGCAATATGACTCAGGATATATAAGCCAGATCAGAATCCCAATTTGCAGACACGGTGTTTCGGGGTGCTTGCCCCTCGTCAGTGCAAAGTATGGGGGTGTCTGATCTGGCTCATGAGAAAGCTATGTGGGGACCACGGGGGAACACTATTCTCCTTAAGGAGACTTTGCAAGCCAGTCTGGCTGCCAGGTAAGGGGACTTATAGCTGCAATGCCCCTAAAATTCCACGGGGGAACACTATTCTCCTTAAGGAGACTTTGCAAGCCAGTCTGGCTGCCAGGTAAGGGGACTTATAGCTGCAATGCCCCTCTGGGAAATATTCAAATTGTCTCTCCAGTAAAGGAGACAAACTCTAGCACAGCGCCACCTATTGGAAGTAGCGATCCTAAAAGTCACAAGTGGATTTTTGACAATCCTTTGCAATATGACTCAGGATATATAAGCCAGATCAGAATCCCAATTTGCAGACACGGTGTTTCGGGGTGCTTGCCCCTCGTCAGTGCAAAGTATGGGGGTGTCTGATCTGGATCATGAGAAAGCACACACATGTGTGTTACACATTCAGAGCAGGAATGAATGTGTCTCATGGATTCATGTCTTTTTACATCAGTTAAAAGATGTGCTCCTCTGACCATCCGAGCGTGTCACAGCCCTGGACCAGACCCTTATCAGAGGACAATAAAACTTTCACACTGAACTGCAGCAGTATTTATGGCCCCACAACAGTTTGCCCCCCTGCCATAGTGATAGTTCTGTTTCATATAACTTGTTTTTTTTTTTGTTTTTTTTTACTGCACTATTCTATGTCCTGTTGTGTATAAATATGTGACTCTTCAGATTTTGTGTTATACCATGCCTGATGAAGAGACCTGAGTAGTCTCGAAAGCTTGCAATTATTACCATCTTTTCAGTTAGCCATTAAAAGGTATCAACCACTGAGGACTTTCTGTTCTTTTAAACAATTTTTTTATCTCTACTGGCTAACACGGTACAAAGATATATTTTACTTGATCATCATATATTTATCTGAGCCATATGACATTTAATCATGATAGTAATTTATATATATATATATATATATATATATGTATATATATATGCATGCTGTGTCCATGTGAATACCATAAGCTGCATTATAGGAAGAAGCAAGAACTGTGGAAAAAAGAAGCGCAATAGGGTCTTACCCGAGTAAAATACGGGGTGATAAGAGCAGATACGCTCACCAAATCGAGTTGTGAGAGTCACAACTACTATGCACGCATGATAATCCAGGTCAAAGGCAGCAGCACCCAGGATGGCTAATAACGGAGAGTAATAGAGTATGGCTTTCAAAGCCGCGCCTATGACCGATTGTAAGATTAATGTTACTTTTTATTTACATATTCAGGTCAACGCGTTTCTGGAGTCTCTGCTCCCTTCCTCAGGACATACAGGAAAAAGTACATCAAATCTGCTGGAAACACGAGGTATACAAGATATATATACACTCCGTCACAATGACGTCAAGAACCAGCCTCCTTTACAAAAAATCTGCGGGAAAAAACATACATATAGAGATAATCATGACGTAGTACAATAATATAGCCAAGAATTACAGGAACACACAAGTGAACATATAGCTATAATGTGTCACAAAACATGAAACATCAATAACTACGGGTTGAACTAGATGGACTTAGAGTCTCCCTTCAACCTTAAAAACTATGATACTATGATACTATGATAAATTTGATTTTGAAATAAAAAATGTGTCATTTATGTGTAAGAAAAAACAGGGGGGGCGAACTCTTTTTATATTAAAGTAAATGACTGTGAGTCAGTCTCGAACCCCTTATGGTTATTGCATACTAAGTGAAACAGGATCCCAGTGAGACCTATATCTATGTCTCCACCGACAGTGTTGTGAAGTGCACATGAGAGATAGGTACCAAGGGAAGGATAAGATATATCAGATACAGAAGTGGGGAGAGATACGGTTAAACACCAGTAAGGATACTATACTCCAAAGGAGTCATTATCCTAGCATGAACGCCGGAGGCGAGGTCAAAAAAGTTCAGAGCGTGGGAAAAAAATGAAGTGCGCATGTCAGAGAATAAGATAAGAAGCTAGTGTGTCCCCCAAGACAGAGCTCAAAGGAGAATGCAGGAATCCAGAGAACAACCTCATAACCCGTCATTTTGACAGGCGGATAATATATTAAAGTGCAATGTGCAATATATGAATAATAATATAGCCAATGAACACTAATATGGGACGATAACAATATCTTTGACAATATCCATATACATGTACAGGTATATACCTATAATGAAAGGTGTGACCTGATGATTTAAAAAGGATAAAATGCTCACATCAAAAAATACATATAAAATAGTCATACTGTAGTACGATACCAGGAATTCCAGGAATTCACCAGAGAACATATTAATATAATGTGTCACAGTACATGCAACATCAATAAAATAGATTTTGAGATAAAAAGTGTGTCTTTTGTGTGTAAAAAAAAAGGGAAGGGAGAGATCCTTTTTACATATAGTGGTAAAAATTACTTCGGGTCAGTCTCAAACCTCTGTTCCAATATGGTTTCTGCATATCAAGAAACTATATTCCAGAGGAGTCACTATCAAAGCGTTAACGCCAAGGGTAAGATGAATAGAGTTCAAAGCGTGGGAAAAAAACACAGTGCGCATGTCAGAGAATAGGATAAGCAGCTGGTGTGTCCTCCAAGACAGAGCTCAAAGCCGAAGCATGAATACGTGGTGTATCCTCATGTACCGTCATTAGGACATGAGGATCGTATGTTCAAAGTGCAGTGTGCAATATATGTAGTAGAAATATAACAAATGAAAGCTCAAATGGGACGCTAAAAATATCTTGGATACTATCCATATATATGTAAGAGTATGTCTATATAAGGAAAGGTGTGACCTGATGGTTTTCATTGAAAAAATGCTCATATATAAAAAATAAAATACTTTTTTTAAAATGCTCACATATAAAAACATTATAAAATACAGTATAAAAATATCAATACATTAAGAACATCACCTATTTATCCCTTAATAAAATGGATCAGTCACCTCATTTAAACCCAGAGGTTTCAGCGTATTGAGCTTGTAAATCCAAAATGTTTCTTTTTTGCTCAACAATTCAATACGATTAATGGCAAAGGGGGATATCTGTTCAATGAGAGTAATCCTCAATTGGGATTTTCCTTTATGTATAAGGGTCACATGCCTGGAAAGGCCATGTAACATGAACCCTATTTTTATGTTATGCCTGTGTGAGTTCATTCTGTTGTGAAGAGGCTGCGTCGTCCTACCCACATATCGCTTATTGCACTCACACTCTATCAAATAAATTACAAAATCCGATTGGCATGTAAGATGGCCTTTAATGGAAAATTCTGTCCCCCCTAGATCGGACCCAAAAGTGACCCTTTTATGTTGTATGATATTACAACATAAACAATTTTTTGCTAGGCATTTATATGCCCCCAGAGGTTTGTTAGTGGTGATAACCATATCATTATTTCTGAGCCTACTAGGGGCCAGATGATTCTTCAAACTAGAAGCCCTGCGGTAGGTGATTCCAGGCTTCAGAGTTATGATATCCATCAGAAAGGGATCGTTGAAAAGGATTTTCCAATGTTTATAAATTATATCCTTCACCACTTTACCATCATCAGTGTATGTCATCAAAAAATTGGAAGAAAACGATATATTATTATCCTTATTATCGGGATTGTTAGTCTTGGCGATTAGATCAACTTGTTTCAGAGTTCTATTCACATTGTACGCTTTTTTAACAACCGAAAGGGGGTATTTTTTATCCAAGAATCTTTCTTTTAAAATCCCTTCTTGTTCCTGGAAATCTATATCCCGGGTGCAGTTTTTTCATATCCTCTGAAATTGATTTTTAGGAACATTTATTAACCATTTATTATAGTGGCTACAAGTGAAATCAATATAGCCATTGCTATCTACCTTTTTAAAGAAGGTTTCAGTGTAATTAGTCCCACTATTTTGTACGATCGTTAAGTCTAGGAAATCTATCATGTCAGATTTTACTGTAGGAGAAAAACTGAGTCCCCAATTATTATTTTTGAAGCGTCCCAAAAAGGAATGTAGGTTGTTCTCTGAGTTATCCCAGATAATGAATAAGTCATCAATATATCTCCTATAAATTATCACATGTTTAAAATTTTCAGAGTTATATATATATAGCAGTTCAAACAAGCCCATAAAAAGGTTAGCGAAGGTTGGTGCTACTTTTGAGCCCATCGCTGTACCACAGCATTGATGATACAGAGTATCCTGAAAAGTGAAATAGTTATTCTCTAATATAAATTTCATCCTATCCTGTAAAAAGTTTTTTTGTTCAACTGGCAACCTATCATCGATCAAAAGGAACTGTTTGAAGCATTCCAAACCTAGGCCGTGAGAGATATTTGTATACAGGGAGGCTATATCTAGTGACACAAATAAAAAGGATTCTTTCCACTCGATGTCTTTTATGAGATTTATGAGATGTGTGGAATCCCGTAAATAACTTTTCAAATTCATAACATGAACCCTCATGATCCGGTCCAGATAAGCTGCCAGATTTTCCATTAGAGATCCGATCCCGGAGATGATCGGTCTCCCCGGAGGATTCTGGAGACACTTGTGTATTTTTGGTAAATGATAATAGAATGCCATCTTAGGATTTTTTACTTCAAGAAATTTACATTCTTCTTTACTGAGTATTCCTAAAGATGCTGCCCTTTGTATTAGTGATTGGTAGTTAAGGGTGGCTTGTTTGTATAATTCATTGTTCACAACCTCATAATGTAAGGATTTGGACAAGTTTCTGAGAGCCTCCTGAATATATGTGGTTCTATCTTGTAGTACAATCCCCCCTCCCTTATCAGCATTCCTGATTATCAAACAGGGGTTAGTTTTAAGGGGTGCTTCACACATAGCGAGCTCACTGCCGAGATCGCTGCTGAGTCACGCTTTTTGTGATGCAGCAGTGACCTCATTAGCGATCTCGCTGTGTGTGACAATGAGCAGCGATCTGGCCCCTGCTGCGAGATCGCTGCTCGTTACACACAGCCCTGGTTCGTTTTCTTCAAAGCCGCTCTCCTGCTGTGACACACAGATCGCTGTGTGTGACAGCGAGAGAGCGACAAATGAAGCGAGCAGGGAGCAGGAGCCGGCGTCTGACAGCTGAGGTAAGCTGTATCCAAGATAAACATCGGGTAACCAAGGTGGTTACCCGATATTTACCTTAGTTACCAGCCTCTGCAGCTCTCACGCTGCCTGTGCTGCCGGCTCCGGCTCTCTGCACATGTAGCTGCTGTACACATCGGGTTAATTAACCCGATGTGTACAGCAGCTAGGAGAGCAAGGAGCCAGCGCTAAGCAGTGTGCGCGGCTCCCTGCTCTCTGCACATGTAGCTGCATTACACATCGGGTTAATTAACCCGATGTGTACTGTAGCTAGGAGAGCAAGGAGCCAGCGCTCAGTGTGCGCGGCTCCCTGCTCCCTGCTCACACTGGTAACTAATGTAAACATCGGGTAACCATACCCGATGTTTACCTTAGTCACCAGTCTCCACAGCTTCCAGACGGCGGCTCCGTGCAAGCGCAGCGTCGCTTGCACGTCGCTGCTGGCTGGGGGCTGTTCACTGGTCGCTGGTGAGATCTGCCTGCTTGACAGCTCACCAGCGACCATGTAGCGATGCAGCAGCGATCCTGACCAGGTCAGATCGCTGGTCGGATCGCTGCTGCATCGCTAAGTGTGAAGGTACCCTAAGGGAAACCAGGGCTTTTTTCTCCTCACTGGTTAAATTCGGCTTTACTGGGATTTTATTAACCGTAAGATTTTTAAGGTCTTCTAGTACCAGGTCATTAAAGGTTTTAAACCCCTTCACGACCATGGACGGATCTTTCCGTCATGGATCGTGTCCCGGTAAGCCCCGCCCCCTGCCGCGGGCAGGCGGCGTGGATCGGCACACATATCAGCTGTTTTCAACAGCTGACATGTGTGCCTACATGTTCCGAGTGGAATCGCATTCCACCCGGAACATTAACCCCTTAGATCTCGCTGCCAAAGTCTGGCAGCGAGATCTATATGCGCGCGGCCATGTTTTTTACTTACCGCCGCCCCCTCCGGACGTCACGTGAGTGATCACGTGACGTTTGGTGGTTGCCATCGTAGCACAGGGTCATGTGATGACGCCTGCTGCTATGATGTTTCACTTTCATTCTTCCTCGGCACGGAGCAGAGGAAAAAAGAAAGTGACTATTTCTGCTGTTTACAGCGGTATAGCTGTGATCAGCAGATAGCGATCAGCAATTGGATTGCTGATCGCTATAGCCCCCTAGGGGGACTAGTAAAATAAAATAAAAAAAGTAAAAAAAAGTTTTAAAAAATTAAAAAAAAAACAAAAAACCTAAAAGTTCAAATCACCCCCCTTTCCCCCCATTGAAAATTAAAGGGTTAAAAAATAAATAAATATACACATATTTGGTATGGCCGCGTTCAGAAATGCCCGATCTATCAAAATATAAAATCAATTAATCTGATTGGTAAACGGCGTAGTGGCAAAAAAATTCCAAACGCCAAAATTACGTTTTTTGGTCGCTGCAAGTTTTACGCAAAATGCAATAACAGGCGATCAAAACGTAGCATCTGCGCAAAGATGCTACCATTAGAAACATCAGCTCGAGACGCAAAAGATAAGCCGTCACTGAGCCAAAAAATAAGAATGCTACGAGTTTCGGAAAATGGCGCAAAACGTGCGCCACTTTTATTGGACAAACTTGTGAATTTTTTTTAACCCCTTAGATACAAGTAAATCTATACATGTTTGGTGTCCACAAACTCGCACCGACCTCAGGCATCATACTTACACATCAGTTTTACCATATAGTGAACACTGTGAATAAAACATCCCAAAAACTATTGTGCCATCACACTTTTTTTCCAATTTTTCCACACTTGGAATTTTTTTGCTGCTTTCCAGTACACCATATGGTAAAACTTATGGTTTCATTTAAAAGTACAACTTGTCCCGCAAAAAACAAGCCCTCATATGGCACGATTGACGAAAAAATAAAAAAGTTACAGCTCTCTTAAGAAGGGGAGCAAAAAACAAAAACGCAAAAACGGAAAGTGCCCCGGGGCTGAAGGGGTTAAATGGTGCCCTTTACTTTGTAGCGGGTAGAAATTGGATTTCAGTTTCAGATCTGTGTGATGGAAGCTGTCAGGTATCTCAGTTTTCGTATTAATGGGATTGGATTTATTGATCTGAAAATGTCGGGTCAATGTTAATTTTCTGACAAATTTTTGGAAATCTAAGTATACATTAAAGTCATTAGAATTAGTAGCAGGACAAAAGGAAAGTCCTTTCTTTAGAACATTTAATTCCCCTTTGGAAAGGACATGACTTGATAAATTAAAAATTCCCAGACTAACATTTTTTATTTTAGACTTTTCTTCTCTTTTTTGTTGGACCCTGGTCCCTGCTCTGGTCCCTCTGTAATATTTTTTCTTCCCCCCTCCCCCGGGTGTAAGAAAATTGGTTATGTGTACCTGGGTGTTTTTGGCCACAGGTAAAAAAGGTACACATGCATCACCTTTTAAGGAATTATCAACAGTAATGGTGTTCCTTTCAGGGTTAACCAGGGCAGGAACATTAGAAGGTACTGGGATTGACAAATCGTCAGACCCCTGGGGAATGGGTAAGGGGACATACTCATCATGTGTAGATAATTCCAAAACATCAATGAAATCTTTATCAGGAGACCCATTATTAATAGGTGTATGATCGGACGTATCATGCTCTAAATCCAGATCCCTGGTTTTTCGGATCCTTTCAATCTGCAACCTAAGGGCCTCTAATTGTCTCCTAGTTTCATCAAAATTCCGGGGTTCTAAGCTCAATCTCCCCGCGATAGGGGGATCTTTCCCAGATAAGTTGGGGGAAACCTCATCCAGGTTAGTAATCATGGGAGATTCTGTGTCTAGGGCTGCAGAAAAAACCTCGTCAGAGGTGATAATTGCAGGAGTTTCTAAAACAGGGGTGGACACCTGGTGGAAAGTCTTTGCGGTTTTAACCAAATTGTTCTTATCGGCGTGAGATAAGGATTTGTTTTTAGTGAACGAATTCAATCTCTTATTATGAAATTTACTATTATAAAAGTTTCTATGATGACTGTTCAATCTAGGTCTCTGATTGATGGATCCCCTATGTATTTCTTTGGTGTCAGAACTATGTGGTTTGGTCGGGATCATATCTTGCCTGTCACGTTGAAGTTTTTTTAGATTTCCTGAATATAGTATCCTGTTCTAATTGTGTGAGCTTAGTATTTATATCGGAGTTCAGGATTCTGTATTCAGGATGGAGATCATAACGGGTAAGGTCCTTATAGAGTTCATTAATGTTCACTGTTGCTTCATTAGCAATCATGGTTCTTTTTTTGTAGAGGCATTGTAGCATAGCCTGCATACAGTTCTTTAGAATACCATCCCACTCAGACGTGAAAATCGGGTCTGCGGGAAAAGGAGAGTCATGCTCGACACTTAAGCCCCTGGGGCACAGCTTTTCTTCCATATAAATCGAAAGGAACCTGGCATCAAGCCCAAACCTTAGTTCCTCCTTAAGTAAGTCCTCCAACCGTAGAAATAATTTCCTCAAAGTCACTGTGTCCTCCTCAGTGTATATGTTGGGTAAGTCAAGATCCCAATCCACATTATGACTCTCATGTGTACCTACTGTTTGTAGGATTAATTTTTCTCTGGACGTAAGTCGGTGGTTGAAATAATCCATGTTTCAGAAGAAACGACCCTCTGCTGCTGTTTCCACGGGGTGAAGAAGAACTGGTCACGCCAGGTCCAACAATACAGGAAGAAGCAAGAACTGTGGAAAAAAGAAGCGCAATAGGTTCTTACCCGAGTAAAATACGGGGTGATAAGAGCAGATACACTCACCGAATCGAGTTGTGAGAGTCACAACTACTATGCACGCATGATAATCCAGGTCAACGGCAGCAGCACCCAGGATGGCTGATAACGGAGAGTAATAGAGTAGGGCTTTCAAAGCCGTGCCAATGACCGCTATGACCGATTGTAAGATTAATGTTACTTTTTATTTACATATTCAGGTCAACGCGTTTCTGGAGTCTCTGCTCCCTTCCTCAGGACATACAGGAAAAAGTACATCAAATCTGCTGGAAACACGAGGTATACAAGATATATATACACTCCGTCACAATGACGTCAAGAACCAGCCTCCTTTACAAAAAATCTGCGGGAAAAAACATATATATAGAGATAATCATGACGTAGTACAATAATATAGACAAGAATTACAGGAACACACAAGTGAACATATAGCTATAATGTGTCACAAAACATGAAACATCAATAAATTTGATTTTGAAATAAAAATTGTGTCATTTATGTGTAAGAAAAAACAGGGGGGCGAACCCTTTTTATATTAAATTAAATGACTTTGGGTCAGTCTCGAACCCCTTATGGTCATTGCATACTAAGTAAAACAGGATCTCAGTGAGACCTATACCTATGTCTCCACCAACAGTGTTGTGAAGTGCACATGAGAGATAGGTACCAAGGGAAGGATAAGATATATCAGATACAGAAGTGGGGAGAGATACGGTTAAACACCAGTAAGGATACTATACTCCAAAGGAGTCATTATCCTAGCGTGAACGCCGGAGGCAAGGTGAATAAAGTTCAGAGCGAGGGAAAAAAACGAAGTGCGCATGTCAGAGAATAAGATAAGAAGCTAGTGTGTCCCCCAAGACAGAGCTCAAAGGAGAATGCAGGACTCCGGAGAACAACCTCATAACCCGTCATTTTGACAGGCGGATAATATATTAAAGTGCAATGTGCAATATATGCAATAATAATATAGCCAATAAACACTAATATGGGACTATTGTCCCACAATATCTTTGACAATATCCATATACATGTACAGGTATATACCTATAATGAAAGGTGTGACCTGATGATTTAAAAAGGATAAAATGCTCACATCAAAAAATACATATAAAATAGTCATACTGTAGTACGATACCAGGAATTCCAGGAATTCACCAGAGAACATATTAATATAATGTGTCACAGTACATGCAACATCAATAAAATAGATTTTGAGATAAAAAGTGTGTCTTTTGTGTGTAAAAAAAGGGAAGGGAGAGATCCTTTTTACATATAGTGGTAAAAATTACTGTGGGTTAGTCTCGAACCTCTGTTCCAATATGGCTTCTGCATATCAAGTGAAACAAAAAACATTGAAGTCCATACCTATGTCTCCACCAGACAACAGTGTTGTGAAGAACAAATGAAAAACAATAAGGGAAAGGGATAAGAACTATCAGATTCACAGTAGTACGGCAAGAAACAGGTCAGTACCCATACAGAAACTATATTCCAGAGGAGTCACTATCAAAGCGTGAACGCCAAGGGTAAGGTGAATAGAGTACAAAGCGTGGGAAAAAAACACAGTGCGCATGTCAGAGAATAGGATAAGCAGCTGGTGTGTCCTCCAAGACAGAGCTCAAAGCCGAAGCATGAATACGTGGTGTATCCTCATGTACCGTCATTAGGACATGAGGATCGTATGTTCAAAGTGCAGTGTGCAATATATGTAGTAGAAATATAACAAATGAAAGCTCAAATGGGACGCTAAAAATATCTTGGATACTATCCATATATATGTAAGAGTATGTCTATATAAGGAAAGGTGTGATCTGATGGTTTTCATTGAAAAAATGCTCATATATAAAAAATAAAATACTTTTTTTAAAATGCTCACATATAAAAACATTATAAAATACAGTATAAAAATATCAATACATTAAGAACATCACCTATTTATCCCTTAATAAAATGGATCAGTCACCTCATTTAAACCCAGAGTTTTCAGCGTATTGAAATCCAAAATGTCTCTTTCTTGCTCAACAATTCAATACGATTAATGGCAAAGGGGGATATCTGTTCAATGGGAGCAATCCTCAATTGGGATTTTCCTTTATGTATAAGGGTCACATGCCTGGAAAGGCCATGTAACATGAACCCTATTTTTATGTTATGCCTGTGTGAGTTCATTCTGTTGTGAAGAGGCTGCGTCGTCCTACCCACATATCGCTTATTGCACTCACACTCTATCAAATAAATTACAAAATCCAATTGGCATGTAAGATGGCCTTTAATGGAAAATTCTGTCCCCCCTGGATCGGACCCAAAAGTGACCCTTTTATGTTGTATGATATTACAACATAAACAATTTTTTGCTAGTTTTTTGCTGGTACATAAAGGAAAATCCCAATTGAGGATTACTCCCATTGAACAGATATCCCCCTTTGCCATTAAGCGTATTGAATTGTTGAGCAAGAAAGAGACATTTTGGATTTACAAGCTCAATACGCTGAAACCTCTGGGTTTAAATGAGGTGACTGATCTATTTTATTAAGGGATAAATAGGTGATGTTCTTAATGTATTGATATTTTTATACTGTATTTTATAATGTTTTTATATGTGAGCATTTTAAAAAAAGTATTTTTTTTTATATATGAGCATTTTTTCAATGAAAACCATCAGGTCACACCTTTCCTTATCTAGACATACTCTTACATATATATGGATAGTATCCAAGATACTTTCAGCGTCCCATTTGAGCTTTCATTTGTTAGATTTCTACTACATATATTGCACACTGCACTTTGAACATACGATCCTCATGTCCTAATGACGGTACATGAGGATACACTACATATTCATGCTTCGGCTTTTAGCTCTGTCTTGGAGGACACACCAGCTGCTTATCCTATTCTCTGACATGCGCACTGTGTTTTTTTCCCACGCTTTGAACTCTATTCACCTTACCCTTGGCGTTCACGCTTTGATAGTGACTCCTCTGGAATATAGTTTCTGTATGGGTACTGACCTGTTTCTTGCCGTACTACTGTGTATCTGATAGTTCTTATCCCTTTCCCTTATTGTTTTTCATTTGTTCTTCTCAACACTGTTGTCTGGTGGAGACATAGGTATGGACTTCAATGTTTTCTGTTTCACTTGATATGCAGAAACCATATTGGGACAGAGGTTCAAGACTGACCCACAGTCATTTTTACCACTATATGTAAAAAGGATCTCTCCCTTCCCTTTTATTACACACAAAAGACACACTTTTTATCTCAAAATCTATTTTATTGATGTTGCATGTACTGTGACACATTATATTAATATGTTCTCTGGTGAATTCCTGAAATTCCTGGTATCGTACTACAGTATGACTATTTTATATGTATTTTTTGATGTGAGCATTTTATCCTTATTAAATCATCAGGTCACACCTTTCATTATAGGTATATACCTGTACATGTATATTGTCAAAGATATTGTTATCGTCCCATATTAGTGTTCATTGGCTATATTATTATTACATATATTGCACATTGCACTTTAATATATTATCCGCCTGTCAAAATGACGGGTTATGAGGTTGTTCTCCGGAGTCCTGCATTCTCCTTTGAGCTCTGTCTTGGGGGACAGCTTCTTATCTTATTCTCTGACATGCGCACTTCGTTTTTTTCCCACGCTCTGAACTTTATTCACCTCGCCTCCGGCGTTCACGCTAGGATAATGACTCCTTTGGAGTATAGTATCCTTACTGGTGTTTAACCGTATCCCCACTTCTGTATCTGATATATCTTATCCTTCCCTTGGTACCTATCTCTCATGTGCACTTCACAACACTGTCGGTAGAGACATAGGTATAGGTCTCACTGTTTCACTTATGGTTATTGCATACTAAGGGGTTCGAGACTGTCCCACAGTCATTTACTTTAATATAAAAAGGGTTCGCCCCCCCCCCTGTTTTTTCTTAAATATAAATGACACATTTTTTATTTCAAAATCAAATTTATTGATGTTTCATGTTTTGTGACACATTATAGCTATATGTTCACTTGTGTGTTCCTGTAATTCTTGTCTATATTATTGTACTACGTCATGATTATCTCTATATATATGTTTTTTCCCGCGGATTTTTTGTAAAGGAGGCTGGTTCTTGACGTCATTGTGACGGAGTGTATATATATCTTGTATACTTCGTGTTTCCAGCAGATTGATGTACTTTTTCCTGTATGTCCTGAGGAAGGAAGCAGAGACTCCAGAAACGCGTTGACCTGAATATGTAAATAAAAAGTAACATTAATCTTACAATCGGTCATAGCGGTCATTGGCGCGGCTTTGAAAGCCCTACTCTATTACTCTCCGTTATAAGCTGCATTATCTGACTATCTCAGCCTGTCCTTATCTGATACACTGCCCTGACTTGCTGTATGTTTTTAATGCACATTGCACCTTGTGTTGCACTTTTTGTATCCCTTGAAATTTGTATATAAATAAACTTTCTAATATTTCTATAAAGAAATTATTTTGAGTATAATTGAAATAGAATTATGTGGTTACTAATTATAGAGGTTCGTTGTAGGCTCTTATATTTATAATGGGGATTCTCCATGTCATTAATTTAAAAATGGACTGGTTTATTCAAATTTTTCTCTTTTACAAATAACCATATAACCTGGATCATACCAGAAGTCAGCAGATATATATCAACTTCCCCATTTTCCCCTAACGCTAACTCGAAAACGAAACTTACATGTAACACAATGCAGACGGATTAAGGCTGCTTTCACACTACGCTTTCTTAACGCAAAAACGGATCCAGTGCAAATGCGTTTTCATTTCAATGCATTTGCAATGGACTCGCGTCAACATGCGTTCACCTGCGTTATAGTGAGGATCCAGCGACTTGTAGTTTTTTAACTTTTTTCAAAAACGCTACTTGTAGCGTTTTTGAGCTGTGCCCAAATACTGCAAATTGCTGGATCCTGACTATAATGCACGCAAACGCATGTGAACGCTGGCATGCTGATAGACAGGATCCTGCTTGCTCTACTAGCAGCTGCAGTCGCTCGTAACCAAGGTAAATATCGGGTATCCGAGCAAGTTACCCGATGTTTACCTTGGTTACGAGCCTCCGCAGCTGTCAGATGCCGACTCCCAGTCTGTCACGTTCAGTTCCCCTCACTCCCAATCACATGACTCCAATGCCCGCCTATAAACTTTAAGTGACAGGATCCTGCAAAATAACACTTGTGTTTGCATGCGTTTTTTCTTTGTAAAAACAGGATCCGCTTTTACAGCAAAAAAAAAAACGTTCATGACGCATGTTAAAAAAAACGTAGTGTGAAAGCAGCCTAAGATAAAAAAAATGACCTGGGTTCACTTAAGACGTTTAGCTCATTCGAGATCGCGGTCATTAGGTGTCTAGACTGGGACAGCCCAACCCCCCCCTTTCAAAATGCAAGTATACTCATGAGGTCTGCGAGGTGAGAAGAGAAATCTTCTCACTGCTAGAGCTGTGAATTCTCCCCTCTCGTGTAGTTGCCTCTTCGAATCAAGGTGTCAGCACGGCTGTCTGTCATCCAGAAGTTTTCGTCCTAAGGTACGTTTGGGCGCCATCTGTTAAGGGGGCCATGAATTTACAGTTATGGAATTGAAATTATGCATCTACCTTAACCCAATCTGCATCCAAATCATATGAGTCATTTGTTAGTAGCATGCATACTATTCTTCCATACAGACCAGAGAAATGTACACAGATCTGCATAGAAAATATGACTGGCTTTATTGCGGAAGTTAAGACATTTAAAGGAACCAGTTGGCTAGGAGCCAAGAATACGTAACATGTCTCCTATTGGGTAAACCGTAAAATAGCTTATTCTGTGATATATGTATACTGTAATGTATAATGTGTTTCCTCATTTATATTAAGCTATGTCAGCATGATTCACTTGTCACATGAAAGTCCAGACTGTCTGATGAGTCGTATGATGTCTGAATTCAGATATAGGTGTGGTAGACAGTTCAAGTACTATCTTAAATCTTGGTTCTTGGATATCTTCATATAACTCTTACTATTTCATAATCATGTCCATAACATTCTCCCCTTTGGAGATCGCCAATCTTTCCTTACTTTCATCGAGTCTATTGATCTGTCCTAATGCCGATGGTTACCACAAGATAACCCATCCCTTGTGGATGAATCTCCCCACCCAACAGACTATGCATAGGAAGTCAGATCCTGACCGTATCCTCTTAACTGTCCTCATGTTACACGCTGGCACACGTTATTCGGGAAGGGTGGAAAGTGGAGGTAGTCCTCTAATCAGCTCATATTTATCAGGGTTGGTTTTACTCAGTCACTAATGGTGGGACGCACAGTCATCTTTTTGGCACAAAGTATTGAGCGAGAGAGAGAGAGAGAGAGAGAGAGAGAGATCTGGAGGAGAAAACTTAAGAACATATAGTAGGCAAAGGTTTAGTTAAACAAACAACAAATTTAGTTAAAGTATCTGGGGGTACTTCTAAACAGGACTTCATAGGGTCTCAACTTAGTGCTCCCCGCTGGGGTGTGTCTGACACTGAACATTGCAAGGGAAAGTCTCTCGTGCCCTTGCTTTCTACACTGACCCAACCTACCAACTCTCCCGCTATTCTGTGGCTGGTATAGGGTGTGTAGGGTCAATTTTGTGTCCAAGGCCTGCCATTTCCCTTTGGCTGGCAGTAAAAGCAGGTCACTAGCCACTTCTATGGTCTCTGGGAGCCCACGGCCGCACCCTATGTCTGTTCTCTTCTTCTTCTGAGACTTGCTCTTGTAGGGTCAGGACAATGTTTTCTCAAGACTTTCCATCTTTCCTTTCTTCTTCACATCGGGGTCATATAAAAAGCACAAAGTGACTGACTGTTTCTGTGGTAAGTGGTATTGGGGCTTCTTTGGATGTTCTTTCAGCGGGGGCATTTCTTACTGCTTCCCTTGATACCAATGTAGGCCTCAACCCTGCTCACTGCGACTCTGTCTGGCAATAGCAAAGTTTCCATCAGTTCTTCTATGGCCTCATGGTGGTGTACAGTTCAATTGTCGGTGATCAAGTCTTCCATAGAGTAGATATTGTCTGCCATCTTGCAGGCTTCAGTGAGAGCACATACTTCTGCTTCTTTTGCAGACAGGGATGTGGGTAGCGACTGCTCTATCAGCACAGCGTCTTTTGCTACCACCACCATACTCGTGTGGAACAGTCATCTTGATCCATCCACAAAGGGGTTAAGTCAGGGTCTAAAGGTGTAACCGTCACTATCGAATCCAGAGGGTTCCTGCCTCAGCTATGCCAGAGTCGACTACCTCTTCCACCAAGGTGTCAGAGGTGGGACACTCCCCCCTTGGAAGAGGGAGAAGTGTAGCAGGATTAAGGACCGCACACCGGGAGTTGCTGACTTTATCAGGGAGCAGTGATATCATACGGGCATGGATCTTCAACTGGTGCTTTAGGTTGGTGTTTCTCGGATAACTAGAGCCAATCTGGCTGAGTAGTATCCAAAGAGCTGCTGTCTTCCTCCATGGCAAACAGGCAGTATGACTTCTGGGCTGGAGATGACGTGATGATACTCTTCAGGTGATCTTGTAAGCTGTTAGATTCATCTCCATACGTCTTGCCTGAAAGGGAGTCTCTTGGTCCTTTACTCTGTAATCAGGAGTTACCAGCTGTAGTTGTTTGCATATTGGCTCTCGGAGACCTGATGCAAAGCACTATACCCAGGTTTTTAAGAAAGTACAATAGGTGTAAATTGGAGTCAGGAGAACACTGAAATTCTAAAAACTAAGATCCCCTAAAACGCCGGCGAAAAAAAGAGCACAAGAGTGTTTGGTAACTAGCAAGCAGCACCCCCCTGACTACATATATACAAATAGAAATAGCAGTGGAGTGTGCCTACTCTACCTCTCCTGTGCTGACCCTGTAACTGGGGACCCTGCACTCTCCCTCATCCCGACGGTATACCTAATGGTGGTCAGGGCCGAGCCTCCAGCGTATCCCTATCTCCTGACAGACCCTGCTAACTAAGACACAAAGGATCATTGGGAGCTGCCAACAAAAACCCTAATATATACCAACTCCTGATGATCAAAATCCCCTTAGGACCACACGATCCTCCCCCCCCCCCCACTACATCAGGGAACTCTTGTGCAAGATACCAGGCAGGATAACATACAAGCAAGATTATCTCAAAACTAGGCTAAGCAGCAACTGCCATAGGCAGGAAAACATTCACTGTCCACCAGGACTAATAGTGAGCAGTCTCTTGATATGGTCAAATAAATTGTATACTAGGTGCAGCAAAAACAAATATGCAAAAGTGACGAAAAAAAGTTTCCACAGGACTATCAACAATGTCCTCTTCTAAGGTTCATTAGTGGGGAACATAATGTGGCACAAATGCATATATGACCCAAAAAAAAAAAAAATAGTGGGGATTAGAGTTGAGCGCGGTTCGCGGTTCGAGGTTCTCCAGTTCTAGGCTCGAGTGATTTTGGGGCCTGTTCTAGATCGAACTAGAACTCGAGCTTTTTGCAAAAGCTCGATAGTTCTAGAAACGTTCGAGAACGGTTCTAGCAGCAAAAAAACAGCTAATTCCTAGCTGGCTTTCCGCTGTAATAGTGTAAGTCACTCTGTGACTCACACTATTATGACATTTCAGTGTAAAGTGTGCGTGAACAGCGCCTTCAGATCACTGCTGTTTGTATAATGGCCATCTTTTCGCCATTTTTTTTTTTTTCCCTTGTCTTCCTTCCCTAAGCGCGCGCGTCTTGTGGGGCGGGCCAGCATGTCAGCCAATCCCAGACACACACACAGCTAAGTGGACTTTTAGCCAGAGAAGCAACGGCATGTGTGATAGGATGTCCATGTCACATGTCCCTGCATTATAAAACCGGACATTTTCCTCCAGGACGCCATTATCTCTTCTGCGTCCTTGGTGTCAGACATCACTGGCGCAGCTCCGTCCTGACTGAGTCCTATCGCCGATACTGCTGTATACACAGCGCTGGACAGCATAGGGATAGCACTTTCCATCAGTCCTTTTAAGGGCTCGTACCGGCAGGGTCAGAGCCATAGGTGACAGGTCCTGAAAACAGCGTCAGCGTCTGTGTAGCAAAGGTCAGGGATTTCGTCGCTGCATTTCCCCATTAGGAGGGAATAGAAAGGCAGGCTTCCATTCCTCTACCCAGAGCCCCAAAACCCTGGCACTGTACCCTCCTGTCCTCTGCACACTCCAACTCATTATAATTAAGCCATTATACTAGCAAACACTCAATGTACCTAGTGGCATCCTAAACGTGGCTATTGGACTTTGCTATAGTCCCACTAGTGCAAAGACATTTGCAGTACCTCTACCTGCATTGCACTCTCCAACTCATTATAACTAAGCCATTATACTAGCAAACACTCAGTGTACCTAGTGGCATCCTAAACGTGGCTATTGGACTTTGCTATAGTCCCACTAGTGCAAAGACATTTGCAGCACCTCTACCTGCATTGCACACTCCAAGTCATAACTAAGCCATTATACTAGCAAACACTCAGTGTACCTAGTGGCATCCTAAACGTGGCTATTGGACTTTGCTATAGTCCCACTAGTGCAAAGACATTTGCAGCACCTCTACCTGCATTGCACACTCCAAGTCATAACTAAGCCATTATACTAGCAAACACTCAGTGTACCTAGTGGCATCCTAAACGTGGCTATTGGACTTTGCTATAGTCCCACTAGTGCAAAGACATTTGCAGCATCTCTACCTGCATTGCACACTCCAAGTCATAACTAAGCCATTATACTAGCAAACACTCAGTGTACCTAGTGGCATCCTAAACGTGGCTATTGGACTTTGCTATAGTCCCACTAGTGCAAAGACATTTGCAGCACCTCTACCTGCATTGCACACTCCAAGTTATAACTAAGCCATTATACTAGCAAACACTCAGTGTACCTAGTGGCATCCTAAACGTGGCTATTGGACTTTGCTATAGTCCCACTAGTGCAAAGACATTTGCAGCACCTCTACCTGCATTGCACACTCCAAGTCATAACTAAGCCATTATACTAGCGAACACTCAGTGTACCTAGTGGCATCCTAAACGTGGCTATTGGACTTTGCTATAGTCCCACTAGTGCAAAGACATTTGCAGCACCTCTACCTGCATTGCACACTCCAAGTCATAACTAAGCCATTATACTAGCAAACACTCAGTGTACCTAGTGGCATCCTAAATGTGGCTATTGGACTTTGCTATAGTCCCACTAGTGCAAAGACATTTGCAGCACCTCTACCTGCATTGCACACTCCAACTCATTATAACTAAGCCATTATACTAGCAAACACTCAGTGTACCTAGTGGCATCCTAAACGTGGCTATTGGACTTTGCTATAGTCCCACTAGTGCAAAGACATTTGCAGCACCTCTACCTGCATTGCACACTCCAACTCATTATAACTAAGCCATTATACTAGCAAACACTCAGTGTACCTAGTGGCATCCTAAACGTGGCTATTGGACTTTGCTATAGTCCCACTAGTGCAAAGACATTTGCAGCACCTCTGCCTGCATTGCACACTCCAACTCATTATAACTAAGCCATTATACTAGCAAACACTCAGTGTACCTAGTGGCATCCTAAACGTGGCTATTGGACTTTGCTATAGTCCCACTAGTGCAAAGACATTTGCAGCACCTCTACCTGCATTGCACACTCCAAGTCATAACTAAGCCATTATACTAGCAAACACTCAGTGTACCTAGTGGCATCCTAAACGTGGCTATTGGACTTTGCTATAGTCCCACTAGTGCAAAGACATTTGCAGCACCTCTACCTGCATTGCACACTCCAAGTCATAACTAAGCCATTATACTAGCAAACACTCAGTGTACCTAGTGGCATCCTAAACGTGGCTATTGGACTTTGCTATAGTCCCACTAGTGCAAAGACATTTGCAGCACCTCTACCTGCATTGCACACTCCAAGTCATAACTAAGCCATTATACTAGCAAACACTCAGTGTACCTAGTGGCATCCTAAACGTGGCTATTGGACTTTGCTATAGTCCCACTAGTGCAAAGACATTTGCAGCACCTCTACCTGCATTGCACACTCCAAGTCATAACTAAGCCATTATACTAGCAATTTTTGCTGCCAGTTTAAGGGCCGTAGTTGCATTGTCAGGGATATTTATTCTTTATTATTCTGCTGTTAATAAAGCTACACCACCACTGCAATCTACACCACCTCTCAATTTTTACTACCACATTTTCAGTGCACAATCTTGTCGCAATCAACATGAGTGGCAAAATGACAGATGCTGGTGGAAAGGGGTAGAGGCGTGGTGGAAAAGGCAAAAAAGGTTTTGTCCGTGGGGAAGGTGGCAAAGCTCCATTATCATCTGCTGAAGATAGACCATCTACCAGCAAAAGTAAGATGTCTACTACTTACCGTGGACAATCCGATGTGCTCCCTTTTTTACGGACACGAACAACAGGAACAAAGGTAGATGATGGCCAAAAAAGGAAAATGCTTGAATGGATCTCAAGTGGTCAAACAAGTGCCCTCTCAGCCACTTCAAGTACCGCATCCAAAAAACACCAGTCCTCTGAGTTGTCATCCCAATCAAACTTGCTTTCTCCCAGCTCTGAAGTCTCCATCAGCCCTGCACAGTATGGTGGAACTGAGATGGCTGAGTCTGCAGAGCTGTTCAGTCACACTATAGCCTGGGAATCAGAGGTCTGCTCCCAAGCTACAGTGAGTACAGAACAGGAAATGGTCTGCAGTGATGCCCAGAACCTTTGTGACTCTGATTCAGGCCGTGAGGACCAAGTTTCTGAGCATAATGTTGACCCTTTGTCACAAACTGTAACACCTGTGGTTATAGACAATGAGGAACATACTGATGAAGATGAGACGCAGATACCCGATTGGGATGACAACTTAAATATTCGGTCAGGGCAAGAAGAGGCTCGGTCTGAGGGGGAGGGGAGTGCAAACACAACAATTGATGATGAAGTTCTAGATCCCACCTACTGTCAACCCACAGTCAGGCACTCGAGGAGGTCAACAGAGGTGGTGGAGGAGGATGCAACTGATGACGAAGTTACCTTGCGCCTTCCTGGACACAGTCGGAGTACTGGTAGCACGTCTACAACTGCATCCTCAGCCACCACTCTGCCTCTGAGCATTATTCGGGGTGGATCAACAGGTCGCATGGCCTCTAAGCCTTGCCTAGCCTGGTCCTTTTTTGACATAGAAAAAGATCGCCCAAATTATGTGATCTGTAAAATTTGTCATGGTTCTCTTAGTAGAGGTCAAAACCTCAGCAGTTTGACAACTTCTTCCATGAATCGTCACATGAATAAATATCATATGGCCCGGTGGGAAGCTCACCGTGCTGCAATGCGGCCTAGCGGAGCGAACCATCCACCGCCTGCCCCTTCCAGTGCATCCGCGCGCTCGTCATCTTCTAGGACTGTGGGGACAGCTGTCACACCTGTTTTTCCACCCACAACTTCCACCACTGTAACCGCAACAGGCAGTTTGCTTGGTAGGTCGTCAGTTGGTTTGGAAGGGAAAACAAGTGAGTGTGTACAGCTCTCTCAGACATCGATAGCACCAACGTTGGATGAAGGCAACATCATGTCTCCGCCTGCACTTTCCTCACAAACCTGCATTTTTCCAGGGACACCCTACTCAACACCGTCTACACACAGCAGCCAGATCTCTGTCCCTCAGATGTGGTCAAATAAAAGGCCATTTCCCATGACAAAGCTAAGAGGTTGACTCTATCCCTCAGTAAGCTCTTGGCTACCGAAATGCTGCCTTTCCGCCTAGTGGACACACAGGATTTTAGAGACCTTATGTCTGTCGCTGTGCCCCAGTACCAGATGCCTAGTCGCCACTACTTCTCTAAGAAAGGTGTGCCCGCGCTACACCAGCATGTCGCACACAACATCACCGCTTCCTTGAGAAACTCTGTGTGTGAACGGGTGCATTTCACCACCGATACTTGGACCAGTAAGCATGGACAGGGACGTTACATGTCGCTGACTGGGCACTGGGTAACTATGGTGATAGATGGTGAAGGGTCTGCTGCACAAGTCTTGCCGTCCCCACGACTTGTGTGTCAATCCTCTGTCTGTCCAAGTTCCGCCACTGCTTCTGCCTCCTCCACCTCATCTGGGTCCTCCACCTCCGCCCCAAGCCTGCCTGGTCAGGCCACCAGCATTCTCACTGCGCAGAAGGAATCACGCACCCCTCATTACTATGCTGGCAGCAGAGCGCAACGGCATCAGGCGGTCTTTAGCTTGACATGTCTTGGGAATAAGAGTCACACAGCTGAGGAGTTGTGGTCAGCTCTGCGGTCCGAGTTTAATAAATGGTTGTCTCCACTCAACCTGCAGCCTGGTAAGGCCGTGTGCGACAATGCTGCAAACCTCGGTGCGGCCCTTCGCCTGGGCAAGGTGACACACGTACCTTGTATGGCTCACGTGTTGAACCTGGTCGTCCAGCAATTTTTAACACACTATCCCGGCCTAGATGGCCTTCTGAACAGGGCACGAAAACTGTCTGCTCACTTCCGCCGTTCAAGCGCCGCAGCTGAGCGACTTGCATCGCTCCAGAAGTCTTTCGGCCTGCCGGTTCATCGCCTAAAATGCGATGTGGCGACACGCTGGAGTTCAACTCTCCACATGTTACAGCGACTGTGGCAGCACCGCCGAGCCCTGGTGCAATACGTCATGACGTATAGCCTGGGCCAACGAGATGCAGAGGTGGGGCAGATCACCCTGATGGAGTGGTCTCAGATCAAGGACCTATGCACCCTTCTGCACAGTTTCGACATGGCGACGAATATGTTTAGCGCTGACAATGCCATTATCAGCATGACGATTCCAGTCATTTACATGCTGGAGCACACGCTAAACACTATTCGGAGTCAAGGGGTGGGACAACAGGAAGGGGAGGAACTACAGGAGGATTCATATGCGCAAGGGACAACAACATCACCAAGGTCCAGACGTTCATCATCACCAACGCAGCAGGCATGGGACCATGGGGGACAGGGATCAACAAGGGCGCATAGTAGCAGGCGAAATGTTGAGGAAGGTGCAGGAGAACATGAATAAATGGAGGACGAACTGTCCATGGACATGGAAGACTCAGCGGATGAGGGAGACCTTGGTCAAATTTCAGTTGAAAGAGGTTGGGGGGAGATGTCAGAGGAAGAAAGAACGGGTAGCACCTCTATGCCACAAACACAGCGTGGACTTGGTCCGCATGGCTGCGCAAGACACATGAGTGCCTTTTTGTTGCACTACCTCCAACATGACACTCGTATTGTCAAAATTAGAAGTGATGATGACTACTGGATTGCCACACTATTAGATCCCCGGTACAAGTCCAAATTTTGTGACATAATTCCAGCCATAGAAGGGGACGCACGTATGCAGGAGTATCAGCAGAAGCTGTTACTCGATCTTAGCTCGGCTTTTCCACCAAACAACCGTGCAGGTGCAGGGAGTGAATCTCCCAGTTGTAACTTGACAAACATGGGACGGTCTCGTCATCTTCAACAGTCTACCCGTACCAGTAGGACCGTATCTGGTGCTGGTAACAGCAATTTTATGGAATTTTTTCATAATTTTTTTAGACCCTCTTTTGCAAGGCCACCAGAGACAACAAGTCTGACACATAGTCAATGGCTGGAGAGGATGATACAGGAGTATCTCCAAATGAACATCGATGCCATGACTTTGCAAATGGAGCCTTGCTCCTTTTGGGCTTCAAATCTAGAAAAATGGCCAGAGCTCTCCAGTTACGCCTTGGAGATTTTGTCGTGTCCAGCTGCCAGCGTTGTCTCTGAACGTGTCTTCAGTGCTGCTGGGTGTGTGCTGACAGATAAGCGCACGCGTCTGTCCAGTGACAATGTGGAAAGACTGACGTTCATCAAAATGAACAAGTCATGGATCCAGAAGGAATTTACTACCCCTGTGTCATCCTGGGGAGAGTAAATGCTTGTGGATTTGGAATGTGCTTGATGCAAATCAAAACATCATGTTTGCAACTAGGGCACAAGTGCTGCCACTGATGGGGTGTCTGTGTGGCCCAATTTTTGGAAAAAAGGGAGACTCCGCTTGGAGTAACCCTTGCTTGCTGTGTTTTTAAAAGAAGCCAAGATGAACAGAGCTGGGATCAGGAAAGACTTTGCTACCTACCCCGGTGTCATCCTGAGGACGGTTAATTAGGCCGTATTTTTTAATGTGCTTGATGCATATCTAGCTGTGAAGTGCCCAACTAGGGCACAAGTGCTGCCACTGAATGGGTGGGTGTGTGTGGGGCACAAATTTTGGAAAAAAATGGAGACTCCGCTTGGAGTAACCCTTGCTTGCTGTGTTTTTAAAAGAAGCCAAGATGAACAGAGATGGGATCAGGAAAGACTTTGCTACCTACCCCGGTGTCATCCTGGGGACGGTAATTAGGCCGTATTTTTGAATGTGCTTGATACAAATCTAGCTGTGAAGTGCACAACTAGGGCACAAGTGCTGCCACTGAATGGGTGGGTGTGTGTGGGGCACAATTTTTGGAAAAAAAGGGAGACTCCGCTTGGAGTAACCCTTGCTTGCTATGTTTTTAAAAGAAGCCAAGATGAACAGAGCTGGGATCAGGAAAGACTTTGCTACCTACCCCAGTGTCATTCTGGGGACGGTTAATTAGGCCGTATTTTTGAATGTGCTTGATGCAAATCTAGCTGTGAAGTGCACAACTAGGGCACAAGTGCTGCCACTGAATGGGTGGGTGTGTGTGGGGCACAATTTTTGGAAAAAAAGGGAGACTCCGCTTGGAGTAACCCTTGCTTGCTGTGTTTTTAAAAGAAGCCAAGATGAACAGAGCTGGGATCAGGAAAGACTTTGCTACCTACCCTGGTGTCATCCTGGGGACGGTTAATTAGGCCGTATTTTTGAATGTGCTTGATGCAAATCTAGCTGTGAAGTGCACAACTAGGGCACAAGTGCTGCCACTGAATGGGTGTGTGTGTGTGGGGCACAATTTTTGGAAAAAAAGGGAGACTCCGCTTGGAGTAACCCTTACTTGCTGTGTTTTTAAAAGAAGCCAAGATGAACAGAGCTGGGATCAGGAAAGACTTTGCTACCTACCCTGGTGTCATCCTGGGGACGGTTAATTAGGCCGTATTTTTGAATGTGCTTGATGCAAATCTAGCTGTGAAGTGCACAACTAGGGCACAAGTGCTGCCACTGAATGGGTGGGTGTGTGTGGGGCACAATTTTTGGAAAAAAAGGGAGACTCCGCTTGGAGTAACCCTTGCTTGCTGTGTTTTTAAAAGAAGCCAAGATGAACAGAGCTGGGATCAGGAAAGACTTTGCTACCTACCCTGGTGTCATCCTGGGGACGGTTAATTAGGCCGTATTTTTGAATGTGCTTGATGCAAATCTAGCTGTGAAGTGCACAACTAGGGCACAAGTGCTGCCACTGAATGGGTGGGTGTGTGTGGGGCACAATTTTTGAAAAAAAGGGAGACTCCGCTTGGAGTAACCCTTGCTTGCTTTGTTTTTAAAAGAAGCCAAGATGAACAGAGCTGGGATCAGGAAAGACTTTGCTACCTACCCTGGTGTCATCCTGGGGACGGTTAATTAGGCCGTATTTTTGAATGTGCTTGATGCAAATCTAGCTGTGAAGTGCACAACTAGGGCACAAGTGCTGCCACTGAATGGGTGGGTGTGTGTGGGGCCCAATTTTTGGAAAAAAAGGGAGACTACGCTTGGAGTCACTTTGCGGTGTTTTACATGATTTTAGAAGGGCGTGCCATGCCTATATCTGTGTGTCCTCCTCTTTTTCCTTGTCCAGCTGTTTTGTTTTCGCATGAGTATATGTCCTTGTCACTTTCCCATGTGTTTGTGTTGTGTTGTGAGTTGTTTGTCACCTTTTGGACACCTTTGAGGGTGTTTTCTAGGTGTTTTTATGTGTTTGTGATTGCCTGCCATTGTTTCCTATGCAGTTCGAGTTCGGTTCGTCGAACGTTCGACGAGCCGAACTCGAACGGGACCTCCGTTCGGCGAGCCGACCTCGAGCCGAACCGGGACCGGTTCGCTCATCTCTAGTGGGGATAGCAGGTTCCCATGTCCCTCCTCTGCAGCCTCTGCTGTTTCAGCAATAAACAGAGCAGTGGCTTTGGGTCCTAAGATGGCGGCTGAAAAAGGGAACTGGGTGTCGGCCAGACTAAAATGACTTCAAAAGAGGAACTGTGTAGTGTCTGAGTTAAAATGGCCAGAGACGTGGGAGGGAGGGACATGGGTCGTGCCATCCACATACAGGAGGTATTCAATCTGTCATTGGGACTATGGATTATATAGGGACCCCTGGGCTGACCCTGTGACTAGGGACCCTGCCCTCTCCCTCATCCCGAAGGTAGACCTAATGGTGGTCAGGGCCGAACCTCCAGCGTATCCCTATCTCCTGTCAGACCCTGACATAATATCCCCATACCATACCCCACTCCAGGGCTGGGCAAAACACGGTGACAGAAAGAAATCTACATTCAGGACAGGAAATAATGGGGTGGGCTTACTAATAATGGGCCTGGAGAAGCCATTTTCACAGGCAGGTAAAAATACACATAGTGTAGTTACTAGACTAAGAATTACATTTCTTCAATCCATCTCAATACTTTCACTTTCATTGAAGTTCAATATTACATCCTGTACTTTCAATCAATTCTCATCTAATCTCCCCCCTTGGGAGAATTCTCCATGTTCTATTTCAACATGTGTCTCACCTTCTGTCACTTACAGATTGCTTCATCTTAAACTTGCTGGTCTAATTTGACCTCATTCACAGATTTTCCAATAGAAAACTAACACTTCTCTTTTTTCAATTTCAACATTTCTCCGATGTTCTACAGCAGAAACTGCGTACATTATACATACATCTAGATTCTCTCTCAGTGCACAACAATAACACAAAACACAACAGGTTCATCTGCCTCTACTCCAGCGTAGATGTCTGGTCTTTTGTTTACAGGAAGAATCAGAATACATGCCAAACCAATATTACTCACCTTCACTATATGCCAGCTGTACATTGATATTACAAGAACTACCAAAATCTGTTCACACTACATACACCTCATGAGGACGGTCCATCCAAAGCTCAATAGCGTTAAGGTCAAGATTAAGGATTCTCCTAATGCAATGCTATCTATCTCCTACCTTGGATTGCGAAGAACAGAGCACATTACATTCCACTGAGTTACAGCCAGGGCTCATTACCATCAGCTCGGAACTCAGCAAAAATGTACCAGGTTACAGTCAGGGCTCCTAGCATAACGCTGTACCTGTACCTCGAAAACCCCCCTTTCAAATCTTCTCACCGGGGAAGATCAGGATTCCAGATCTAATTGATTATTGATGACATGTCACACATAGGTGTATATTACAGTCTATTTACTGCCACACAAAGTTATATTCTACAAAAGTAAAGTTCCTCTTTTTTCACACAGCTGCTAGAGGCTCACTTCCTCCTTCTGCTCTAAAGGCCCCGTCACACTAAGCAACATCGCTAGCAACATCGCTGCTAACGAACAACTTTTGTGACGTAACAGCGATGTTGCTAGTGATGTTGCTTAGTGTGACATTCAGCAACAACCTGGCCCCTGCTGTGAGGTCGTTGGTTGTTGCTGAATGTCCTGGGCCATTTTTTAGTTGTTGCTGTCCCGCTGTGAAGCACAGATCGCTGTGTGTGACAGCAAGACAGCAACAACTAAATGTGCAGGCAGCAGGAGCCGGCTTCTGCGGACACTGGTAACCACGGTAAACATCGGGTAACCAAGAAGCCCTGTCCTTGGTTACCCAATATTTACCTTTGTTACCAGCCTCCTCCGCTCTCACTGTCAGTACCGGCTCCTGCTCTGTGCACATGTAGCTACAGCACACATCGGGTAATTAACCCGATGTGTGCTGTAACTAGGAGAGCAGGGAGCCAGCGCTAAGCAGTGTGCGCTGCTCCCCGCTCTGTGCACATGTAGCTACAGCACACATCGGGTAATTAACCCAATGTGTGCTGTAACTAGGAGAGCAGGGAGCCAGCGCTAAGCGGTGTGCGCTGCTCCCTGCTCTGTGCACATGTAGCTGCAGCACACATCGGGTAATTAACCCGATGTGTGCTGTAACTAGGAGAGCAGGGAGCCAGCGCTCAATGTGCGCTGCTCCCTGCTCTCTGCACGTGTAGCTGCGTGCACTGGTAACCAAGGTAAATATCGGGTTGGTTACCCGATATTTACCTTAGTTACCAAGCGCAGCATCTTCCACGCCGCGCTGCTGGCTGGGGGCTGGGACACTGGTTGCTGGTGAGCTCACCAGCAACTCGTGTAGCCACGCTCCAGCGATCCCTGCCAGGTCAGGTTGCTGGTGGGATCGCTGGAGCGTCGCAGTGTGACATCTCACCAGCAACCTCCTAGCAACTTACCAGCGATCCCTATCAGGTTGGATCGTTGTTGGGATTGCTGGTAAGTTGTTTAGTGTGACTGGGCCTTAAGGAAGCCAAAGGAGCTGTCTTCCTCATTTCCACGAACAGGTCTACTATATTCTTTTCAGTCTTCCAGACAGTCAAAATAATGAACCGACACATTAATTGACAGAAGAATGAAGACACTAGATATAACATGCAGGTGTGTGAACTGCCATTACACAGTTACACATATAACCTGGATCATACCAGAAGTCAGCGTATATAACAACTTCCTCATTTTCCTCTAACGCTAACTCAAAAACGAAACTTCTGCTGAACAGACAAAGACACAATGCAGCCGGATTAAGATAAAAAATGACCTGGGTTCACTTAGGACGTTTAGCTCATTCGAGATCGCGGTCATTAGGGGTCTAGACTGGGACAGCCCAACCCCCCTTTTCGAAATGCAAGTATACGCATGAGGTCTGCGAGGTGAGAAGAGAAATTTTCTCACCGCTGGAGCTGCGAATTCTCCCCTCTAGTGTAGTTGCCTCTTCGAATCAAGGTGTCAGCACGGCTGTCTGTCATCCAGAAGTTCCATCCTAAGATACGTTCGGGCGCCATCTGTTAAGGGGGCCATGAATTTACAGTGATGCAATCGCAATTAAGCATCTACCTTAACCCTGTCTGCATCCAAATCATATGAGGCATTTGTTAGTAGCATGCATACTATTCTTCCATACAGACCAGAGAAATGTACACGGATCTGCATAGAAAATATGACTGGCTTTATTGTGGAAGTTAAGACACATTGCTAGGCGCCAAGAATACGTAACACGTCTCCTATTGAGTAAACCGTAAAATAGCTTATTCTGTGATATATGTATACTGTAAAGTATAATGTGTTTACTCATTTATATTAAGCTATGTCAGCATGATTCACTTGTCACATGAAAGTCCAGACTGTCTGATGAGCCTTATGATGTCTGAATGCAGATATAGGTGTGGTAGACAGTTCAAGTACTATCTTAAATCCTGTTTTTTTTTTATATCTTCATATAACTCTTAATACTTATAATAGTTCATAATCTTGTCCATAACACATGAACAATTTGGTCAGTCAGACCATCCAGAAAGCGTTTCAATAAACAAATCAGTGGAATGGTAAAGCTGATTACTGTATCAACATTGTAAGCAATAATGATGCTCTTATCAAAATTCTCTAGGACCTGACAAATGTCTGCATTCCACACCCAATCGTCAGTACTTATGTCTGGCAGCTGCATTTGATGGGCATGTTCCAGCTGGAATTGGGATACTGCATTCTGCTGGCTCATGGATCCTGGCCAACATATGATAGGTTTAATTCCATCTTGAAGGGAGGTTACATATTAGTCTGTGACGAGGCAAGTGTAAGCGCTGCTGCAGCACTGCTAGGCCAGTAAAAGAGGGAGATGACTTGCAGAAATGGGCGCTAATACATTGTACCTTGGTAAGTAGGTCTGGTATGACAGGGTATTTCTTCAGAAAGTGCTGAACTACTAAATTTACAACGTGGGCCATACAAGGAACGTGTACAAGCTTTAAAGCCGCCACCAGATTACGACCATTATCGCACACTACCATCCCTGGACGGAGGTCCAACGGCTCAAACCACTCATCTGTCTGCTCGGTTATTGCTTTCAAAAGCTCAGGTGGTGTGCGATTTGTCACCGATACAGATGAGCTTCAGTAGAGCCTGTTGCCGCTTAGCCGAGGCAGTGCTGCAGAGATCCCAGCTGGGGAATGATGTCGACGGTTGGACACCGGCGGATGTTGAGGATGCACAGAAGCCAGATGAAGAGTAGGAGGAGGAGTTGTTGCTGTGTAGGAGGCTACTGAAACGGTGATTGAAGTGGGCTCTGCTATTCTGGGTGTGGGAACTATATGGGATGTTGCCGCCTCACTCTGTACCAGCCGCAACCAGGTTCACCCAGTGTGCCATCAGTGAGATGTAGCGTCCCTGTCCACATGTCTGTGGTTAAGTGGACCTTCCCTGTTATGGCGTTGTTGACAGCCCATTTGATGTTTACGGACACGTGATTGTGGAGCGCGGGGACAGCACAACGACAAAAATAGTGGTGGCTAGGGACAGAGTACCGATGTTCTAACACTGCCAAAAGGTCGCGGAAAGCCTCTGTTCCCACAAGCCGATACAGCAACATCTCAAGGGCTATCAATCGTGCTATGTGTGCAGTTATGGTTTCTGCCATTGGATGCATAGCGGGGTATTATCGCTTCTTTTCGAAGGTCTGTGGTATGGACAACTGAACGGAACACTAGGACACCAAAGTGGATGTGGTCATTCATGATTGAGTTGGCCAACATCAGGTTGGGAGAAGGAGGCATCAGTGCCACCTTCTTGCACAGCAGTTTGGGAAGCAGGCAGCCCAGGGGGAAGTGGCAGAGTTTTCAGTCTGGTAATCGTGTTTTTCACCTAGAGCTGTCAACCACCTAGTGGTTGTGCTTGGCCAACATTGTTTCTCATGCTGGAGGTGCCCAAGCTGAAAGTATTTCTGCCTCTGCTAACCTTGGTCTAACAGATTTGACAAATTGCAACCATTTGGTCTAACGGACTCTGAAAAAGAAAAAAAAAAAACAATCGACCCACGGATCCTTGGACTCTGAGGTGCTGGTGTCATGTGCAGTTGATTGACTTCTGGCAGTGGGCAAAACCCTTTGTCTTACAGCCTTTTTGCTGACTATGGGCACATGCTTCTCTACACTGCTGCTCTTGGAATCCATGCCACCCGTCCATGTTGAATCAGTCACCTCATCATCGACCAGGTCGTCTTCAAATTCCTGAAGGATAACATCTTCGGGAATGGCGGTTTCAGGCTGACTTTAGGGCAATTGTGTCTCATCATCCTCCAACACTTCCACCTGATTGGCCAGCATGTCACAGCCACCAACATGGCTTTCTTCTGGCCTTGGGTGCTCAAAGATGTGTGCATCACTGCACACCATGCCTCACCAGCATTAGTGGTGTTGCACGGTGAGAGGCAAGAAAGGTCCTCAGAGTAACCTGTCATGTTTCCTTAGAATACTGATGTTGTGAGGAAGGAGGACTAGGCTGAGGATTCGATGGGCCAGCTTCTGGGCTACTCAGGTCTGTCTGTGTGGACCTTTGGGATTTGCTACTCGACAAGTAACTGGAGGCAATATCCACTAGCCAACTCGTTACCTGCTTGCACTGTTCAGGGCGCAAGAGTGCTTTCCCACATGGACAAGAAAATTGGGATAGGAAGGCAGAGGTAGATAAAGCAGGAAACTTTCTTTGGCGACCACCACTGTAACTACCACCTCGTCCACGGCCCTTACCCCCTTTTTGCCATTTTTTTTGTTTGATTATTTGAAGGTGAATACTGTAAATGTGACCTTTTCTACAGAAAGTAGAACAACACTGATACCAGGTTGTTAAACTTGTTTTAAGTTTCCCACGATAGCGGTTCCTGTAAGTATAAAAACCACAAGGTACCTTTATTGGACAAATATTAGTACAAAAATTTACCAAAAAGTAAATACACAGGATAACCAAGACATGGCCCCTGTATAGCACACTCAAGGTATAGCAAAAGCAGGAGGGCAAAAAGAGTAAAGTGCAAATAAATGTTTTATTGTTAAGGAACAGCTGGCATAAAGGAGATCAGCAGCAATTTGAGCCAGTTGTGTAGAAAATAGTTGTAAAAATGCAGATTTACAAGTTAGAATACAAAGGGGTAGAGGCTGACAGTCTGGGTCTTAAGGCCCCGTCACACTAAGCAACATCACTAGCAACATCGCTGCTAACGAACAACTTTTGTGACGTAGCAGCGATGTTGCTAGCGATGTTGCTGTGTGTGACATCCAGCAACAACCTGGCCCCTGCTGTGAGGTCGTTGGTTGTTGCTGAATGTCCTGGGCCATTTTTTAGTTGTTGCTGTCCTGCTGTGAAGCACAGATCGCTGTGTGTGACAGCGAGACAGCAACAACTAAATGTGCAGGCAGCAGGAGCCGGCTTCTGCGGAGGCTGGTAACCAATGTAAACATCGGGTAACCAAGAAGCCCTGTCCTTGGTTACCCGATATTTACCTTTGTTACCAGCCTCCGCCGCTCTCACTGTCAGTGCCGGCTCCTGCTCTGTGCACATGTAGCTGCAGCACACATCGGGTTAATTAACCCGATGTGTGCTGTAACTAGGAGAGCAAGGAGCCAGCGCTAAGCATTGTGCGCTGCTCCCTGCTCTGTGCACATTTAGCTGCAGCACACATCGGGTAATTAACCCGATGTGTGCTATAACTAGGAGAGCTAGGAGCCAGCGCTCAGTGTGCGCTGCTCCCTGCTCTCTGCACGTGTAGCTCCGTGCGGTGGTAACCAAGGTAAATATCGGGTTGGTTACCCGATATTTACCTTAGTTACCAAGCGCAGCATCTTCCACGCGGCGCTGGGGGATTGTCACTGGTTGCTGGTGAGCTCACCAGCAACTTGTGTAGCGACGCTCCAGCGATCCCTGCCAGGTCAGGTTGCTGGTGGGATCGCTGGAGCGTCGCAGTGTGACATCTCACCAGCAACCTCCTAGCAACTTACCAGCGATCCCTATCGTTGTTGGGATCGCTGGTAAGTTGCTTAGTGTGACTGGACCTTTACATAGGTCATGTAAGATAATTCAAATAGAAGCACCCCGGGTACAGAAAAAGTGAATACAAGGGTTTGCAAGTCAATTAGTGTGCACAAAGAGTTGTACAGACCAGTACTAAGTACATCATAATAGTAGAATTGCATACTCTAAGTTAATGTTCCATACGTAGAGACATGATATCACAAGGATCACAGAAATGCAATTCACAGGGATAATGGTACAAAGGGATATAAAGACTCCAAGTGGCAGGATAACATTATAGCTGCAAAACCATGTTTACAAAAGGGTACATAGAATATCCACAGGGTGGTGCTAATGAGTACCAAGTAAAAAACAATAAGGATGAGGAACCCCAGTTGAAGCAGCCAGACCCAAACAGTTAGATAAACATACCTATAAAGGTTACACAAAGGCCAAAGAAGCAGCGAGGAGGACCCCCCTGGAGGAGAAGCCCCGACGTATACGTTTCACGATCAAGATAATAAGATCATTTCATCAGGGGGAGAGGTGGAACAGCATGTAGCAGCCAGTGCTTTTAAACCTGGCGCTCGGACGCTCCAGCTACTCCGCCCCCACAGCGTCATCGCGAATAGACCAATCGCGGCTGGTTCCCGGCGCTGTCAGCCATCAACGCCCCAAAGTGGTAGCGCGCATGCACGGAAAACGGGGACGCGTCACCCGGAGACCGCGCATGCGCGCAAGCGACAATGACGCCGACAGAGCCGGGCCAGCAGGCCATTGGTCTACTCGCGTGCGACAGGGGGAGGAGAAGCGGGAGCGAGCACAAAGACAGAGGGGCAGATGAAATACAATACAAACAGTGTGGCACAGATGGGAAAACACAAATCATAAGACAGCGCAAAATTTTCATTATCGCATCCAGGTGTCCCGGATGTGGCACACAGAAGAAGATGGTAAATCAATAGTAGGTCCATGTCCATCAGCGATGCTAAAACGAGGTCAGTTCCAATAGGGTGCCAGCAAAAGGGCCAGTAAATATATCTAAAAATTAAAATAGACAAACAAGAATAATTTAAAAACAAGGCAAAAACACCAGGGGGATACAAGGAGAAGGCAATTACCGTAAGAAAGGTGCAAAACTCAGATGCTCATTTAACCCCGTAGGGGATAAAGTTCCCAGGGTGTAAATCCAGCGTGTTTCACGCTGGGCGAGTATTTTGCGTACATTCCCACCCCTCGCACCCCCATGTATGACATCAATGCCCCTGATTTTCAGGGACGTTGGGTCACAGCCATGAAAGGCATGGAAGTGGCGAGGAAGGGTTTTTAAGGTGGAGGTGTCAACCACTGTCCGGGCCACAGCAATGTCCCTCACATGCCCCTCACACGTCTACGAAGTTCTCTACTAGTGAGGCCAACATATATCATGCGGCACCCACACGTGGCATAATATACCACGTTGCTGGTACCGCATGATACGCAATGGCGAATATCAAAACTTCGCAGACCGTCGGCAGAGGTGAAGGAGGAGTTGCGAAGGACATTGCTGCAGGCCAGACAGTGGCCGCAGGGAAAGCAGCCCCTAAGGGGAGTACCAAGATCCAAAAAGGTGGTGGGCCGATTAGGAACATAATGGCTCCGTACAAGAATGTCATGTAAATTACGTGATCTACGGGGCGTCATCAAGGGGCTTTTGGGTAAAAGGTCACGTAAGGTAGAGTCAGAGAGGAGAACATCCCAGTGCCTACTCAAGATGGATCGCATACTGGACCACTCATGGTTATAGGTAGAAATATAACGAACCTGGTCAGGATCCGAGGAACTGCTGGGTTTAGCCCCGTTACCGTATAATAAGGTGGATCGAGGGGTATGCTTCGCTCGTAAATAAGCCCGCTTAATGCTTCTGTTGCTGTAGCCCCGCTCCTGAAACTGAATTTTCAAGTCTGCCGCCTGTTCCTCAAACAAAAAGGTCAGAGGAGCAGATGCGTTTCATGCGTAAAAATTGACTGGTGGGGATGGCCTGAATAGTAGACTGATCAAGGGACGACGAGGCATGAAGGAGGGAGTTGACCGAGGTCGTCTTACGATAAACATTTGTTTGAATCACCCCTCCCTCATCAATTCTTATATCAATGTCAAGAAAATCCAGATGTCTAGCATCATGCTTATGGGTTAACTTGATATTGAGTGAATTCATGCCTAGTCGCCCCATGAAATCATCGAGTTGCTCCGTCATGCCCGTCCACAAAATAAACAAATAATCAATGTACCGCAGCCAGCACTGCAGATAGGCATCGGCCGGCCCGCCTCCGTCGCATAGCAAATCCCTCTCCCAGTACCCGAGGAAGAGGTTTGCGTACGAAGCGCGCAGGCCGCGCCCACGGCAGTGCCACGCTGCTGCAGGTAATGTACATCTTTAAATAAAAAGAAATTATGGGTAAGAACAAAATGGAGCAACTCAAGGATAAGGTCACACATCGGGCCATCCCAACCGGAATTCAAAAGAAAATGTTCAGTAGCCTTAAGGCCATCCTCGTGACGAATGCAGGTGTAGAGGGACTCAACATTTGCTGTAACAAGTATGGTATTGTGATCCACAGAGATGCCGTCTATCCTCCTGAGAACGTCAGTAGTGTCCCGAACATATGAGGGGAGCGTCTCAACCAGAGGTTTCAAATAGTAATCTATAAATTGACAAATTGGTTGACACAACCCCTCAATGCCGGACACAATGGGACGACCAGTAGGACAGAGGGCATCTTTGTGGATTTTTGGCAGTAGGTAAAAAGTTGGTGTTTTAGGAAAACGTACTGTGAGTCCCTCTACTACCTGTTTACTGATGATACTTTCGTCACAGGCCTTACCGAGGATGGCCTGAAGTTGAACAGAAAAGGTTGAGGCGGGGCTACAGGGGAGCTTACAGTAAGCGGACTTATCACGTAATTGGCGAAGCGCCTTTTTTTCATAAATAAGAGCCGGCCAGATCACGATGTTTCCCCCCTTGTCCGCCGGCTTAATCAAAACATCCTCCAGTTTATCCAGGGACTCAATTGCCAATCTCTCAGTATGAGTAAGATTGTCTTATCGACGTCTCCTGGATAGATGTTCAAAATCAGATACCACAAGTTTTGTGAATATCTCAACGGCCAGACAAATGGACAAAGGGGGAAACCTCGTAGATCTGGGCATGGCACAAGATGGAAACTCACCTAAGGTGCTTGGTGCAGCTTCATCCAGCAGCTCCTCGAGATCCTGTATGGCCTGTTGTTCCTTAAGATCCAGTGGTCCAGAAAATTGTGTACGTCTGTTATGTAATTTGGTGAGAATGACTTTCCGTGCAAAAATATATAAATCCTTTACCGCTGTAAAACAATGGAAGGAGTTAGTTGGTGAAAAAGAAAGTCCCCTTGACAGCACATCAATTTGGGAAATGGAGAGGAAATGTTGAGATAGGTTAATTACCTGAGGTGTTCTACATTTATTCACATTAAAGGGTTGTTTTAACTTTAATCTGGTAATAACGCCACTGGTTTGAGCAGTTTCTACATCCGATTCGTCAGTTTCACTGGGGCCAGGAAAGGTGCGTCCACTATCTGCACTTGTTCCCCTCGTCCTAGAGTACGATCGTGACCTGGATCGGCGTCCAAAAATATTGGAACGCCACTTGTAAACACGATTTAGTTGGAAATCATTTTGATCACGTGAAAATGTTTTTATTTTCACAGTTTTAATATCTTTTTCCCAACGTAGCAGATCAGCTTCGTTCTGAGCAGTAAATTTAGCCAGGGCTTCACCTGACATATTCTCCTTAATAGTAGTAAGCAATTTTTCCATTTCTGTCTTCTCCATTTCTGAAATCGAGGCCGTGTCAAGCTCACAAAGAAGATTTAAAAATCCTCTTGAGCAAGAACTAGAAAGCTCCTCCCATCGTGTCTTGATAGATTCATTATCCACCTGAAAGGATGGACAGACCTGAATTCGCAAGCCCCCTGGAATGAGCCCCATTTGCAGGTATTTATTTAGGAACGCCCTATTCCACCAGGTCCTGGTACATTTTTGGAGTAAGGACCTGTAGTTTTGCACACTCTCAGAAAGCGCGCCCTCTCCTCCCATCTCCGCTGCAGTGCCGCCACCCTCCGCCAGTGCCTTGTCAAGCTCGATCAACCATGACTCATCATGGGAGCGAAAATCCATTGTAGATGTGGGATCAACTGTGGAAACCACAGAAACAAATATTAGTACAAAAATTGACCAAAAAGTAAATACACAGGATAACCAAGACATGGCCCCTGTATAGCACACTCAAGGCATAGCAAAAGCAGGAGGACAAAAAGAGTAAAGTGCAAATAAATGTTTTATTGTTAAGGAACAGCTGGTATAAAGGAGATCAGCAGCAATTTGAGCCAGTTGTGTAGAAAATAGTTGTAAAAATGCAGATTTACAAGTTAGAATACAAAGGGGTAGAGGCTGACAGTCTGGGTCCTACATAGGTCATGTAAGATAATTCAAATAGAAGCACCCCGGGTACAGAAAAAGTGAATACAAGGGTTTGCAAGTCAATTAGTGTGCACAAAGAGTTGTACAGACCAGTACTAAGTACATCATAATAGTAGAATTGCATACTCTAAGTTAATGTTCCATACGTAGAGACATGATATCACAAGGATCACAGAAATGCAATTCACAGGGATAATGGTACAAAGGGATATAAAGGCTCCAAGTGGCAGGATAACATTATAGCTGCAAAACCATGTTTACAAAAGAGTATATAGAATATCCACAGGGTGGTGCTAATGAGTACCAAGTAAAAAACAATAAGGATGAGGAACCCCAGTTGAAGCAGCCAGACCCAAACAGTTAGATAAACATACCTATAAAGGTTACACAAAGGCCAAAGAAGCAGCGAGGAGGACCCCCCTGGAGGAGAAGCCCCGACGTATACGTTTCACGATCAAGATAATAAGATCATTTCATCAGGGGGAGAGGTGGAACAGCATGTAGCAGCCAGTGCTTTTAAACCTGGCGCTCGGACGCTCCAGCTGCTTCGCCCCCACAGCGTCACTGCGAATAGACCAATCGCGGCTGGTTCCCGGCGCTGTCAGCCATCAACGTCCCAAAGTGGTAGCGCGCATGCGCGGAAAACGGGGACGCGTCACCCGGAGACCGCGCATGCGCGCAGGCGATAATGACGCCGACAGAGCCGGGCCAGCAGGCCATTGGTCCACTCGCGTGCGACAGGGGGGGGAGAAGCGGGAGTGAGCACAAAGACAGAGGGGCAGATGAAATACAATACAAACAGTGTGGCACAGATGGGAAAACACAAATCATAAGACAGCGCAAAATTTTCATTATCGCATCCAGGTGTCCCGGATGTGGCACACAGAAGAAGATGGTAAATTAATAGTAGGTCCATGTCCATCAGCGATGCTAAAACGAGGTCAGTTCCAATAGGGTGCCAGCAAAAGGGGAGAGTAAATATATCTAAAAATTAAAATAGACAAACAAGAATAATTTAAAAACAAGGCACAAACACCAGGGGGATACAAGGAGAAGGCAATTACCGTAAGAAAGGTGCAAAACTCAGATGCTCATTTAACGATTTGTGTTTTCCCATCTGTGCCACACTGTTTGTATTGTATTTCATCTGCCCCTCTGTCTTTGTGCTCGCTCCCGCTTCTCCTCCCCCTGTCGCACGCGAGTAGACCAATGGCCTGCTGGCCCGGCTCTGTCGGCGTCAGTATCGCCTGCGCGCATGCGCGGTCTCCGGGTGACGCGTCCCCGTTTTCCGCGCATGCGCGCTACCACTTTGGGGCGTTGACGGCTGACAGCGCCGGGAACCAGCCGCGATTGGTCTATTCGCGGTGACGCTGTGGGGGCGGAGCAGCTGGAGCGTCCGAGCGCCTGGTTTAAAAGCACTGGCTGCTACATGCTGTTCCACCTCTCCCCCTGATGAAATGATCTTATTATCTTGATCGTGAAACGTATACGTCGGGGCTTCTCCTCCAGGGGGGTCCTCCTCGCTGCTTCTTTGGCCTTTGTGTAACCTTTATAGGTATGTTTATCTAACTGTTTGGGTCTGGCTGCTTCAACTGGGGTTCCTCATCCTTATTGTTTTTTACTTGGTACTCATTAGCACCACCCTGTGGATATTCTATGTACCCTTTTGTAAACATGGTTTTGCAGCTATAATGTTATCCTGCCACTTGGAGTCTTTATATCCCTTTGTACCATTATCCCTGTGAATTGCATTTCTGTGATCCTTGTGATATCATGTCTCTACGTATGGAACATTAACTTAGAGTATGCAATTCTACTATTATGATGTACTTAGTACTCGTCTGTACGACTCTTTGTGCACACTAATTGACTTGCAAACCCTTGTATTCACTTTTTCTGTACCCGGGGTGCTTCTATTTGAATTATCTTACATGACCTATGTAAGACCCAGACTGTCAGCCTCTACCCCTTTGTATTCTAACTTGTAAATCTGCATTTTTACAACTATTTTCTACACAACTGGCTCAAATTGCTGCTGATCTCCTTTATGCCAGCTGTTCCTTAACAATAAAACATTTATTTGCACTTTACTCTTTTTGTCCTCTTGCTTTTGCTTTATTGGATAAAGTACCACTTGGAAGAGTCGACAAAGATGTTGTGAATGTCTTTCAGCCCTAAATGAAAACAGGGTTTAAACAACACTTATTTTGGCATTGGTTTTTGGCACTCAGACTGTTTTAATAAGAGCAGAACACTATGTAGGTTCTGTAAGCTAGGAAGACGCCACCATCAGGATGCTAGTTTGGTGCTATGAAGGTATTTTGCTTAAGTACAAGTAGTGCCATTGACCCCTAGTATTAATAAAAATTTGGTAACACAGACTGTGAATTCAGATGGTGGCTGACACTACACCTGAACCTGTTTTTACAATTTTTGGGACCTTTTTTGCAAGTTGTAACACCTATTCCTAGTAGAACAGACACAAGGGATGCAGCAGTGCTCAAATTATTGGTAGCAGATGTCAGGACAGCTTTAAATCTCTCCCTGCCTGTGAATAAGCTCTCCCTATTTCACACACTGCAGTAACAGACCGTATGCACCAGTAAGAGGATTTTTTTTTTGGCCGGTTTAAAAAACAGGAACAGCTATCACCTAACTAAGCAATACACTAACACTGTCCCTATACCTTGTTCTATGATTTACACAGCTGCTAGCAGATAGTGGACACAGTCTTCATCCCTTACAAGGACTATTTTGGATTGTGCAGAAGGAACACTATCTCAGAACGCACTGCACTGTACCAAAATACCTTGAATAACCCATTATTCGCCAGATACCGAATAGTGGCAAATATATTTGCTCACACAAGCACATTGAGGCCACAACCAGAGAAAACTTTATTTTTAGAAATTAGTACAGGCGCTGTGGTTTTCCCATGGTGCTCTTAATATAAAGAGCCCTCACATTCTGCCAATTCTTTTTCAACAAAGACACCAAAAAGTTAATTGCCAGGTGAATGTTGTAGACCAGCTCCTCCTCAGACATTTTCACATGGCCAACAGCAACAGCCAGACACAGGACCTAAAGAGAACAAAAGATTTGCTTAATTTTTGGAGTGGTACCATGCTAATTTCTACATCCTGATCAATAGGCACAGAGGGTATGTGAACACATTGTTTCAAAATTGTCTGCTGCTAGAAATGTCTTGTGGGTTGCTATTTTCCTTTTATCTGGATGGGTGAAAAACAAAATTGAAACTGCTTCTAAAGAAAAAGCAGCATCTCTTCCCATATTTCCTCAGAGGGAAAGCTTGCGAGCAGGGTACTCACTCCTCTTAGTATCTGAATTGTGTTACTCTATTATTATTATTATTATTATTATTTATTTATAGAGCACCATTAATTCCATGGTGCTGTACATGTGAAGGGGGTTACATACAAAATACATATACAAGTTACAGTAGACAGACTAGTACAGAGGGAAGAGGGCCCTGCCCTTGCGGGCTTACATTCTATAGGATTATGGGGAGGAGACAGTAGGTGGGGTGTAGGTGGGGCGGCAGCTCCGCACGGTGGTGGGGCGGCAGCTCCGCACGGTGGTGGGGCGGCAGCTCCGCACGGTGGTGGGGCGGCAGCTCCGCACGGTGGTGGGGCGGCAGCTCCGCACGGTGGTGGGGCGGCAGCTCCGCACGGTGGTGGGGCGGCAGCTCCGCACGGTGGTGGGGCGGTGAGGTCATTCAAGGTTATAGGCATTTCTGAACAGATGAGTCTTTAGGTTCCGTTTGAAGTTTGCAAGTGTAGTAGATAATCTGATGTGTTGAGGCAGTGAGTTCCAGAAGACTGGGGATGTTCGGGAGAAGTCTTGGAGGCGGTTGCATGAGGAGCGAATGAGAGAGGAGGAGAGAAGGAGATCTTGGGAGGACCGGAGATTACGTTTTGGAGTGTAGCGAGAGATTAGTTCAGAGATATATGGAGGAGACAATTTGTGGATGGCTTTGTAAGTCAGTATTAGTAGTTTGAATTGGATACGATGGAAGATTGGGAGCCAGTGAAGGGACATGCAGAGAGGAGAAGCGGGGTGGTAGTGAGGCGAGAGGTGGATCAGTCGGGCAGCAGCATTAAGGATGGACTGGAGAGGGGCGAGCGTGTTAGCAGGGAGACCACAGAGGAGGATGTTGCAGTAGTCGAGGCGGGAGATTATGAGGGCATGCACTAGCATTTTTGTAGATTGAGAATTGATGAAGGGACGGATTCTGGAAATATTTTTGAGTTGAAGACGACAGGACGTGGTGAGGGATTGGATGTGTGGTATGAAGGACAAGGCAGAGTCAAAGGTCAATCCGAGGCAGCGAACTTTAGGTGCTGGGGAGAGCGTGATGTTATTTATTGTAATAGATAGATCAGGTAGAGAGTGTAGGTGAGATGGAGGAAAGATGATCAATTCAGTTTTGGCCACATTGAGCTTTAGGAAGCGAGAGGAGAAGAAGGAAGATATAGCAGATAGGCACTCTGGGATTCTGGACAGCAGAGATGTGACATCTGGACCAGAGAGGTAGATCTGAGTGTCATCGGCGTATAGGTGGTACTGAAAGCCATGGGACTTTATGAGTTGTCCCAGGCCAAATGTATAGATAGAAAAAAGTAATGGTCCCAGGACAGAGCCTTGAGGGACACCAACAGAGAGAGGACGGGATGAAGAGGTTGTGTGGGAGTGGGAGACACTAAAAGTGCGGTTGGAGAGGTATGAAGAGATCCAAGAGAGGGCGAGGTCTCTGACACCAAGGAAAGAGAGGATCTGTAGTAGGAGGGAGTGGTCAACAGTGTCAAAAGCTGAGGATAGGTCTAGAAGTAGGAGTATGGAGAAGTGGTTGTTAGCTTTGGCAGTAAGTAAGTCATTTGTGATTTTTGTCAGGGCAGTTTCAGTGGAATGATGTAGACGGAAGCCGGACTGTAGGTTGTCAAAGAGAGAGTTAGAGGAGAGGTGGGAGGAAATTTCAGCATGGACGTGCTGTTCCAGGAGTTTTGAGGCGAATGGGAGTAGCGATATGGGGCGATAGCTGGCAGCAGAGGTTGGGTCGAGGGAAGGTTTCTTTAGGATGGGTGTGACTGTTGCATGTTTAAAGGCAGAAGGGAAGGTACCAGTTGTTAAAGATAGGTTGAAGAGATGGGTTAAGGCTGGAATTAGGATAGTGGTGAGGTTGGGGAGGAGGTGGGTTGGGATGGGATCACGTGCGCAGGTGGTGAGGTGCGCTTTTGAGAGAAGATGTGCAAGCTCTTCTTCGGTGATAGTGGAGAGGAAGTTTATGGGGGAGGAGCAGTGGTCTGTTATATGAAGGGGTTGTGGTGGTTGAGCAGAAAAGACTTGTCTGGTTTGGTCGATCTTTTCTTTGAAATATGTGGCAAATTCCTCTGCGGAAATGAGGGAGGTTGGAGGGGGCAGTGGTGGGCGAAGGAGGGAGTTGAAAGTATTGAATAACTATTTGGGGTTGTGTGTTAAAGAGGATATGAGGTTTCTGAAGTATTCCTGTTTAGCCGAGGTAAGGGCCAAGCGAAATGTGTGAATTGCATTTTTGAATGTGGTGAAGTCTTCCTGGGAGTGCGTTTTCTTCCAGCGCCGCTCTGCAGCCCTAGACACTTGCCGCAGTTTTTTAGTGTGGCCGTTGTGCCAGGGTTGTCTATTAATTTGTCTCACTCTGCCGTGCACAAGGGGAGCGACTGAATCAATAGCTGATGTGAGAGTGGTGTTGTAGAAAGTGGTGGCACTGTTTGTGTCGTGCACTGAAGATATGGAGGACAGTGGTAGGATAGAGTCAGCAAGGGTGTGTATGTTGATGTGTGCGAGGTTTCTGCGAGGGTGGGATACGTGCTGGACAGGGGGGGCAGGTGAGGAGGACAGAGCAGAGAAGGTCAATAGATGGTGGTCAGATAAAGGGAGAGGGGAGGTAGTGAGGTTAGATAGGGAGCAGAGACGGGTGAAGATAAGGTCTAATGTGTGTCCATCTTTATGGGTGGCAGAGGTGGACCACTGAGATAGACCAAAAGATGAAGCAAGGGAGAGTAGTTTGGAGGCTGCTGACTGGCGGGTGTCCGTGGGGATGTTGAAGTCGCCCATGATGATAGTGGGAATGTCAGCAGAGAGAAAGTGTAGAAGCCAGGCAGAGAACTGGTCGATAAGGGAAGTGGTAGGGCCTGGGGGTCTGTATATGATGGCCACTTGGAGGTTGGAAGGAGAATAGATGCGGACAGAGTGCACTTCAAAGGAAGGCAGGACAAGGGAGGGTAAGGGTGGGATTGGATTAAAGCTGCAGTTGTTAGAAAGAAGGAGGCCCACTCCTCCACCTTGTCTATTGCCAGGGCGAGGAGTATGGGAGAAGTGAAGGCCACCGTAGCACAGCGCAGCAGGGGAGGCAGTGTTGGATGGTGTCAGCCATGTTTCAGTGATGCCCACTCTACTCTACACATACTCTATTGACTCATTGTCTGTATATGTCCGCTTTGTATTGTGAAATGCTGCAGATTATGTTGGCACTATTAAAATAAAAAATGATTAATGGGCTGTCTTGTTCCCCAGCCATTTAGATGTGGTCGCTAATAAATTGCACATTTAAAAGGGTTAAACTGCCATGATCAGCACTAGCACCTAACCTTCCAGTTGCAGACATTTGCTAGCTGTATTAACAGCCACTCCTCCAAATGCAGACTCCACTTCTGAACTCAAAACAGGACTACTGTTATGAGAAATCATGTTCTAGACAGTGTCATTCCTCTTGCGGGGATGCTAGTTTTCTCCACAGGAGAGCACAGCGTCCGTGCTTGCAATCAGGATTCTGGGGCATCAGATTTTTGCTGTGGTCTCCTCCTGAGAACACTCACATTTCCGCAAGTATAAATTGACATGCTGCAGCTCAGGAAGCAGCGCCACATCTCAGTTAGCACTGCATGTAAGAAGCAGAGGGCAGGAGATTTCTAGAAATCCTATCCACTGAAATGCAGCGTTTTGGAACCAGCGAAAACACACAGTCCAAAAAGCTACTAACACTGATTGTGGGAACATACCCTAAAAGGGAACTAAACATCATGATTTTCATATATAAGGTAAAGTCAGTTCAGTACTGGCACTAACAGGCACAGTCTGTACATAGAATTAGTGGGCAGCTCGGATGTTTAGGCTTTTGAAATCCAAGTTTGTGAAGTTTAAAAATTAATCATCTTTTTGACTGACAGTTGCACCTCTGCTGATAATATCCAGGCAGGTTAGGCACATGGATTCCCCCCCCCGTTCCTCCCCCTCTCTGGCTCTATGCAAATTTTTCTATTCAGTAACACTGCATCGGAGTTGGCGCCTGCACATAGTGCTCATCTCCGGCACCATGTTTTTGAAGCCCACATTACCTAGTCTTGTGCCTGAGAGGGCGGCATATGTGCCCTCGCTTCTTCAGATCTCATTGTGACTGTGGGAGCGTGCGCGGTCACAACAGGACTAGAGAATAGCTGATCTTACCAATTAGCTGCAGCAGACTATATCGTAGCAGACGTCTGCTGCAGCTAATCGGCAAGATCAGCTGTTCCAGTCCTGTTGTGACTGCGCAAGCTCCCGCGGTCAAATAGGGCCTAATGGGCGTCTCCGTTGTCCAGTGCTGGAGCCACTTCTTTTGGCCATCTTTGTTGTCCTTCTCTAGTCACGGTGCATGATGGGTCCGACGTCATCCACACTCGCCTGCATTCTGGTCTTAAGCAGGCGCACTTTGATCTGCCCTGAGCAGGGCAGATAAAAGCATTGTAGTACGTCTGCGCAGGACTGGCCAGTGTGTATGACGTAGCCGCATCATGCACACAGGCTTCAGAAAGAGGACGAAGATGGGCGAAAGGGGAGGTGCCGGACAACGGAGACGCCAATTAGGCCCTATTCCATCGCAGAGCGACCAATAGGTAAGTAATCTTAAGTGTTTATGTTGTCACAGCGGCCTGGGCTCTTATATACAGCATGTTAGAATGCTGTATATAAGAGCCCGGTGGTGGTGGCCTCAGCTTATAGTCCAAAAAAGTGGTGACAGGTTCCCTTTAAATAGAGGGCCCTTACAGAGCCTAGATTCCCAGCTCACCCAAACAGCTAAAATAGACAAAGTTGCTCCACAGCGCAACAATTTTAAAAAGTCCCATAAGGCGTTAATCCACAGAACTGGGGAATTTCAAGCCCCAAACAGCCGAGTCTCAGAACAGCCTGTTTCTGCTGAGGAGGTGGACAAATCTGAGTAATAGTAGGAGAATACACGAAGAGAGAGAAGCACAAATCCTCAGTAGTGTTCGTACTAAAACAGTTTCCACCTAAGGCTAAGGACACACATCCGGCTTTTCTCCAGTTTGTCGGATCCGGCGTGCTCCTGTACAGTGTATACAGTACAGTGGCTGCGCTGCAACTTCCTGGTCACATGCTCCGGTCACATGACAGCACGTGACCGGAGCATGTCGCACAGCCACTGTACTGTATACACTGTATGGGAGCATGCCAGATCCGAGAAACAGGAGAAAAGCCGGATGTGTGTCCTTAGCCTACGGTGCAATCACCATTAAACCTAACTGACCCAGTTTCCACATTTCACCATCACAGCCAAGATTTGGAAGGGTACCCTCACAGAATAACTTTTCCTGAGAGAGCCTGTCTTCCAAGTTCAGCCTACAGAGCCCAATTTTCCATTCCATTGGCATACAGTATAGCATTCACATAATAAACTGAGTTGGATTTGTAATCGAGCTGGTGGGGTGCAGTAGCTGGACATGCTAGTGACAGTCACAGCCATTTACACCTGAAGTTGCTCACCTATGCTTCTAAATGGCTATCCTGGGAATACAAAGCATTTATTTTGAAACATTATTCAAAGCATGGAACCACTGCTTAACAAGAAAATCTAAATTACATACCGGTAATGGGATTTTCAGAAGCCCATGACAGCACCACCTGAGAGATAGGTTCCGCCCACATCAGGACAGGAAACCCACTGATAAAAAGACGGTACCTCTCCTCCACATCAGTAGGTTTACAGAGCCAGAGAGGACCAGCAAAACACAAACAAAAATGTTAATCACACCACCACCAAAGGAATACACCATTAACTCTAACACTCCCCGAAGGGTGCCCATAACCAGTGAATAGGGGGGGGAACTAAGGGTGCTGTCATGGGCTTCTGAAAATCCCATTACCGGTAAGTAATTAAGATTTTTCCCTTTCGCCCATGACAGCACCACCTGAGAGATTCTAGAGACCAATCACCGTAGGGAGGGACCACTGCCTGTAATACCTGTCTACCAAGAAGGGTCGGCCGTGGAGGACAAGTCAAGTCTATAGTGACAGAAAAAGGTAGCGGAAGAGGACCAAGTGGCGGGCCTGCATATATGATCAATAGACACCTCTGCCCGCTCAGCCCAAGTAGTAGAAAGTGACCCAGTGGAAAGGCCCTAATCTGCATTGGAACTGGCACCCCCTTAGCTGAGTAGGTCAGCGACATAGCATCCCGGGCCCACCTAGCCAAGGTGCTTGTAGATACGTTCTAGGGAAAGTCTGGGGGATCCAAGCTATGGAGCCTGTCCACTTTGCCATTGGAAAGAGGGTCACAATGAAAGGCAGTATAAATTTATGGGACCTGTGATGGGCTTGACCACTTTAGGCTATGAGGGATCTGTACGCAATACCACCTTAATCGACCAAAATTTGGGTATATGGATGGACAATGGAGAGCGCCTGTAGGGCACCCACCCGTCTAGCGGACGTCAAGCAATGAGTAGTACCACCTTCAGGGTCTTGGAGGGAACATCTGAAAGGGTCTCATTGGGGTGTCTATAAGGGCATCAAGGACAAGATTTAATCCCAGGGAGGCATGCGAGGAGAAGGGACAGGAGTCGCTCTAGCACAGGATTTAATGAACCTGCTAATCCATCTATTCTCTGAGGTTATGTTTATAGAGGGCTCCTAGGGCCAAAACTTGTACCTTCAAGGTGCTAGTGGATAAGTTCAATCCAACCCTTACTGAAGGATTTCCAGGATGGCCGGGAAGAGAGGGGGACCCCCGATCTGTGTCCAGGAAACTTGCTGGATTTTTCACCAGACCCTTCCCTAAATACCAGTGGCGACCGGCTTCCTACTTTTAAGGAGAGTTTTACTAAATTCTCAGGAGAATCCCTGTGCTAGTAGCAGCCGCCTTTCAAATGCCACGCTGTCAAGTGGAGGGTAGGAGCCTTGGGTCTGTCTGTCCGGCAGTATCCAAGGGTCTGATATTGCCAGTCTTTGGAGCCAACAGAACCAGGCTCTTTTTGGCCAGAAGTGAGCTATGAGGATAATGAGGGCCTCTTCTTCCCGAACCTTCCTGAGCACCGCCGGAAGAAGAACCAGGGGTGGAAAGGCATATAGAAGACCCTGTGACCAGGGGATCAGCATTGCATCTATTGTCATGGGATGATCCCTGGATGATTTTATTGCAGTTAGTTCACTGAAGTTTGAGGATTGAGTCCTCACATGATCGTCCCATAGTCCTTGTAACAGGTGAGTTCTCAGGTAAGCTCCCCAGTCTAAGTGACCTGCATCTGTTGGGATGATATCCGTGATGTTGGGACACCCGGACACCCCTGCGGGCAATAGAGTTAAGTCCTGCCACCAGGACAGAGAAAGCAACACCTTTGGATCCAAGCGGAGTCTTATATCCAAGAAGCCTCCTGACTGTTGCTGTCAGACCAGGACCTCCATCTGAAGGGATCTCATATCTATCTGAGCCCAAGGAACCGTGGGGATGCAGGATGTGAGGGTCCCCAGGAGAGACATAGCCTGTCTGAGGGTCATGACTGGTTTTTCAAATCGCCAAGGTGACCAGGGATTGTGACTTCAGTATCTGCTCCTCCAGGAGAAAAGACTTCTGAGCGACTGAATCCAGGATCAGCCCCAAGAAAGACCGACACTGTTGAGGTTTGTGTTCTAGATTTTTCCTGATTTATGATCCACCCTAAGTGCTCTAGGATGGAGATCACTATTCTTTTCTCTCCCTGTCATATAGATGTTACAATAAAATACCCCCGAGGGGGCGACTTCAGTTGTAATGTCAACCCTTTTGCAATGATCTGTAGAATCCACAGGCTGGAGGAAACAGTCTCAAGGAAGAGGGAGAGCCTCCCCCCCACTGGGATGGTGGAGTCATTGAAGGCCTCGTGGCTTGGTAGAGGATGATGGATCAAACATAATCCTGAGGACCTCTTCTGTCTATCCTTCCAGGAGTTCTGGTCTCTGGGAGGCTCCTTATGGAAAATTGCTTCCTCCGAAATGGACGGCTACGAGGGAATGGAGTTCTTACAGCTGGAAATCCTTGTTTATTGTTTGCTGCTTTGGACAGAAGGTCATCCAGTTGTGATCCAAACAAAAAGTCTCCTTCACAAGGTATCCTGCATAGTCTGTTCCTGGACTGTACGTCTCCCTTCCAGCATTTCAACTATAGGGCCCTTCTGGCTGAATTGGAAAGAGCTGCTACCTTTGCAGATAATTTGAGCGAGTCGATGGAAGCATCCGCTAGAAGTCTGCCGCCCCCTGTATATGTGGAAATGAGGAAATAATGTCCTTACTAGACATGGTACCCTTAAGTTAGTCTTCTAATTGTTGGACCCAGACCATCATGGACCTTGTTACACATGTACCTGCCACCGCCGGGCAAAGAGCTCCTGCTGCAGCCTTCCAGGTACCACGGACCTGCATTCCAGGCCTCCATCATGAGGTCTTGTGTGGATTCAGGATCTTTATCATCCACCAGCCCCATAGTGGAGCGGACAGCTTCCACTAGGGGTGTCACCTCAGAGGATGGGAAGCATAGTCTGCCGTTAACGTCAGAGGAAGATGAGGAATCGAAGGCTGAGGAAGAGGCAGGTGAAAATTTACTGGAACCCCGTTCAGAGCCGCCTGATTTATCTGAAGTTCCCCCATCATTCCTAATGGATTGTTTATGTGTTTCCCTGACTTCAGCACGGCTAATATCTCTCAACTCAGCCTTGAGGCTTGGTGCTTCCATACATAAGCCAAAACCAAAGAGTAAGAGATGCAGTTTCCTTCTACTAAAATTACCCCCCTTTTTTTTTCCCCCAGCTTGTATGGCTGAGAACAGAGAACAATAGACGTTAGTTTCCATATTACAATAGTTTCTTATCTAGCCTGTTAAAGGGACTGTATCGTCTAATTTTTTTTTTTTTGTAGGCCAAATCTGCAAACAATATTATTAGAATTGTGTAACAACTGTTTTCTTAATGTAATTCAACTTGTAAATATGTAAAAAAAATTTTTTATTAAAAATACTTAGAATTGCCAGTAGGGGGAGCATCTTCCTGTGTACACATCCAAAAGCTATAGTAATCCTTAGTAGAATTACGATAGCTGCAAATTTGGGCAGTCACTAGATGACATGCCTATTCTCCTCCCGTTTTGGGTGTTACACTGCACCCAAAAGGGGAGGAGGTGTATATCATAGTAATGTGTCGCCATTTTCTGGGTGACTGTATATGAATTGTACAGCTCCACCCGGAAGTAAAGTGGAAACACATTTTAGTCAGACAGGAGGAGCAGCATCATCGTACGGTGCCCTGGAGAAGGAGCAGCCTTACTGCAGCAGGTCCCTGAAGATCAGCGTTCACAGGAACGTGGAGATGACTCAACCATTAGTAAGTATATACACACACACGTACTATTCCACATATATACACTGACTCTTACACATACGCTATATCCACTGACTATTCTGAGCCCACACACACACACACACACACACACACACATATATATATATACATACACTGACTGTTATTATATATATATATATATATATATTATATATATATATATATAATTATACACACTGCGGTAATGGAATCCTCCCGGTACCACCACTGCTCGTTCAGTCTCCCGTGCGGCAGCAGGTCTGCTCCCGTGCGTGAGATGGAAGTAGCAGTGAAAATGAAAGTAAACAATAGAAAGGAAAAAAAACATACTCACGTGTCTGCAGACTCCCGGTGCCATGCCCGCTCCCAGCTCCTCATCCGGTAACGCTGCACCGGCTGTGCCCCCTCAGGCACGTACGATGACGGCAGGACCTGGCGGTGGATCACCTGATGTGGTCACCTGACCCATCAGCTGATCGCAAGTCTCTTTTTGCCGCCCGGCTATCAGCTGATGCATCCGGAGACTTCTTCAGCTGATCACCAGCAGCTCCTGCAGCGGTCATACAGGAGTCAGCAGGGACGTGTGTAGGTTTTTTTTTCACAGATTCATCAGCTGATTGTATAAATGGCATTTATACAATCAGCTGATGTGTGATGTGATTCAGGCACTTGATCCTGACACATAATCTGATCGGTTTGCCTTCCAGCAAACCGATCAGATATTGGATCCAGATTGGACGGCGCGGGACCCTTGACCCAGGATTACTGCGGAGGGGGGTTCTTTATTTCATTAAAGATGGAGTCACTAATTGTGTTGTGTTTTATTTCTAATAAAACAATTTTTCTGTGTTGTTGGTTTTTTTTTGTTTACTAGAAATTCATGGTGGCCATGTCTAATATTGGCGTGACACCATGAATTTCGGGCTTAGGGCCAGCTGATAATATAAAGCTAGCTCTAACCCCATTATTACCCAGCGAGCCAACCGTCACCAGGGCAGCTGGAAGAGTTTGATACAGCGCCAGAAGATGGCTCTTCTATGAAAGCGCCATTTTCTGGGGTGGCTGCGGACTGCAATTCGCAGCGGGGGTGCCCAGAAAGCATGGGCACCCTGCACTGCGGATTGCAATCCACAGCTGCCTAGTTGTACCTGGCTGGACTCAAAAATTGGGCGAAGCCCACGTCTTTTTTTTATTTTAATTATTTCATGAAAGTCATGAAATAATTTAAAAAAGGGCTTCGCTATATTTTTGGCTCACAACCGAGTGCAAATAGGCAGCTGGGAGTTGGGGGCAGCCCGTACCTGCCTGCTGTACCTGGCTAGCGTACAGAAATATGGCGAAGCCCACGTCATTTTTTTGGGTGGATAAAAAATCCTGTATACAGTCCTGGATGGATCATGCTGAGCCTTGTAATTCTGCAGCTGCTGTCTGCTCTCCTGCATACATTATTGGATGTAGGATGCTGAGCTTTGTTGTTCTGCAGCTGCTGTCTGCTCTCCTGCATACACTATTAGATGTAATATGCTGAGCCTTGTAGTTGTGCTCCCCCTGCCTCTCCCTCCAGGATACAGTCCTCGATGGAGCATGCTGAGCCTTGTAGTTCTGCAGCTATCTGCTCTCCTGCATACACTAGTGGAGAATGAAGAATATTGAAGAAGGAAATGACATCAGATCTTTTTTCTTTTTTTAATTTTTTAAACCATCTTCAATGACATTGTTCAATGATAAAACCGCATAAAAAACCAGTGAGAAAAAAAAAGTGTTAAACCATCATGCATTGTTGCCGCGATTTATGTTAACAGGTGTTTTGTTTTGCTAAAAAAAAAAAAAATCAATCAATGATGGCTCAGTAGTTGGCACTGTACGTTGGCTCTGTAGTTGGCACTGTACGGTGGCTCAGTAGTTGGCACTGTATGGTGGCTCAGTAGTTGGCACTGTACGGTGGCTCAGTAGTTGGCACTGTACGGTGGCTCAGTAGATGGCACTGTACGGTGGCTCAGTAGATGGCACTGGCACTTTATGGTGGCTCAGTAGTTAGCACTGTACGGTGGATCTGTAGTTAGCACTGTACGGTGGCTCAGTAGTTAGCACTGTACGGTAGCTCAGTTGGCACTGGCACTTTATGGTGGCTCAGTAGTTTGCACAGTACGGTGGCTCAGTAGTTGGCACTGTACGGTGGCTCAGTAGTTGGCACTGTACGGTGGCTCAGTAGTTGGCACTGTATGGTGGCTCAGTAGTTGGCACTGTATGGTGGATCTGTAGTTAGTACTGTACGGTGGATCTGTAGTTAGCACTGTACGGTGGATCTGTAGTTAGCACTGTACGTTGGCTCAGTAGTTGGCACTGGCACTTTATGGTGGCTCAGTAGTTAGCACTGTACGGTGGCTCAGTAGTTAGCACTGTACGGTAGCTCAGTTGGCACTGGCACTGTACGGTGGCTCAGTAGTTGGCACTGTACGGTGGATCTGTAGTTGGCACTGGCACTTTATGGTAGTCAGTAGTTAGCACTGTACGGTGGCTCAGTAGTTAGCACTGTACGGTAGCTCAGTTGGCACTGGCACTTTATGGTGGCTCAGTAGTTTGCACAGTACGGTGGCTCAGTAGTTGGCACTGTACGGTGGCTCAGTAGTTGGCACAGTATGGTGGCTCAGTAGTTGGCACTGTACGGTGGCTCAGTAGTTGGCACTGTACGGTGGCTCAGTAGTTGGCACTTTATGGTGGCTCAGTAGTTGGCACTGTACGGTGGCTCAGTAGTTGGCACTGTACGGTGGATCTGTAGTTGGCACTGGCACTTTATGGTAGCTCAGTAGTTAGCACTGTACGGTGGCTCAGTAGTTGGCACTGTACGGTGGCTCAGTAGTTGGCACTGTACGGTGGCTCAGTAGTTGGCACTGTACGGTGGCTCAGTAGTTGGCACTGTATGGTGGCTCTGTAGTTAGCACTGTACGGTGGATCTGTAGTTAGCACTGTACGGTGGATCTGTAGTTGGCACTGGCACTTTATGGTGTCTCAGTAGTTAGCACTGTACGGTGGCTCAGTAGTTAGCACTGTATGCTGGTGTGATACCAATGTGATATGACTGAAGTTTGAATGTAATTAGATAGGAATCATAATCAAAAGATAGGAGTGATCCCAGATATTATTTGACCTATCAATAATTCAGTATCAAAGAGATGTCCTTTGGATAACCAATTTCACTATGATGACCAAGGAATAAGATAATGAGGAAGTAACATTTACAGTTCCACTTGCCGGAAACTTGTGGTTAGCTTAAAGACAGGTTTAAGGAAGCTTGCATATGAAATTTACGGCTCATTGCAATATTTCACTAACACTGTGGTCAAACTGTGGTCGGTCAGTTGACCACTGGCTAAATGTGCAGGAAATGTGCAGGAAGCTACTGGTGCCCACAGCAGCTTGTGGTCAAGTTACATGAACATAACTCAGCTGTCATATGCTGGTGACCATTTAAACCCAATCTACAATGTTTTCCTATAAAAAATACACCGAACTCGCTTAATGTTAGGGGAAATACCTTCCAGGACATTGAAGTGTACGTACGCACTGTTCCTGTGATGCCATGCCAAGATGCCATGTTGATTCCTTATCATTAACTCGAGTTCCCTCCGATGTGAAAGGATTGCTACAACATAACGGTAATGTTGATGCATATTTCTGTTATTGTATAAGTTTCTATGACTATAGTTCTTATGCCTATGTACCATTGACTATATATATTCATGTGCTATTAAAATAAATAGTATCTTGCTATAAAGAATATTAGTATTCGTGCCTGATTAGGATATCAGTGAGCGCTTCGTAAGTACGGGCTTTCAGCCCCCTTTTTAGTAGAATTTAGCAAGACATAAATTGGCGTAGTCGGCAGGATTACTTCTATTAGAAGTAATTAACGAATTTTTGTAATTTAGAAGTTAAAAACAAATATTTGGCAAATTTCCAGATATTTTTTCAATCTTTTTGCATAGTGTCAAAATGTTCAGAAAACGTAAGGATAATGTTAAGGAGGTTGTTGTGGAGATCCCGAGCTGGATTGAGGCTCCCTACAATCTTATAGCACATGAATTGGTCAATTGTGGATTGGCAGAACAATGGCAGAATAAGCTCAAGGGTTGTGAAGCTACTGATGTTGTTAATGTACTCAGTGGTGCCCCTGTGAAAACAGGTGATGTAGTGTCTTGTGGATTGGCAGAACAATGGCAGGACAAGCTTAAGGGTTGTGAAGCTACTGATGTTGTGAATGTACTCAGTGGTGTCCCTGTGAAAACAGGTGATGTAGTGTCTTTAGCACGGCACAAACAATGGCAGGATAAGCTTACGGGTAGTGAAGCTACTGATGTTGTGAATGTACTCAGTGGTGTCCCTGTGAAAACAGGTGATGTAGTGTCTTTAGCACGGCACAAACAATGGCAGGATAAGCTTAAGGGTAGTGAAGCTACTGATGTTGTGAATGTATTCGGTAGTGCCCCTGTGAAAACAGGTGATGTAGTGTCTTTAGCACGGCACAAACAATGGCAGGATAAGCTTAAGGGTAGTGAAGCTACTGATGTTGTGAATGTACTCAGTGGTGTCCCTGTGAAAACAGGTGATGTAGTGTCTTTAGCACGGCACAAACAATGGCAGGATAAGCTTAAGGGTAGTGAAGCTACTGATGTGAATGTATTCGGTAGTGTCCCTGTGAAAACAGGTGATGTGTCTTTAGCACGGCACAAACAATGGCAGGATAAGCTTAAGGGTAGTGAAGCTACTGATGTTGTGAATGTATTCGGTAGTGTCCCTGTGAAAGCAGGTGATGTAGTGTCTTTAGCACGGCACATCTGGATTTTGGCAAGTGCATATAGTGTAATGCATGAGCGTGATCTAAAGATGCAGAAGAAAAGTTCCCAGATGGAACAAAAGATGATAGAATTAGGTGGCCTGAAAACAGTTATGGAATGTAATACCAGACTGTTGAAGGATAAATTGGAACATTATCAGAATGTGGCAGAAAAAGCTGCCGTAAAAATTGCTCATATGTGGAGTAAAGGATGGGAGGTCAGTGATGCCAAGGTTCAAGGACCGTCTCAGGTGGTAACATTTCTAGGGATTCAGTGGAACAAGGGGCACAGAGAGATCTTGCCCAATGCCAGACAGAAAATTATTAATTTTCCGGTCCCTAAATCCAAACAGGAGACTCAGTCTTATATTGGATTGTTTGATTTTTGGAGACAACATATCCCTCATTTGGGACAAATGTTGGCTCATTTGTACAAAGTAACGAGGAAAAAATATGAGTTCCACTGGGGAGAGGAACAGCAAAATGTGTTTGAGATGGTCAGGGAAGTGTGGCAAGACATTGAAGGGATTATTCAATCTACCAAGACCACTGTATTTCATATCGATGCTCATGTCCCTACTAACTCACTTGAACGTTTGTTTAATTCAGAAGCAGATAAAGCAGCAGCCATCAGACAAGTCAGTCTAACAGTTGACAAGGCAAGGTACAGTTGTTTGGGCACACCAGAAAGAGCGACACCTTATTCAGCAGGTTTAGACCTCAGTACATTGGAAACTGTCGTGGTACCCCCAGGTAAGGTAAAACCAATTTCAACAGGATTGGGTTGCCATACACCAAAGGATCATTATGGTCAAATAGCCACTCGTTCTAGCTTAGCGTTAAAAGGAGCCATAGTGGTGGGAGGGGTAATAGAGGCAGATCATCAGGGAGAAATCAAGGTACTGATGCTAAATTTGGGAAATGAACCTTTGATCTTGATGAAACACCAGAAGGTGGCTCAGATGTTAATAATTCCAATAAACTTGTCTGAAATAAGAGAAGAAACTGCCCCAGCAGAATTAACAATACGGGGTACTAAAGGTTTTGGATCCTCTAATATTAAAAATGTAGGAGCAAAAATATGGATTCAAAACCTCCAAGGACCGCCCTCAGAGACAGCGGTAATAGCGGTCGGAAAAGATCGTACTCTCCTGATAATGAGACCAGGAGTGGAGAAGTGGGAATATGTTCCACAAGAAAAATGTTATTTACGAGAATAATAGTGTATCTTTCTTTGCAGATGGTGTTGTAAATAAGCGGAATCCATGGTATCGGTTACTGGGAAGAGCTCGATAGTTATGAGATGGAGAAATTCCTGTGTTTGATGTTTGCCTCTTTGGTCGTTGGATGGACAAGTCTACATCAGGAGGAACCTGTGGCGAATGAATTTCTGATGCACCATCACATTTTCAACACACAGATTGCTGGATCTGTACACATTCTTCGGTTACAGCCACCAGTATCCCTTATCTGGATGTCCCGGTATCGATGGAGGAAATCTTAAAGTAGAAAAGTTGTTCTGATCATCTTGCTGATAAAGACACTCGAAGTGTTCGTCTATAGAATACTACAGTACCCATTTCCATAGTGGGATGGATCAATCTTCCATGGTGGCAAGGCAATTTGAATGCAACAGTCACCAATTTGCAATATCTGGCTTTTAAGGGAGGAATTTGGGTACTAAGAAATAAGACTGGACTGACCAACCTGGGATTCATCCCTATGGGGAATATAAAAATAAGTTTTGGGACAGCTATAAATACTGTAGATGCTTTTAAACCCAGCTTAGTGGAAAAGACAATTCATGATATGTTATGGCCTTATGCCAATATGTTCATAAATGGGACTAGTGAAACTTCTAGTAACATATCTGGAAATGTAATGTGTAATGATTCGTTTGAATATCGAGCAAATGCCAAAACACATGATATTCAAGGGAGCTTTTCAGATAATATTGCTTTTAGTTTTAATATACTATACATAGTAGTGAAACTGATTATATTTGTGATTCAACGTTTATCTAAACAAAGCAAGACAATTTGTGGCAAACAATATTTCTTGGTCATGGTATGGTGTATTCCGAGTGATCTTCTTCTAGTGGAATACTGATGATGGAAAATAATCCCTGGGATCAAGGACCGATTGTGATACCAATGTGATATGACTGAAGTTTGAATGTAATTAGATAGGAATCATAATCAAAAGATAGGAGTGATCCCAGATATTATTTGACCTATCAATAATTCAGTATCAAAGAGATGTCCTTTGGATAACCAATTTCACTATGATGACCAAGGAATAAGATAATGAGGAAGTAACATTTACAGTTCCACTTGCCGGAAACTTGTGGTTAGCTTAAAGACAGGTTTAAGGAAGCTTGCATATGAAATTTACGGCTCATTGCAATATTTCACTAACACTGTGGTCAAACTGTGGTCGGTCAGTTGACCACTGGCTAAATGTGCAGGAAATGTGCAGGAAGCTACTGGTGCCCACAGCAGCTTGTGGTCAAGTTACATGAACATGACTCAGCTGTCATATGCTGGTGACCATTTAAACCCAACCTACAATGTTTTCCTATAAAAAATACACCGAACTCGCTTAATGTTACTGGAAATACCTTCCAGGACATTGAAGTGTACGTACGCACTGTTCCTGTGATGCCATGCCAAGATGCCATGTTGATTCCTTATCATTAACTCGAGTTCCCTCCGATGTGAAAGGATTGCTACAACATAACGGTAATGTTGATGCATATTTCTGTTATTGTATAAGTTTCTATGACTATAGTTCTTATGCCTATGTACCATTGACTATATATATTCATGTGCTATTAAAATAAATAGTATCTTGCTATAAAGAATATTAGTATTCGTGCCTGATTAGGATATCAGTGAGCGCTTCGTAAGTACGGGCTTTCAGCCCCCTTTTTAGTAGAATTTAGCAAGACAGCTGGCTCAGTAGTTGGCACTGTACGCTGGCTCAGTAGTTGGCACTGTACGTTGGCACAGATGGCACTGGCACTGTATGGTGGCTCAGTAGATGGCACTGTACGGTGGCTCAGTAGATGGCACTGTACGGTGGCTCAGTAGATGGCACTGGCACTTTATGGTGGCTCAGTAGTTTGCACAGTACGGTGGCTCAGTAGTTGGCACTTTACGGTGGCTCAGTAGTTGGCACTGTGTGGTGGCTCAGTAGTTGGCACTGTGTGGTGGCTCAGTAATTGACACTGTTCGGTGGCTCAGTAATTGACACTGTTCGGTGGCTCAGTAATTGGCACTGTTCGGTGGCTCAGTAGTACACAGCTCAGCACACAGTATCACACAGGGGAGGATTAGATACACAGCTCAGCAGACAGTATCACACAGGAAAGGATTAGATACACAGCTCAGCACACAGTATCACACAGGGGAGGATTAGATACACAGCTCATCACACAGTATCACACAGGGGAGGATTAGATACACAGCTCAGCACACAGTATCACACAGGGGAGGATTAGATACACAGCTCAGCAGACAGTATCACACAGGAAAGGATTAGATACACAGCTCAGCACACAGTATCACACAGGGGAGGATTAGATACACAGCTCATCACACAGGGGAGGATTAAATACACAGCTCAGCACACAGTATCACACAGGGGAGGATTAGATACACAGCTCAGCACACAGTATCACACAGGATAGTATTAGATACACAGCTCAGCACACAGTATCACACAGGGGAGGATTAGATAAACAACCATGCAGATGTGACGCCCTGGACAAGCCAGGGGTCACAGGTAATGACATCACCACACCCTACACCCCGGTTAGGCACATCAAAGCTAGACCCAAAAAATCCTTGTTGCCTTCCTCCAGGGGCGGATGTTCACACCAGGGGGTGGGCCAGGCGGTTGGCCCCGCCCACCGAGGAGATCACAGTCGTGGAGGCGGGAAAAGAAACCAGATTAGTTTTGGACGTGAGAGTGTGAGGAGTAAAGTGGTAGTAGAGCAATCTGAGAGCGTCCGGGTGTGTGCCCCGGACAGAGACAGCAAGGTTAGCAGACGGCGGTGACCGTCTGCAGGAGTTGCCTATCGGAGTTGCCGTAAGGCCCGTGGACAGGCGGTGGCCCGGCGGTACCAGACCGGTACACAAGGAGAAGCCAGCACCATTGGCAGGGGCCTTTCGGATCCCGACAAGGCTTGGAGTCGCCGTGAATTTGCCAAATCCGTCAGTGAAGGGGACCTCCGGGTTTCCAAACAACTAAGTCCCGATTAAAGCCAACAGTCCAACCATATGAAAGAGACACCGCCACCGCCAGGGCACCAGTTTCTCAGGGCCAGCGCCTGCGGGCAAAGAGGGGCTCCTCCGGCCCATATCCAAGCCAGGGAGCGGGTTACCGATGGGAACCCATTGGAACCAACAGAAGTACTAGGTGCAGGGAAAGAGACAGTCACCGTTAACTGCCGGGGAAAAGCAACAGCAGCCGTCCGTGGGAACCGTCTTTCCAGCCGTGTGTTTTACCAAGAACTGTGTCATCGTCTCAGGCTGAGTGAGTACCACCGTGCCGTGCGGCACAGCGCTGCCCCCGCGACCCTGCACCTCACCAGGCCCCGCACCCGGCCTGCCATCACCCATCCTCCACCCCATCACTGGGCCCCGGGACAACCAACCCCTACCCACGGAGGGGAGAACTAACAACTCAGCTGCTCCCTGTCACCGCTCCCGGGATCCCCATACAGAGCAGCGGTGGTGTTACCAAAAATCACCACAACCATGGGTGGCGTCACGGACAATAACCAAATTCCTTCCCCCACCACCAATACACCCTTTTCACTCACGGGCGAGGAGCGCCGCTCGAATCCCCGGGATCCGGCACACCACTCGAGCCACCACCGAGCAGTGGCAGCCACAGCAGCAGCAGCGGCGGCCGGACCCGAGCAGTGGGAAAGCGCGGCGTCCCCTCCTCCGCCCGCGACACAGACAGTATCACATAGGGTAGCAAGCGGAAGGGTTGACACACACACACACACACACACACACACACATACGTGGACGGGGCTGTGGACAGCTGGGGGAGGGAGGGGGTTTCATTACAGACGTTAACGGCAGGGGGCTGATGAGAGCACAGGGAGGACGCACACACCGGAGGCCGCCAGAACGGGGCTGGGGACAGTGGAGGGACCAGACGGTAATGGCAGGGGGCTGATGAGAGCACAGGGAGGACACACACACACACACACACACACACACACACACACACCGGAGGCCACCAGAACGGGGCTGGGAACAGCGGAGGGACCAGACGGTAACGGCAGGGGGCTGATGAGAGCACAGGGAGGACACACACACACCGGAGGCCACCAGAACGGGGCTGGGGACAGCGGAGGGACCAGACGGTAATGGCAGGGGGCTGATGAGAGCACAGGGAGGACACACACACCGGAGACCGCCAGAACAGGGCTGGGGACAGCGGAGGGACGTGATTTAATAACAGACGGTAACCGCAGGGGGCGGGGGCTGGTGAGAACGGAGGGAGGGCGGGTTGTGTGATCGGTAACAGGGGGAGGGGGAAGCGTTCCGGACTTACATCCCGGCGGTTGACAGGTGTAAAGTGGCGCAAAGAGCATGGATTGAATCTCCACAAAAATGGCGCTGAAATCTTCCCATTGCTGTGATATGGACAGCCCAGGGGGCGCGTCCAGATCACAGCATACGCCCACTGTAACGTTAAACATAGGGTCGGATGGCGACCACTATTCTCTATGCACAGGGGCTGCCATAAAGGAGTGTGGAACTGTCGTTACAGGCACAGCAAATCCAACATGGCCCCCAGTGCATACAGTAAAATTAGAATAACATAAAAACTAAATAAGCTACGAATTTCATTTTGAATTACAAATACTTCATTTCAGAATCACTTATTTTAATAAAAAAATAAAAAAAAACGCGATACAGTCCCTTTAAGGTTGACAATAGAGAATAGTGGATGTGGTTCCCCCATATTATAACAGCCTTTTCTTGGTTAGTAATAGCTGACAACAGAGAATAAAAGCAGTAGTTCTCCCACATTATAACAGTTATTCTATGACTTGTAAGATTGACAACAAGGGATAATAGTTGCAGCCTCTCTATACCAATAACAGTTGTGTATAAAGGCTGACAACAGAGAACAATAGAAGCAGTCTTTTCTGGTGCTGAGGGATTCGCTTATTTACACTTTCTAACATCTGGAATGATATAATTATAAACTATGTATCTTTGATCACACCTAGAGTGTCAAAATGGTATATTAAGCTTTTTGTGGTAACATTATGTGTTTTGTTTTTTTTTTTTTTTCTTTTAAACAGTGCTTTGATTTACTTTGGGATTTTTTGACCAGGCACAACCCTTCCTCAGTCATCAGAGGACAGTAACCACCTGATCCACATAGCACAATCTGGACCAGAACACAGAATCACAAGTGATACAACAGTCCAAGCCTCCCAATATAGCCAGGGTTACAGGTGCACCACAACACTCAGCAGCCTTTTTTTTGTTTGTTGTACATTTAAGACAAGACAGGGAGCAATCAGTCTACAACAGATGTTCTCACTTGGACACTGATTCACTGAGACAAGTTCATGTTTCCTCTTATAAATTCAGCATACATATTTGTCCATGTTACCTAAGAATAAGGACCCTGTTCTAGGGTCTGTTCTAGGCAATCTGAGGATAGACTGTCCTTGTAAACCCCACAATTCCTATGATTCCTCTTAGAGGTACCTCCTGAAGAAAGAAGGGAACATAGGGGGGACTTTTAAACAATGAAATGCTGCAGCAGACACTCACCCCTCAAGATGGCGGATCTGGTACCGGTTTCGGAGGCAGTTTATGACTTCCAGATTTGAATTTCTCAGATCCCCTGGAATGTCGACTTGCCGGACTGGAGGGACTAGCCCTGCCGGAGGAGCGCTCCCCTTGCTGCCCTGGGAATCTGTATGCTGTTCCAGAACATCCTGATCTGGAGGAGAGTTGTCTTCCATCCTGAATAGGGGAGAAGTCATACTCACCAGAATAAAAACAAAAAAACAAAAAAGTGAGCCGGAGTATGAGATGGTATACATGGAACTTGTGAGACCATGTTCACACTGGCCATGAGACAAAGAGAAACCAAGGAAAAAATTGTGAAAACATACCCTGCTGTAACTAAATAAAAGCATAGTGCATATAAACATAGGGTACTTAGTAAACACTGTTTTTGATCAAAAAAAGCATAAAGCTATCCCACCAACGCCAAGGTGTACCCAGTTGGGATAGTACCTACACTCTCTAATATTAGAACCTTACCATGGGTCTAAAATAGGCCTCAATGTGGCTAAGGGCTGAGAGCGACCGGGTCCCAACAGGACACACACAGTCAGGGGGATTCACAGAATGAAATGTCCAGCTCGCTGAGAAGGGGGCCACTCCCTGTTTGTACTGAATACAAAAAAACTACATAAAAACAAAAAAGTGAGCCGGAGTATGAGATGGTATACATGGAACTTGTGAGACCATGTTCACACTGGCCATGAGACAAAGAGAAACCAAGGAAAAAATTGTGAAAACATACCCTGCTGTAACTAAATAAAAGCATAGTGCATATAAACATAGGGTACTTAGTAAACACTGTTTTTGATCAAAAAAAGCATAAAGCTATCCCACCAACGCCAAGGTGTACCCAGTTGGGATAGTACCTACACTCTCTAATATTAGAACCTTACCATGGGTCTAAAATAGGCCTCAATGTGGCTAAGGGCTGAGAGCGACCGGGTCCCAACAGGACACACACAGTCAGGGGGATTCACAGAATGAAATGTCCAGCTCGCTGAGAAGGGGGCCACTCCCTGTTTGTACTGAATACAAAAAAACTACATAAAAACAAAAAAGTGAGCCGGAGTATGAGATGGTATACATGGAACTTGTGAGACCATGTTCACACTGGCCATGAGACAAAGAGAAACCAAGGAAAAAATTGTGAAAACATACCCTGCTGTAACTAAATAAAAGCATAGTGCATATAAACATAGGGTACTTAGTAAACACTGTTTTTGATCAAAAAAAGCATAAAGCTATCCCACCAACGCCAAGGTGTACCCAGTTGGGATAGTACCTACACTCTCTAATATTAGAACCTTACCATGGGTCTAAAATAGGCCTCAATGTGGCTAAGGGCTGAGAGCGACCGGGTCCCAACAGGACACACACAGTCAGGGGGATTCACAGAATGAAATGTCCAGCTCGCTGAGAAGGGGGGCCACTCCCTGTTTGTACTGAATACAAAAAAACTACATAAAAACAAAAAAGTGAGCCGGAGTATGAGATGGTATACATGGAACTTGTGAGACCATGTTCACACTGGCCATGAGACAAAGAGAAACCAAGGAAAGGCCAGTGTGAACATGGTCTCACAAGTTCCATGTATACCATCTCATACTCCGGCTCACTTTTTTGTTTTTATGTAGTTTTTTGTATTCAGTACAAACAGGGAGTGGCCCCCTTCTCAGCGAGCTGGACATTTCATTCTGTGAATCCCCCTGACTGTGTGTGTCCTGTTGGGACCCGGTCACTCTCAGCCCTTAGCCACATTGAGGCCTATTTTAGACCCATGGTAAGGTTCTAATATTAGAGAGTGTAGGTACTATCCCAACTGGGTACACCTTGGCGTTGGTGGGATAGCTTTATGCTTTTTTTGATCAAAAACAGTGTTTACTAAGTACCCTATGTTTATATGCACTATGCTTTTATTTAGTTACAGCAGGGTATGTTTTCACAATTTTTTCCTTGGTTTCTCTTTGTCTCATGGCCAGTGTGAACATGGTCTCACAAGTTCCATGTATACCATCTCATACTCCGGCTCACTTTTTTGTTTTTATGTAGTTTTTTTGTATTCAGTACAAACAGGGAGTGGCCCCCTTCTCAGCGAGCTGGACATTTCATTCTGTGAATCCCCCTGACTGTGTGTGTCCTGTTGGGACCCGGTCGCTCTCAGCCCTTAGCCACATTGAGGCCTATTTTAGACCCATGGTAAGGTTCTAATATTAGAGAGTGTAGGTACTATCCCAACTGGGTACACCTTGGCGTTGGTGGGATAGCTTTATGCTTTTTTTGATCAAAAACAGTGTTTACTAAGTACCCTATGTTTATATGCACTATGCTTTTATTTAGTTACAGCAGGGTATGTTTTCACAATTTTTTCCTTGGTTTCTCTTTGTCTCATGGCCAGTGTGAACATGGTCTCACAAGTTCCATGTATACCATCTCATACTCCGGCTCACTTTTTTGTTTTTATGTAGTTTTTTTGTATTCAGTACAAACAGGGAGTGGCCCCCTTCTCAGCGAGCTGGACATTTCATTCTGTGAATCCCCCTGACTGTGTGTGTCCTGTTGGGACCCGGTCGCTCTCAGCCCTTAGCCACATTGAGGCCTATTTTAGACCCATGGTAAGGTTCTAATATTAGAGAGTGTAGGTACTATCCCAACTGGGTACACCTTGGCGTTGGTGGGATAGCTTTATGCTTTTTTTGATCAAAAACAGTGTTTACTAAGTACCCTATGTTTATATGCACTATGCTTTTATTTAGTTACAGCAGGGTATGTTTTCACAATTTTTTCCTTGGTTTCTCTTTGTCTCATGGCCAGTGTGAACATGGTCTCACAAGTTCCATGTATACCATCTCATACTCCGGCTCACTTTTTTGTTTTTATGTAGTTTTTTTGTATTCAGTACAAACAGGGAGTGGCCCCCTTCTCAGCGAGCTGGACATTTCATTCTGTGAATCCCCCTGACTGTGTGTGTCCTGTTGGGACCCGGTCGCTCTCAGCCCTTAGCCACATTGAGGCCTATTTTAGACCCATGGTAAGGTTCTAATATTAGAGAGTGTAGGTACTATCCCAACTGGGTACACCTTGGCGTTGGTGGGATAGCTTTATGCTTTTTTTGATCAAAAACAGTGTTTACTAAGTACCCTATGTTTATATGCACTATGCTTTTATTTAGTTACAGCAGGGTATGTTTTCACAATTTTTTCCTTGGTTTCTCTTTGTCTCATGGCCAGTGTGAACATGGTCTCACAAGTTCCATGTATACCATCTCATACTCCGGCTCACTTTTTTGTTTTTATGTAGTTTTTTTGTATTCAGTACAAACAGGGAGTGGCCCCCTTCTCAGCGAGCTGGACATTTCATTCTGTGAATCCCCCTGACTGTGTGTGTCCTGTTGGGACCCGGTCGCTCTCAGCCCTTAGCCACATTGAGGCCTATTTTAGACCCATGGTAAGGTTCTAATATTAGAGAGTGTAGGTACTATCCCAACTGGGTACACCTTGGCGTTGGTGGGATAGCTTTATGCTTTTTTTGATCAAAAACAGTGTTTACTAAGTACCCTATGTTTATATGCACTATGCTTTTATTTAGTTACAGCAGGGTATGTTTTCACAATTTTTTCCTTGGTTTCTCTTTGTCTCATGGCCAGTGTGAACATGGTCTCACAAGTGCCATGTATACCATCTCATACTCCGGCTCACTTTTTTGTTTTTATGTAGTTTTTTTGTATTCAGTACAAACAGGGAGTGGCCCCCTTCTCAGCGAGCTGGACATTTCATTCTGTGAATCCCCCTGACTGTGTGTGTCCTGTTGGGACCCGGTCGCTCTCAGCCCTTAGCCACATTGAGGCCTATTTTAGACCCATGGTAAGGTTCTAATATTAGAGAGTGTAGGTACTATCCCAACTGGGTACACCTTGGCGTTGGTGGGATAGCTTTATGCTTTTTTTGATCAAAAACAGTGTTTACTAAGTACCCTATGTTTATATGGACTATGCTTTTATTTAGTTACAGCAGGGTATGTTTTCACAATTTTTTCCTTGGTTTCTCTTTGTCTCATGGCCAGTGTGAACATGGTCTCACAAGTTCCATGTATACCATCTCATACTCCGGCTCACTTTTTTGTTTTTATGTAGTTTTTTTGTATTCAGTACAAACAGGGAGTGGCCCCCTTCTCAGCGAGCTGGACATTTCATTCTGTGAATCCCCCTGACTGTGTGTGTCCTGTTGGGACCCGGTCGCTCTCAGCCCTTAGCCACATTGAGGCCTATTTTAGACCCATGGTAAGGTTCTAATATTAGAGAGTGTAGGTACTATCCCAACTGGGTACACCTTGGCGTTGGTGGGATAGCTTTATGCTTTTTTTGATCAAAAACAGTGTTTACTAAGTACCCTATGTTTATATGCACTATGCTTTTATTTAGTTACAGCAGGGTATGTTTTCACAATTTTTCCCTTGGTTTCTCTTATACTCACCAGAATGCAGCAAAGGTGACTCCTCATACCTCCCTAGTTCAAATTTCCCGCCCGAAATCCGTTCACTGGGCGCCGCCATCTTGGAACACCTTGCACATGCGATGAACTTCCGGGTGCCGCGTCACTTCCTCTTCACCCCGGCGTTCCGTCAGCAGGGCGCCCGTCTCGCGGGCTCCGTGTGAGGATCACATAGCCTGGGGCGATGCAGAGCCGAGCTCCCGCTCCAGGCTCGCGCCCCACCACCGCAGACAGCCGAAGCCCTGGGGAGGTGCATCCAGGCCCGAATGCCGGCTTTTGGTAAGAAACCAAACTTCCACACCGGGTCAGACCTGGGAGAATCCGTGGGTTGTCCCATCAGGACAGGAAACCAAAACTGATGTGGAGGAGAGGTACCGCCTTTTTATCAGTGGGTTTCCTGTCCTGATGTGGGCGGAACCTATCTCTCAGGTGGTGCTGTCATGGGCGAAAGGGAAAAGCTGGGACTAATGGAATAAAACTTACAATTTTTTGGGGTTTCTGCTGTCCGTACTGCAACTTCATCTCCACTATTGGCTGCTGCTGTTCGCTCCACCTTGTTGCTAAATCACATGAGGTGGAGAGCATGATGGCTGAAGTAACAATGCAGCTCAGACAGGCAAGCAGAGCAGCATCAGGGTGAGAGCGCCGAATGTGCGCACATACTGCTTACACTTTCAGCAGAAGCTCTGACGTGTTGGTAAATTTGGAGGAAGCTCTGCACCACCAAATTCAGTAGATGCACCAGGAAAAGGATGTGTCAAGCCACCTAAGCCCAGAGCTGTGATGAGATTGTGTTACTCAGGCCCAAGAACTAACAAAGAACTGCCTGTAGCATGCAGTTTTGCTCCACTATGCAAATATGAGTGTTGCAACGCAGTATGCTTTCATAGCTACACAGTAAGGCACACTGGACACTATTAAGTGAATATATTACACTAATTCAACACTGCCGTTTAGCATCACTCTGCAGAGCTGCGTGATGCTACAAGCAAATCATTTGGAGGTGAACTCACCTCAGATGCTATTGCAGCAGTGTTAACACTGGCTCTTCCAGCACTTGCATGACGTTATGTCAAGCAATCCCTGTAGCCAAAGCTCTCACTTCCTCCAGATGTCAATTACGTCCAAAGGAGTGGACAATGTAACAGTCACTGAATGGCAACAGATCATATGAATACTGCAGTCAGCACTGAAACAGTGCCAGAGGTGAGTACATGTTAGTGTACAAGGAGAAAACCCATGTTTGAGAAGGGGTTGTCCAAGTGGTGGATAACTTAATTAACCATCACCAAGCCCAACAGCAAACCCAACCTACCTTTTTCATCTGGAATTTGATGGTGGACGTTACTTCATCAACTTTTGCTACCATGTTTTCATTGTGTGTCAGCAAGGAGGGAAAGTTTCCAGCCTTGTTCAAAGCAGGTTCCAAGATACGAGGAATCTGTTTGATCAGTGACTCTGAGGCTAAAAATGCATCATATTTTTTAGCTGTGGAGAAAGTTATATCCTTTAAGTCTTGATGAGCCATATCTGTTTTAACTTTATCAATGACAATTACTTGGAATATAAAATCTGTGGTAGGATTGTAGCAGAGTAATTTGATATTTAGATAATAAAATCACTTGCACCATAAGTGCAGAAGTTACAAAGGTCAGAACAAATTACTGAAAAAAAGAAAAATAGGTAAAAAAAAAACCCCAAACAATTCTAGCTACACACTCAGCTTTGTCACCAGCTTCTTGTTCTTGTTTAGCTTCTTAAGGGCTTCTATGTCCATGTGGGGCAGGTCAACTGCTTTTGCCTCATCACAGTGTTGCTGGTCTCCCAAAACACATACTGAAAATTTGGGTCTTGGTGTAGACTTTAGAAGGTACAGAGTAAAAAAGGTTAGAGAACACAATAGTTTAAAAAGTTTACGTTACCATTTCAAAATTCAAAGGGACAAAAGATCCTATTGGTATTGACCATTGAACTAGGACCTCACCCAAAGTGTGGAGATATCATCCCTTTAGCTTTCAGCTGTGATCACAGCTTCTCTGAATGGCAATAGTCAGTCTGGAGTGCCATGTCCACAGTACTATTAACATGTGCTGCTAATAAAGCTATATTAGGCCCTGTGCGCATGCTGCGGATTTGCTGCAGTCAATTTCCCAGCAAAACCTATGTTTTAAAGGGAACCTGTCATCAGAAATTTGGCTTTCAACCTAAAAGTTTCCCCCTCTGCAGCTCGTGGGCTGCATTCTAGGAAGGTTTCTATACTTTTTGTGCCCCCTTTTAAACCAAAATAAATACTTTATAAAACTGTACCTTTCGGTTTGAAAATCTTGTAAATCGTCCATGGGGGCGGGCTGTGTGGCGTCCGTTGCTGTATCTCACGCCGTCCCCCATGCTCCAAATCATCCCTCAGGACGCCGCCCACTGTGCCCGAGGTCCCGTGCACGCCGGGACACCTGGTGACGTGGTCGCACGCACGAGAGTATGGGCGGCGCTGTGATTGCATCGCAAGTGCTCGCCCATACTCTCGTGGGCGCGCTCTCCCCTCTGTACGTCGCTCAGATCCTCTCCGCTTCTCCTGTAGTGGCCTGCTCTGCTCCTCCCATCTATTTCCTGCTGCAGGGTATGATGGGAAGGAGGTGACGTCGGGCCGGCGCAGAACGCTGGAGGCAGTGGGGAAAGGGCGGGCACGAGAGTATGGGCGGGCACTTGCGATGCAATCACAGCGCCGCCCATACTCTCGTGCCTGCGACCACGTCACTAGGTGTCCCGGTGTGCACGGGACCTCGGGCGCAGTGGGCGGCATTATGAGGGATGATTTGGAGCGTGGGGGGGCGGCGTAAGATACAGCAACGGACGCCACACGGCCCGCCCCCATGGACGATTTACAAGATTTTCAAACTGAAAGGTAGTTTTATAAAGTATTTATTTTGGTTTAAAAGGGGGCACAAAAAGTATAGAAACCTTCCTAGAATGCAGCCCACGAGCTGCAGAGGGGGAAACTTTTAGGTTGAAAGCCAAATTTCTGATGACAGGTTCCCTTTAAAAAATGCGGAGTGCACACTGCGTTTTTTTATACCCGCGGATTTTCCGCTGCGGAATTAATGAGCATGTAACTTTTCCGCAGAGTAAATTTACTGCTGTGGGTACTCCATAACAAAATGCCTGGATGATAATTGTCTTATATTGATTTAGTCAGCATAAATGCTGGTTATATCAGTTTTACCAATATATTGTAATTTGACCTATATCCCCAGGGGGTTAAAATGCAGATTTTTTCTAATACCTGACTATGTTAGTCTTATTAACATCTATTTGTTGACCTATATCATATAAGGGGCTAAGTAATATTATAATTGGATACAATTGATTTAATAGCATATTGTCCTTTGACTCAAGAGTTAAGGGAATTTTTTTACCTCAGAATAATGCAAAAGAGAGCTGTACATTACAGATAGTACAGAATTTTAGCTGAGCATATGTGGATTACTACTAATTGATCTTCTATGTGAAGATATTTGTATTGACCAGAATATGAAAACTGTAAAGTCTAGATCTGCTATTATTTATTTTATTACATTTGGCCACACTGCTGTTCTGTCACTGCCCTGTGTATTTCTAAATTTGAAATTTTCCTTGTATGTTTTTAAACACAATATCTGCACGGTGTGTTTTTCCCATATATTTATGTAATAAAATTGCTTTGTAATAAAATATCATTAAGCATGTTGTACATTTGGAATTTATTCAATTATGTTTGTAAAGGACTTTTCGTCATTTGCAAGAAATAAATGTTAAAGGGGTAGTCTGGGGAGAAAAAATAAATCTTGGCCCTGCCCTCAAAGATAAGATGCACAGTGCAGTTTTATATCCTCATTGCCTCTAATTCAGTGTGACGCTGCAACTGCTCTTCATTGCTCCCCCTCCTCCCCTATGGTAAATTACACCACACATCAGGGGGCTTGCTTGATATAGAGTGGATAATAGCCAGCCCTCTGACTATAGCTGCTTGCCAGCAGGTAGAGAATAGGGTGTGAAAGCACAAGCTGTGCTTAGACAGAACAAAAGCAAGTATTATCAGGGGGCTGGCTGTTGCCAACATGATGGAGCAAGCCCCCCAGATGTGTGATTTAAAATCCCAGAGAGGAGGTCAGTGAAGAGCAGCTCCAGTGTCACACTCAATCACTGGTATTGTGAGGATAGAGAACTGCACTGTGCATCTCATCCTAGTTTACTAGCAAAATACCCACAGCTTTGCTTGTGGAAAATGGTAGGTTGTTTGTTAAGCTTGCTAACATTACATTTTCAAAGTTGAAGGGTTAAAAATTAGTGGGTTTTCAACTGTTAGTGTGGCATTAAACGTTTCAGCTACCTTTGATTCAGCCTTAGTTTCCTTTCAAGCTGGGACTAGTGACATTCACTTCTCAAAAAAAAATAAAAATTGTATTATGGCCCTTCGTAATCTTCTAACACTGATCAGAGATCTATTAGGTGATTGATATGACAACTAAAACAGTGACAGGAAGTTTTCATAAGAGATTTGAGATCCTTCAGGATACACACTTTCTGCTTTGTATAGATTCACCTATGCACCTTGATGAAATCTCAGTTATAAAAACTGCCTCACAGCGTTTTAGTTGTCCGTAGCACTTAGAACAATCTTCCTATGAGGCATTTCTCATAAATGAGGCCCCAGTTACTTCTTCACTGGCTATACACATCCAGAACAATCTTACTGTGAGGCAATTCTCCAACAAGGCCCCAATTACTTCCACATTGGTTGTTGACAGCCATTGCTGTAGCTACAGACTTGAGTTATCTTGCCTTAACCTTAAAGGTTATATGGTTGCTGCCCCCTTAAGACTGACTCTTTGGGCACTGTCACTAATTCTTCAAGACCCTTTCGGCAAAAAAAAACAAAAACCTGGTTTTTCATTCAGACATCCATTTTCTCCTTTATTTCTATGGAGACTAAATTCAGGGGTCCAAAACTTGTGAAGGAGAGATTTGAGTTTTACTGCTCGACGTATTTTTAAATTTTGTGTAAAAGGGAACCCGTCAGGTACAATATCACCCAGAACCAAAAGCTCTGGGTGCGTATTTCTAATCCCTGTTTAACTGTCTCAGCATCTAGTAGCATACATAAAGAAATCTTTAGAAAAAGTATTTCTAAAGATCCTTTATGGTATGCTAATGAGCACAGGGACTAGTCACAAGGGCACGCTTTTCCTCCAGATTAGTCCAGCCTCTTAGCATGCTACTCAATGCCCATTGCCCAGCATAATCAGCAGTGACACGAGTACCTGTGTCCATTGTCACCACCTCAGATGCCGGATTTAGGGTCACTTCTGGTCAAGTGCCAGGGATTTTTGATCATGCACATTGAGCATAAACCCGGCATCAGCAGTGACAACAGACACAGGTATATGTGTCACTACCGATGACGCTGGGCATAGAATAGCATGCCCTTCTGGGTGCCAAGAGGGAGGATTAGTCAGAGGATCTAACACCCTTGCGATCAGTCCCCGCACTCATTAGCATACCATAAATGATCTTTGGAAACACTTTTTCTAAAGAGATCTTTATCTATGCTACTCTAGGCTGGAACAGTAAGGCCATGTGCCCACGGGACAATGTACCCGCGGACTTTGCTGCAGCTATCTATTGCTGCAGGATTTGAGCATTTTTTTGCGGTAAACCTGCGGGACAAGTGCGGAAATACCTGCGGAAGTCCTGCCCTTTATCTCCATAGTGGAAAGGCGGGACAGCAGCAGATATTGCCGCATGAATAATTGACATGCAGTTCATGCGGCTGCGGGAAATCTGCAGCATTTTCCGCAGCCACACATACCGCAGCATTGATACAGCACTCCCCAAATACCATCGGATAATGTGTGGAGTGTCAGTACTTGCGTAAATTTGCGGCTTTATCTGGAAAATCCTGATAAATCTGAGGGTTTTCCGAAGCAAAATCCGCAGGTACGTTGTCCCGTGGGCACATGGCCTTAGGCAGGGATTAGAAATATGCACCCAGAACGGCTCATGGTTCTGGGTGCATATTGCACCTGACAGATTTCCTTTAATAATGGGCTGTGCAAATGTGAAAATTGTGATTTTGTATTCAGTGGTCTTCCACAAACAGATTTTCATTAATGGAAGATCTCAAGTTTAAGAAACCTGTCATGTCTCCCCATTGCCCTACAATCTGCCAGCATTTATATAATTTAAATACACTGCATAACCAGCCCTTTATAATGTGACCTAATAGATTTAAAAACAGTATTTATAAACTGGTTTTAAATATGCTAATTAGACTTTAGATAAGGCAAAAGAGTCTCCCTTCCAGTCATGCCCAGTGCGCCTCTCTGAAGCCGGACTTTAAAGGCACAGTGATGAGTGCAAAAAGCCACAAGCGTGTGGGATTTGCAGAGATGGTGATAACACTAGCTCTCTGTAAATCATATTGTCATGCCCACAGGGGCGTGTGAACATGCTAAGAGGGATGATTTTTCTGGGGAAATCAACATCCAATTAACTAGTCAAAAGCTTTGTTATGCATATTAAAAACAGTTTATGAAGACTTCTGGAAAAAGAAATTAAATGTCAGGCAGTATAAAGAACTGGTTAGGCGGGGTATTTACAAATATATAAGTGCTGATGGGTGGGATGGCGTGAGGCACATGACAGGTTTCCCTAAAAAAAAAAAAAAAAACGACAAGGGAACAGTTAGTATGTCAAAAGTTTCTTTAACACAAAAAAAAAAAAACAAAAACAAAAAAAAACAAAACACACAAACCAAAACATTACTAGCAATTTGTGATGCAAAAAAAAAAAAAAAAATTACATCTAGGAACAAACCTTGCATAATACCAAAGTATTATTCGGTGGGTATTGGAAGACCAAACCACACCTCCCCTCATATTTTAAGACCCAGGGTGAGGGTCCGTTCAGTCAGCCTTTTCATCACGGTAACTGAACTACCCATATTTGCCACAGGGATTCAACTCCACAACAAAAAAAAGGAGGAGGGATATGCAAGGCAAAATCTGGGTGAGAATAGTGTCCAAACCTGACTGTTCCAGAGAAACGCTTGTCTTTCTGTGGGTCGTAGTTTTTAAGGCTGATCTGGAGCTCCACAGTTTGCAGAAACCTAAAGTGAAGACAGAAATGTAATCATCAAAAATTCGGTGTACACAGCACATGTCAATCATCACCGGACCAAACCATCAGAACAATCTGTCATCTTTTGTATTTCAAACTACTACAAAGTATCAACAGTAATAAGTGTGTGTGCACGCATTATTATAGCCCCTCATGGATGCCAAGACAGACAACCAGAGATAATGATCACAGAACCAGGGCTGTGGAGTTGCTACATTCACACAGCGTTTTTGCTGCATTTTTTGAGGATACGTTTGTCAGCTGCAAAAGCAGATCAGCTTTTTAAAAAACCACATCACCTGAAAGGTTTTTGAGCTCATAAATAATGCTTTCAATAGCAAAAGCAGATTAGAAAACCGCCACAAACTGACTGCTTATTCTTTGTGAGGATCTGTTTTTGAGCCCAAAAACTAATCCACAAAACGCTTTGTCTGAATGTCCTATCTTGAAACTTATTGCGTTTGCTGGGATGCCCAGAGTCACTGCATTTCACTGAATTATTTTGCCATCAATGTTCGATATGTTTGTGACAAGAAAGAAATTGTTAGCAAGACACTGGCAGTAAAAGACACTAAAAGCTCATCACACCAGCCAGTTTCTCCAGGTCTTAGTGGAAAAGTTCTGCAAGATTACAAACTCAAAAAAGAACAGGTTCTTACTATTGTAGCAGACAATGCTTCAAACATGATAAGTACAATTAAACTGATGAATGAGAGTAATGAACAGCAAGAAGAAAATTTAGGATTTAGTATGTTAGCGATGGAGCCACAGTGCTGTTCATGTAACTGAGGAACAAGCAGATATTACAACAGAAGAACAGCAAAATGATACTTTAGAATTGTATCTTGTTGAAGCTACTTCAAAACACTTTCATATTCATCACATGCGCTGTGTTGTGCACACGCTACAGCCAACAATAAGAGAGAGTCTGCAAGAGGGACATGCTGGAAATTGATTGGAAAAGTGAGGAAGTTGGTTATTGCTGCCAGAACCCCTAAAATTGATTCCATCTTGAAGAAACGTGCTGGGAAAGGGGCAATTGTTGATCAAGCCACTCTGTGGAGCAGCACTTATTTAATGACTGAGCAATTTCTTCAACTAAAATGGTTTCTTATAGATATGGTGAACCCGCAGGCAACTTTAAATGAAGGTCAATGGACACAGGTGGCTGAATTGAAGGAATTGCTTAATTACCCATTTACCGTGACTAAAAAATTACAAGCTGAGGATTTAACTCCTGGCATTTTCATAAGGGAGTGGAAGAACTTGCTATTTTGCCTGTCCCAAAGAGGAGGATCGCATTAATCGCAGATTGCATTTCTGCTTCAATGAAGCGGAGAGAGACACACAGCTATTGGAAAATAAAATTCTTCTGGCAGCTGTTTAGGTGGACCCAAGTCATTGTATACTGCTTGATGATCAACAGTTTACTAAAGGAAAAGAAGCTTTGGGTGAGGCAGCAGTTTGGATGAGTGGCCTACAGGACTGCCAGGCGCAAGAGGACTTGGATCCTGACAGTGCTACTGCTGCCATATCTTCATCCTCATCCGATGAGGAGTTTAACTGTGACAAGTATTTGGATGACAATGAGTAAGCAAAGCGTTGCCACAAGAAAAAGATTTTACTCAGTCTCCTATAGTAAGCAGATTGACCAGATTTCAGCAAAATTTTTCACTTGCTCTCAAATAGAAAAATTCAACCGTTCATCGAAACTGACTGTGCATGAGGCAATTCCTTTATACCCGGAAATTGATAGAGATGTTGCCTATGTGGTTACAGCTTTGCCTCCAACCCAAGGTACTGTAGAGATAGCCAACCCGAGTTACATAGTGAGAGATATCTATCACACTATATAAGTGGCAAAAAACAGTTTTCAACAAAACATACGAAATAAATATAAGCAATATACTAAATGTTACGTGAAAAATGTATTGTAGTACAATGTGAACATCAGACATTTAATCATTTTTATGATACAATAATCGATATTTAGATAGAACATAAAATATATTTATTGGAATACAACTTTAGAACACAAAAACTGTAATAAATTGTAAATATGTAATACACTATGTAATATGCAGTAGATTACATATATTTTGAGTACACACACACACGCGTAATCTACTGTATATTACAGTGTATCACATATTTACAGTTTTAGGTGTTCTAAAGTTGTATTCCAATAAATAAATTTTATGTTCTATTTAAATATCTTGATTATTGTATCATAAAAATGATTAAATATCTGATGTTCATTGTACTACAATAAATTTTTCACTTAAATATAAGCAATATATGTGGGAGTTGGGAGTCGTGGAGTCAGAGCAAGGGAAATTGAGGAGTCGGAGTCAAAGGTTTGGCTTACCGACTTTCACAGCCCTGCACAGAACAATCACACATAAAATGTTAGTCACGTCAAGGTTGAGTTCAACCAAACTCCTACACAATGTGAGGGGTCAATTTAAGAACATACAAAATGCGTGAACAGTTAGGCCTAAGACACACGGCGAGAAAAACTGTGCGAGTGGAGTTTGATAAAACATCGCAATCCACTCGGACCAATATTAGCCTGTGTGTCAGCGCACATGAGCGATTATTTTCTCAGCCCTAATCGGACCGAGAAAACAATCGCAGCATGCTGCGATTATAATGAGAGACTTTCTCTCGCACCCATTCAAATGTATGGGACGAGAGAAAAATCGCACTGCACTCGCGGGTACACCGGCGTACCGCGAGTTCAGTGAGAGAATGGCAATAGCCGGCTAGAGAGGAGAGAGTGAGATAAATCCCTCCCTCTCCTCCACAGCCCCGGCCCTCCCCCCACAGCTGAGGTCCGCTCGCACGATCAGACCTCAGTTGCAGTGACACTAGCATGACACTCGGCTCTGCTGTACTGTGTGGAGTGTCATGCAAGGGGAATCGCAGTAATCCCAGTGTCTCCCCAGCCTTGCATAACCACTTCACGACCAATGCTGTACCTGTAAGTCATTGGTCACGTATGGCCCTTTTAGAGCCTGCATTATTCCCCAATCATGTCTGCGGATCAGCAAACGTGCAGTTGACAGGTGCAGGTGGATCTGAGATCTACCTGCGCCTGTTAACCTTTATATTACTCTGTCAAACTGACAGCAAGATCTAAAGCGCTTTAGCAGCGATCAGCGGCCCTGTGACACGATCATGGGGTGCCAATGGGTTGGGCATGGCAGCATGGGGTCAGATGATGACACCTGTCACTATGACGCGTTTCCTGTAATTGCCATCAGAGCAGCATTTCTCCTGATCAGAGTAATGCTGAAGCGATCGGATAGTACAGGCATACAGTCCCTTAGGGGGACTAGTAAAATCAATAAAGTACATACTGTAAGTAAGTATGTATTTTTAAAAAAAAAAAAAAAAAAAAACAACAAAAACATTGGACATTTCTGAACTCTGATGCCACATAACTTTATTTCAAGAATTGCATTGTATTTTTTCTGCTTACATAGCTGTAAAGGGATTTTTTGCAGGATGAGTGAAAAACATGATAAAAAAAAAAATATATAGAAAAAATGGACTTGAACTCATGATCATATGACTACTTGTATTACAATAGTGCAGTATATATCACACATCAGTTCTGAAACCCAGGCTGACCTTCAATTAAACTCCCTTGTGGCAAACCAGTCTTCAGTAGTCCCCCTAATGTTATTACGGTTACCACCGGTCAAACGTTAACAGTGGGCAGAGCACAGCACCACTCACTGTTTGAGACTGATGATTGCTTTGCATCAGTTATCTGACTACCATGATGCAGGCTCAGCTCTTGGGCTTGCATCTGATGACTAGAGATGAGCGAACCGGTCATGGTTCGGCTCGAGTTCGGTTCGTCGAGCGGAGGTCTCGTTCGAGTTCAGTTCGGCGAACCGAACTCGAACCGCATAGGAAACAATGGCAGGCAATCACAAACACATAAAAACACCTAGAAAACACCCTCAAATGTGTCCAAAAGGTGACAAACAACTCACAACACAACACAAACACATGGGAAAGTGACAAGGACATATACTCATGCGAAAACAAAAGAGCTGGACAATGAAAAAGAGGAGGAGACACAGATACAGTTAGGTCCAGAAATATTTGGACAGTGACACAAGTTTTGTTATTTTAGCTGTTTACAAAAACATGTTCAGAAATACAATTCTATATATAATATGGGCTGAAAGTGCACACTCCCAGCTGCAATATGAGAGTTTTCACATCCAAATTGGAGAAAGGGTTTAGGAATCATAGCTCTGTAATGCATAGCCTCCTCTTTTTCAAGGGACCAAAAGTAATTGGTCAAGGGACTCTAAGGGCTACAATTAACTCTGAAGGCGTCTCCCTCATTAACCTGTAATCAATGAAGTAGTTAAAAGGTCTGGGGTTGATTACAGGTGTGTGGTTTTGCATTTGGAAGCTGTTGCTGTGACCAGACAACATGCGGTCTAAGGAACTCTCAATTGAGGTGAAGCAGAACATCCTGAGGCTGAAAAAAAAGAAAAAATCCATCAGAGATAGCAGACATGCTTGGAGTAGCAAAATCAACAGTCGGGTACATTCTGAGAAAAAAGGAATTGACTGGTGAGCTTGGGAACTCAAAAAGGCCTGGGCGTCCACGGATGACAACAGTGGTGGATGATCGCCGCATACTTTCTTTGGTGAAGAAGAACCCGTTCACAACATCAACTGAAGTCCAGAACACTCTCAGTGAAGTAGGTGTATCTGTCTCTAAGGCAACAGTAAAGAGAAGACTCCATGAAAGTAAATACAAAGGGTTCACATCTAGATGCAAACCATTCATCAATTCCAAAAATAGACAGGCCAGAGTTAAATTTGCTGAAAAACACCTCATGAAGCCAGCTCAGTTCTGGAAAAGTATTCTATGGACAGATGAGACCAAGATCAACCTGTACCAGAATGATGGGAAGAAAAAAGTTTGGAGAAGAAAGGGAACGGCACATGATCCAAGGCACACCACATCCTCTGTAAAACATGGTGGAGGCAACGTGATGGCATGGGCATGCATGGCTTTCAATGGCACTGGGTCACTTGTGTTTATTGATGACATAACAGCAGACAAGAGTAGCCGGATGAATTCTGAAGTGTACCGGGATATACTTTCAGCCCAGATTCAGCCAAATGCCGCAAAGTTGATCGGACGGCGCTTCATAGTACAGATGGACAATGACCCCAAGCATACAGCCAAAGCTACCCAGGAGTTCATGAGTGCAAAAAAGTGGAACATTCTGCAATGGCCAAGTCAATCACCAGATCTTAACCCAATTGAGCATGCATTTCACTTGCTCAAATCTAGACTTAAGACGGAAAGACCAACAAACAAGCAAGACCTGAAGGCTGCGGCTGTAAAGGCCTGGCAAAGCATTAAGAAGGAGGAAACCCAGCGTTTGGTGATGTCCATGGGTTCCAGACTTAAGGCAGTGATTGCCTCCAAAGGATTCGCAACAAAATATTGAAACTAAAAATTTTTTTTTGGGTTTGGTTTATTTGTCCAATTACTTTTGACCTCCTAAAATGTGGAGTGTTTGTAAAGAAATGTGTACAATTCCTACAATTTCTATCAGATATTTTTGTTCAAACCTTCAAATTAAACGTTACAATCTGCACTTGAATTCTGTTGTAGAGGTTTCATTTCAAATCCAATGTGGTGGCATGCAGAGCCCAACTCGCGAAAATTGTGTCACTGTCCAAATATTTCTGGACCTAACTGTATATGAGTATATGCAAGGAAACATTGATGCCATTACTGTGCAACTTGAGCCCTGCTCATTTTAGGCTTCCAATCTGGATAAATTGCCTGAGCTTGCCACGTACGCCTTGGGGATCTTGTCGTGTCCTGCAGCCAGCGTTCTCTCGGAACCTGTCTTCAGTGCTGCTGGGGGTCTGCTGGCAGATAAGAACACGCGTCTGTCCACTGACAATGTGGACATGGCTCTCAGAGGACTTTTCTTCCCCTGGCTCATCCAGGGGAGGTGAAAGGCACGCGTATTTTTGAGAGTGCTTCATGCAAAGCATCTTTTTCATCTTGAAAATGGGGGTCAACTGATGACAGTCAAGTGGGGTGTGTGTGGCCCAATTAGTGGAAACGAGGGAGACTGTGGTTGGAGTCCCCTCGCTTTTGAAAAAAGAACCAAGATGAACAAGTCATGGCTCTCAGAGGACTTTTCTTCCCCTTGCTCATCCAGGGGAGGTGAAAGGCACGCGTATTTTTGAGAGTGCTTCATGCAAAGCATCTTTTTCATCTTGAAAATGGGGGTCAACTGATGACAGTCAAGTGGGGTGTGTGTGGCCCAATTAGTGGAAACGAGGGAGACTGTGGTTGGAGTCCCCTTGCTGTGTTTTACATGCTTTTAGAAGGGCATGACATGGCTTAGAGCTTGACTTTCAGCATCTGCAAACTGTTGGCTACCAAAATGCTTCCTTTCCAACCTTTTTAACCGAGGATTTTCGAGACCTTATGCCCATCGCAGTGCCCCAAGAGCCGATGCCCAGGCGCCACTCCTTCTCCAACAAAGGCGTGCACGTGCTACACCAGCATGTTGCACCAAATATCACCGCTTCTTTGAGAAACTGTGTGACAGGGTTGCATTTCACCACAGATACTTGGCCCAGTAAGCATGGACAGGGGCATTACATGTCGCTGACTGGGCAATGGGTTACTATGGGGAGAGATGGAGAAGGGTCTGCTGTACAAGTCTTGCTGTCCCCACGAGTTGTATCAATCCTTCCTCTGTATGTAGAAGTTAATACACTGCTTCTGCCTCCTCAACCTCGTGTGGGTCCTTCACCTCGGCCCAAACCCTGTGTGGTCAGGGCACCCTTCCTTGTAACTGCGCACAAGGAAAACCATATACCTCCTCCTTACTATGCTGGCAGCAGAGCTCAATGCCATCATGCGGTCAAATGTTTACTTTGAAATGTATGGGAAATGTGAGTCACACCGCTGAGAAGTTGTGGACGGTTAGCTCTGGAGACCAAGTTTCATCAATGGTTGTCTCCACTCAACCAGCAGACAGGGAAGGCCGGGTGTGACAATGATGCAAACATGGGTGCGGCCCTTCGCCGTGACAATGTGACACACGTGCCTTGTGTGGCTCACGTGTTGAATCTAATTCTGCAGCAATTTTTAAACCACCATCCCGGCCTACATGGCCTTGTGCAGCGGGCACGCTCGCTATGTGCTCACTTCCATCGTTCGCACACAGCAGCTCAACAACTTTCGTCGCTCCAGAAGTCTTTAGGTCTGGTGGTTAAACGCCTGAAATGCGATGTGCCGACATGCAGGAATTTGAATCTGCACATGTTGCAGCGTTTGTGGCAGCACCGCCGAACCCTGCTGCAATACGTTATGACATATAGCCTGGCCTAACTTGATCCAGAGGTGGTGCAGATCACGCTGCTGGAGTGGTGTCAGATCAAGGACCTATGCACCCTTCTACACAGTTTACAAATGTCGACGAAGATGTTTAGCACTGGCAATGCCATTCTCAGCGTGACAATTCTGGTAATCTACATGATGGAGCACACTGTAAGCATTATTCGGAGTCAGGTGTTGGGACAAGAGGAAGGGGAGGAAGTACAGGAGGAGTCATATGCGGAAGGGATAACAAGATCTACGAGGTCCAGATGGTCAGCGGCACCTAGGCGGCAGTCATGGTGGGGGAGAGGGATTAACAAGGGCGCATAGTATCAGCAAAAAGTGTTGAGGAAAGTGCAGGAGCCCATGAAGAAATGGAGGACGAACTGACGATGGGCATGGAAGATTCAGCAGATGAGTGAGAGCTTGCTCACATTTCGGTTGTGCAAGGTTGGGGGGAGAGGGCAGAGGAAGGAGGCACGATTCTCACCTCTCTGCCACCAACACACCAAGGACTTGGTCCTCCTGGACGCACAAGACAAGACACATGAGCGCCTTCTTGCTGCACTACCTACAACATGACCCTCGGATTGTACGAATTCGAAGTAATGCTAACTACTGGGTTGCCACACTGTTAGATCCCCGGTACAAGAACTGCTTTTCCACTAAACACCAGTGCTGCACAGAGTGAATCTGAACGCTTTGTCATGGATAGGAGGAAATGATCTTTTACCTGTCCACATCTGAGGGATCGAGGGCTGGCTGCTGTGCTGAGATGGCATTGAGTACGGTGTCCCTGCAGAGTTGCACTTTTGGTCATATACAAAATGAGTTGAAAAAGGACAGATGCTGGTGGAAAGGGGAACAGGTGTGTTGGAAAGGGGAAAAAAGTTTTTGTCCGTGGGTTTGGTGGTTAATCAAAAGTAACATTTGCTGAAGAAATACCATCTGTTACGGTGGGACTGGCAGATTTGGATAAGGTGGTATATACTATGTTACCGCTATATAACGAAAATTAATAAGAAAAGAAAGAGAAAGGTATATATCCCCATCAGCAGTCAGTGTCCACCGTGCTCCCAGATGGAAAAGGAGAGGTTGGCAACTGGAAGGTTAGGTGGAGGATACAGAGCTGTGTGGCTATGAAACTAATAGTTGCCTGAACCGAGTTAGACGCCACTCGGATCTGGAGACTGGGAGCCCTGTTAGCGTCACAGGGTCCACACGCCCACCCTGCCCAGGAACTCCCTGTTAACATCACAGGGGCCATTGAGTACGCTGACCGTGTGCATTGGGGCCACACCTGTGGACAGCAGGCGCATCAGCAGCAGCAGGCCTGTTAATGCCACTGAAATATCAATTGTCCTTTATGAACACACTTCAAATACTGATCTATAACAACAATCTGGGCACTATAATGCTCAGATAAGAAGTGGAGCTGAATGCATAGTAATTCTTTAAAAGTACAAAACTTTATTAATTACAGAATCACAAGTATAAAACAGGAAAAAAGCCCTCAAAGTGGAGCGCATCATCCCCAGTTTATAACCCTCAGAAAAAACATACAAGGATACATCCGCAGATATATGTCATTATATATAGCCACGGCTGGCTGATAACAGAGACAGCAGGAATCTATTAATCTCCTCAGGCATATATAAGCCAATTTAGAATATCACTGCTGTATCAGCCAGCAGATGGCAAGATAGTTGAAAATAAATCATTAGGTGCTGCTATTCCTGAGAAAGTTCAAGATCATAACACCGGCCCATCAGCAACAGATGATGTGTACATTATTAAATAGCCTATAATTAGTGTGCAAATAACACACTGGTTTGCACCTGCATAAATCTCCGTGCTGGTGAGAAGGTGGTAAAAAACAAAACTTCACAAGGCTAATTAACATTCAGCAAGCACCTATGGTTTATCATGAAACACCGTGAGTCATATCGGTTAGTAACCAGCATATCACACAAACATTCATGGCAAACCATTGGGAGATAACATTGCATAATATTGCATAATACAATCAACGATCATATACCTGGAGAGGAGGGTAAACTGGGCGAGCGCTCCACCACCCCTGACGCCGTTTCGCCTCGCTTCTTCAAAAGGGTCACGCCTATGCGGCCTAACGTGCCTGTGCAACCACCGCCTGCCCCATCAAGTGCATCTGCGTGCTCTTCATCCTCTGTGACTGTGGGGACAGCAGTCTCACATGGTTTTTCACACTGAACTTCCACCCCTTTACACGCAACAGGGAGTGTGATTGGCAGGTCATCACTTGTTTTGGAAGTGGAAACAGATGGTATTGTTGAGCTGTCAGACATCGAGAAAACCAACATTGGATGCAGGCTACATTATATCCACACCTGCACCTTCGTCACAGATTGGCTGGACTACCTGCATTTAATAATTGCATTACAGAAATGGAAAGGAGTGTAGAATGCACATGTGTTGTACCTTGCTTGGCAGCAAAGGAACACTAACTTAGTATTACAGACAATTTTAGGAAGGCAGAAAAAGAGTCAGCTCTTTGGGCAAATTAAATTGCGTGGCAAAAGTGGACAGGTGGGTACAGTGGCCGTGTTCTGTGGGTACCAGGACAGTAAAGGAAGCCTCACTTTCTATCCCTCCGAATGATCAAATGCAGCAAGGAATTCCCTGAGTTTGCTATAAAATTAGCGTAGCAAAATGTGCAGGAGGGTGTCATGCAGAGTTGCTAGAAATAGCTTGGCACCAGTGGGACAATAATGGAATACAACAGCCAGTTCTTGTATGCCACTAAATGGCAGCATTTTTTGCTATCATTATAGCTTATTAAAAACAGAGCAGGAGGGTGTCATGCAGAGGTGCTGCACATAGATTTGCACCAGTGGCGCACTAATGGAGTACAACAGCCACTTCTTGTATGCCACTAAATGGCAGCATTTTTTGCTATCATTATTAGAGATGAGCGAACCGGTCGCGGTTCGGCTCGAGGTCGGTTCGCCGAACGGGGGTCCCGTTCGAGTTCGGTTCGTCGAACGTTCGACGAACCGAACTCGAACCAATAGGCTATAATGGGAGGCAATCACAAACACATAAAAATGCATGATAAATGTACACAAACAGTTAATAAACATTGCCATAACACTTACCGATCCCCGCGATCCCTCCTGCACTCTGTCTCCTGCCGCTATTCCATCCGATGATCGCTGAATCCTCCCGGTGACCGGCACTGCCAGCAGAGAAGCAGGACCTATCGTGACGTCAAAATAGCCATGTGACCAGTCACGTGGCTATTATCTCATTGGCTACAGACTGGTCACATGACTATGACACGTCATGTAGGACCTGCGAGTGCATCTCTCCGGTACACGGTGCACATTTGTGTATCGCCGTGTACCGGCGATATGCTCTAGCACACGGTCGACTCCCCGTTCCGTTAGGGACCGGCTGACACAGCCGGTCATTAACGGAGATCACCGTTGCCATAGCAACGCAGTTAGCTGTGACGTCACCGCTAACCGTGGCTCCGGGAGCACCGTTGCTATGGTAACGCGTCTGTCAGCGTTACCGCTGTTACCGCTAGCAGCACTGATCACTCACGGAGTGAAGGCTGCATGCTGCTTCCCGATTATAGTGAGGATTGTAGTGAGGATGAGGTGCCCCAGCTCATCAAGTGATGAGCTGGGGCACCTCATCCTCACTACAATCCTCACTACTACTACACTAGTGAGGATTGTAGTGAGGATGAGGTGCCCCAGCTCATCAAGGTTTATTGGGGATTTATTGGGCTGACAGGGGGTAATAAAGATGGAGTCTCTAATGTGTCTGTGTATTTATTTCTATTAAAGTATTTTTTCTCTGTGTGGTGTCTTTTTTTTAACCCTTTATTGGAGATTCTTAATGGCCGGGTCAAACGTGCCTGACATTAAGAATCTCTGGCTTAATACTGGCTAGTAAAACAAAGCCAGTATTAACTCATGATTACCCAACAAGCCACCCGGCTCCAGGGCTGTTGGAAGAGTTGGATACAGCGCCAGATGATGGCGCTTCTATGAGAGCGTCATTTTCTGGGACGGCTGCGGACTGAAATTCGCAGCAGAGGCGCCCAGAAACCTCGGGCTAACCTGTGCTGCGGATTCCAATCCCCAGCTGCCTAGTTGTACCCGACTGGACACAAAAATGAGGCGAAGCCCACGTCAGTTGTTTTTTAATTATTTCATGAAATAAGTGAAATAATTAAAAAAAAAAGGGCTTCCCTATATTTTTGGTTCCCAGCCGGGTACAAATAGGCAACTGGGGGTTGGAGGCAGCCCGTGGCTGCATGCTGTACCTGGCTAGCATACAAAAATATGGCGAAGCCCACGTCATTTTTTTGGTGGGCAAAAACTTCTGCATACAGTCCTGGATGGAGTATGCTGAGCCTTGTAGTTCTGCAGCTGCTGTCTGCTCTTCTCCATACAGACACACAGTAGCTGCAAAACTACAAGGCTCAGCATACTCAGTATACTCCATCCAGGACTGTATGACGAAGTTTTTTGCTGAAAAAATTATGTGGGCTTCGCCATATTTTTGTATGCTAGCCAGGTACAGCAGGCAGGTACGGCTGCCCCCAACCCCCAGTTGCCTATTTGTACCTGGCTGGGAACCAAAAATAAAGGGAAGCCCTTTTTTTATTATTTCATGAATTTCATGAAATAATTAGAAAACAAATGACGTAGGCTTCGCCCCATTTTTGTGTCCAGCCAGGTACATCTAGGCAGCTGGGGATTGGAATACGCAGCACAGGTTGGCCTGAGCTTTCTGGGCCCCACTGCTGCGAATTGCAGTCTGCAGCCGCCTCAGAAAATGGCACTTTCATAGAAGCGCCATCTTCTGGCGCTGTATCCAACTCTTCCAGCACCTGCCTGCTATACCTGGCTAGCATACAAAAATATGGCGAAGCTCACGTCCTTTTTTTGTAGTTTTTTGGCCAAAAAATTAAAAAATGCTTCCCTGGATTTTCCATTGCCAGTGAAGGTAACACCAAGCAGTGGGGGTTAGCAGCCAGTAGCTGCTTGGATTACCCTTAGCTAGCAATACAAAAAATGCAGCGGGAGCCCATATATATATTTTTTAATTATTTATTTAAATAACTAAAAACAAAATGGGCTTCCCTGTATTTTGATTGCTGGACATCACAGTGCTGTAAAAATAAATCTTTAAAAAAATGACATAGCGCTCCGCGGTATTTTTGATTCTCAGCGCAGATAAAGCAGACAGCTATGGGTTGCCACCCCCATCTGCCTGTCGTTACCTTGGTTGGCAATCAAAATACAGGGAAGCCCATTAATTTTTTCTATTTAAAAAATAGTTAAAAAAAAAATGACGTTGGGTCCCCCCATTTTTGATAGCCAGCTAGGGTAAAGCAGACGTCTGTAGCCTGAAAACCACAGCTGGCAGCTTTACCGTGGTTGGGGATCCAATGTGGAGGTCCCCCCAGGCTCTTTTTTTATAATTATTTTATAAATATTAATAATTACACAAAAAAAGTATGGTCCCCTCCAAATTGGATCACCAGCCAAGGTAAAGTGGACAGCTGTGGTCTGGTATTCTCAGGGTGGGAAGGTCCATAGTTATTGGGCCTTCACAGCCTAAAAATAGCAGGCCGCAGGCACCCCAGACGTGGCGCATCCACTAGATGCGCCAATCCTGGCGCTTCACCCCAGCTCATCCTGTGCCCAGTTTCAAACGGGGTAATAAATCGGGTTGATACTAGCTGTAAAGTCACCTGAGATCAAGCCCAGCAGTTTGTGATGTCATGGCGTCTATTAGATACCCAACATCATAAACTGTCAGTACTAACAAAAACAAAAAAAAAATCGACAAAAGAAATTTATTTGAAAAAACAGTCCCCAAAACATTTCCTCTTTCACCAATTTATTGTAAGAAAAAAAATAAAGGTGTCCCACGACGACTCTGGACCATCTAGAATATGGGGGGGAGACACTCAGGGAACGTATCCCCATTTTCTAGGAGTGCGGACCCTTCATGTGAGGAGTGTGGGTGCAATGAATCTGCACTCACTCTCCCCGGGTCCACAGCAGCAGAGTCCGTGTCGTAATGGTTGCTACCAAAGCTGCAATGCCCTGCTCATGAGGTAAGGGCATGCCTAATCAGGAGAACTACTGTAGAGGAAGCTCTGCTTACTGGTATATAGGTGCTCAGAGGTAATAATAGATAAAATTAGTGAGTAACCTCGGCACTCTAAATCTCCCAGACTAAGTCAGTAAGTCACAACGGATAGAAAAGCAAAATCACTCTTTATTGGTCCGTATTAAGAAAAAAAATTTTTTCATAAGCATATATGTTTTTGTCCAAAACAAGTTACAAATGACGTTTCGGCCTGAGCCTTCGTCAGATTGGACTTATCTGCATGTAAGCATGAAAAATGACAATAATCAGTATCACATAAGAGTGAAAGAACAATAACATAAACTCGAACAATGTAAAGGTACAATTGGGATGCAACACAGCAAGAAATGAAACACATGATACAAATGTCATAATACAGTACAAGGACAATATAGTAATGACAAATATGGGGTCAGAGTAGGCTTAGACAGCTCTGGTACGAAAGAGATGTCAATCATAAAGTAACATGTGCAGTAGGTGTAGAGCTACACTATGCATGGCAGAGCTAATGGGTAGACCGACCATAGAAAAAGAACGGAGAAAAAGTAGAGAAAAAGTGGAGAAAAAGTGGAGAAAAAGTGGAGAAAAAGTGGAGAAAAAAATGGAGAAAAAGTGGAGAAAAAGTGGAGAAAAAGTGGAGAAGTGGAGAAGAAGTGGAGAAGAAGTGGAGAAGTGTTTGTTCATGCCAGATGGGAGATAAATAATTTTTTACCGGCGCTGTCATTTACTGTAACGTGATCATCGGTGTACGGTGTATACCTGTGATCACGTGAGCGAGGACCGGAAAAACCGTCCTGAATCATGATCTCCAATGTCCCACTCTCCTGCATTTTGTAATTTTGCACCCTTTGGTGCCTTTCATGTGGCACTAAGGGGTGCTTAGCTTTGTATTTAGCCAAAAAAATGAAAAAAAAAAATGACGTAGGGTTTTCCCTATTTTTGTAGCCAGCTAGGGTAAAGCAGACGGCTGCAGCCTGCAGACCACAGCTGGCAACCTCACCTTGGCTGGTAATCCAAAACTGAGGGCACCCCACGCTGTTATTTTAAATTAAATAAATAATTAAAAAAAAAAACACGTAGGGGTCCCCCAAAATTGGATCACCAGCCAAGGTAAAGCAGACAGCTGGGGCCTGATATTCTCAGACTAGGGAGGTCCATGGTTATTGGACTCTCCCCAGCCTAAAAATAGCAGGCCGCAGCCGCCCCAGAAGTGGCGCATCCATTAGATGCGCCAATCCTGGTGCTTCGCCCCAGCTCATCCCGCGCCCTGGTGCGGTGGCAAACGGGGTAATATATGGGGTTAATACCAGATGTGTAATGTCACCTGGCATCAAGCCCTGGGGTTGGTGAGGTCAGGCGTCTATCAGATACCCGACATCACCAACCCAGTCAGTAATAAAAAAAAATAGACGACAAACACATTTTTATTTGAAAAAACACTCCCCAAAACATTCCCTCTTTAACCAATTTATTAGAAAGAAAAACAAATCCAGGTCTGGTGTAATCCAAGGGGTTGCCATGACGATCCACACTGTCCCAGTCAATGAAGAGCAGGATGTTCCCCATTGGCTGGGAGAGCAGTGCAGTGACCTGAGCTAACATCAATGGGTCAGCTCAGGTCACTGCAGGGCATGACAAGTGCTGCTGTCAGCGAGGTACATTACCTGCGCTGATCTCCAGCACACTGACAGCCCCTGTCACTGAGTTCAATGACCGGCGCCTTCACACCAAGTATCGCGAGAGGCCCGTGACGTCACCGCTAGTCAGTCTCAGGTCGGAAGCGAGAGAAGGTGATGTGACAGCGCTGAGGTCGGGATAGCGGGACTTCATCACCGCAGGTAAGCCGAGCGGGACCATGTGTGTGAGTGTGTGTGTGTGTGTGTGTGTGTGTGTATGTGTACATGCCGCAGGCAGGAGGGGGCAGAGCGAGCTGAGCGGGGAAGTGTGGGCTTCCTGCACGTAACTAGGATAAACATCGGGTTACTAACCAAAGCGCTTTGGTTGGATACCCAATGTTTATCTTGGTTACCAGCTTCTGGCAGGCTGCCAGCGATGGCTCCTGCACACTGTAGCTGTAAAAAGCCCTGCTTTTTGCTGCTAGAACCGTTCTCGAACGTATCTAGAACTATCGAGCTTTTGCAAAAAGCTCGAGTTCTAGTTCGATCTCGAACAGCCCCCAAAATCACTCGAGCCTAGAACTGGAGAACCTCGAACCGCGAACCGCGCTCAACTCTAATCATTATAGCTTATTAAAAAGAGAGCAGGAGGGTGTCATGCAGAGGTGCTGCACATAGATTTGAACCAATGGGGCACTAATGGAGTAAAACAGCCACTTCTTGTATGCCACTAAATGGCAGCATTTTTTGCTATCATTATAGCTTATTAAAAACAGAGCAGGAGGGTGTCATGCAGAGGTGCTGCATATAGATTTGCACCAGTGGGGCACTAATGGAGTACAACAGCCACTTCTTGTATGCCACTAAATGGCAGCATTTTTTGCTATCATTATAGCTTATTAAAAACAGAGCAGGAGGGTGTCATGCAGAGGTGCTGCACATAGATTTGCACCAGTGGGGCACTAATGGAGTACAACAGCCACTTCTTGTATGCCACTAAATGGCAGCATTTTTTGCTATCATTATAGCTTATTAAAAACAGAGCAGGAGGGTGTCATGCAGAGGTGCTAGAAATAGCTTGGCACCAGTGGGACACTAATGAGGTCCAACAGCCACTTTTAGGATGCCACTAAGTTTACTCAATTTTTGGTATTATAATGGCTTAGTAACAATGAGTTTGAGTGTGCAATGCAGGCAGACGTGCTGCAAATATCTTTGCACTAGTGGGACAATAATGAAGTCCAACAGCCACTTTTAGGATGCCACTAAATGGCAGCATTTTTTGCTATCATTATAGCTTATTAAAAACAGAGCAGGAGAGTGTCATGCAGAGGTGCTGCACATAGATTTGCACCAGTGGGGCACTAATGGAGTACAACAGCCACTTCTTGTATGCCACTACATGGCAGCATTTTTTGCTATCATTATAGCTTATTAAAAACAGAGCAGGAGGGTGTCATGCAGAGGTGCTGCACATAGATTTGCACCAGTGGGGCACTAATGGAGTACAACAGCCACTTCTTGTATGCCACTAAATGGCAGCATTTTTTGCTATCATTATAGCTTATTAAAAACAGAGCAGGAGGGTGTCATGCAGAGGTGCTGCACATAGATTTGCACCAGTGGGGCACTAATGGAGTACAACAGCCACTTCTTGTATGCCACTAAATGGCAGCATTTTTTGCTATCATTATAGCTTATTAAAAACAGAGCAGGAGGGTGTCGTGCAGAGGTGTTGCACATAGATTTGCACCAGTGGGGCACTAATGGCGTACAACAGCCAGTTCTTGTATGCCACTAAGTTTCCTCAATGTTTGCTAGTATAATGGCTTAGTAACAATGAGTTTGAGTGTGCAATGCAGGCAGACGTGCTGCAAATCTCTTTGCACTAGTGGGACAATACAGAAGTCCAACAGCCACGTTTAGGATGCCACTAAGTTTCCTCAGTGTTTGCTAGTATAATGGCTTAGTAACAATGAGTTTGAGTGTGCAATGCAGGCAGACGTGCTGCAAATATCTTTGCACTAGTGGGACAATACAGAAGTCCAACAGCCACGTTTAGGATGCCACTAAGTTTCCTCAGTGTTTGCTAGTATAATGGCTTAGTAACAATGAGTTTGAGTGTGCAATGCAGGCAGACGTGCTGCAAATATCTTTGCACTAGTGGGACAATACAGAAGTCCAACAGCCACGTTTAGGATGCCACTAAGTTTCCTCAGTGTTTGCTAGTATAATGGCTTAGTAACAATGAGTTTGAGTGTGCAATGCAGGCAGACGTGCTGCAAATACCTTTGCACTAGTGGGACAATACAGAAGTCCAACAGCCACGTTTAGGATGCCACTAAGTTTCCTCAGTGTTTGCTAGTATAATGGCTTAGTAACAATGAGTTTCAGTGTGCAAAGGGCAGGAGGGTACAGTGCCAGGTTTGTGGGTCTGGGTAGAGGAAAGGAAGCCTCCCTTTCTATCCCTCCTAATGGGGAAATGCAGCGAGGAAATCCCTGACCTTAGCTACACAGACGCTGTCATCTTGTGTAGCTGTTAAAATCTGTTTTCACTGCCCTGACTGTCACCTATGGCTCTGACCCTGCCGATATTAGCCCTTAGAAGGGCTGAAAGAAACTTCTATCCCTATTCTGTATAGCTCTGTGTATAGAGCGTACACAGCAGTATCGGAGACAGGAGTTACGCCAGCGGTGACTGACACCCAGACGCAGAGGAGATAATGGCGTCCGGATGGGCAGATACTCGTTTTTATAATGCAGGGACATGTGACATGGACATCCTATCACACATGCCGTTGCTTCTCTGGCTAAAAGTCCACTTAGCTGTGTGTGTGTCTGGGATTGGATTCAAGGGGGAGGGGAAAGAACTGCTTAACATGGGAAGCACACCTAGTCAATATTAAATAGAAAGGATTTTATTGAATCACACACAAAAATTTAAAAACATTTAAAAGATACATATAACCCACACCTGGGTATCTCCATAAGTTGAAGTTATTTGTGTGAAAGTATGTCTAACAACACATCACAATTATAATACAGTATAGTTCAGGTTATAACAACACTAGTATGGCAAAAAACAAAAAAAAAAACAAAAAAAAAAAAAAAAGGAGCAGGTTCACCATAGCAACCAATATATCAGGTTAACATATACATTTCCTCAGGTGGAGGGTCAAATCATATATTATTCCACTATAGGGATACCCTGATACACAACCCTGGTAAATATGTTGCAAAAGGAGATGAGCCAAGCTCAATAACACATCAGATGGTATAAGTCATGGTATGCCCATACTAAGCATTGTGCATGAGGTTAAGTCCACTAAGGATCCCAATATATACCCCATCATATAAATGTGAAGCCCCACAGGTGTAGTGTCGGTGCATTACCTTCAGGGACTCCACTCGGCTGGATCCTGTCACAGGTAGGAGATCTTCTTCTTGTCGTGACGCCACTCTCAGTATTGCGGCCAGTAGGGACCGCCACTGCAGGTTGAGGGACGCCTGGGGCTGATGGTGAGTGCAGTTAGTTGGAATAGCCTCCTGAGAGTGAGGCAAGCCCCAGGGCCCTGTGTAGGTGCGTAGAACCACAAGGCGCAGAATAACTCCACACAGGCAGAATGTCTTTCAGGGTTTTTACTCACTTCAGGTGGCAGGGTGAGTAACCCGGGCGTAGCTGGGATGAACCAAGTGGGAACCAGGTGTCCTTCAGGCTGACTTGTGAGGGTGACTACTAACTCGCCTTCCTTAGCCCTTGGTGGTTTGGGGTAACCCCGACTTTGAGTCCCTATGGGGGTCACCCAGGGAAGATGCTGAAGCCTCTCTCCCCTTCGTTTGCCGTGTGCTTGTCGCCTGGGCCAGATCACTCCAGCTTCTTGCCTCCTGTGAGCTATGGGCCCTAACTGTGGCTACGTGGCTGCGGCTTTTGTGGTGTTGTGGCGTGGGCTTTGAGAGCCCCACACCGGCAGGTTTAGCAAAAGAAAGCTGGATCTATCTCCGCTTCGGGATCTGCCGCCCGTTTGGGCCTGGTACTCCCTAGCAGTCTCCTTACTTCCCACTCTGTGCTCTCTCTTTAGCTGGAGATGGATTTCGGGTAGCACTCCTAGGTGACCGTTCTCCCCCGTCGGTAGCCACTGCGCGGACGCTGTCAGACTACAGCAGCCCAGGGGAAGGGGTCAGCTCTCCTCGGAGCTCCCTGGACTCTGCACTGAACCGGCTCACATCTGGGACCTTCACTGCTGCTCCTGTCAGAGCTTCACTTTCCTGCTCCTCACTCCTCCACACTCTGCTGCAGACTCTAGACTGTCTACTCCTCCTTCTCTTTTCCCTTTGTGCCTGCCTACGCCACCTAGCAACCAGATTCTCTTACCACACCCCTTGAGAGGAGATGGAGGCTTTTGGCCCCCTCCACTATTCCAGTGGAGGTGAAGGCTTTTCCCCCTCCTGGGATCCCCAGGGGTCCTCTCATAGGTACATGTGTGAGACCTGATCACTATGCGCCTGTGTAGTCACACCTCGGTCAGCCTTCTGGATTACCTGTATTGTACTGTCCCCAGCATGGGTGCAGTACTCAGTGGTGCCTGACCAGGTCAGGGGCGCCACATTCCCCCTTAGTTATCACCAGCACGTCCTCGGGCTGCAAGACAACATTTTAAAATGCATAAAACATTAAAACATGTAAAACATTTTTAAAAGCACCAGGTACCATACATCACCACCCTCCACCCACAAGTCCGTTAACCCACCCAAAACCCTCTCACGTCGGCCACGCCTTCAGCCACTTCTGGCAGGATGTAGAGGCGGCTTTCATGGGCTGGTGGTTTCAGGGTATACCTGGCCTGGTGGATCCGCGCCTTCAGCCACTTCTGGCAGGATGTAGAGGCGGCCTCCACAGTTGGTGCTGACCAGGTACCCTCTTTGTGGTGGAGAGCCAGGCCCCATAAACAGGCATGCTCTCTGGTCGCAGGCGAACCAAGGCCCTATATACGGACGGGCTCCTCCTGGTTGCAGACGAGCCAAGCCCCTAAACAGGCTGACTCTGGTGGTGGTGGTGCCCTTTTGGTGTAACTATTTACACTGCGAGAGTTTGTGGCTATAGCCAGTTCATAGCCTTAAGGTTTATTTCTCACAATAGTTTATGTGGGCACATTCTTGAACTTTAAAACGTTGCAAAACAAACTTTCCAAACTGGTCAAAACTTGCTGTACTTTACTTGAACTTAGGCAGATTCCTCTTCACCAGGGCTTGGGCCTGTAGGGCTGCGGCACCTGTTGGTTTCTTGACCTTTTTCCTCATCTGTAGTGGTCTCATCATTAGGTCTTTGGTCTTTTCTTTCTTTATTACTGTCTTTCCTTTCTTCTTTGGGACATGGTACTACATCTAGCGCGTACCAGCCTCTTTCGCCTTGATGCAGGGTAAACTGTACGGAGTCTCCCATTTTTAAGTTTCTGCCAGGGTGTCCTCTGGGCAGATGAGCTCTCACATCTCTTCTATTGACGAAGATGCCCTCTTTCATACCCGGTGCCACAATAAAGCCATATCCGCTTTTCAAGTTAAAGTCCTCCACTACTCCTCTGCAAAGGGGTCCTCTGACCTGTGCTTGGGCTCTTCTCAGGAACCTCTTTTCTTGTAGGTCTCTGGCCGTGACTTCTCTCTGCTCTGGAGACTGTGGTGCAGGGGACAGCGTTGTTCTGTTGCGACGCCTTGTCTTGCGGCCTGAACTCTGCGTGGTACAGCTTGCAAGCTCCCAGGTGCGACTTTTAGGCAGATCTTCGTCAGCGGACGGTGTCAGGTCTTCCTCATCCCAGCGGGAATATGGCAGCATCTCCGGCTCTGAGTATAGATCCACTGCTGGTGGCTCCGGAGTCAGCTCCTCAGCTTCCTGGCCTCCTCTCCCCCTTAGTTCTTCGCTGCACTCTGGTTGTGGCAGCGCTGGGGATGAGTGTTCCTCAGCTGGCCCAGGCGGTGGACTCTTCAGCGTGGTTGCCGCAGGGGTTACCTTAGGGGTGTGCGGAGGGAGCATGTATCTGTCCACCATCTCCTGTGGGAACTTGGCCTCCAGGTCAGCCTTCAGCTGCCAGTATGCGGAGTCTTCACCTATCAGGGATTTCCTAGTAGGGACTTCCTCAGACCGGGGAGCGGTATCTGCTCTGGCCTTGCAGGCCGGGGAAAATGATGAGGTAGGCTTTTCTTGGCGGGCCGCGCCTGTCATGGCGGCGGCCTGGTCTTGGCGGGCCGGGCAGGGCATCGCTGCGGCGGCCTGGTCTTGGCGGGCCGCGCCTGGCATGGCGGCGGCCTGGTCTTGGCGGGCCGCGCCTGGCATGGCGGCGGCCTGGATCAGCGTCGCTGTTGCAGAGGGCTCTGTGCAGGCTGAGCTGGACGTCGCTGCTGTGATCGGGGCTTGACGGGCCGCACCTGGCGGGGCTGCGGCCTGGTTCAGCATCTCACTTGCGGCGCGGACGAGCGTCGCTGCTGCGGTGGGGTCTTGGCGGACTGGGCTCAGCAGGGTGGCAGCCTGGGTCAGCGTCACACCTGCGGCACGGATCAGTATCGCAGTGGTAGTCGGACCTTTGCGGGCCAGGCGGGGCATGGCTGCGGCGGCCTGGATTTGGCGGGCCGCATCTAGCGTGGCTGCGGCCTGGTTCGGTGGCGCCGCGCCGGGCGCCTCTTCTGGGACCGCGGGCGTGGCAGCAGGGGTCGGGGCACTTGCGCTGGCCGGGGCATCTCTGGACTCACCCATCGGTGGCACCATCGGGGTCTGAGCCGTCGCCGCTCGGTCTGGCATGCGTCGCGCGGCTCCCTCCTCGTAGGTCCGAACCGCCGCCGCCATCTCCAGAAGCTCCGTGCGTTCTTCTCTGAGCCGTCGCACAATCCTGGCCTCCAGCTGGTCGCAGAAGATAGCAAGCTCCCGGCACCACCAGGCAGCAGAGCCTGGCTCTGGGTATCCGCGTCTGGACTCCATTTCTTCTAGCACGCTACTGGCTTCTTCTCTGCTCCGCCGTCTCTGGACGCTTCCGCTCCCTTCACAAGCGAGGTCCGAACTCTGCAGGGGATCTCTGGGTAGCCACACCTCTTCGTGGGCGGTAACTTCTTCCAGCGCGGGCTGCTGTTGTTTTTCAGCGCGCTTTTCATGGTGGCAATATGGCGGCGCTTCCAATTTTTCAAGCGGACCGCCCAGGCACATGGTCACCTGTCTGGACAGGTCTAGTCCTTATCCTGTTCGTGACGCCAGATGTGAAGCCCCACAGGTGTAGTGTCGGTGCATTACCTTCAGGGACTCCACTCGGCTGGATCCTGTCACAGGTAGGAGATCTTCTTCTTGTCGTGACGCCACTCTCAGTATTGCGGCCAGTAGGGACCGCCACTGCAGGTTGAGGGACGCCTGGGGCTGATGGTGAGTGCAGTTAGTTGGAATAGCCTCCTGAGAGTGAGGCAAGCCCCAGGGCCCTGTGTAGGTGCGTAGAACCACAAGGCGCAGAATAACTCCACACAGGCAGAATGTCTTTCAGGGTTTTTACTCACTTCAGGTGGCAGGGTGAGTAACCCGGGCGTAGCTGGGATGAACCAAGTGGGAACCAGGTGTCCTTCAGGCTGACTTGTGAGGGTGACTACTAACTCGCCTTCCTTAGCCCTTGGTGGTTTGGGGTAACCCCGACTTTGAGTCCCTATGGGGGTCACCCAGGGAAGATGCTGAAGCCTCTCTCCCCTTCGTTTGCCGTGTGCTTGTCGCCTGGGCCAGATCACTCCAGCTTCTTGCCTCCTGTGAGCTATGGGCCCTAACTGTGGCTACGTGGCTGCGGCTTTTGTGGTGTTGTGGCGTGGGCTTTGAGAGCCCCACACCGGCAGGTTTAGCAAAAGAAAGCTGGATCTATCTCCGCTTCGGGATCTGCCGCCCGTTTGGGCCTGGTACTCCCTAGCAGTCTCCTTACTTCCCACTCTGTGCTCTCTCTTTAGCTGGAGATGGATTTCGGGTAGCACTCCTAGGTGACCGTTCTCCCCCGTCGGTAGCCACTGCGCGGACGCTGTCAGACTACAGCAGCCCAGGGGAAGGGGTCAGCTCTCCTCGGAGCTCCCTGGACTCTGCACTGAACCGGCTCACATCTGGGACCTTCACTGCTGCTCCTGTCAGAGCTTCACTTTCCTGCTCCTCACTCCTCCACACTCTGCTGCAGACTCTAGACTGTCTACTCCTCCTTCTCTTTTCCCTTTGTGCCTGCCTACGCCACCTAGCAACCAGATTCTCTTACCACACCCCTTGAGAGGAGATGGAGGCTTTTGGCCCCCTCCACTATTCCAGTGGAGGTGAAGGCTTTTCCCCCTCCTGGGATCCCCAGGGGTCCTCTCATAGGTACATGTGTGAGACCTGATCACTATGCGCCTGTGTAGTCACACCTCGGTCAGCCTTCTGGATTACCTGTATTGTACTGTCCCCAGCATGGGTGCAGTACTCAGTGGTGCCTGACCAGGTCAGGGGCGCCACATAAACACTTCAATAGAAAAGGGGTAAAAAATTCCAGTAAGGGACCAGATGGTAAACGCCTAATACAAGTGGTTACAAACCAATGGTGGACCCAGCCAGAAATGAAAACCTCATTGCATGGAGACCCCAGGGATACGCCCCACGCGTATCGCCGCTAGGCTTCCTCAGGGACAGACAATGGTAGTGATTCAAACACCTATCCTCTTATATAGTGTGCATATTATAATTACATATTGCCCAGTGTCACCTGTGTGCTCTGGTCCGGACCGTTTTCGAGCAAAGAGTGCCTCACGTGTGCAAAACGTCGGCCATGGTAGCTCCAGCCCATGGCCGACGCTGCGCAGGTATCTTGTGCATATCATAAAGATCCGGCTCCTGTGAGTAAATTCGTACCGCGCGCATGCGCATGTGTGACCTACACATCGTCACCGTCTCCAATCATCACGAGTGTGGAGTGAGTATGTAGAGGGGAGGGGAGCCAGCACCTGCGCTTGCGCAGTATAGTCAAAACCATGCCGTAGTAAATATTTCCAACAGAGGAGTGTCACAATACCGTAGACGAGCCCAAAGGAAAGAATATATATGAAATATCAGGCATCGCATGACAGATGGGCATCTCATCCACATATTTCCCCTGTCAAAAGACAGGAGGAGCAAATCGGAGAACCAATACACATAATGTATCAGGGTATATCGTCCCTGTTTGTTTAGAGATTATAGCCACATACCACAAGAGGAGGCATAATGAGGATAGGTCACGTTGTAATTATATATCATCAACCCCTCACCGCATCCACTCCTATCAGATAATATAACAACAATCTATATTCATATTCCATATTTGCATCCTTATGCAATATAGACCAATGGTGCACCCGAAATCCATCAAATAGGCCACAAATTCATACTGTCCACTGTATGGCCCAGTGCACATCTGAAGTCCCATAAGGTCCATTTTTCCCTTCGTTCTTTTGGGGGTTTGTATGGATATCATCAATTATCCTCCATTTCCATCCCAGATGAAGAAGTAGGTATGGTCCATCCTCCTGAGCAGATAAGCGTATTGTCATTCCCGATTCTCTTGTATAGGGTGCATACCCCATCTGTCATATCCAAATCTCCTGTCCGAGTAAGCACGGTGATGTCCGTCATCCATGTCAGCATGTATATTGTTTCAGCCCAAGAATCCTGTAAAAAGAAGTTCTTCATTAAGACCACATGGTGTGATAGAATTTAGTTAGAAGATCCATCTGGATTCAGTCTGCAGCAGCCATTTCTGACAAGAACCCCCCCTGCCATTGCCCCTAAATTTCTGTAAACCCAATATACGTATGCCTCTAGGACTTGACCTATGATGTTGAAAAAAGTGGGTAGCTATAGGAGTAAGCACCTTACCCTTCCTTTGATCCGAGGCTGCTAAGTTGATAGTGGAGATGTGTTTTTGAATTCTTTTCCTCAACTCTTGGGATTGGCTGACATGCTGGCCCGCCCCACTACACGCGCGCGCTTAGGGAAGGAAGACAAGGAAAAAAATGGCGATTGCCATTATCCAAACAGCAGTGATCTGAATGCGCTGTTCCCGCACACTATACATTGAAATTTCATAATAGTGTGAGTCACAGAGTGACTTACACTATTACAGCGGAAAGCCAGCTAGTAATTAGCTTGTCTTTTTGCTGCTAGAACCGTTCTCGAACGTATCTAGAACTATTGAGCTTTAGCAAAAAGCTCGAGTTCTAGTTCGATCTAGAACAGCCCCCAAAATCACTCGAGCCGCGAACTGGAGAACCTCGAACTGCGAACCGCGCTCAACTCTACTGATGACAGGTCAGCATGGGAGTAGTTTAACACATAACAGAGACCATATGACTTACTTTCTTTTCTTCCGCTTTGGTCCGACCAATACTTCCCTCACGCCTTCATAAAGCGTATCACGAGAAACTTTACTACTAAAAAAAAAAAAACACTAACACTCATCAGTAAGCATGTTTGAGTACTCCCACTTCAGAAAGCTACACAGAATCTGACTGCTACTTATACTACGACTCAGCACTCACCACAGTGCTGACATCTCCTCACTGCAGCCAGTGAGCGACAGATCAGGACATCAGCGTTAAAACGTCAGCGCTGCAGACCGACCAAGGCCTGGACAAAGCATAGGAGAGGTATGCAACTGTAGGGCGCTACCTCTTATCACATAGGGTGGGGGAATCAATTTGGGAGATTATAGAAAAAGATATTTTGACAGCCATGGCATTAAGCGTAGCTGACATTTCTACCTCTACCAGTCAGATAACCGTAGTCGATACCTGACTAATAAATAATACTGCCATATTCTGTCAACCAAGAAAGCCTGCTGCTGTACCATGTGTAGTGTTCCACTGTGCATTTAGCATTGATATGCAAGCACGCCAGTGAGCACTAAGCATGAGTTACAAGTAGGGATGAGTGAACTGGTTAACACCAAACACTAAATGTCTGGGTCCAAGACACAAACAGATTTATACCTGTATGTCCAGTTCCTGTGTCATTCGAATAAAGCTTGGTGAAAGGTTGCAGAGCAGCCAATCCCCAAGCTTTTCTGGTTTGGGCAAAGAATAAAAAAAATGACTTGTGGTTCCCATCCTATTTTGATAGGAAATGCAGGTAAAACAGCTACAGGCTGCAACCTTTAACATTAAGCCTTAGCATGACTGGATAGCAAAATAAAGGGGAACCTATGCTTTTTTTTATTTAAATATTTAAAAAAAACGGTGTAGACTCTGCCCCATTTTTTTTCCCGGTGTTTTAATTTTATTTCTTTTCACTTACAGTAGTTAGTAATGGGGTTGCTATAGATTCTTTTCATTACTAATTCAGGGCTTGATACTGCCATTTTTTGACAAATCACAACTGTCATTAACCCATTATATTACCCCAATTGCCCCCACACCAGGGCACTGGGGATGAGCCAGGTAAAGCACCAGGATTAGCACATCTAATATGATGTGCCAATTCCAGGCAGCTGTGGGGTTGTATTTAAGCTGGGGGGCAGGGGGGGCCCAATCGCTATACAACTGCTGCAATGACACCCATCGGATCGGTCAGATTTGCCTGAAGCTCGGGAGCCATTCAAAAGGTGTCTTGGGGCTATATGGGGAGGGGATCAGGACATAATTACAAATTTTCACAATGCAGCACAGGTGCTGACTAAGGTGGTGATATTAGCTCATTATCATTGAACTGGTGACAGGTTCCCTTTAGGCTATGTGCGCACTGGAAAATGGAATTTTCTCAAGAAAATTCCGCAAACATTGAAAGATTACAGCACCCACGGTAAAAAAACCGCGGCAAACCGCACCCGAAAACCGCATGCGGTTTGCCGCGGTTTTACCGCAGTATTGTTCGCGGTATTGCCGCAGTTTTGCCGCGTGCGGTTTGGTACATGTGTTTTATTGCATTCAATGCAATAAAGCACATTGAAAAAAAAAAATCATTTCCTTTTGAGATAGCAGATAGATAAATAAATAGACAGAAGAATAGATAGAGGGATAGATAAGATAGAGGACAGATCGCTGCATTTCTCCCGGTCGGTAGTGAGTTCACATTACCGGCTGTGGGAAATGCCCTGTGGTTACCTCTGCTGGCTCGCTGCGAGGCTGCATTCATTCAGCGCTGTGTCAGTCGCGGCTGGATGTAAGCAGCGCAGGACCTGTGGATTACGTCGGAGCTTTGTTTCGGGGGGGGGGGGGGGTGGTTATTAAACGGGTGAACAAGGCTTTTTTGTGTTTTATTTAAAGTAAAGGATTTTTCGGTGTCTGTGTTTTTTCACTTTACTTACGGGTTGATCATGTCAGCTGTCACATTGACGCTGCCATGACCAAGCCTGGACTTAGTGGCGGCGATCCGCCGCAATTAACTCATTACCTGGATCGCCACGGCATCTAGAAGAGCTGGGGACACTCTGGTGCTGCCGCATAATGCATGCGACAGTTCCGGGGCAGCTGCGGCTGATATTCTCGGCTGCGGGAGGTGGGAGGGAGGCTGAAATCCAGACTTTGCTGGGGAAGGAGATGCATGCAGTCTGTGACTAAGCTATGTGCGCATGCTGCAATTTTTTTTTTTTTTGTGACCACAAAGATGCATGGTTTTTGACCCCAAAAAACTCCCACAGGAAAAAGTGTTTTTCTTATTTATTTATTTTTTTTGCTGCATTTGTCCAATCCATTCAATGGGTGAAAAACGCAAAAAGAATTAACATGCTGAATCTTTGTGGTCACCACAATGTGCGGACAGCCAAAATAAAATCTGGCTGGCTGGGGAAGGAAATGCATGCAGTTTTCAGACCAAAACTGCACCCAAAAAACACGAGCAAAAACGCAGCGTGCGCATATAGCCTTAAACTGCACCCAAAAAGAAAGCGAAAAAACACTGTGCGCACAAGGCCTAAGGATACGTTTGCACTCTTGTTTTCTTTTTTTTTTTTTTTATAATTCTTTATTTAACCGAAAAACATGGGAATACATCAATCCAGAACAGTAGCATAACAATTTACGATTTAACTGCAGCATGTCCAGTTCTTTAAGAATCTTTGCTTTTTTTTTCTTCAGCTTTTTTTTTTTTTTTTTTTATACTAACCCCTTAGTAACAAAGTCAAAATTGAAATGTCCCTTTGTGACGAACGCTCCCCAATATTTCAATATCCAGAGATTTCATGACTTTTTTTATACTGGTAAATTTAGATATATTTTGCATTGATTTATAGAAACATCAGAAATTTGCAACTTTATAAAAACTTATGTTCAAACTTTGAATGCTTATCCCTTTACTCACACCTCACAAAATGGTTAAGGCCCTGTGCGTACTTGCCGGTTTTTGCCGCGGATTTCGTGCAGTTTTGCTGCATGTTTCGCTGCAGAAAATGTTCATAACATCTCTGCAGTGAATCACCAGCAAAATCTATGGGAAAAAAAAATGCTGTGCGCACTAGGCGGATTTTGACAGCTGCATGTTTTGCTGCGGGATTCCCGCAGCAAAAACAATTGCATGTCACTTCTTTTCCGCACGTCGCTGCGGCATTTCACTCCATTGACTGCAATGTAATCGTGAAATCCCGCAGGGAATAACGCAGGCCGCAAATTATGTGCGGTTCATTGCGTTTTCCTGCGTTATTCCCTCTGGTATTTCGCGGTTTCCCTGCGGTAATGTACATTGCTGCCTGCGGTTTGCAGGGAAGTGATGTCATTATGACAGGAAGAGGAAGCGGAGCAGAGAGTAAACACAGAGAGATCACATACACAGACATAGAATACACACACATCGCACTCACACACAGACATATAGCATACACATAGAAATCAAACAAATATAGAAAAAAAAAAAACACGTGGGCTCCGCTGTATTTTTACCTTCCAGCCGAGGTAGGCACACAGCAGCGGCCCGGTATTCTCAGGCTGGGGAGGACGGGGGGCAGGGTTAATGCCCCCCTCCCTCCCGCAGCCGAGAATATCAGCCCGCAGCTGCCCCGGGACTGTCGCATCCATTATGCGGCAGTACTGGAGTGTCCCCAGCTCTTCCGGTTGCCGTGATGCGGTGGCAGACAGGGTAATAAGGAGTTAATGGTGGCGGATCGCCGCCACTAAGTCCAGGCTTGATCATGGCAGCGTCTATGAGACAGCTGACATGATCAACCCATAAGTAAATTGAAAAAACACACACCGAAAAATCCTTTATTTTAAATAAAGCACTGAAAAATCCTTTATTTTAAATAAAACACAAATAAGCCACCTCGTTCACCCTTTTATTAACCCCCCCCCAAAACACACACCTCCGGCGTAATCCACGTCCTGCGATGCTTGCATCCAGCCGCGACTGACACTGACAGAGCGCTGAATGCAGCCTCGCAGCAAGAGAGCAGAGGTAACCACAGGGCATTTCCCACGGCCGGTAATGTGAATTCACTACCGCTCGGGAGAATGCAGCGATCTGTCCTCTATCTGTCTATCCCTCTATCTATCTATCCCTCTATCTATTCTTCTATCTATTTGTCTATTTATCTATATACTATCTATCTCAGAAGGAAATTATTTATTTATTTTTTTTTCAATGTGCTTTATTGCATTGAATGCAATAAAACTCATGTACCAACCCGCACGCGGCAAAACCGCGGCAATACCGCAAACAATACCGCGGTAAAACCGCAGCAAACCGCTGTAAACCGCATGCGGTTTGCCGCGTTTTTTTACCGCGGGTGCAGTAATCTTTCAGACCCTGCGGAATTTTCTAAAGAAAATTCCGTTTTCCAGTGCGCACAGGGCCTAAGGGCAATACAGTACCTACAGTTCACAGACAGTGCGGCAAGCCCCGGTCACATGCTGTCACATGCTCCGGTCACATGAACGCATGTGCCTGGAGCTTGCCAGTGAACTTTAATGTACTGTACTGTCCTTGTGCCGGATCTGGGAGTGCGGCAGGAAAACGCTGATGTGTTTGTGCCAAGGCTATGTGCGCACTAGAAAAGTGATTTTTCTCAAGAAAATTTCTTGAGAAACTTCTGGGACTTGAAGATTACCACACCTGCGGTAAAACAACGCACCAAAACCGCGGGAAAAACGCAAGCGTTTTTGCCGCAGTTTTTCGGCACGTTGGTCCCTGCGTTTTTTTATGCTGTAACTGCAATAAATAATATAGATAATAGATAATCGAGAGATAGACAGACAGATAATGGATAGAGGGAAAGATGGATAGATAAATAGGTAGATAGATAGATAGATGAGAAAGACATATATAATGTCCCACCTCACTGCATATTCTAAGTTGGCACCTTTTAGTGACTTTCATGTGGCAATAAAGGGTGCTTAGCCTTGTATTTAGCCAAAAAATAATTAAAAAAAAAATAACGTGAGGTCCCCCATATCTTTTGTAGCCAGCTAGGGTAAAGCAGACGACTGCAGCCTGCAAACCACAGCTGGCAGCTTCACCTTGGCTGGTAATCCAAAACAGAGGGCACCCCACACTGTTATTTTACATTAAATAAATAATTTAAAACAAAAAATGTGGGGTCTCCTTAAATTGGATCACCAGCCAAGGTAAAGCGGACAGCTGTGGTCTAGTATTCTCAGACTATGGAGGTCCACTGTGATTGGACACTCCCCAGCCTAAAAATAGCAGGCCACAACAGCCGCCCCAGAAGTGGTGCATCCATTAGACGTGCCAATTCTGGCGCTTTGCCCCAACTCTTCCCATTGCCCTGGTGCAGTGGCAAACAGGGTAATATATGGGGTTGATGCCAGATGTGTAATGTCACCTGGCATCAGGCCCTGGGGTTAGTGATGTCAAGCATCTATCAGATACCTGACATCGCCAAACCAGTCAGTAAGAAATAAAAAATAGACAACAAAAAAAATATTTTTTGAAAAAACACTGCCCAAAACATTCCCTCTTTCACCAATTTATTGAAAAGAACAATCAATTCTAGGTCCGGCGTAATCCAATAAGGGGGTCCCACGACAATCCATACCATAGTCATTGTCCCAGTCAGTGAAGAACAGAATGTTCCCCATTGGCTGGGAGAGTAGTGCAGTGACCTGAGCTAACATCATGAGGTCAGCCCAGGTCACTGCAAGGGATGATCAGCGTTGCTGTCAGGAGGTTAGGTGAGATCATTACCTGCTGTGACGATCTACTGCTCTCCTGACGTCAGCGCTGTCACTGGCTTCTATGCCCGCCGCGTTCTCAGCAGTATCGCGAGAGCCTGTGACGTCAATTCTAGTCACAGTCTCGGGCCGCCCACGAGACAGGCATAGAAGGCAGTGGCATCGCTGACGTCAGGAGAGCAGGAGATTGTCACAGCAGGTAAAGATCTCATCTAACCTCCTGACAGCAGCGCTCGGCATCCCCGTGGCTGCCAGCACTGCTGTGAGAAGCTGCTGATACTGCAGAGCGGGCAGACACACACTGCAGTGCAGGCAGCCGCGGGGCTGGAGCGGGACACAGACTGCACGGGCACCCAACGGAGGTCACACGGAAGTGCTTCCGTGCGGCGTCCAGGGAGTGTGATCTGTGTGTTTACTCTCTGCTCTGCTTCCTCTTCCTGTCATAATGACATCACTTCCCTGCAAAACGCAGGGTAGTGATGAACATTACCGCAGGTAAACCGCGGCTATACCGAGGATATACTGCACATCATTTGCTACCTGCGGTATACCCGCGGTATTTCGCGATTACATTACAGTGAATGGAGTGAAATACCGCAGGTACTTGCGGAAAAGAAGTGACATGCACATTTTCTCAAGAAATTTTCTCAAGAAATTCTGCAGAAAGAATTTTCTTGAGAAAAAAACGCAGTGTGCGCACAGCTATTTTTTTCCCATATGTTTTGCTGGGAAATGTCTGCAGAAAGATTACAAACATTTCTCAATAAATTTCTGCAACAGAAACGCAGGTAAAAACGCAGTGTGCGCACAGGCTGGTTTCACATCAGCGTTTTTTTGCCTTGAGGCAAAAAAACGCAAACTGCATGTGTGGCGCCCTGGACTAGCCACGTCGTCACAGGTACTGCAACACACACACCCCACCCCGAGATAGGCACACCAGCCAAACACAAAACCCTTGTTGCCTCCCTCCAGGGAATGATGTCCACACCAGGTGGGGTGGAGCCAGGCAGTTGGCCCCACCCACTGAGGAGTTCACAGTCCTGGAGGCAGGAACAGCAGGCAGATGAGTTTAGGAGGTGAAAGTGGAAGGAGTGTCTGCTGGTGTCTGGGTGTGTGGCCCAGGCACTGACAGCAAGGTTGGCAGACGGTGGTGGCCGTCTGCAGAAGAGGCGAATCAACGCGGAACCATAGGACCGGGGTCGGACGGTGGCCCGCCGGTACCGAACCGGGGAGCGAAGTGAAGCCAGCACACACAGGCAGGGCCTGCAGACCCCAACCAGGCTTGGAGCCACCGAAAAGGTCAAATCTGTCAGTGACCGGAACCCATGGGGTTTCCTAGCAGCCAAGACCCGATAGAAGGCAACTGTCAAACCAGCAGAAGGGAATACAGCTACCACCAAGGCTAGGATCCCAAGGGCCAGAGCCTGCGGGCAAAAGGGCTCCTCCGGCACATATACGCTGGGGAGCGGGTTACCGGTGGGAAGCCACCGGAGCCGAACAAACACACAGGTGCAGGAAAAGGCAGCGATCACCAACCGTCCGGGAGAAGTCACAGCAGCCGGCTGCGGGACCCGTCCATCCAGCCGTTTGGTTTACCAGAGACTTTGTGTATATTTGTGGCTGAGTGAGTACAACCGTGCCACCGGCACCGCGCTGCACAGTCCCTGCGACCCTGCACCTTGCCAACCCTGCCTCCCCGTCACCTCACCGGGCCCCGGGACCACCAATCCCTACCCACGGAGGGGGAAAACAACATCCCAGCTGCTCCCTACCATCGCTCCCCGGATCCCCGTCACCAGCAGCGGTGGTGCCCAACTTCACCACAACCCGTGGGTGGCGTCACGGACTCAAATCCCCAAACAAACTACCCCTTTCACTCACGGGCGAGGAGCGCCGCTCGAGTCTCCGGATCCGGCCCACCGCTCGAGCCACCGAGCAGCAGCAGCAGCAGCGCCGGACCCGAGCGTTAGCGAGCGCAGCGCCCCGCCGCCCGCGACACATGTGACTGGATCCTGTTGAATTGGAGTTGAACGCATGCAAACGCAAGTGTTATTTACTGGATCCTGTGACTTGCAGTTTATGAGTCATGTGGTCGGGAATGAGCTGAATGGGGATGGGCGGGCATTAAAGTCATGATCGGGAGTGAGCTGAATCTGCCATGACGGAGGTCACACGGAAGTGCTTCCGTGCGGCGTCCAGGGAGTGTGATCTGTGTGTTTACTCTCTGCTCTGCTTCCTCTTCCTGTCATAATGACATCACTTCCCTGCAAAACGCAGGGTACTGATGAACATTACCGCAGGTAAACCGCGGCTATACCGAGGATATACTGCACATCATTTGCTACCTGCGGTATACCCGCGGTATTTCGCGATTACATTACAGTGAATGGAGAGAAATACCGCAGGTACTTGCGGAAAAGAAGTGACATGCACATTTTCTCAAGAAATTTTCTCAAGAAATTCTGCAGAAAGAATTTTCTTGAGAAAAAAACGCAGTGTGCGCACAGCTATTTTTTTCCCATATGTTTTGCTGGGAAATGTCTGCAGAAAGATTACAAACATTTCTCAATAAATTTCTGCAACAGAAACGCGGGTAAAACCGCAGGTAAAAACGCAGTGTGCGCACAGGCTGGTTTCACATCAGCGTTTTTTTGCCTTGAGGCAAAAAAACGCAAACTGCATGTGTGGCGCCCTGGACTAGCCACGTCGTCACAGGTACTGCAACACACACACCCCACCCCGAGATAGGCACACCAGCCAAACACAAAACCCTTGTTGCCTCCCTCCAGGGAATGATGTCCGCACCAGGTGGGGTGGAGCCAGGCAGTTGGCCCCATCCACTGAGGAGTTCACAGTCCTGGAGGCAGGAACAGCAGGCAGATGAGTTTAGGAGGTGAAAGTGGAAGGAGTGTCTGCTGGTGTCTGGGTGTGTGGCCCAGGCACTGACAGCAAGGTTGGCAGATGGTGGTGGCCGTCTGCAGAAGAGGCGAATCAACGCGGAACCATAGGACCGGGGTCGGACGGTGGCCCGCCGGTACCGAACCGGGGAGCGAAGTGAAGCCAGCACACACAGGCAGGGCCTGCAGACCCCAACCAGGCTTGGAGCCACCGAAAAGGTCAAATCTGTCAGTGACCGGAACCCATGGGGTTTCCTAGCAGCCAAGACCCGATAGAAGGCAACTGTCAAACCAGCAGAAGGGAATACAGCTACCACCAAGGCTAGGATCCCAAGGGCCAGAGCCTGCGGGCAAAAGGGCTCCTCCGGCACATATACGCTGGGGAGCGGGTTACCGGTGGGAAGCCACCGGAGCCGAACAAACACACAGGTGCAGGAAAAGGCAGCGATCACCAACCGTCCGGGAGAAGTCACAGCAGCCGGCTGCGGGACCCGTCCATCCAGCCGTTTGGTTTACCAGAGACTTTGTGTATATTTGTGGCTGAGTGAGTACAACCGTGCCACCGGCACCGCGCTGCACAGTCCCTGCGACCCTGCACCTTGCCAACCCTGCCTCCCCGTCACCTCACCGGGCCCCGGGACCACCAATCCCTACCCACGGAGGGGGAAAACAACATCCCAGCTGCTCCCTACCATCGCTCCCGGGATCCCCGTCACCAGCAGCGGTGGTGCCCAACTTCACCACAACCCGTGGGTGGCGTCACGGACTCAAATCCCCAAACAAACTACCCCTTTCACTCACGGGCGAGGAGCGCCGCTCGAGTCTCCGGATCCGGTCCACCGCTCGAGCCACCGAGTAGCAGCAGCAGCAGCGCCGGACCCGAGCGTTAGCGAGCGCAGTGCCCCGCCGCCCGCGACACATGTGACTGGATCCTGTTGAATTGGAGTTGAACGCATGCAAACGCAAGTGTTATTTACTGGATCCTGTGACTTGCAGTTTATGAGTCATGTGGTCGGGAATGAGCTGAATGGGGATGGGCGGGCATTAAAGTCATGATCGGGAGTGAGCTGAATCTGCCATGACAGCATGGATGCAGCTCTGGATGAGTGTGGTAGTGTGAGTGAGTGTGGTAGTGTGAGTGAGTGTGAGTGTGTGTGAAGTAAGTGTGAGTGAGTGTGAGTGTGAGTGAGAGTGTGAGTGAGTGTGAATGTGCATGTGAGTGAGAGTAAGTGTGCGTGAGAGTGAATGTGTATGAGTGTAAGTGAGTGAGAGTGTGTGTGAGAGTGAGTGAGTGTCACTGACTCATTCACTCACTCTCATCCACTCACCAATCACCGGCGCGGCGCTGCACGGCTATCACACTTCTCTGGCGGCTTCTCCTGATTTGAAAATGCCGGCCGCCCATTATTCAATCTAGTATTCCCTGCTTCCCCCTACCGACCGGCGCCTATGATTGGTTGCAGTCAGACACGCTTCCACACTGAGTGACAGCTGTCTCACTGCAACCAATCACAGCCGACGGTGTGCGGGTCTCTATCTTGTAGTAAAATAAATAAATAAATAATTAAAAAAAAATGGCGTGCAGTTCCCCCAATTTTGATACCAGCCAAGATAAAGCCACATGGCTGAAGGCTGGTATTCTCTGGATGGGGAGCTCCACATTATGGGGAGCCCCCCAGCCTAACAATATCAGCCAGCAGCCACCCGGAATTGCCGCATCCATTAATGCGACAGTCCCGGGACTCTACCTAGCTCATCCCGAATTGCCATGGTGCGGTGGCAATCTGGGTAACAAGGGGTTAATGATGGCAGGTGTCTATGAGACACCCCCAATGATTAACCTGTAAGTGAAAGTAAATAAACACATACACCCGAAAAAATCCTTTATTTGGAATAAAAGACAAAAAAACACCCTCTTTCACCATTTTATTAAAACCCCCAAATACCCCTCCAGGTCCGACGTAATCCACGAGGTCCCATGACGCTATCAGCTCTGCTACATGAAGCTTACAGGAGCGGCACTAGAACACCGCCGCTCTCTATCAGCTCCACGCAGCAACTGAAGGGAATAGCGCTGTCAGCGGGGACGTCACTGAGGTAATGCCTGCGTGTGCGGTGATGATGGGGGCTGTAGTGCCGGTGTTTGCGTGGTGATGATGCATGCGGTAATGCCGGTGTTTGTGCGGTGATGATGCGTGTGGTGTGAGTTTGAGTGTGGGAGTGAGTGTGGGAGTGAGTGTGGGAGTGAGTGTGGGAGTGAGTGTGGGTGTGAGTGTGGGTGTGAGTGTGGGTGTGAGTGTGGGTGTGAGTGTGGGTGTGAGTGTGGGAGTGAGTGTGGGAGTGAGTGAGAGAGTGATATTCAGGCCATGTTCTGTACAGCAAACAGGATCCTTCCTGCAGCATACAACTGCAACTGTTAAAACCAAATCCGGGGCCCATTAAAATACATTGCAGCTACTGCCGCAATGTACAGGACCCAGTTATTTGCAGTTTTTGGATGGAGGTGAAAAACGCAACAAGTTGCGTTTTTGATAAAAGGTAAAAAACTGCAACTCACCGGATCCTGACACTACCGCACGCAAACGCATGTTGCCGCAAGTCCATTGACATTGCATTGAGCAGATAACGGATCGTGTAAGATGCGTTTTGCGTTTTTTTGCCGACCGGCAAAAAAACGCTGATGTGAAACCAGTCTTATAATCATTCATACAATTTCGTCTAGCTTTGAGTAATTTCTGTGAGACACGGTTTCCAGCATCTATTACTAGACAACCCACTAGTAAGGTAACTGGAATAGAGCTTCCATAGTGAGGGTCTCCCTGCAGTTACTCAACTCCAGACATTTCAGTGCTGAGGTGACTAGAATGGAGCTTCTATAGAGAGGGTCTCCCTGCACCTACTCCACTCCAAACAGTTCAGTGCTGAGGTGACGAGTGGAGCTTCTATAGTGAGGGTCGTTCTGCAGTTACTCTACTCCAGACAGTTCAGTGCTGAGGTGACTAGAATGGAGCTTCTATAGTGAGGATCTTCCTGCAGTTACTCCACTCCAGACATTTCAGTGCTGAGGTGACTAGAATGGAGCTTCTATAGAGAGGGTCTCCCTGCACCTACTCCACTCCGAACAGTTCAGTGCTGAGGTGACGAGTGGAGCTTCTATAGTGAGGGTCGTTCTGCAGTTACTCTACTCCAGACAGTTCAGTGCTGAGGTGACTAGAATGGAGCTTCTATAGTGAGGGTCTCCCTGCAGCTACTCCACTCCAGACAGTTCAGTGCTGAGGTTGTAAGACCTGTTAACATTTACATATATAGGTTAGAAGACTGTGGACTTTTCCTTGTTATGCTGCCACCTGCTGTCAAAACAAAGAACAGCGGGCACAAACCCCCTGCTGCTTGATTTACTTGGTACAGTCCTGAACAGGATGTGAAGATGAGCTAGTTTTGTTTGGTAGCTGTTTATGCAGAGAGGTGTGTGTTCGGACGTGCTGAAGAAGGCAAGGCCGCATTCTGCCCTGCTGAACAAGGTCCAAGTACCTGAGTGTTGCGTGACATCTCCCCAAGACACAGATCCAAGAAAGGCTGGATGTGGAGCAAGGTGCCAGACAGCACGGGCAAATTACAGGTCCGGGACAAAGACTGAACTTTAGAGGTGTCTGCGGCGGAATAATACGGGCCCCAACGGTGACGAGGTACCCCACGCTGAAACCTGCAGTTAAGTGTGCACACTACTTTTAGTTAGGGACAGATAGGAAAAGACTCTGCACTGTGTTATACAAGTAAGGTAACAAGGACCCTGCGGTTTTTTTTGCTTAATAAGGATTTTTGTGTTTTGCTTTTGGGAGTACAATCTGAGGCTTCCCACCCTTGACAAGCTATTCAAAGTGGTTGTATGTATATTACATTATATCTACAGCTGTGCACCTTCCCGCTTTTCTTCCCCTCCTTTCCCACAGTATTCCTCCACCTGTGTTGTGCAATATGTTATTAAATTTGCATTGATTAACCCCCGTGGTTCCGTGCAGTCCTTGCGTATCCCGTTACCTGCAGGTTATTACATTTGGCGTAGTCGGCAGGATACGCAGGCTGGTACGGAACAATGGACGGACAGGGGGGTGTCGCTGATGGAGGTGTTCTAATACAACCTGATGGGGGAATACCAGCAAGGCAGCTGTCCCTGGGGGCTATGCTGACCCATATACCAAAATTTACTGGCAACAATGTACCTCTCCATGACTGGGTGCAGAGAGTGAGGGGCATGTTGAGAGTAGCAGGAGTGATTGCAGAAAATCAAGGGGAGATATTGTTGATTGTCCTTGAAGGCCATGCTCAAGAGACTATTTTATTGCGCCCTGAGAGGGAACGAAAGACGTTAGAGCAGGTGGTGAAGATTTTTGAGAGAGTGTATGGCGGGAAACCAGAAGCAGGAGATTTACAGGCGCAACTGTTCTACAGGATGCAGGGTGAAGAAGAAGGTCTGCCACAGTATGCAAATGCACTCCAGAGAATAATGAGACAAATGCTTACAGCAGAGCCAGAGCTAGCACAAACCCCCGGTTCTGCTGACCGTACCCTACGAGATCAATTCCTCCGTGGGTTACATAACCCCAAGATCAAAGGTGCCCTCCGTGAACGGCTCAGGGTAGAAAAAAAGCTAACTTTCCAGTAAATATTGGAAGAAGCAGTCTCCCGCGCACAAACTGAAAATTGCGACCCGCAGAAGGCCTGGGGAGAAGTTTGTATGCATAAGATAGTCCCGGGTGAGAAAAACCGAGAACCGAGCCAACTTGAGGATAAAGTGGATCAGTTACAAGAGACGGTTACTGCTCTACAAGAGTTGCTGAAGAATATGCAAGCCCCGGCGTCAGAAGTAAGAACGACAGCACCACGGCCAAATACCCGCACGCATACCTATCAAGAAGAGAGGGGACAGATCGAGCAGAGACGATCGAGACCCGCTGGAGAGTACCAGTGTTGGAACTGTGGAAATCAGAACCATTTATTCCGACACTGTCCGGAGAGGAAGACGTCTCAAGAAAGACCGCTGTTAAACTAGTGCCTCCCTCCATGGATGGGCACATGGCGGGGAGACCAACTGAACTTAGAGAAAACCAATGCCCTGAAGATATAGCAGCCAGCACGCCGACGATCATGGCCGAATTTGAAGGGAAAGAAGTAAGATGCTTGATGGATACTGGGTCCCAAGTGACCACCATGCCAGAACAGTTCTTCTACCAACATTTTGGACAAACTGTATCCATTGACAAAGGGGCACATATCAAACTGAGGGCTGCAAACAATCTTCCCATTCCGGTTGTAGGGGTCGTGTGGATGAACATACGTTCATGTGGCCAGAACTTAGGCAAAAAAGGGATTGTGTTAACGGAGGGCCGGTACGACAGAGAGGTGCCGGCTATCGTGGGTATGAACGTCCTGAAAGAATTAGACCAGTTGCTTTTCAACAAGGGGGGCTGTGATTACTGGAAAACGACAGTTGCTAACAGGCCCGCCCAAAAGGTCTTCCAACACCTTATCCGTGCCCGAGGACTGTGGAGGAATGGTGGGAGCCGCTACCCGGTGGGGAGGGTTCGAGTCCCAAGACAGACAACAATTACTCTACCTCCAAATCGTGAGACAGTCCTCACCTTGCCAGTCGGGGCCCACCGTACACTCGAGGGGATGGAGGTGTTGGTGGAGCCTTACCGTGGTGAAGAGAACGGAGATGAACCATTGGTGGCTCGCACTTTGGCAACAGTAAGAAATGGAAGAGTCCCTTTCCGTTGCATGAACACCAGTGAACAGGCCTACACCTTGACCTCGGGAGTTGTTCTGGCCCATGTCTACCTGGCGCCTGAAGAGGTGGCGACCGCAGAATCAATTGAATTGCAGCCCATGGTAGGGGAAGCCTGGACTTGGGCTGTTTCTATGGAATAAAAAGAGAAACCCACTGATCAGTGGAACAGTCGCGCCATCTTAGGGCAGATGGGAGTGGACCTGAGCCCCTTCGCTTCGGAGCAAGCCCAAGCCAAAGAAGACTTTATTTGGGAGAATCAAGCCACGTTCTCCCGTCACGCAGAAGATTTTGGCTGTACTGACAAGATTCAGCACGAAATACCAACGGGAGATGCCCCACCGATCAGGGAAAAGGAAAAGACAAATACCCCCAAAGTACTACCAAGAGGTGAAAGAGCTCTTGGCACAGATGCTGAAGAGCGGGGTGGTAAGAGAAAGTCAGAGTCCATGGGCTGCCCCAATCGTGCTGGTCAAGAAAAAGGATGGGTCTACCCGCTTCTGTGTTGACTACCGCAAGCTTAATGGATGCACGGTTCGTGATTCCTACCCTCTGCCCCGGATAGAGGAGTCCCTGTCGGCGCTGGGAAAGGCACGTTACTTCTCCTCCCTTGATCTGGCCAGCGGATATTGGCAGGTCCCTGTGGCACAGAAAGACATGGCCAAGACCGCATTTATTGTACCCATGGGACTCTTCGAGTTCAATCGCATGCCGTTTGGACTAAATAATGCCCCAGGAACTTTTCAGCGCCTCATGGAAAGTTGCCTTGGAGACATGAACTTCGAGGCCACGTTGATTTACCTGGATGACATAGTAGTGTATTCTGCAACCTTCGAAAAACATTTAGAAAACCTGGGTCAAGTGTTTCAGCGGTTACGGGCCCATGGGCTTAAACTGAAACCAAAAAAATGCCGGATCTTTCAGGAAGAGATTGAATATCTCAGACACAAGGTGTCGGAAGCTGGCGTACAGCCCTCCAATGGGAAAGTGAGAGCAGTGCTACAATGGCCCACACCCAGCACAGTGCGGGAGGTTCGAGCTTTCCTGGGGCTAGCCGGATATTACTGTCGCTTTATCAAAGATTTCGCGAAGGAGGCAGAACCTTTGCACGAATTGCTCCGAGGGACTGCGAAAGGACCAAAAGCACAGAAAATTTGCTGGGGACCAAGACAAGCAGAAGCCTTACACCGATTGAAAGAGGGCTTGGTTAGCTCCCCTGTGCTTGCCTATGCAGACTATAACCTCCCTTTTCGGTTGTATACAGACGCAAGCCTCTACGGCCTGGGTGCAGTACTGGCCCAGGTACAGAATGGTACTGAACGGGTGATTGCATATGGAAGTCGGACGTTACGGGAAGCCGAGCGCAACCCCGAGAATTACAGTTCTTTTCGGCTGGAGTTACTGGCACTAGTATGGGCAATAACCGAAAGGTTCTCGGAATATCTCACGGGAGCCCAAATTGAAGTCTATACGGATAATAATCCCCTGGCTCACATCTCCACTGCCAAACTGGGAGCAATGGAACAGAGGTGGCTGGCACGACTCTCCAGATACAATTATCATGTGCAGTACTGCTCCAAGCATGAAAATCAGAATGCGGATGCCCTTTCTCGTGTTACCTCCGAAGCCCCAGTGGGGGAGAGAGATGAACAGTTGGAGGAAGACGAAATTCCGGACTTCAGTAAATTCACCGCTCAATTGGTAGAGGCTCGTATGCTGGAAATTACGTCGGGCACGACATCACGCCTGCTTGGCCAAACCAGAGAGGAATGGGTGAAAATCCAGTCATCTGACCCAGAACTGCTTCAAGTGAAAGAGTGGGTGATCCAGCAGCGCAAGCCTAGAAAGGAAATACGGGCCACACTGTCGCACGTGGCCCTCCAGATTCTCAGCCAGTGGGATAAGCTGTCGGTGCAAGAAGGGATGCTGTATCGGAAGGTGCACCTAGCTACAGAGTTGGAAGTGCGGTGGCAAGTAGTGATACCCCAGAAGATGGCAGTACTATTGGCCCGAGAGGCGCATGAGAAGGGAGCCCATTTCGGACCGGACAAGACTTACCAGTGGTTGCAAAGAATAGTATACTGTCCTCAGATGCTTCGGGCAGTAGAGAAGGCCTGTAAACTGTGCCGTTCCTGTGAGTTAAGTAAATCTCCCCCACAGCGAGCACCAGTACAGACTATTGCAACCAAAGAGCCATTGGAAGTACTCATGATCAATTATCTGAAGATTGGTCACTCCCACCGGGGCTATCAGTTCTGCCTTGTGATGACAGATCACTTCTCCAAATTTGCGGTGGTGACGCTCACCAGAGATCAGACGGCTGAATCAGCTGCTCGCGCCATCAGTGATGACTTTATCCGGGTGTACGGCTGCCCCAAAAGAATACATTCTGACCAAGGGGCTTGCTTTCAGGGCGGTGTCATGAGAGAGCTGCAAAGGATTTACGGAATGCAGAAGTCAAGGACTATGCCTTATCATCCACAGGGCAACGGAGCCTGCGAGAGATTTAACCGGACCCTCCTACAAATGCTACGCACGTTAGAGGATGATCGTAAGAATCACTGGCCCGGCTATCTCACAGAACTCGTGTGGGCGTACAATAATCGTGTCCACTCCACCACTGGGTACACCCCGTACATGCTACTGTTTGGAAGAGCCGGAAGAGGCATTGAAGAGCTAAACCTGGCTCCCCCCGAGATCAGTGAAGGTCAAAGTGTGGGTTCTTGGGTTGACTGTCACCGTCGACGGCTGGAGACTATCCATCGAATTGTCACCAAGCGGCTGCAAGAAAAGACACATCCACAGCGGAAACCTGTGTGTGAAACCCCGTTCTTGCCAGGGGACCGAGTACTAGTTGCAGAAAAGCACCCGAGATACAAGTTGAGCGAGCGCTGGAAAACAGAGCCTTACATTGTGATCAGAAGAATCTCGCCCCACGGATCAGTATACGAAGTGAGAGGCGAGCAAAGAGGCAGCACCCTCATCCTGCATCGCAATATGCTGAGGCCCTGCTATTCAGAAGACAGGACCAGACAAAGTACCTCGGAGACGGTGCCCGTTCCTGTTACCCTCGAAGAGGGCTCTGACTATGAAGAATGGTGGCGGACCCCGGCCAACCCAGCAGACTGGGAGAGATCCACGCCCCCATCCGTTCAAGACACAGGTGCCACCCCTGCAGAGCAGGAGTCACCAATCGCCAGAGATGGGGACGAGAATACTGTACTCCCTGATACGGCGCCGAAGTCTGGTGACTTAGCTGTAGTACCACGCCGGACTGAGCGGGCTAATGCTGGTATTCCTCCTGATCGGTACTTGGCAGATGAATTTGTGTGTTCTGTCACTGGATCCTGTTTTAAGACATTGGCTCCCAAGCAACAGGTTGTGAAGCAGGGCAGGAGTTGCCACAGTTTCCCCTGTGCAGAGCGCCTCAGGAGAGTATCGGCCGGGACGGCCGAGGTTAAAGAGGGGGGGAAATGTAAGACCTATTAACATTTACATATATAGGTTAGAAGACTGTGGACTTTTCCTTGTTATGCTGCCACCTGCTGTCAAAACAAAGAACAGCGGGCACAAACCCCCTGCTGCTTGATTTACTTGGTACAGTCCTGAACAGGATGTGAAGATGAGCTAGTTTTGTTTGGTAGCTGTTTATGCAGAGAGGTGTGTGTTCGGACGTGCTGGAGAAGGCAAGGCCGCATTTTGCCCTGCTGAACAAGGTCCAAGTACCTGAGTGTTGCGTGACATCTCCCCAAGACACAGATCCAAGAAAGGCTGGATGTGGAGCGAGGTGCCAGACAGCACGGGCAAATTACAGATCCGGGACAAAGACTGAACTTTAGAGGTGTCTGCAGCGGAATAATACGGGCCCCAACGGTGACGAGGTACCCCACGCTGAAACCTGCAGTTAAGTGTGCACACTACTTTTAGTTAGGGACAGATAGGAAAAAACTCTGCACTGTGTTATACAAGTAAGGTAACAAGGACCCTGCGGTTTTTTTTGCTTAATAAGTGATTTTTGTGTTTTGCTTTTGGGAGTACAATCTGAGGCTTCCCACCCTTGACAAGCTATTCAAAGTGGTTGTATGTTACGAGGGGGACCCGGGGAAGCGTGCCAAGATGGGAAATGGACAGCTTCCGCCGGTCAAGGTCCACTGTGCGGTGTAAGGGACCGCTACTATGGTCAGGAAAGAGTGAGCGGGTTGCTACTAGTGATCGTCTGGAAGGTCACAGACGATCTATGTACACCGGTCCGCCCTAACCCGTGAGGGTTTTATGGCTCGGGGCTTCTCGATCGGTGTACCTGTTGCACGGGGACGCACAGAGGTGCCTACGCACGTGTGCCAGCGGGAGTCACAAGATATGGCACGAGGGTAGCACAGAGGTGCCCACGCACGTGTGTTTTCAATAACCAGGTGAGTCCGGTGGAGACTCGAGGAGCTCACCTGGGACAGGGACACGGCCTGTCGAAGGAGATACTGCCGGAGCAGCAAGGCAGGAACACGGCCTGCTGAAGGAGATACTGCCGGAGCAGCAAGGCAGGAACACGGCCTGCAAACCAGGTGCTGCCTAAGCAGCAAGGGCCAAGCCCACAAAAGACAATAATGCCTGAGCAGTGGCGTGGCAGCACGCTGCCAGACATCCAAACATAGAAGGACGGTCGCGCGCCGCCATGATGGCAGGGGGAGCTTTTAAGGAGGTGTAGCTCCACCCAAGGGCGGGCGCAAGACGGGCGTGACCCAATCAGGATTCGTGACGTCCTGGCCCAGCCAGTCAGGATTCAGCACATCACCAGCCTCGTCATCGGGCCGTGTGATATCAGTGAGCGAATCAGAAGACGTCACGTGGAGCACATGCTCATCTTCCTGCCTCTGGGTCATAAAGGCGGGATCCCCGGTTTTACAATGTGCTGCTTCCCTGAGCATCTATTCTTTGCACACTGCGCAACCTCCCAGAGCCTCCGTGATGCTGAGCAGGAGAGCTCGTGGCAGGTAAGGGATGGGAGACCGCTCCATTCCTTGCAAGAGGAGAACCACTAGGTGTCAACCTTCTGCTGTGTCTCTGAGAAGGCAACCCCTGCAGTCTCCCAGACCTTTGGCGCTGCTGAGCAGGAGGGCTCGTGGCAGACAAGGAATGGGGGACCACCTCATTCCTTGCAATAAGAGAGCCACGACGTGTAACAGTTGTATGTATATTACATTATATCTACTGCTGTGCACCTCCCCGCTTTTCTTCCCCTCCTTTCCCGCACTATTCCTCCACCTGTGTTGTGCAATATGTTATTAAATTTGCATTGCTTAACCCCCGTGGTTCCATGCAGTCCTTGCGTATCCCGTTACCTGCAGGTTATTACAAGGTGACTAGAGTGGGGCTTCTATAGTGAACGTCTCCCTGCAGGTACTCCACTCCGGACAGTTCAGTGTTGAGGTGACTAGAGTGGAGCTTCTATAGTGAGGGTCTTCCTGCAGTTACTCCATTCCGGACAATTCAGTGCTGAGGTGACTAGAATGGAGCTACTGTATTGAAGGTCTCCCTGCAGCTACTCCACTCCAGACAGTTCAATGCTGAGGTGACTATAACAGAGCTACTGTAGTGAGGGTTTCCCTCCAGCTACTCTACTCCACACAGTTCAGTGCTGAGGTGACTAGACTGGACCTACTGTAGTAAGGGTCTCCCTGCAGTTACTCCACTTCGGACAGTTCAGTGATGATTTGACTAGAATGGAGCTTCTATAGTGAGGGTCTCCCTGCAGTTACTCCACTCTGGACAATTCAGTGCTGAGGTGACTATAATGGAGCTACTGTAGTGAGGGTCTCCCTGCAGCTACTCCACCACGGAGAGTTCAGTGCTGAGGTGACTATAATGGAGCTACTGTAGTAACGGTCTCCCTGCAGCTACTCCACTCCAGACAGTTCAGTGCTGAGTAGAGATGAGCGAACTGGTCCCGGTTCGGCTCGAGGTCGGTTCGCCGAACGGAGGCCCCGTTCGAGTTCGGTTTGACGAACCGAACTCGAACCGCATAGGAAACAATGGCCGGCAATCACAAACACATAAAAACACCTAGAAAACACCCTCAAAGGTGTCCAAAAGGTGACAAACAACTCACAACACAACACAAACACATGGGAAAGTGACAAGGACAAGTACTCATGCGAAAACAAAAGAGCTGGACAAGGAAAAAGAGGAGGAGACACAGATATAGGCATGGCACGCCCTTCTAAAATCATGTAAAACACCGCAAGGTGACTCCAAGCGGAGTCTCCCTTTTTTCCAAAAATTGGGCCACACAGACACTCACCCCTTCAGTGGCAGCACTTGTGCCCCAGTTGTACACTTCACAGGTAGATTTGCATCAAGCACATTCAAAAATACGCCATACTTAACCGTTTCCAGGATGACCCCGGGTTAGGTAGCAAAGTCTTTCCTGATCCCAGATCTGTTCATCTAGGATCATTTTTAAAAACACAGCAAGCAAGGGTTACTCCAAGCGGTGTCTCCCTTTTTTCCAAAAATTTGGCCCCACACACACCCACCCCTTCAGTGGCAGCAGTTGTGCCCCATTTGTACACTTCACAGCTAGATTTGCATCGAGCACATTAAAAAATACGCCATAATTAACCGTCCCCAGGATGACACCGGGGTAGGTAAAAGTCTTTGCTGAACCATGACTTGTTCATCTTGGCTCCTTTTAAAAAACACATCAAGCAAGGGTTACTCCAAGCGGAGTCTCCCTTTTTTCCAAAAATTGGGCCCCACACACACCCACCCCTTCAGTGGCAGCAGTTGTGCCCCAGTTGTACACTTCACAGCTAGATTTGCATCAAGCACATTCAAAAATATGCTATTCTTAACCGTCCCCAGGATGACACCGGGGTAGGTAGCAAAGTCTTTCCTGATCCCAGATCTGTTCATCTAGGATCATTTTTAAAAACACAGCAAGCAAGGGTTACTCCAAGCAGAGTCTCCCTGTTTTTCCAAAAATTGGGCCCCCCACACACCCACCCCTTCAGTGGCAGCAGTTGTGCCCCATTTGTACACTTCACAGCTAGATTTGCATCGAGCACATTAAAAAATACGCCATAATTAACCGTCCCCAGGATGACACCGGGGTAGGTAAAAGTCTTTGCTGAACCATGACTTGTTCATCTTGGCTCCTTTTAAAAAACACATCAAGCAAGGGTTACTCCAAGCGGAGTCTCCCTTTTTTCCAAAAATTGGGCCCCACACACACCCACCCCTTCAGTGGCAGCAGTTGTGCCCCAGTTGTACACTTCACAGCTAGATTTGCATCAAGCACATTCAAAAATATGCTATTCTTAACCGTCCCCAGGATGACACCGGGGTAGGTAGCAAAGTCTTTCCTGATCCCAGATCTGTTCATCTAGGATCATTTTTAAAAACACAGCAAGCAAGGGTTACTCCAAGCAGAGTCTCCCTGTTTTTCCAAAAATTGGGCCCCCCACACACCCACCCCTTCAGTGGCAGCAGTTGTGCCCCAGTTGTACACTTCACAGCTAGATTTGCATCGAGCACATTCAAAAATACGCCATAATTAACCGTCCCCAGGATGACACCGGGGTAGGTAGCAAAGTCTTTCCTGATCCCAGCTCTGTTCATCTTGGCTCCTTTTAAAAAACACAGCAAGCAAGGGTTACTCCAAGCGGAGTCTCCCTTTTTTCCAAAAATTGGGCCCCACACACACCCACCCCTTCAGTGGCAGCAGTTGTGCCCCAGTTGTACACTTCACAGCTAGATTTGCATCAAGCACATTCAAAAATACGCTATTCTTAACCGTCCCCAGGATGACACCGGGGTAGGTAGCAAAGTCTTTCCTGATCCCAGATCTGTTCATCTAGGATCATTTTTAAAAACACAGCAAGCAAGGGTTACTCCAAGCGGAGTCTCCCTTTTTTCCAAAAATTGGGCCCCACAAACACCCACCCCTTCAGTGGCAGCAGTTGTGCCCCAGTTGTACACTTCACAGCTAGATTTGCATCAAGCACATTCAAAAATACGCCATAATTAACCGTCCCCAGGATGACAACGGGGTAGGCAGCAAAGTCTTTCCTGATCCCAGCTCTGTTCATCTTGGCTCCTTTTAAAAAACACATCAAGCAAGGGTTACTCCAAGCGGAGTCTCCCTTTTTTCCAAAAATTGGGCCCCACACACACCCACCCCTTCAGTGGCAGCAGTTGTGCCCCAGTTGTACACTTCACAGCTAGATTTGCATCGAGCACATTCAAAAATACGCCATAATTAACCGTCCCCAGGATGACACCGGGGTAGGTAGCAAAGTCTTTCCTGATCCCAGCTCTGTTCATCTTGGCTCCTTTTAAAAAACACAGCAAGCAAGGGTTACTCCAAGCGGAGTCTCCCTTTTTTCCAAAAATTGGGCCCCACACACACCCACCCCTTCAGTGGCAGCAGTTGTGCCCCAGTTGTACATTTCACAGCTAGATTTGCATCAAGCACATTCAAAAATACGCTATTCTTAACCGTCCCCAGGATGACACCGGGGTAGGTAGCAAAGTCTTTCCTGATCCCAGATCTGTTCATCTAGGATCATTTTTAAAAACACAGCAAGCAAGGGTTACTCCAAGCGGAGTCTCCCTTTTTTCCAAAAATTGGGCCCCACACACACCCACCCCTTTCAGTGGCAGCAGTTGTGCCCTAGTTGCAAACAGGATGTTTTGATTTGCATCAAGCACATTCCAAATCCACAAGCATTTACTCTCCCCAGGATGACACAGGGGTAGTAAATTCCTTCTGGATCCATGACTTGTTCATTTTGATGAACGTCAGTCTGTCCACATTGTCACTGGACAGACGCGTGCGCTTATTTGTCAGCACACACCCAGCAGCACTGAAGACACGTTCAGAGACAACGCTGGCAGCTGGACACGACAAAATCTCCAAGGCGTAACTGGATAGCTCTGGCCATTTTTCTAGATTTGAAGCCCAAAATGAGCAAGGCTCCAGTTGCAAAGTCATGGCATCGATGTTCATTTGGAGATACTCCTGTATCATCCTCTCCAGCCATTGACTATGTGTCAGACTTGTTGTCTCTGGTGTCCTTGCAAAGGAGGGTTTAAAAAAATTATGAAAAGATTCCATAAAATTGCTGTTACCAGCACCAGATACGGTCCTACTGGTACGGGTAGACTGTTGAAGATGACGAGACCGTCCCATGTTTGGCAAGTTACAACTGGGAGAATCACTCCCTGCACCTGCACGGTTGTTTGGTGGAAAAGCCGAGCTAAGATCGAGTAACAGCTTCTGCTGATACTCCTGCATACGTGCGTCCCTTTCTATGGCTGGAATTATGTCACAAAATTTGGACTTGTACCAGGGATCTAATACTGTGGCAATCCAGTAGTCATCATCACTTCTAATTTTGACAATACGAGGGTCATGTTGGAGGTAGTGCAACAAGAAGGCACTCATGTGTCTTGCGCAGCCATGCGGACCAAGTCCACGCTGTGTTTGTGGCATAGAGGTGCTAACCGTTCTTTCTTCCTCTGACATCTCCCCCCAACCTCTTTCAACAGAAATTTGACCAAGGTCTCCCTCATCCGCTGAGTCTTCCATGTCCATGGACAGTTTGTCCTCCATTTCTTCATGTTGTCCTGCACCTTCCTCAACATTTAGCCTGCTACCATGCGCCCTTGTTGATCCCTGTCCCCCGTGGTCCCATGCCTGCCGCGTTGGTGATGATGAACGTCTGGACCTTGGTAATGTTGTTGTCCCTTGCGCATATGAATCCTCCTGTAGTTCCTCCCCTTCCTGTTGTCCCACCCCCTGACTCTGAATTGTGTTTAGCGTGTGCTCCAGCATGTAAATGACTGGAATTGTCATGCTGATAATGGCATTGTCAGCGCTAAACATATTCGTCGCCATGTCGAAACTGTGCAGAAGGGTGCATAGGTCCTTGATCTGAGACCACTCCATCAGGGTCATCTGCCCCACCTCTGCATCTCGTTGGCCCAGGCTATACGTCATGACGTATTGCACCAGGGCTCGGCGGTGCTGCCACAGTCGCTGTAACATGTGGAGAGTTGAATTCCAGCGTGTCGCCACATCGCATTTCAGGCGATGAACCGGCAGGCCGAAAGACTTCTGGAGCGATGCAAGTCGCTCAGCTGCGGCGCTTGAACGGCGGAAGTGAGCAGACAGTTTTCGTGCCCTGTTCAGAAGGCCATCTAGGCCGGGATAGTGTGTTAAAAATTGCTGGACAACAAGGTTCAACACGTGAGCCATACAAGGCACGTGTGTCACCTTGGCCAGGTGAAGGGCCGCACCCAGGTTTGCAGCATTGTCGCACACGGCCTTACCAGGCTGCAGGTTGAGCGGAGACAACCATTTATTAAACTCGGACCGCAGAGCTGACCACAACTCCTCAGCTGTGTGACTCTTATTCCCAAGACATGTCAAGCTAAAGACCGCCTGATGCCGTTGCGCTCTGCTTCCAGCATAGTAATGAGGCGTGCGTGAATCCTTCTGCGCAGTGAGAACGCTGGTGGCCTGACCAGGCAGGCTTGGGGTGGAGGTGGAGGACCCAGATGAGGTGGAGGAGGCAGAAGCAGTGGCGGAACTTGGACAGACAGAGGATTGACACACAAGTCGTGGGGACGGCAAGACTTGTGCAGCAGACCCTTCAACATCTATCACCATAGTTACCCAGTGCCCAGTCAGCGACATGTAACGTCCCTGTCCATGCTTACTGGTCCAAGTATCGGTGGTGAAATGCACCCGTTCACACACAGAGTTTCTCAAGGAAGCGGTGATGTTGTGTGCGACATGCTGGTGTAGCGCGGGCACACCTTTCTTAGAGAAGTAGTGGCGACTAGGCATCTGGTACTGGGGCACAGCGACAGACATAAGGTCTCTAAAATCCTGTGTGTCCACCAGGCGCAAAGGCAGCATTTCGGTAGCCAAGAGCTTACAGAGGGATAGAGTCAACCTCTTAGCTTTGTCATGGGTCGCAGGAAGTGGCCTTTTATTTGACCACATCTGAGGGACAGAGATCTGGTTGCTGTGTGTAGACGGTGTTGAGTAGGGTGTCCCTGGAAAAATGCAGGTTTGTGAGGAAAGTGCAGGCGGAGACATGATGTTGCCTTCATCCCACATTGGTGCTATCGATGTCTGAGAGAGCTGTACACACTCACTTGTTTCCCCTTCCAAACCAACTGACGACCTACCAAGCAAAGTGCCTGTTGCGGTTACAGTGGTGGAAGTTGTGCGTGGAAAAACAGGTGTGACAGCTGTCCCCACAGTCCTAGAAGATGAAGAGCGCGCGGATGCACTGGAAGGGGCAGGCGGTGGATGGTTCGCTCCGCTAGGCCGCATTGCAGCACGGTGAGCTTCCCACCGGGACATATGATATTTATTCATGTGACGATTCATGGAAGAAGTTGTCAAACTGCTGAGGTTTTGACCTCTACTAATAGAACCATGACAAATTTTACAGATCACATAATTTGGGCGATCTTTTGCTATGTCAAAAAAGGACCAGGCTAGGCAAGGCTTAGAGGCCATGCGACCTGTTGATCCACCCCGACTAGTGCTCAGAGGCAGAGTGGTGGCTGAGGATGCAGTTGTAGACGTGCTACCAGTACTCCGACTCTGTCCAGGAAGGCGCAAGGTAACTTCGTCATCAGTTGCATCCTCCTCCACCACCTCTGTTTACCTCCTCGAGTGCCTGACTGTGGGTTGACAGTAGGTGGGATCTAGAACTTCATCATCAATTGTTGTGTTTGCATTCCCCTCCCCCTCAGACCGAGCCTCTTCTTGCCCTGACCGAATATTTAAGTTGTCATCCCAATCGGGTATCTGCGTCTCATCTTCATCAGTATGTTCCTCATTGTCTATAACCACAGGTGTTACAGTTTGTGACAAAGGGTCAACATTATGCTCAGAAACTTGGTCCTCACGGCCTGAATCAGAGTCACAAAGGTTCTGGGCATCACTGCAGACCATTTCATGTTCTGTACTCACTGTAGCTTGGGAGCAGACCTCTGATTCCCAGGCTATAGTGTGACTGAGATGTGGGAAGGAGAGGGAGAGGGAGTGATCCAGCACAATTCCTCCTTGGTTTAAAACATTAGGATCTTTATTGAAACTTCTTTAAAAACATGGTGAAGACCGAAAATAAACTAGCGTAGTAAAGGCGCAATTCATGAGGGCTTTACGCGTTTCAGACTGAAAATAAAACCAACTAGTCCTTAATCATAAGGGAGCACATCGGATTGTCCACGGTAAGTAGTAGGCATCTTACTTTTGCTGGTAGATGGTCTATCTTCAGCAGATGATAATGGAGCTTTGCCACCTTCCCCACGAACAAACCCTTTTTTTCCTTTTCCACCACGCCTCTTCCCCTTTCCAACAGCATCTGTCATTTTGCCACTCATGTTGATTGCGACAAGATTGTGCACTGAAAATGTCGTAGTAAAAATTGAGAGGTGGTGTAGATTGCAGCGGTGGTCTAGCTTTATTAACAGCAGAATAATAAAGAATAAATATCCCTGACAATGCAACTACGGCCCTTAAACTGGCAGCATAAATTGCTAGTATAATGGATTAGTAACTATGAGTTGGAGTGTGCAATGCAGGCAGACGTGCTGCAAATATCTTTGCACTAGTGTGACTAGACAAAAGTCCAATAGCCACGTTTAGGATGCCACTAGGTACACTGAGTGTTTGCTAGTATAATGGCTTAGTTATAATGAGTTGGATTGTGCAATGCAGGCAGACGTGCTGCAAATATCTTTGCACTAGTGTGACTAGACAAAAGTCCAATAGCCACGTTTAGGATGCCACTAGGTACACTGAGTGTTTGCTAGTATAATGGCTTAGTTATAATGAGTTGGAGTGTGCAATGCAGGCAGACGTGCTGCAAATGTCTTTGCACTAGTGGGACTAGACAAAAGTCCAATAGCCACGTTTAGGATGACACTAAGTTCACTCAGTGTTTGCTAGTATAATGGCTTAGTAATAATGAGTTGGAGTGTGCAATGCAGGCAGACGTGCTGCAAATGTCTTTGCACTAGTGGGACTAGACAAAAGTCCAATAGCAACGTTTAGGATGCCACCAGGTACACTGAGTGTTTGCTAGTATAATGGCTTAGTTATAATGAGTTGGAGTGTGCAATGCAGACAGACGTGCTGCAAATGTCTTTGCACTAGTGTGACTAGACAAAAGTCCAATAGCCACGTTTAGGATGCCACTAGGTACACTGAGTGTTTGCTAGTATAATGGCTTAGTTATAATGAGTTGGAGTGTGCAATGCAGACAGACGTGCTGCAAATATCTTTGCACTAGTGTGACTAGACAAAAGTCCAATAGCCACGTTTAGGATGCCACTAGGTATACTGAGTGTTTGCTAGTATATTGGCTTAGTTATAATGAGTTGGAGTGTGCAATGCAGACAGACGTGCTGCAAATGTCTTTGCACTAGTGTGACTAGACAAAAGTCCAATAGCCACGTTTAGGATGCCACTAGGTACACTGAGTGTTTGCTAGTATAATGGCTTAGTTATGAGTTGGAGTGTGCAATGCAGGCAGACGTGCTGCAAATGTCTTTGCACTAGTGGGACTAGACAAAAGTCCAATAGCCACGTTTAGGATGCCACTAGGTACACTGAGTGTTTGCTAGTATAATGGCTTAGTTATAATGAGTTGGAGTGTGCAATGCAGACAGACGTGCTGCAAATGTCTTTGCACTAGTGTGACTAGACAAAAGTCCAATAGCCACGTTTAGGATGCCACTAGGTACACTGAGTGTTTGCTAGTATAATGGCTTAGTTATAATGAGTTGGAGTGTGCAATGCAGACAGACGTGCTGCAAATGTCTTTGCACTAGTGTGACTAGACAAAAGTCCAATAGCCACGTTTAGGATGCCACTAGGTACACTGAGTGTTTGCTAGTATAATGGCTTAGTTATAATGAGTTGGAGTGTGCAATGCAGGCAGACGTGCTGCAAATATCTGTGCACTAGTGTGACTAGACAAAAGTCCAATAGCCACGTTTAGGATGCCACTAGGTACACTGAGTGTTTGCTAGTATAATGGCTTAGTTATAATGAGTTGGGGTGTGCAATGCAGGCAGACGTGCTGCAAATGTCTTTGCACTAGTGGGACTAGACAAAAGTCCAATAGCCACGTTTAGGATGACACTAAGTTCACTCAGTGTTTGCTAGTATAATGGCTTAGTTATAATGAGTTGGAGTGTGCAATGCAGGCAGACGTGCTGCAAATATCTTTGCACTAGTGGGACTAGACAAAAGTCCAATAGCCACGTTTAGGATGCCACTAGGTACACTGAGTGTTTGCTAGTATAATGGCTTAGTTATAATGAGTTGGAGTGTGCAGAGGACAGGAGGGTACAGTGCCAGGGTTGTGGGGCTCTGGGTAGAGGAAAGGAAGCCTGCCTTTCTATTCCCTCCTAATGGGGAAATGCAGCGACGAAATCCCTGACCTTAGCTACACAGACACTGTCTCTGTTTTCAGGACCTTTCACCTATGGCTCTGACCCTGCCGGTACGAGCCCTTAAAAGGACTTATAGAAAGTGCTATCCCTAAGCTGTCCAGCGCTGTGTATGGAGCGCATACAGCTGTATCGGCGATAGGACAAAGGACGGAGCTGCGCCAGTGATGTCTGACACCAAGGACACAGAAGGCAGATAATGGCGTGCTGGAGGAAAATGTCCGGTTTTATAATGCAGGGACATGTGACATGGACATCCTATCACACATGCCGTTGCTTCTCTGGCTAAAAGTCCACTTAGCTGTATTTGTGTCTGGGATTGGCTGACATGCTGGCCCGCCCCACAAGACGCGCGCGCTTAGGGAAGGAAGACAAGGAAAAAAAAAAAAAAATGGCGATCGCCATTATACAAACAGCAGTGATCTGAAGGCGCTGTTCACGCACACTATACACTAAAATTTCATAATAGTGTGAGTCACAGAGTGACTTACACTATTACAGCGGAAAGCCAGCTAGGAATTAGCTGTTTTTTTGCTGCTAGAACCATTATCGAACGTTTCTAGAACTATCGAGCTTTTGCAAAAAGCTCGAGTTCTAGTTCGATCTAGAACAGGCCCCAAAATCACTCGAGCCTAGAACTGGAGAACCTCGAACCTAGAACCGCGCTCAACTCTAGTGCTGAGGTGAGTAGAATGGAGCTTCTGTAGTGAGGGTCTCCCTATGTTAGAGGAGTGGGAGGGTGCAATGGCAGCCGTGGCAGGGACTACCGTCTTGCTGCGGTGCAGCCTTAGATCACTTTTTGCACCGCCACCACCTTTCCAATGCAGGGGAAGGGTTGCTGGGACTTGTGGTTCAAGACACTTACATTAAGGCCAGAGGCCAGGAATAGTTCTCGCTTCTTTATGGTTCACTTCCCAGTTGTCGACTGCAGCAGGCCCCAGTGTCCCCAAACACCACTCACAGACACATGCTTTCTTCATCAACAACTCTTTCCTCAACGGCTTCTTATAGAGATTCATAACATGCCAGCAGCGGGCTCATCTACTTTCTGCTACAGGGTGTCACAACAGTATTTACCCACACTTCTTCCGCCGTCCGCTCCGGTACCCCAATGGGGGCGTCCATAGCGACCAGAGTCACATTTAATTTGCCGTCCAGCCACTTCCCTTGTACTAGTGCCTTTCGAGCCCTCACTCATATATCATGTATTCCTTCAGGGGTCCGTCTCCCACCCACAGGGATTAGCTATAAGCCGTGACGGGGGTCCCTGGGGACAGCACTCTTCTGTTCCAGTTCATCAGGACTTACCTCCCAACCATCCCGGATACAGCAGGACTGTACCGGTTTTGAGCGGGTGTCCCGGTGTCACGGCCGTGATCCTTGTGTCCCGTGGCTCCGCCCACCCACTCTCTCCCCGTTTCGCTTTCTCCCCCGTCCTATCCACATGAGCAGAGCCGAGCGCTACTTCACTGCTCTGGCTCTGTGCTGCTTCTATATGGTATGGGTTGGCGGCAGCAGCACTTCCCTAACTGCCAGCGCTTTAAACCCGGCACCTTCAGCCCAATGTACACTGCTCTCAGCTGGGCTGCTTGTGTATGGAAGTTCATCTGTGGGTGGAGCTACCGCCGACATGCTGAGCTCTGTCCACAGATGAAGAGACTGGGGGGAGAGGAGCCGCAGCACCAAGGAAAGATGTATGTGACCCCCCCCACCTACCCAGAGCTGTATGTTCCAGCCCCTTCCTCACCAGAGCTATATGCCTCCAGCTACCCCGTCACCAGATCTGTATGCCCCCCAGCCTCCCCACCAGATCTGTATGCCCCCAGCCCCCCTCACCAGATCTGTATGCCCCCCCAGCCCCCTCACCAGATCTGTATGCCCCCAGCTCCTCACCAGATCTGTATGTCCCCCAGCCCCCTCACCAGATCTGTATGCCCCCCAGCCCCCTCACCAGATCTGTATGCCCCCTCACCATATTTTGTATGCCCCCCAGCCCCCCCACCAGATCTGTATGCACCCCAGCCTCCTCACCAGATCTGTATGCCCCCAGCCCCCTCACCAGATCTGTATGCCCCCCAGCTCCCTCACCCGATCTGTATGCCCCCAGCTCCTCACCAGATCTGTATGTCCCCCAGCCCCCTCACCAGATCTGTATGCCCCCCAGCCCCCTCACCAGATCTGTATGCCCCCTCACCATATCTGTATGCCCCCCAGCCCCCCCACCAGATCTGTATGCTCCCCAGCCCCCCCCACCAGATCTGTATGCACCCCAGCCTCCTCACCAGATCTGTATGCCCCCCAGCCCCCCACCAGATCTGTATGCCCCCCAGCCCCCCCACCAGATCTGTATGCCCCCCAGCCCTCCCACCAGATCTGTATGTCCCCAGCCTCCTGACCAGATATGTATTCCCCCAGCCTCCTGACCAGATATGTATGCCCCCAGCCTCTTGACCAGATCTGTATGCCCCCCAGCCCCCCCACCAGATCTGTATGCCCCCCAGCCCCCTCACCAAATCTGTATGCCCCCAGCCCCCCCACAGATCTGTATGCCCCCAGCCCCCTCACCAGATCTGTATGTCCCCCAGCCCCCTCACCAGATCTGTATGTCCCCCAGCCCCCTCACCAGATCTGTATGCCCCCCAGCCCCCTCACCAGATCTGTATGCCCCCCAGCCCCCCCACCAGATCTGTATGCCCCCAGCCCCCCCACCAGATCTGTATGCCCCCCAGCCCCCCCACCAGATCTGTATGCCCCCCAGCCCCCCCACCAGATCTGTATGCACCCCAGCCTCATCACTAGATCTGTATGCCCCCCAGCCCCCCCACCAGATCTGTATGCCCCCCAGCCCCCCCACCAGATATGTATGCCCCCAGCCTCCTCACCAGATATGTATGCCCCCAGCCTCCTGACCAGATCTGTATGCCCCCCAGCCCCCTCACCAAATCTGTATGCCCCCAGCCCCCTCACCAGAGCTGTATGGGCACCCCCGCCACCAGAGCTTTATGGGCACCCCCCCATCAGAGCTGTATATGCCCCCAGAGCTGTATGAGCCCCAACAGCAGAGCTATATGCCCCCTAGTAACATCTATGCTAACAGTAATTTGTATGCCCCACAGTAAAGTGTATTTCCCCCAGTTATGTGTATACCTCTTAGTAACGTGTATGCTCCTCAGTGAAAAATACAGATGTTATTCACTGACGTGTTAAACACGCATATGTCCTTTCATACTCCGTGATTCACGGCACACGGTGGTTGTCCATGTGCAATCCGTAATATGTGATCCGTACTCCGTGATTGCACATGGACATATACTCACCTGTCCCCGTTCCTGCTGTCCGTGGTGGTGAACATTCCCGCTCTCTCTCACCTCTGCAGCTACTTCTGGGTCGGCTCTGGCTGCATAAATGAATATGCATGCCATAATGAGCCGGCCAGGAAGAAGCAGAGGGCAGCTGACGAACACAGCATCACTGGAGACTGGTGAGTTAAAAAAGCTTTTTATTTTCACTGTCCGTGTTTTTCTGGTACGTGCTTCACGGATCACACCATAGTGTGGTCCGTGGGACTTCAGTGATGCCAGAAAAAAATGAACATGTCTCTAAGCGGCAATCACGGATATGCATGTACGCCGCACGGAGACACGGTCAGTGAAAAATCACTGATGTGTGTGCAGACCCATTGATTATAATGGGTCTGCATAGGTCAGTGATTCTGGTACATATAAAAACTAGCACGTACGTACCAGAATCACTGACGTCTGAAACAGGCCTAATATGTATGCCCTCTCAAGTACTGTCTATGCCCCAAGACCCTCTGTGATATACTATAACCCCAGCCCCTCCTGTGATGTATATACTGTAGCCCCAGTGCCTCCTGTGATGTATATACTGTAGCCCCCAACCCTTCCTGTGATGTATATACTGTAGCCCCCAGCCCCTCCATATATATATATATATAATATATATAGCACCCAGCCTCCCTTGTGATAAATATACAGCAATGTCAGTGTGAGCGTCTAGGTCTGTTAAAGTGATGCCAATCACATGCTGAGGAGGAATGGACAGGAGACAAGCGGGGGAGGGGAGTGAGGCTGCTTCCGGCTTCCACATATTATTACCTCTAATGTGTGTATAGGTATGATGTATATATCTATGTATGTCAGTGTATGACTGTGTGTATAGATTTGTCTGTTTATATGTATTTTAGGGAATTTTGTCTTCAAATATGTACCGTATATGTTTGTGTACGTATCTGTTTATGTGCGTTTCTGTGTGCCAGAGTCTTTTTCGTCTTGGTGTCCTTCTCCAGAAAGTGTTTTCTCCCGAAAATGGTGCACAACAGATCACACGGTGACTCCATCTGCACCATTAGGCCATGTGCCCACGGGACTATGTACTCGTTGAATTTGCAGGAAAACCTGCGGATTTATCTGGATTTTCTAGATAAGGCTAGTTTCACACATCAGTTTTCTGCATTCAGGCACAATCCTTTTTTTTCCTGATCCAAAGGATCCGGCAAAAAAATGTAAAACCGTATCCACCGGATCCGGTTTTTAACGGATCCGTTATGCCGGATGCATAAAAAACCGGATCCATTGGATCCGTTTTGCATCCGTTTTTGCATCCGTTTTGTCCGTTTTTTTTCTGCAGGGGGTTCAGACCGAAGGCCCTAAGGGACCACTGACCGGAGATCAGAACGCAGTGTGAAAGCGGCATCTCATGATTTCAGCAGCCAAGCAGAACAATAAGGCTCTGTGCACACTAGAAAAAGGATTTTTCTTAAGAAATTTCTTAAGAAATTTCTGAGAGTGAAGGATTAGCGCACCTGCGTTAAAAAAACGCACCAATAACGCACCGAAAAACGAATGCGTTTTCACCGTGTTTTGGAGCATTTTTGGTGCGGTTTTTTTGCAGGTTGGTCCCTGCGTTTTTTAATGCTTTAACAGCAATAAATAATATAGATAATAGATAGATAATTGATAGATAAACAGATAGATAAATAGATAGATAGACAGATAGATAGACAGATAGATAGATAGATAATGGATAGATAGAAAGATGGATATATTAATTAAAAAAATTTAAAAAAAAAGACGACGTGGGGTCCCCCATATCTTTTGTAGCCAGCTAGGGTAAAGCAGCCTTCAGACCACAGCTGGCAACTTTACCTTGGCTGTAAATCTAAAACAGAGGCCACCATACACTGTTTTTTTACATTAAATAAATAATTTAAAATAAAAAACGTGGGGTCCCCCCTAATTGGATCACCAGCCAAGGTAAAGCGAACAGCTGTGGTCTGGTATTCTCAGACTAGGGAGGTCCACCGTTATTGGACACTCCCCAGCCTAAAAATAGCAGGCCACAGCTGCCCCAGAATTGGCGCATCCATTAGACGTGCCAATCCTGGTGCTTTGCCCCAACTCATCCCATTGCCCTGGTGCGGTGGCAAACGGGGTAATAAATGGGGTTGATACCAGATGTGTAATATCACCTGGCATCAATCCCTAGGGTTAATGATGTCACGCGTCTATCAGATACCTGACATCACGAACCCAGTCAGTAAGAAATAAAAAATAGACAACAAAAAAAGTTTTATTTGAAAAAACACTCCCCAAAACGTTCCCTCTTTCACCATTTTATTGAAAAGAACAATCAAATCCAGGTCCAGCGTAATCCAATAAGGGGGTCCCATGATGATCCATACCATAATCACTGTCCCAGTCAATGAAGAACAGAATGTTCCCCATTGGCTGGGAGAGTAGTGCAGTGACCTGAGCTAACATCAATAGGTCAACCCAAGTCACTGCAGGGGATCACAAGCGCTGCTGTCAGGAGGTTAGATGAGATCATTACCTGCTGTGACGATCTCCTGCACTCCTGACGTGAGCACTGTCAGAACGCGGCGGGCAATGGAAGGTAGTGACAGCACTGACGTCAGGAGTACAGGAGATCGTCACAGCAGGTAATGATCTCATCTAACCTCCTGACAGCAGCGCTCGTTATCCTCGTGGCTTCCCGCACTGCAGTGTGAGAAGCTGCTGATACTGCAATACAAGCAGGGCTGGCAGGGAGCGGGACACAGACTGCACGGGCACCCGACGGAGGTCACACGGAAGTGCTTCCGTGCGGCGTCCAGGGATTGAGTGTCATATGTCTGTGTTTACTCTTGCTTCCTCTTCCTGTCATAATGACATCACTTCCCTGCAAAACGCAGGGCAGTGATGAACATTATGTCCCGAAAAACGTGAAATAACGTGGAATAATGCGGGAAAACGCAATGAAATGCACAGAATTTGTACCTGCGTTATTCCCTGCGTGATTTCATGATTACATTACAGTCAATGGAGTGAATAACGCAGTTAGTTGCAGAGAAGAAGTGACGTGCTCATTCTTTTTCTTAAAAAAATCTACTGAAAGAATTTTCTTAAGAAAAAAACGCAGTGTGCGCACAGCTAATTTTTCTTGCAATAGGTTTTGCTGGGGAATGTCTGCAGAAAGGTTACAAGAATTTCTCAAGAAACTTCTGCAGCAAAAACGCACCAAAAGCGCGGGTAAAAACCGCAGTGTGTGAACATAGCCTAAAGATCCATTTACACGTTACGACATCGCTAACGATATATCGTCGGGGTCACGGTGTTTGTGACGCACATCCGGCTTTGTTACCGACATCGCAGCGTGTGACACCTATGAGCGACCTTAAACGATCGCAAAAGAGGTAAAAATCGTTTTTCTGTAACAGGTCGTTCATTTACCAAAAATCGTTGTCTGGTTAGTAGCAAGGTTGTTTGTCGTTCCTGCGGCAGCACACATCGCTATGTGTGACACCGCAGGAACGAGGAACCTCACCGTACCTGCGGCCGCCGGCAATGAGGAAGGAAGGAGGTGGGCGGGATGTTCGGCCTGCTCATCTCCGCCCCTCCGCTTCTATTGGGCGGCCGCTTAGTGACGTCGCTATGACGCCGAACGAACCGCCCCCCTTAGAAAGGAGGGGGCTTGCCAGTCAAAGCGACGTCGCTAGGCAGGTAAGTACGTGTGACGGGTGTAAGTGATGTTGTGGGCCATGGAAGGGATTTGCCCGTGACGCACAACCGACGGGGGCGGCTACGCTCGCTAGCAATATCGATACCGATATTGCAGCGTATAAAGTACCCTTTAGTCTACAGTATTCTCTAATTGCTTCTATTAACCAGAAGCATAATATTATTAAAGATATTTTATCTAACAGAGTAGACCAGATAGGTAATGTGCAGCTTTTACACAGTGCAGATTTAGGGGTCAGATCTGATTTAAAATAGAATTTTTTAGTTTAACAAATTCAAATTTAAAAGAAATACAAGAAATACTACAAAGTTTGCATTAAGAATATAATTCAGTACTGTAGATAATTTTTCTGTTTACATTTATTGTTTATAAGGGTATGTGCTCACAATCAGGACTCACTGTGTCCTGGAGGCAGCGGGTTCTGACCTGCAGGGCTGTAAGTCTCCTCCGCAGGAGAACGCAGGAGACCTCAGCTACCTGTGCCCACGATCAGGACTCACTGTGTCCTGGAGGCAGCGGGTCCTGACCTGTGGGGCTGTAAGTCTCCTCCGCAGGAGAACGCAGGAGACCTCAGCTGCCTGTGCTCACGATCAGGACTCATTGTGTCCTGGAGGCATCAAGTTCTGACCTGGGGGGCCGTAAGTCTCCTTCCCAGGAGAACGCAGAAGACCGTAGCTGCCTGTGCCCACGATCAGGACTCACTGTGTCCTGGACGCATTGGATCCTGACCTGCGGGGCTGTAAGTCACCTCCGCAGGAGACCTCAGCTGCCTGTGCCCACGATCAGGACTAACTGTGTCCTAGACGCATTGGGTCCTGACCTGCGGGGCTGTAAGTTTCCTCCGCAGGAGACCGTAGCTGCCTGTGCCCACGATCAGGACTCAGTGTCCTGGACGCAGCGGGTACTGACCTGCGGGGCTGTAAGTCTCCTCCGCAGGAGACCTCAGCTGCCTGTGCCCACAATCAGGACTCACTGTGTCCTGGACGTAGCAGCTCCTGACCTGCGGGGCTGCAAGTCTCCTCCACAGGAGAACGCAGGAAACCACAGCTGCCCATGCCCACGATCAGGGTTCAGTGCGCTGCAGTCTCCTGCTTGTTTTCTCCCTACGGAGGACACATGCGACTGCAGCAAACAATTGACATGCTGTGGTCTGGAAAGATACACCGCAAGGTCAGTGTTTGCTGCAGAAAAAACAAGCACAGTAGGCACAGGATTTTTATCACTCCCTCCACTGTGCTTGTACTGTACAAAGCAGCATTTTGGACACAGCAAAAACACGCCACATCCAAAATTCTGAAAACACTGGTCGTGTGCACGCAGCCTTAAACAGTGTGATCAGCAGTGCTGAAAATTATTGGATGTGGGCGTGACAGATTGCAAAATGGGTGTGGTTAGGGCATGGCCTAAAATTGCCGCGACAGACTTTGTCCCTCTTTCTCATCTTTAAAAGTTGGGAGGTATGCCTAGTCCTGCTGCGGAGCCCTCTGACCTTCATCATGGATAGGGAGTTCTTTGGGTATACGCCAGTGTATGGCCACCATCCAAGCTGTCCGGACCTCACCCTTTTGGGACGTGGTTCATTCAGCTCAACTCTCACTAGGGCCCCATGTGACGCCCCTGCGGTAACCAGGTGTCACAAAAATAAGGTAACAATTAAGGTAACAGCCCAAGTCCAACATAACTATGCCAGCTACTATACACACACTAGCAAACCAGGACATTTACACTTGATGTACCCGGCTGGGAGCCTTCACCTAGCCAGTTGACAGGGCTGGGCACTGTGAGATAACAGGCAGCCAACTGGGAGGAAGAGACCAGACCTGGGGGAGGAGACAGTGACCTGGGAAGTGTTAGTGAGCAGTCAGTCTGGAGTAGACAGTGAAAGAGGAAGGGTGTCAAGACAGACCAGAGACTCTTGAGACACAGAAATGAAAGTGAGGAGTAAGAAAGTCGGCGAAAGGGTAGTAAAAGAGACTGCAAAGACCTGAGTAGTAAGAACAGTCACTCAGAGGAGGAAAGTAGCTGCTGAGCGAGAGAGCAAGTCCCAAGGACAGAGGGACCCTGTGGGTTGGACATCCAGGGCTCACAGTATTTTGCACACATGGATTGCAGATCCCAGAACAGACATGGACTTCAAGACCTCTGTTAACTCTGCCAGGCGGGTGGGTTTCCAGGACTCATCTGCCACCCTTTAACGTCTGAGGCATCAGCAGCAAAGTGGGGACCGGGATATATTCCCTTAAATAGTCCAAGCTGCCTGCGGTAGGACCCAGACACCAGGAGGACCTCCAAGTGCTCCACGCCAGGGAGGAGCCACATACACAGGAGTGCACAGCTGGAGAGTGGCACCAGGTTGACAGACACAGCCATCAGGATATGGGCGCACCTGGAATCCAGTACGTCTCAGGGCGTCGAACCAGTGAGTAAACACCATCAAACTGCTCTCCTTGCCTGGACTGCTTCATTGCCGCGCGCCTCCACGTTAACCCTTCACCTACCCCTGGGGAAAAGCCTTGCTCATGGAGAGCTCCACCATCCACGCTGCCCCCATCCATCATCCCCAGTGGGAACCTGCAGCGATGGCCCTATCATCCCTGGCCGCAAACCGCGAGTGGTGTAGTCGGACTTTTATTTTATTTTTATTTTTCATTTAAAACTGTTCGACTGTGCCCCCAGGCCCAGGACCCTTCGAGCCACGGACCGCCCAGATCCGAGCAGCTCGGCTGCACCGGGGTGCGACACCCACGTGTCCGGTACCAGGATCTGACCCAGAGGGTCCAAATTTATTAAAGCTATTGGGGTCTTTCTTCCACGCATCTACTTCAGGTGTTGGTCACTCCTCATTTTTAGGGACTCTCCTGTCTCTTCCTGTGTTCCCCTTTTTTGTCCTACTCTCCTCCTACACTAACCCTTTTTTGCCTAGCAGGCACCAGGGAAGTGGTTTTACACAGGATGGCCACCTAATGGCCGAACACACACATTAAACATGAATACAATATAATACACTAAGTATATAATTAGTTTGCAGGTCTGGGGTGGGCTGAGCCCTGAACCCCCTCACACTCATCCCTCCTTTAAACTTGGCCTCCCGGTCAAGTGTGCTCTGGACCTGCAAAACACCAAAAGCAAGGACACAATCCACACAGTATTAAAAGGCACATACAACATGTAAAATCACACTTTCCTTAACAATCCTGCAGTAAAACATTTTCCAAAATTCACATTTTCCATAAAACGTTTTTTTCCTAAAAGTCCAGCTGCTGCCGTCTCCCGAAGGTCGACCCGGAAACACTTAAGGCCCCTTGCCCTGTAAAAGCCCAAGTCATCAGGGGCTCGCACCCGGGAGTCCATTTACTTGAGCATAAAAATACAATAACATTGAAACATTCACAGGAGGCTCAGCTAGCATTGAGTCCTCTTCTTTCCAGGTACAGTTCTTAAAACGGTATGCACAAGGGGTCACAATATGGAAAAATAAACCGAAACCTAAATGGGGAACTTTCTCCTTAGCAGGACCCAGCGCGTCCTCAAGTCCACATTTACAGGGCCCGATTAGTCCTTCCATCTTCAATGTTTTCCCCCTCCTTCCTCCTTAGCAGTACCACCATTAGCCCAGGATTTCCCAGCGGTAAAAGTCACAGTTCCATGGGCGCCGGACAAGGAACTCAGTCCATAGGACACAGATAACCAAGCAGTCTCAATAATCCAGCAGGGGGGAGTGCAAAGTGCGCAAAGCAACTTGGAGCGGGGAAATTATAACTGGGGCCACTTCTGACCTACACAAACAAACTTCGGCCACTTCCTGAGCCCAACATAGACATCAGAATAGAATCTGGCTCAACAATAAGTAAGATGGTGCCACTGAGGAAAATAGCAAGTAAAATATATATACTGTAAGCTTGGGCACACAATATGTAACCAAAGAAGAAGAATGTATATTTCTTTTGATCTGCTTTATTCATGCAAAGGTTTGAAACAAAAATAACGTTTCGGCCTAACTTCTAGACCTTTATCAAAAATGAAATCTGAATAACAAACAAAGAAAATGAAACAATAAGTACAAAGTCTGCATTGTCAATGATTAATACATCACAAGATTTTTACAAAAGAGTGAATATGCTTATTATAACGTACAGAAAGCAGACAGGTGTTAATATGTCACACTCAAAGCAATATAAGACTTTAAACAATAAATCACTTCGTTCACAATGCTGATAGAGTGATATCTTTGTATATAGTCTATATATATATATATATATATATATATATATATATATATATATACCTCATCAATTAGCATAATGTATATACAGTACAGACCAAAAGTTTGGACACACCTTCTCATCTCTAGAACAACACTTAAGAGGAGACTTTGTGCAGCAGGCGTTCATGGTAAAATAGCTGCTAGGAAACCACTGCTAAGGACAGGCAACAAGCAGAAGAGACTTGTTTTGGCTAAAGAACACAAGGAATGGACATTAGACCAGTGGAAATCTGTGCTTTGGTCTGATGAGTCCAAATTTGAGATCTTTGGATCCAACCACTGTGTCTTTGTAGAAAAGGTGAACGGATGAACTCTACGTGCCTGGTTCCCACCGTGAAGCATGGAGGAGGAGGTGTGATGGTGTGGAGGTGCTTTGCTGGTGACTAGAGATGAGCGAACCGGTCCCGGTTCGGCTCGAGGTCGGTTCGCCGAACGGGGGTCCCGTTCGAGTTCGGCTCGTCGAACGTTCGACGAACCGAACTAGAACCAATAGGCTATAATGGGAGGCAATCACAAACACATAAAAATGCATTATAAATGTACACAAACAGTTAATAAACATTGCCATAACACTTACCGGTCCTCGCGATCCCTTCTGCACTCTGTCTCCTGCCGCTATTCCATCCGATGATCGCTGAATCCTCCCGGTGACGGCACTGCCAGCAGAGATGCAGGACCTATCGTGACGTCAAAATAGCCATGTGACCAGTCACGTGGCTATTATCTCATTGGCTACAGACTGGTCACATGACTATGACACGTCATGTAGGACCTGCGAGTGCATCTCTCCGGTACACGGTGCACATATGTGTATCGCCGTGTACCGGCGACATGCTCTAGCACACGGTCGACTCCCCGTTCCGTTAGGGACCGGCTAACCGCGGCTCCGAGAGCACCGTTGCTATGGTAACGCGTCTGTCAGCGTTACCGCTGACAGCCAGCACTGATCACTCACGGAGTGAAGGCTGCACGCTGCTTCCCGATTGTAGTGAGGATTGTACTGAGGATGAGGTGCCCCAGCCCCAAGTGATGAGCTGGTGAACCTCATCCTTCCTCACTACAATCGTCACTACTACTACACTAGTGAGGATTGTAGTGAGGATGAGGTTCCCCAGCCCCAAGTGATGAGCTGGTGCACCTCATCCTCACTACAATCGTCACTACTACTACACTAGAAAGAAAGAAGACAGAAGAGCAGGATCGTGGAGGGCTGACAGGGGGTAATAAAGATGGAGTCTCTAATGTGTCTGTGTATTTATTTCTATTAAAGTATTTTTTCTCTGTGTGGTGTTTTTTTTAACCCTTTATTGGAGATTCTTAATGGCCGGGTCAAACGTGCCTGACATTAAGAATCTCTGGCTTAATACTGGCTAGTAAAACAAAGCCAGTATTAACTCATGATTACCCAACAAGCCACCCGGCTCCAGGGCTGTTGGAAGAGTAGGATACAGCGCCAGATGATGGCGCTTCTATGAGAGCGCCATTTTCTGGGACGGCTGCGGACTGAAATCCGCAGCAGAGGCGCCCAGAAACCTCGGGCTAACCTGTGCTGCGGATTCCAATCCCCAGCTGCCTAGTTGTACCCGGCTGGACACAAAAATGGGGCGAAGCCCACGTCATTTGTTTTTTAATTATTTCATGAAATAAGTGAAATAATTAAAAAAAAACGGGCTTCCCTATATTTTTCGTTCCCAGCCGGGTACAAATAGGCAACTGGGGGTTGGAGGCAGCCCGTGGCTGCCTGCTGTACCTGGCTAGCATACAAAAATATGGCGAAGCCCACGTCATTTTTTTGGTGGGCAAAAAAATTCTGCATACAGTCCTGGATGGAGTATGCTGAGCCTTGTAGTTCTGCAGCTGCTGTCTGCTCTTCTCCATACAGACAGACAGCAGCTGCAGAACTACAAGGCTCAGCATACTCCATCCAGGACTGTATGCAGAAGTTTTTTGCCCCCTGAAAAAATTATGTGGGCTTCGCCATATTTTTGTATGCTAGCCAGGTACAGCAGGCAGGTACGGCTGCCCCCAACCCCCAGTTGCCTATTTGTACCCGGCTGGGAACCAAAAATAAAGGGAAGCCCTTTTTTTATTATTTCATGAATTTCATGAAATAATTAGAAAACAAATGACGTAGGCTTCGCCCCATTTTTGTGTCCAGCCAGGTACAACTAGGCAGCTGGAGATTAGAATCCGCAGCACAGGTTGGCCTGAGCTTTCTGGGCCCCACTGCTGCGAATTGCAGTCTGCAGCCGCCTCAGAAAATGGCATTTTCATAGAAGCGCCATCTTCTGGTGCTGTATCCAACTCTTCCAGCACCTGCCTGCTATACCTGGCTAGCATACAAAAAAATGGCGAAGCTCACGTCCTTTTTTTGTAGTTTTTTGGCAAAAAAAATAAAAAATGCTTCCCTGGATTTTCCATTGCCAGTGAAGGTAACACCAAGCAGTGGGGGTTAGCAGCCAGTAGCTGCTTGGATTACCCTTAGCTAGCAATACAAAAAATGCAGCGGGAGCCCATATATATTTTTTTTAATTATTTATTTAAATAACTTAAAATAAAATGGGCTTCCCTGTATTTTGATTGCTGGACATCACAGTGCTGTAAAAATAAATCTTTAAAAAAATGACGTAGCGCTCCGCGGTATTTTTGATTCTCAGCGCAGATAAAGCAGACAGCTATGGGTTGCCACCCCCATCTGCCTGCCGTTACCTTGGTTGGCAATCAAAATACAGGGAAGCCCATTAATTTTTTCTATTTAAAAAATAGTTAAAAAAAAAAAATGACGTTGGGTCCCCCCATTTTTGATAGCCAGCTAGGGTAAAGCAGACGGCTGTAGCCTGAAAACCACAGCTGGCAGCTTTACCGTGGTTGGGGATCCAATGTGGAGGTCCCCTCAGGCTCTTTTTTATAATTATTTTATAAATATTAATAATTACACAATAAAAGTAGGGTCCCCCCCAAATTGGATCACCAGCCAAGGTAAAGCGGACAGCTGTGGGGTCTGGTATTCTCAGGGTGGGAAGGTCCATAGTTATTGGGCCTTCACAGCCTAAAAATAGCAGGCCGCAGGCACCCCAGACGTGGCGCATCCACTAGATGCGCCAATCCTGGCGCTTCACCCCAGCTCATCCCGTGCCCTGGTGCAGTGGCAAACGGGGTAATAAATCGGGTTGATACTAGCTGTAAAGTAACCTGAGATCAAGCCCAGCAGTTTGTGATGTCATGGCGTCTATTAGATACCCAACATCATAAACTGTCAGTACTAACAAAAAAAAAAAAATCGACAAAAGAAATTTATTTGAAAAAACAGTCCCCAAAACATTTCCTCTTTCACCAATTTATTGTAAGAAAAAAAATAAAGGGGTCCCACGACGACTCTGGACCGTCTAGAATATGGGGGGGAGACACTCAGGGAACGTATCCCCCATTTTCTAGGAGTGCGGACCCTTCATGTGAGGAGTGTGGGTGCAATGAATCTGCACTCACTCTTCTCGGGTCCACAGCAGCAGAGTCCATGTCGTAATGGTTGCTACCAAAGCTGCAATGCCCTGCTCATGAGGTAAGGGCATGCCTAATCAGGAGAACTACTGTAGAGGAAGCTCTGCTCACTGGTATATAGGTGCTCAGAGGTAATAATAGATAAAATTAGTGAGTAACCTCGGCACTCTAAATCTCCCAGACTAAGTCAGTAAGTCACAACGGATAGTAATGCAAAATCACTCTTTATTGGTCCGTATTAAGAAAAAAAATTTTTTCAGAAGCATATATGTTTTTGTCCAAAACAAGTTACAAATAACGTTTCGGCCTGAGCCTTCGTCAGATTGGACTTATCTGCATGTAATGATGAAAAATGACAATAATCAGTATCACATAAGAGTGAGAGAACAATAACATAAACTCGAACAATGTAGAGGTACAATTGGGATGCAGCAAAAAAATTGCAACACAGCAAGAAATGAAACACATGATACAAATGTCATAATACAGTACAAGGACAATATAGTAATGACAAATATGGGGTCAGAGTAGGCTTAGACAGCTCTGGTATGAAAGAGATGTCAATCATAAAGTAACATGTGCAGTAGGTGTAGAGCTACAATATGCATGGCAGAGCTAATGGGTAGACCGACCATAGAAAAAGAACGGAGAAAAAGTGGAGAAAAAGTGGAGAAAAAATGGAGAAAAAAATGGAGAAAAAGTGGAGAAAAAGTGGAGAAAAAGTGGAGAATAAATGGAGAAAAAAATGGAGAAAAAGTGGAGAAAAAGTGGAGAAAAAGTGGAGAAAAAGTGGAGAAAAAATGGAGAAAAAATGGAGAAAAAATGGAGAAAAAGTGGAGAAAAAATGTAGAAAAAGTGGAGAAAAAGTGGAGAAAAAAATGTAGAAAAAGTGGAGAAAAAGTGGAGAAAAAGTGGAGAAAAAATGGAGAAAAAGTGGAGAAAAAGTGGAGAAAAAGTGGAGAAAAAATGGAGAAAAAAATGGAGAAAAAGTGGAGAAAAAGTGGAGAAAAAGTGGAGAAAAAATGGAGAAAAAGTGGAGAAAAAGTGGAGAAAAAGTGGAAAAAAAATGGAGAAAAAGTGGAGAAAAAATGGAGAAAAAAATGGAGAAAAAATGGAGAAAAAGTGGAGAAAAAGTGGAGAAAAAGTGGAGAAAAAGTGGAGAAAAAATAGAGAAAAAATGGAGAAAAAGTGGAGAAAAAGTGGAGAAAAAGTGGAGAAAAAATGGAGAAAAAATGGAGAAAAAATGGAGAAAAAGTGGAGAAAAAGTGGAGAAAAAGTGGAGAAAAAATGGAGAAAAAATGGAGAAAAAATGAAGAAAAAGTGGAGAAAAAGTGGAGAAAAAGTGGAGAAAAAGTGGAGAAAAAATGGATAATAAGTGGAGAAAAAATGGAGAAAAAATGGAGAAAAAATGGAGAAAAAGTGGAGAAAAAGTGGAGAAAAAATGGAGAAAAAGTGGAGAAAAAGTGGAGAATAAGTGGAGAAAAAATGGAGAAAATGTGGAGAAAAAATGGAGAAAAAGTGGAGAAAAAGTGGAGAAAAAGTGGAGAAAAAATGGAGAAAAAGTGGAGAAAAAGTGGAGAAAAAATGGAGAAAAAGTGGAGAAAAAGTGGAGAATAAGTGGAGAAAAAAAGGAGAAAAAATGGAGAAAAAATGGAGAAAAAATGGAGAAAAAATGGAGAAAAAGTGGAGAAAAAGTGGAGAAAAAGTGGAGCACCCTTTGGTGCCTTTCATGTGGCACTAAGGGGTGCTTAGCTTTGTATTTAGCCAAAAAATGAAAAAAAAAATGACGTAGGGTTCCCCCTAGTTTTGTAGCCAGCTAGGGTAAAGCAGACGGCTGCAGCCTGCAGACCACAGCTGGCAACCTCACCTTGGCTGGTAATCCAAAACTGAGGGCACCCCACGCTGTTATTTTAAATTAAATAAATAATTAAAAAAAAAAACACGTAGGGGTCCCCCAAAATTGGATCACCAGCCAAGGTAAAGCAGACAGCTGGGGCCTGATATTCTCAGACTAGGGAGGTCCATGGTTATTGGACTCTCCCCAGCCTAAAAATAGCAGGCCACAGCCGCCCCAGAAGTGGCGCATCCATTAGATGCGCCAATCTTGGTGCTTCGCCCCAGCTCATCCCGCGCCCTGGTGCGGTGGCAAACGGGGTAATATATGGGGTTAATACCAGATGTGTAATGTCACCTGGCATCAAGCCCTGGGGTTGGTGAGGTCAGGCGTCTATCAGATACCCGACATCACCAACCCAGTCAGTAATAAAAAAAAATAGATGACAAACACATTTTTATTTGAAAAAACACTCCCCAAAACATTCCCTCTTTAACCAATTTATTAGAAAGAAAAACAAATCCAGGTCTGGTGTAATCCAAGGGGTTGCCATGACGATCCACACTGTCCCAGTCAATGAAGAGCAGGATGTTCCCCATTGGCTGGGAGAGCAGTGCAGTGACCTGAGCTAACATCAATGGGTCAGCTCAGGTCACTGCAGGGCATGACAAGTGCTGCTGTCAGCGAGGTACATTACCTGCGCTGATCTCCAGCACACTGACAGCCCCTGTCACTGAGTTCAATGACCGGCGCCTTCACATCAAGTATCGCGAGAGGCCCGTGACGTCACCGCTAGTCAGTCTCGGGTCGGAAGCGAGAGAAGGTGATGTGACAAGCGGCGGCCATGGAGGACAGTGACAGCGCTGAGGTCGGGATGGCGGGACTTCATCACCGCAGGTAAGCCGAGCGGGACCATGTGTGTGAGTGTGTGTGTGTGTGTGTGTGTGTGTGTATGTGTACATGCCGCGGGCAGGAGGGGGCGAAGCGAGCTGAGCGGGGAAGTGTGGGCTTCCTGCACGTAACTAGGATAAACATCGGGTTACTAACCAAAGCGCTTTGGTTGGATACCCGATGTTTATCTTGGTTACCAGCTTCTGGCAGGCTGCCAGCGATGCCTCCTGCACACTGTAGCTGTAAAAAGCCCTGCTTTTTGCTGCTAGAACCGTTCTCGAACGTATCTAGAACTATCGAGCTTTTGCAAAAAGCTCGAGTTCTAGTTCGATCTCGAACAGCCCCCAAAATCACTCGAGCCTAGAACTGGAGAACCTCGAACCGCGAACCGCGCTCAACTCTAATCATTATAGCTTATTAAAAACAGAGCAGGAGGGTGTCATGCAGAGGTGCTGCACATAGATTTGCACCAATGGGGCACTAATGGAGTACAACAGCCACTTCTTGTATGCCACTAAATGGCAGCATTTTTGCTATCATTATAGCTTATTAAAAACAGAGCAGGAGGGTGTCATGCAGAGGTGCTGCACATAGATTTGCACCAGTGGGGCACTAATGGAGTACAACAGCCACTTCTTGTATGCCACTAAATGGCAGCATTTTTTGCTATCATTATAGCTTATTAAAAACAGAGCAGGAGGGTGTCATGCAGAGGTGCTGCATATAGATTTGCACCAGTGGGGCACTAATGGAGTACAACAGCCACTTCTTGTATGCCACTAAATGGCAGCATTTTTTGCTATCATTATAGCTTATTAAAAACAGAGCAGGAGGGTGTCATGTAGAGGTGCTGCACATAGATTTGCACCAGTGGGGCACTAATGGAGTACAACAGCCACTTCTTGTATGCCACTAAATGGCAGCATTTTTTGCTATCATTATAGCTTATTAAAAACAGAGCAGGAGGGTGTCATGCAGAGGTGCTAGAAATAGCTTGGCACCAGTGGGACACTAATGAGGTCCAACAGCCACTTTTAGGATGCCACTAAGTTTACTCAATTTTTGGTATTATAATGGCTTAGTAACAATGAGCTTGAGTGGACAATAATGAAGTCCAACAGCCACTTTTAGGATGCCACTAAATGGCAGCATTTTTTGCTATCATTATAGCTTATTAAAAACAGAGCAGGAGGGTGTCATGCAGAGGTGCTGCACATAGATTTGCACCAGTGGGGCACTAATGGAGTACAACAGCCACTTCTTGTATGCCACTACATGGCAGCATTTTTTGCTATCATTATAGCTTATTAAAAACAGAGCAGGAGGGTGTCATGCAGAGGTTCTGCACATAGATTTGCACCAGTGGGGCACTAATGGAGTACAACAGCCACTTCTTGTATGCCACTAAATGGCAGCATTTTTTGCTATCATTATAGCTTATTAAAAACAGAGCAGGAGGGTGTCATGCAGAGGTGCTGCACATAGATTTGCACCAGTGGGGCACTAATGGAGTACAACAGCCACTTCTTGTATGCCACTAAATGGCAGCATTTTTTGCTATCATTATAGCTTATTAAAAACAGAGCAGGAGGGTGTCGTGCAGAGGTGTTGCACATAGATTTGCACCAGTGGGGCACTAATGGAGTACAACAGCCACTTCTTGTATGCCACTAAGTTTCCTCAATGTTTGCTAGTATAATGGCTTAGTAACAATGAGTTTGAGTGTGCAATGCAGGCAGACGTGCTGCAAATCTCTTTGCACTAGTGGGACAATACAGAAGTCCAACAGCCACGTTTAGGATGCCACTAAGTTTCCTCAGTGTTTGCTAGTATAATGGCTTAGTAACAATGAGTTTGAGTGTGCAATGCAGGCAGACGTGCTGCAAATATCTTTGCACTAGTGGGACAATACAGAAGTCCAACAGCCACGTTTAGGATGCCACCAAGTTTCCTCAGTGTTTGCTAGTATAATGGCTTAGTAACAATGAGTTTGAGTGTGCAATGCAGGCAGACGTGCTGCAAATATCTTTGCACAAGTGGGACAATACAGAAGTCCAACAGCCACGTTTAGGATGCCACTAAGTTTCCTCAGTGTTTGCTAGTATAATGGCTTAGTAACAATGAGTTTCAGTGTGCAAAGGGCAGGAGGGTACAGTGCCAGGGTTGTGGGTCTGGGTAGAGGAAAGGAAGCCTCCCTTTCTATCCCTCCTAATGGGGAAATGCAGCGAGGAAATCCCTGACCTTAGCTACACAGACGCTGTCATCTTGTGTAGCTGTTAAAATCTGTTTTCACTGCCCTGACTGTCACCTATGGCTCTGACCCTGCCAATATTAGCCCTTAGAAGGGCTGAAAGAAACTTCTATCCCTATTCTGTATAGCTCTGTGTATAGAGCGTACACAGCAGTATCGGAGACAGGAGTTACGCCAGCAGTGACTGACACCCAGACGCAGAGGAGATAATGGCGTCCGGACGGGCAGATACTCGTTTTTATAATGCAGGGACATGTGACATGGACATCCTATCACACATGCCGTTGCTTCTCTGGCTAAAAGTACACTTAGCTGTGTGTGTGTCTGGGATTGGCTGACATGCTGGCCCGCCCCACTACACGCGCGCGCTTAGGGAAGGAAGACAAGGAAAAAAAATGGCGATTGCCATTATCCAAACAGCAGTTATCTGAATGCGCTGTTCCCGCACACTATACATTGAAATTTCATAATAGTGTGAGTCACAGAGTGACTTACACTATTACAGCGGAAAGCCAGCTAGTAATTAGCTTGTCTTTTTGCTGCTAGAACCGTTCTCGAACGTATGTAGAACTATTGAGCTTTAGCAAAAAGCTCGAGTTCTAGTTCGATCTAGAACAGCCCCCAAAATCACTCGAGCCGCGAACTGGAGAACCTCGAACTGCGAACCGCGCTCAACTCTACTGATGACAGGTCAGCATGGGAGTAGTTTAACACATAACAGAGACCATATGACTTACTTTCTTTTCTTCCGTTTTGGTCCGACCAATACTTCCCTCACGCCTTCATAAAGCGTATCACGAGAAACTTTACTACTCCCTCACGCCTTCATAAAGCGTATCACGAGAAACTTTACTACTAAAAAAAAAAACAAAACACTAACACTCATCAGTAAGCATGTTTGAGTACTCCCACTTCAGAAAGCTACACAGAATCTGACTGCTACTTATACTACGACTCAGCACTCACCACAGTGCTGACATCTCCTCACTGCAGCCAGTGAGCGACAGATCAGGACTAGAGTTGAGCGCGGTTCGTGGTTCGAGGTTCTCCAGTTCGAGGCTCGAGTGATTTTGGGGCATGTTCTAGATCGAACTAGAACTCGAGCTTTTTTGCAAAAGCTCGATAGTTCTAGAAACGTTCGAGAACGGTTCTAGCAGCAAAAAAACAGCTAAATCCTAGCTTGGTTTCTGCTGTAATAGTGTAAGTCACTCTGTGAATCACACTATTATGACATTTCAGTGTATAGTGTGCGTGAACAGCGCCTTCAGATCACTGCTGTTTCTATAATGGCGATCGCCAATTTTTTTTTTTTTCCTTGTCTTCCTTCCCTAAGCGCGCGCGTGTAGTGGGGCGGGCCAGCATGTCAGCCAATCCCAGACACACACACAGCTAAGTGGACTTTTAGCCAGAGAAGCAACGGCATGTGTGATAGGATGTCCATGTCACATGTCCCTGCATTATAAAACCGGACATTTTCCTCAAGGACGCCATTATCTCTTCTGCGTCCTTGGTGTCAGACATCACTGGCGCAGCTCCGTCCTCCTGAGTCTTATCGCCGATACAGCTGTATGCGCTCCATACACAGCGCTGGACAGCTTAGGGAGAGCACTTTCTAGCAGTCCTTTTAAGGGCTCAAACCGGCAAAGTCAGAGTTAAGGTGACAGGTCCTGAAACCAGCGACAGCGTCTGTGTAGCCAAGGTCAGGGATTTCCTCCCTGCATTTCCCTATTAGGAGGGAATAGAAAGGCAGGCTTCCATTCCTCTACCCAGACTCCACAATCCTGGCACTGTACCCTCCTGTCCTCTGCACACTCCAACTCATTATAACTAAGCCATTATACTAGCAAACACTCAGTGTACCTAGTGGCATCCTATACGTGGCTATTGGACTTTGCTATAGTCACACTAGTGCAAAGACATTTGCAGAGCGCGTCTGCCTGCATTGCACACTCCAACTCATTATAACTAAGCCATTATACTAGCAAACACTCAGTGTACCTAGTGGCATCCTATACGTGGCTATTGGACTTTGCTATAGTCACACTAGTGCAAAGACATTTGCAGAGTGCGTCTGCCTGCATTGCACACTCCAACTCCTTATAACTAAGCCATTATACTAGCAAACACTCAGTGTACCTAGTGGCATCCTATACGTGGCTATTGGACTTTGCTATAGTCACACTAGTGCAAAGACATTTGCAGAGCGCGTCTGCCTGCATTGCACACTCCAACTCATTATAACTAAGCCATTATACTAGCAAACACTCAGTGTACCTAGTGGCATCCTATACGTGGCTATTGGACTTTGCTATAGTCACACTAGTGCAAATACATTTGCAGAGTGCGTCTGCCTGCATTGCACACTCCAACTCCTTATAACTAAGCCATTATACTAGCAAACACTCAGTGTACCTAGTGGCATCCCATACGTGGCTATTGGACTTTGCTATAGTCACACTAGTGCAAAGACATTTTCAGAGCGCGTCTGCCTGCATTGCACACTCCAACTCATTATAACTAAGCCATTATACTAGCAAACACTCAGTGTACCTAGTGGCATCCTATACGTGGCTATTGGACTTTGCTATAGTCACACTAGTGCAAAGACATTTGCAGAGCGCGTCTGCCTGCATTGCACACTCCAACTCATTATAACTAAGCCATTATACTAGCAAACACTCAGTGTACCTAGTGGCATCCTATACGTGGCTATTGGACTTTGCTATAGTCACACTAGTGCAAAGACATTTGCAGAGCGCGTCTGCCTGCATTGAACACTCCAACTCCTTATAACTAAGCCATTATACTAGCAAACACTCAGTGTACCTAGTGGCATCCTATACGTGGCTATTGGACTTTGCTATAGTCACACTAGTGCAAAGACATTTGCAGAGCGCGTCTGCCTGCATTGCACACTCCAACTCATTATCACTAAGCCATTATACTAGCAAACACTCAGTGTACCTAGTGGCATCCTATACGTGGCTATTGGACTTTGCTATAGTCACACTAGTGCAAAGACATTTGCAGAGCGCGTCTGCCTGCATTGCACACTCCAACTCATTATAACTAAGCCATTATACTAGCAAACACTCAGTGTACCTAGTGGCATCCTATACGTGGCTATTGGACTTTGCTATAGTCACACTAGTGCAAAGACATTTGCAGAGCGTGTCTGCCTGCATTGCACACTCCAACTCATTATAACTAAGCCATTATACTAGCAAACACTCAGTGTACCTAGTGGCATCCTATACGTGGCTATTGGACTTTGCTATAGTCACACTAGTGCAAAGACATTTGCAGAGCGCGTCTGCCTGCATTGCACACTCCAACTCCTTATAACTAAGCCATTATACTAGCAAACACTCAGTGTACCTAGTGGCATCCTATACGTGGCTATTGGACTTTGCTATAGTCACACTAGTGCAAAGACATTTGCAGAGCGCGTCTGCCTGCATTGCACACTCCAACTCATTATAACTAAGCCATTATACTAGCAAACACTCAGTGTACCTAGTGGCATCCTATACGTGGCTATTGGACTTTGCTATAGTCACACTAGTGCAAAGACATTTGCAGAGCGCGTCTGCCTGCATTGCACACTCCAACTCATTATAACTAAGCCATTATACTAGCAAACACTCAGTGTACCTAGGGGCATCCTATACGTGGCTATTGGACTTTGCTATAGTCACACTAGTGCAAAGACATTTGCAGAGCGCGTCTGCCTGCATTGCACACTCCAACTCCTTATAACTAAGCCATTATACTAGCAAACACTCAGTGTACCTAGTGGCATCCTATACGTGGCTATTGGACTTTGCTATAGTCACACTAGTGCAAAGACATTTGCAGAGCGCGTCTGCCTGCATTGCACACTCCAACTCCTTATAACTAAGCCATTATACTAGCAAACACTCAGTGTACCTAGTGGCATCCTATACGTGGCTATTGGACTTTGCTATAGTCACACTAGTGCAAAGACATTTGCAGAGCGCGTCTACCTGCATTGCACACTCCAACTCCTTATAACTAAGCCATTATACTAGCAAACACTCAGTGTACCTAGTGGCATCCTATACGTGGCTATTGGACTTTGCTATAGTCACACTAGTGCAAAGACATTTGCAGAGCGCGTCTGCCTGCATTGCACACTCCAACTCCTTATAACTAAGCCATTATACTAGCAAACACTCAGTGTACCTAGTGGCATCCTATACGTGGCTATTGGGCTTTGCTATAGTCACACTAGTGCAAAGACATTTGCAGAGCGCGTCTGCCTGCATTGCACACTCCAACTCATTATAACTAAGCCATTATACTAGCAAACACTCAGTGTACCTAGTGGCATCCTATACGTGGCTATTGGACTTTGCTATAGTCACACTAGTGCAAAGACATTTGCAGAGCGCGTCTGCCTGCATTGCACACTCCAACTCCTTATAACTAAGCCATTATACTAGCAAACACTCAGTGTACCTAGTGGATCCTATACGTGGCTATTGGACTTTGCTATAGTCACACTAGTGCAAAGACATTTGTAGAGCGCGTCTGCCTGCATTGCACACTCCAACTCATTATAACTAAGCCATTATACTAGCAAACACTCAGTGTACCTAGTGGCATCCTATACGTGGCTATTGGACTTTGCTATAGTCACACTAGTGCAAAGACATTTGCAGAGCGCGTCTGCCTGCATTGCACACTCCAACTCATTATAACTAAGCCATTATACTAGCAAACACTCAGTGTACCTAGTGGCATCCTATACGTGGCTATTGGACTTTGCTATAGTCACACTAGTGCAAAGACATTTGCAGAGCGCCTCTGCCTGCATTGCACACTCCAACTCCTTATAACTAAGCCATTATACTAGCAAACACTCAGTGTACCTAGTGGCATCCTATACGTGGCTATTGGACTTTGCTATAGTCACACTAGTGCAAAGACATTTGCAGAGCGCGTCTGCCTGCATTGCACACTCCAACTCCTTATAACTAAGCCATTATACTAGCAAACACTCAGTGTACCTAGTGGCATCCTATACGTGGCTATTGGACTTTGCTATAGTCACACTAGTGCAAAGACATTTGCAGAGCGCGTCTGCCTGCATTGCACACTCCAACTCCTTATAACTAAGCCATTATACTAGCAAACACTCAGTGTACCTAGTGGCATCCTATACGTGGCTATTGGACTTTGCTATAGTCACACTAGTGCAAAGACATTTGCAGAGCGCATCTGCCTGCGTTGCACACTCCAACTCATTATAACTAAGCCATTATACTAGCAAACACTCAGTGTACCTAGTGGCATCCTATACGTGGCTATTGGACTTTGCTATAGTCACACTAGTGCAAAGACATTTGCAGAGCGCGTCTGCCTGCATTGCACACTCCAACTCATTATAACTAAGCCATTATACTAGCAAACACTCAGTGTACCTAGTGGCATCCTATACGTGGCTATTGGACTTTGCTATAGTCACACTAGTGCAAAGACATTTGCAGAGCGCGTCTGCCTGCATTGCACACTCCAACTCCTTATAACTAAGCCATAATACTAGCAAACACTCAGTGTACCTAGTGGCATCCTATACGTGGCTATTGGACTTTGCTATAGTCACACTAGTGCAAAGACATTTGCAGAGCCCGTCTGCCTGCATTGCACACTCCAACTCATTATAACTAAGCCATTATACTAGCAAACACTCAGTGTACCTAGTGGCATCTTATACGTGGCTATTGGACCTTGCTATAGTCACACTAGTGCAAAGATATTTGCAGAGCGCGTCTGCCTGCATTGCACACTCCAACTCATTATAACTAAGCCATTATACTAGCAAACACTCAGTGTACCTAGTGGCATCCTATACGTGGCTATTGGACTTTGCTATAGTCACACTAGTGCAAAGACATTTGCAGAGCGCGTCTGCCTGCATTGCACACTCCAACTCCTTATAACTAAGCCATTATACTAGCAAACACTCAGTGTACCTAGTGGCATCCTATACGTGGCTATTGGACTTTGCTATAGTCACACTAGTGCAAAGACATTTGCAGAGCGCGTCTGCCTGCATTGCACACTCCAACTCCTTATAACTAAGCCATTATACTAGCAAACACTCAGTGTACCTAGTGGCATCCTATACGTGGCTATTGGACTTTGCTATAGTCCCACTAGTGCAAAGACATTTGCAGCACCTCTACCTGCATTGCACACTCCAACTCCTTATAACTAAGCCATTATACTAGCAAACACTCAGTGTACCTAGTGGCATTCTATACTTGGCTATTGGACTTTGCTATAGTCACACTAGTGCAAAGACATTTGCAGCACCTCTACCTGCATTGCACACTCCAACTCCTTATAACTAAGCCATTATACTAGCAATTTTTGCTGCCAGTTTAAGGGCCGTAGTTGCATTGTCAGGGATATTTATTCTTTATTATTCTGCTGTTAATAAAGCTAGACCACCACTGCAATCTACACCACCTCTCAATTTTTACTACCACATTTTCAGTCCACAATCTTGTCGCAATCAACATGAGTGGCAAAATGACAGATGCTGGTGGAAAGGGGAAGAGGCGTGGTGGAAAAGGCAAAAAAGGTTTTGTCAGTGGGGAAGGTGGCAAAGCTCCATTATCATCTGCTGAAGATAGACCATCTACCAGCAAAAGTAAGATGTCTACTACTTACCGTGGACAAACCGATGTGCTCCCTTTTTTACGGACACGAACAAGAGGAACAAAGGTAGATGATGGGCAAAAAAGGAAAATGCTTGAATGGATCTCAAGTGGTCCAACAAGTGCCCTCTCAGCCACTTCAAGTACCGCATCCAAAAAACACCAGTCCTCTGAGTTGTCATCCCAATCAAACTTGATTTCTCCCAGCTCTGAAGTCTCCATCAGCCCTGCACAGTATGATGGAACTGAGATGGCTGAGTCTGCAGAGCTGTTCAGTCACACTATAGCCTGGGAATCAGAGGTCTGCTCCCAAGCTACAGTGAGTACAGAACAGGAAATGGTCTGCAGTGATGCCCAGAACCTTTGTGACTCTGATTCAGGCCGTGAGGACCAAGTTTCTGAGCATAATGTTGACCCTTTGTCACAAACTGTAACACCTGTGGTTATAAACAATGAGGAACATACTGATGAAGATGAGACGCAGATACCCGATTGGGATGACAACTTAAATATTCGGTCAGGGCAAGAAGAGGCTCGGTCTGAGGGGGAGGGGAGTGCAAACACAACAATTGATGATGAAGTTCTAGATCCCACCTACTGTCAACCCCCAGTCAGGCACTCGAGGAGGTCAACAGAGGCGGTGGAGGAGGATGCAACCGACGACGAAGTTACCTTGCACCTTCCTGGACAGAGTCGGAGCACTGGTAGCACGTCTACAACTGCATCCTCAGCCACCACTCTGCCTATGAGCATTATTCGGGGTGGATCAACAGGTCGCATGGCCTCTAAGCCTTGCCTAGCCTGGTCCTTTTTTGACATAGAAAAAGATCGCCCAAATTATGTGATATGTAAACTTTGTCATGATTCTCTTAGTAGAGGTCAAAACCTCAGCAGTTTGACAACTTCTTCCATGAATCGTCACATGAATAAATATCATAGGTCCCTGTGGGAAGCTCACCGTGCTGCAATGCGGCCTAGCGGAGCGAACCATCCACCGCCTGCCCCTTCCAGTGCATCCGCGCGCTCTTCATCTTCTAGGACTGTGGGGACAGCTGTCACACCTGTTTTTCCACCCACAACTTCCACCACTGTAACCACAACAGGCAGTTTGCTTGGTAGGTCGGCAGTTGTTTTGGAAGGGGAAACAAGTGAGTGTGTACAGCTCTCTCAGACATCGATAGCACCAACTTTGGATGAAGGCAACATCATGTCTCCGCCTGCACTTTCCTCACAAACCTGCATTTTTCCAGGGACACCCTACTCAACACCGTCTACTACACACAGCAGCCAGATCTCTGTCCCTCAGATGTGGACAAATAAAAGGCCATTTCCTGCGACCCATGACAAAGCTAAGAGGTTGACTCTATCCCTCTGTAAGCTGTTGGCTACAGAAATGCTGCCTTTCCGCCTAGTGGACACACAGGATTTTAGAGACCTTATGTCTGTCGCTGTGCCCCAGTACCAGATGCCTAGTCGCCACTACTTTTCTAAGAAAGGTGTGCCCGCGCTACACCAGCATGTCGCACACAACATCACCGCTTCATTGAGAAACTCTGTGTGTGAACGGGTGCATTTCACCACCGATACTTGGACCAGTAAGCATGGACAGGGACGTTACATGTCGCTGACTGGGCACTGGGTAACTATGGTGATAGATGGTGAAGGGTCTGCTGCACAAGTCTTGCCGTCCCCACGACTTGTGTGTCAATCCTCTGTCTGTCCAAGTTCCGCCACTGCTTCTGCATCCTCCACCTCATCTGGGTCCTCCACCTCCGCCCCAAGCCTGCCTGGTCAGGCCACCAGCGTTCTCACTGCGCAGAAGGAATCACGCACCCCTCATTACTATGCTGGCAGCAGAGCGCAACGGCATCAGGCGGTCTTTAGCTTGACATGTCTTGGGAATAAGAGTCACACAGCTGAGGAGTTGTGGTCAGCTCTGCGGTCCGAGTTTAATAAATGGTTGTCTCCACTCAACCTGCAGCCTGGTAAGGCCATGTGCGACAATGCTGCAAACTTGGGTGCGGCCTTTCGCCTGGGCAAGGTGACACACGTACCTTGTATGGCTCACGTGTTGAACCTTGTCGTGCAGCAATTTTTAACACAGTATCCCGGCCTAGATGGCCTTCTGAACAGGGCACGAAAACTGTCTGCTCACTTCCGCCGTTCAAGCGCCGCAGCTGAGCGACTTGCATCGCTCCAGAAGTCTTTCGGCCTGCCGGTTCATCGCCTGAAATGCGATGTGGCGACACGCTGGAATTCAACTCTCCACATGTTACAGCGACTGTGGCAGCACCGCCGTGCCCTGGTGCAATACGTCATGACGTATAGCCTGGGCCAACGAGATGCAGAGGTGGGGCAGATCACCCTGATGGAGTGGTCTCAGATCAAGGACCTATGCACCCTTCTGCACAGTTTCGACATGGCAACGAATATGTTTAGCGCTGACAATGCCATTATCAGCATGACAATTCCAGTCATTTACATGCTGGAGCACACACTAAACACTATTCGGAGTCAGGGGGTGGGACAACAGGAAGGGGAGGAACTACAGGAGGATTCATATGCGCAAGGGACAACAACATCACCAAGGTCCAGACGTTCATCATCACCAACGCGGCAGGCATGGGACCATGGGGGACAGGGATCAACAAGGGCGCATAGTAGCAGGCGAAATGTTGAGGGAGGTGCAGGAGAACATGAAGAAATGGAGGACGAACTGTCCATAGACATGGAAGACTCAGCGGATGAGGGAGACCTTGGTCAAATTTCAGTTGAAAGAGGTTGGGGGGAGATGTCAGTGGAAGAAAGAACGGTTAGCACCTCTATGCCACAAACACAGCGTGGACTTGGTCCGCATGGCTGCGCAAGACACATGAGTGCCTTCTTGTTGCACTACCTCCAACATGACCCTCGTATTGTCAAAATTAGAAGTGATGATGACTACTGGCTTGCCACACTATTAGATCCCCGGTACAAGTCCAAATTTTGTGACATAATTCCAGCCATAGAAAGGGACGCACGTATGCAAGAGTATCAGCAGAAGCTGTTACTCGATCTTAGATCCGCTTTTCCACCAAACAACCGTGCAGGTGCAGGGAGGGAATCTCCCAATTGTAACTTGACAAACATGGGACGGTCTCGTCATCTTCAACAGTCTACACGTACCAGTAGGACCGTATCTGGTGCTGGTAACAGCAATTTTATGGAATCTTTTCATAATTTTTTTAGACCCTCCTTTGCAAGGCCACCAGAGACAACAAGTCTGACACATAGTCAACGGCTGGAGAGGATAATACAGGAGTATCTCCAAATGAACATCGATGCCATGACTTTGCAAATGGAGCCTTGCTCCTTTTGGGCTTCAAACCTCGAAAAATGGCCAGAGCTCTCAACTTACGCCTTGGAGATTTTGTCGTGTCCAGCTGCCAGCGTTGTCTCTGAACGTGTCTTCAGTGCTGCAGGGTGTGTGCTGACAGATAAGTGCATGCGTCTGTCCAGTGACAATGTGGACAGACTGACGTTCATCAAAATGAACAAGTCATGGATCCAGAAGGAATTTACAACCCCTGTGTCATCCTGGGGAGAGTAAATGCTTGTGGATTTGGAATGTGCTTGATGCAAATCTAGCTGTGAAGTGTACAACTAGGGCACAAGTGCTGCCACTGAATGGGTGGGTGTGTGTGGGGCACAATTTTTGGAAAAAAAGGGAGACTCCACTTGGAGTAACCCTTGCTTACATAGTTTTTAAAAGAAGCCAAGATGAACAAGTCATGGTTCAGCAAAGACTTTATCTACCTACCCCGGTGTCATGCTGGGGACGGTTAATTATGGCGTATTTTTGAATGTGCTTGATGCAAATCAAAACATCCTGTTTGCAACTAGGGCCCAAGTGCTGCCACTGATGGGGTGGGTGTCTGGGTGGCCCAATTTTTGGAAAAAAGGGAGACTCCGCTTGGAGTAACCCTTGCTTGCTGTGTTTTTAAAAGAAGCCAAGATGAACAGAGCTGGGATCAGGAAAGACTTTGCTACCTACCCTGGTGTCATCCTGGGGACGGTTAATTATGGCGTATTTTTGAATGTGCTTGATGCAAATCTAGCTGTGAAGTGTACAACTAGGGCACAAGTGCTGCCACTGAATGGGTGGGTGTGTGTGGGGCACAATTTTTGGAAAAAAAGGGAGACTCCGCTTGGAGTAACCCTTGCTTGCTGTGTTTTTAAAAGAAGCCAAGATGAACAGAGCTGGGATCAGGAAAGACTTTGCTACCTACCCTGGTGTCATCCTGGGGACGGTTAATTATGGCGTATTTTTGAATGTGCTTGATGCAAATCAAAACATCCTGTTTGCAACTAGGGCCCAAGTGCTGCCACTGATGGGGTGGGTGTCTGTGTGGCCCAATTTTTGGAAAAAAGGGCGACTCCGCTTGGAGTAACCCTTGCCTGCTGTGTTTTTAAAAGAAGCCAAGATGAACAGAGCTGGGATCAGGAAAGACTTTGCTACCTACCCTGGTGTCATCCTGGGGACGGTTAATTATGGCGTATTTTTGAATGTGCTTGATGCAAATCAAAACATCCTGTTTGCAACTAGGGCCCAAGTGCTGCCACTGATGGGGTGAGTGTCTGTGTGGCCCAATTTTTGGAAAAAAGGGAGACTCCGCTTGGAGTCACCTTGCGGTGTTTTACATGACTTTAGAAGGGCGTGCCATGCCTATATCTGTGTCTCCTCCTCTTTTTCCTTGTCCAGCTCTTTTGTTTTTGCATAAGTATATGTCCTTGTCACTTTCCCATGTGTTTGTGTTGTGTTGTGAGTTGTTTGTGACCTTTTGGACACCTTTGAGGGTGTTTTCTAGGTGTTTTTCTGTGTTTGTGATTGTCTGCCATTGTTTCCTATGCAGTTCGAGTTCGGTTCGTCGAACGTTCGACGAGCCGAACTCGAACGGAACCTCCGTTCGGCGAACCGGCCTCGAGCCGAACCGGGACCGGTTCGCTCATCTCTAATCAGGACATCAGCGTTAAAACGTCAGCGCTGCAGACCGACCCAGGCCTGGACAAAGCATAGCAGAGGTAGGCAACTGTAGGGCGCTACCTCTTATCACATAGGGTGGGGGAATCAATTTGGGAGATTATAGAAAAAGATATTTTGACAGCCATGGCATTAAGCGTAGCTGACATTTCTACCTCTACCAGTCAGATAACCGTAGTCGATACCTGACTAATAAATAATACTGCCATATTCTGTCAACCAAGAAAGCCTGCTGCTGTACCATGTGTAGTGTTCCACTGTGCATTTAGCATTGATATGCAAGCACGCCAGTGAGCACTAAGCATGAGTTACAAGTAGGGATGAGTGAACTGGTTAACACCAAACACTAAATGTCTGGGTCCAAGACACAAACAGATTTATACCTGTATGTCCAGTTCCTGTGTCATTCGAATAAAGCTTGGTGAAAGGTTGCAGAGCAGCCAATCCCCAAGCTTTTCTGGTTTGGGCAAAGAATAAAAAAAATGACTTGTGGTTCCCATCCTATTTTGATAGGAAATGCAGGTAAAACAGCTACAGGCTGCAACCTTTAACATTAAGCCTTAGCATGGCTGGATAGCAAAATAAAGGGGAACCTATGCTTTTTTTTTATTTAAATATTTAAAAAAAACGGTGTAGACTCTGCCCCATTTTTTTTCCCGGTGTTTTAATTTTATTTCTTTTCACTTGCAGTAGTTAGTAATGGGGTTGCTATAGATTCTTTTCATTACTAATTCAGGGCTTGATACTGCCATTTTTTGACAAATCACAACTGTCATTAACCCATTTTATTACCCCAATTGCCCCCACACCAGGGCACTGGGGATGAGCCAGGTAAAGCACCAGGATTAGCACATCTAATATGATGTGCCAATTCCAGGCAGCTGTGGGGTTGTATTTAAGCTGGGGGGGTGGGGGGGGGCCCAATCGCTATACAACTGCTGCAATGACACCCATCGGATCGGTCAGATTTGCCTGAAGCTCGGGAGCCATTGAAAAGGTGTCTTGGGGCTATATGGGGAGGGGATCAGGACATAATTACAAATTTTCACAATGCAGCACAGGTGCTGACTAAGGTGGTGATATTAGCTTTGTGTTGTGTTGTGAGTTGTTTGTCACCTTTTGGACACCTTTGAGGGTGTTTTCTAGGTGTTTTTATGTGTTTGTGATTGCCTCCCATTGTTTCCTATGCGGTTCGAGTAGTTCACCGAACGCGAACCAGACCTCAGTTCGGCGAACCGAACTCGAGCCGAACCACGACCGGTTCGCTCATCTCTACTCAGGACTAATGAATACCCCCTTTAAATATAATTAAAATGCATATAGTTGCCACCCATTTAGTTGCTACAACGAGGCCTGAAACGCAAAAACCCCAATTACGGAACCCAGGGAGAATAATTATCGATGCACCCCGGGGGTTGTGTTGAACGAGTGCATGATTTTATCTGTCCCTTCCGTGATTGTGCATATAGATACTAATTATATCCTGGTGCTGGAGCGCACACTGGGGCGCATTGAGAGGTGCATCGCGCATGACAGCCACTTCTGTAATTAAACAGGAGGAGTCACCTGATCCAAGTCCTGTGGAACGCACGCTGAACCGCAAACCGGAAGTGTACATAGTGCTAATGCACATACAGTATCATCCTCTACTGCTAAACATGCAGGAGGAGCCAGGAATCACATGATCGAGCCATGAGGTGTAATTTAAGCTGCAACCAAAGAATAAACAAATAACTATACAGCATAGTAAAATGGTAATTAACGCTGCAAGTATTCATATACCCTGTAGCTAAAGGATTATAAACCTATAATATAGTGCTGTAAAAAAGGGAGGAGGAGAGAAAGGTAGGGGATAGTTACCCAAACATATAAATTATATAGACCTTTCATATAATAGAATAAGGAGGACCCTCATAGCTGATTGGATAGATACCTGTCCTAAAATGATAGGTCATACAAAAAGGACCTCTATTAAGGTTTTTTTTTTACCCACCAAAACTACAGATATTGGACGATGGCAAGTGTATCACAGAAGACCAAGGACAGAAAAAAAGAGGGGGTTGGAAAGGGTGAGGAGAATGAATAATAAAAAGATACCAATTACAAAAATGGATGTGGACAAGGCAATGTACGACAGACCATCACCAAAAGGACCCGAAAAATACTAATGAGTCCCTAATAACATCCTAAACTGTTACCTACTTAACAACAGAGTGTAACAACACCATAAAGTACCGGGTGCCCCCGTTCAATGGCGGCTTACCCTGGAGTCCTTACAAGGCCCTAACTGCTACAAAAAGCATCCAAAAGTGAGGGTCTCATTGAGACCCAATGGTGATTGTCAGTGGCGTAACTAGAGTTTGATGGGCCCTGGTGCAAAATTTGGACCGGGGCCCCCCCTCCACATACACTGACACTTAGGGGGGCTTTGCACGTTGCGACATCGCTACTGCGATATCGTCGGGGTCAAATCGAAAGTGACGCACATCCGGCGCCAGTAACGACGTCGCAACGTGTAAAGCCTAGATGCACTGATAAACGATCGCAAAAGCGTTGAAAATGGGTGATCTGTGTAGTGTTGGTCATTTCCATAATTTTGCTCCAGCGACAGGTACGATGTTCTTTCTCGTTCCTGCAGCAGCACAGATCGCTGTGTATGAAGCCGCAGGAGCGAGGAACATCTCCTACCTGCGTCCAGCAGCTATGCGGAAGGAAGGAGGTGGGCGGGATGTTTACGTCCCGCTCATCTCCGCCCCTCCACTTCTATTGGCCGCCTGCCGTGTGTCGTCGCTGTGACGCCACATGATCTGCCCCCTTAGGAAGGAGGCGGGTCGCCGTCCAGAGCGACGTCGCAGGGCAGGTAAGTGCGTGTGAAGCTGCCATAGCGATAATGTTCATTACGGCAGCTATCACAAGTTATCGCATGTGCGACGGGGGCAGAGAGTATCGCGCTCGGCATCGCTATCATCAGCTAGCGATGTCGCAGCGTGCAAAGTACCCCTTAGGGTACGGGATAATGACACTGACATTCGGGGTACGGGATAATGGCGCTGACATTTGACTCTTACCCTCAGCACCCAGGTTTCCCATGATCTGAAATCCCTCTAAATCCCTCTATCTGCACACAGCTTTCCCATGTTCTGATATCCAACTTGTCCTTGGCACCCAGCTTTCCCATGCTCTGCTATACTTCATTCCCTCAGCACCCAGATTTCTCATATCATAGCATGGGAAAGCTGGGTGCTGAGAGATGTACAGCAGAGCATGGGAAAGCTGGGTGCTGAGGGAAAGAGCCTTTCTCTGACGCCTCATTGGGGGACATAGGACCATGGGACACAGGACCATGGGTGTTATTGCTGCCTATCCATAGGAGGACACTAAGTAGATGCAAAAGCATAGCTCCTCCTCTGCAGTATACACCCCCTGGCCGGGCCAGGCAACCCCAGTTTTAGTTTAGTGTCTGTAGGAGACACTTCCTTTCAAGGTTTGTTATTTTTTGAGGGCGACGGTTTCTTTTTGGGACCGATCTCCCACTACTATCAACGGGCGGGAACGTGGAGTGTTGCCTCCACGTACCCCCACCTGCGACGCTGGATCCTGGGCTGGACGACAGGTTCCACAGACACCGATTTTCCAAAGCCCAGGGTAGAGGCCTGTGCCCCTATAGCCCAATTCCTCAGCCCCTCTTTGCAGGCTCTGAGTTGAATATGGCACCAATTCCTCAGCCCCTCTTTCCAGGCTCTGAGTTGAATATGGCACCGTTGTGACCGGACACAGCAAGCTGACTCTGCTATTTCACTGCCTGGACGGAAGCAGTGTCTAAGGTGAGATCCCCCCTGACTGGTTTCCCAGACAAAGGGAGAAAAGACGGTGCAAAGAAGGCTACCAGGATTGCAAACTGTCAGAAGCTTGAATTTACAGTATTTATTATGAGAAAGTCCTTTGCTATTGCAAGGAAGAGAGCCCAGGGATCTTGAACACACAGTGTTAACTTTTCTGTAGCTTGCTGGCTGGAGGAGGGGGAAGTCACTCCTGTTTGCAAAAGTCCTGCACAGATAATTTCCTGGTGGCAGGGGGAGGGCACAGAGCTTAGGGACTCACGCTGTTTATTAGCTCTGTTTATTTGCTTAAAGCCGGCTGATAACCACCAGTGACAAGCTGTGTGCTGACTGGAGGGAGAGGGAGGAAAACTATCAGAAGCTCCCTTCCCGCAGTTTTTACTACCCACAGCAGGGGGGGGCACACTGACTCTTTTAGCACTAAGCCCTGCCCCCCAGAAAGCGTGCGAGATCTCCATAGAGCTTAATCCTTCTTGAGGACAGGGCCATCGACTAATTCTGGTGAGGTGCTTGCTTCACTTGTAGCTCTGCTGACCATTGCTCCCCCTCCTGGCATACTCCTATTAGGAACATACAGAACTCTAAGGGCACTAAGAGGGCTAAAGCCCACATAGTCTATTATTCAGCCTGCACTGCCTGCCACGCTGAGCTACCACGTAAACACACCTCTTCTCTTTGTGAGTCCTGTGCCCCTATAGCCCCCCAAGACCCCCCTGCCACCACCGCCGCAACCGTCAGCCCAGAGCCTAGGGCTCCCAGCCCACCGGAATGGGCACAGTTTCTGTCCCAATCCATGGAAAAACTGTCACAAAACCTGGTGCTGGCTATGCAATGTCGTCCTCCACACCCTTCTGGGTCCCTGGACGGAACGCAGCCTGAGGATACCCCTATGGAGGATCCTTCTGAGGTAATCCGGGCACATGCTTCACCGGTTGCAGGGATCAGGAAAAGAGCACACGGCCGGGTGTCTCCAGTGGGCTCTCCCTCGGGAGCACACAGGGCAGGCTCTTCCACACGCTCCACGGCTTCTGAAGAGCTGGAGGAGGGATAATGCTGTTTATTCCAAGAGTATTCCTCGGTTTCAGTATCGCCAGATGATCAAACTGCAATAGACTCCCTTATAGCAGCAATCAACCAAACTCTGCATGTGGAGGATCCCCCATCCATTACCACTGACCATGCGGTCTCCTTTTAAGAGGGCAAGGAAACCCCAAAAGGTTTTCGCTGATCACCCAGAGTTTCAGGATATCCTCACAAAGCAAAGGGAGAAGCCTGACAGGCGCTTCGGTAACCGAAAACTCATGGAGTCCCGGTACCCTTTTGCCTCACCTGCCCCTAAGGGCTGGGCTGATCCGCCCTCGGTCGACGCCCCGGTCTCCCGCCTTACCACAAAGACGCTCCTGTCTTTACCCGATGGTTCCTCCATCAAGGACCCGACAGACAGACAGGTGGAGCACCTCGCCCGCTCTGCTTTTGAGGCTGCGGGTTCCTCCCTCTCGCCCTCTTTTGCCTCTGTGTGGGTCGCAAAGGCGATCTCGGTCTGGGCAGAATCCCTTAACACTTCGCTTGAGGAATCCCAGTTCACTCATACCTTCACAGAGGTAACAGCTCAAATTGCTGCTGCGGCGGAGTACCTCATCCAGGCCTCCATGGACACGGCTACCTGCGCAGCGTTTGCCGCCTCAAATACCATAGCCATCCGTAGAGCTCTCTGGCTCCGACAATGGAGAGCGGACTCTGCCTCCAAGAAGTCTCTCACGGGCCTTCCCTTTTTTCCAGACCGATTGTTTGGCGAACGTCTGGACAAGCTCATTTCTGACGCCACGGGAAGAAGGAGTACTTCCCTCCCCCAGCTAAAGTCCAGGACGTCCTTCACCAGACGTCCACAGTCCTCATTCCGCTCCTTTCGGAACTCATTTGGTTGGTCGACATCCCGTGCTGTCCCCGCCACCAGCCGCGGACTAGGCAGAGACCGACCTTCTCAGCTCTCCCCGAAACCCACTTCGTCATGGCAGCCTAGACCGAAACAGTCCAGAACTAGGGAGACTCGGCCACGACGTTTTCCCCCCTCATGACTCCTTCAGCTCCCCGGAAGACACACTCATTGTAGGAGGTCGACTGCGGTTTTTTCAACACATCTGGGCTGCCGCCTCAGACGACAAATGGGTGCGAGACCTTGTGTCTTCCGGTTACCACATAGAATTTCGGGCCCGACCCCCGAGTCAGTTCTTTCTCTCAAACCCCCCCAAAGACTCGAAAATGACGCAAAGCTTTTTTCTCAGCAATCCACTAGCTCCAAACAGCAGGAGTGATAATACCTGTCCCAGACGACGAGAAGTTCGGGGGTTTTTACACAAACCTCTTTGTGGTCCCCAAAAAGGATGGGTCAGTTCGACCCATCCTGGACCTCAAACACCTAAACAAACGTGCACGTACGGAGATTCAGAATGGAGTCCCTAAGGTCCATTATTGCATCCATGGCCGAAGGGGAATTCCTCGCCTCCATAGACATCAAGGATGCGTACCTGCACATACCCATCGTCCCAGATCACCAAAAGTTCCTCCGCTTCGCAATTCAGGATTCCCTCTTTCAATTCGTAGCTCTACCCTTCGGCCTTGCCACCGCACCAAGGGTCTTCACCAAAGTCATGGCGGCCGCCACGAGCGTCCTTCACGCCAGGGGAGTAGTCGTTCTCCCTTACTTGGACGACCTCCTCATCAAGGCCCCCTCCTTCCGCGACTGCTCAACCAGCGTACAGATCACCGCGGACACCCTATCCCGCTTAGGGTGGCTACTGAATCTAGACAAATCATCCCCGGTCCCATCACGATCCATCACCTTCCTGGGCATGTCCCTGGACACCCGTCGGGGCTTGATCCTTCTCCCTCAGGACAAGGCGATCGCTCTTCAACGAGCGGTACGCTGCCTTCTACGTCCTCCGTCTCGCTCCATTCGATTCAGCATGAAAGTGCTCGGCAGGATGGTGGCGGCTATGGAAGCAGTACCCTTTGCTCAACTGCACCTCCGCTCACTACAGCTAGCCATTCTAGCGGGCTGGGACAAGAGCCCCTTCTCTCTGGACAGACCTCTTCACCTGACGCCTTCAGTCAGGTACGCACTCCGCTGGTGGCTTCGGTCCTCATCCCTATCGAAGGGGAGATCTTTTCTCCCAGTGAACTGGCTGGTCCTGACCACGGACGCCCCAGGAGTCTTTCCTACCCATAAACATCCTGGAACTCCGCGCGATCTTCCTCGCGCTCAGAGCGTTCTGCCCTCTGCTAGCGGGTCGTCAGATTCGACTCCAATCGGACAATGCGACAGCTGTAGCCTATATCTCACAGGAAAGCAGCTTATCTCGAGGCCTACAAGATCCTCAGCTGGGCCGAATCGACGGGATCAGTGATATCAGCGGTACACATACCGGGGGTAGAGAACTGGGCAGCAGACTTTCTAAGTCGCCAAGGCCAGGCCGCCGGAGAATGGTCTCGCCACCCAGATGTATTTCTACACATCTGCACTCGCTGGGGCACACCAGACGTGGACCTAATGGCCTCAAGGTTGAATGCAAAGGTACCCGCGTTCATAGCCAAGTCACGCGACCCGCAGTCCATCGGCGCGGATGCTCTAGTCTGCTCCTGGCACCACTTCCACCTGCCTTATATATTTCCACCTCTACCCCTGCTGCCGCGGGTAATCAGGAAGATCAAGGCAGAGGGAGTCCCGGTGATACTGATAGCACCGGACTGGCCCAGGTGCTCCTGGTACGCCGAATTAGTACAAATGCTCACAGACGCACCGTGGCGCCTTCCAGACATCCCAGACTTGCTTACCCAAGGGCCCATTTCCCATCAGAACTTCAGAGCCCTGAAGCGGACGGCATGGCCATTGAGACCTGGGTGTTGTGAATGTTAGTTATGTTTTGGCTGCTGGGAGGCTCCCTCTGGTGGCCAGGAATGGTTTGGACTTGGATCAGGTGTGTTGTGCAATGGGTGTTTCCTTTGCTAACTCTCTGCTTATTTAAATCCTGGTCTGATTGCAGGCTGTTGCCGGATGTCAGTTGTTCTTTGTATCTCCAGCCTGCTTCATCCTGCTCTACACCACATCTACTCCAGATAAGTGCTTGCTCTTTATTTATTGTCTGGTTCTTTTGCTTATCTGGGTTTGTCATTTGCTGTGGTTGTTTTCAGTTTATTTGCTTGCAGGGATTTTTCCCCTCAGTGGTTTGTTGGGGAACTCCCTGCAGTTCTGTGTGGAGTATAGCTCCTTTGGGTCCATGTGTTTGTGGCTTGTTGAATTTGTTATGATTCTTGTTTTCTGTTCATTGGTATGACAAGGGCACCTGGTATAGGACGGAGTTCAGATCGTGCGATCTGAGGGCCTTTTTGTACTATCAGGAAGTTGGTATTTTGCAGGGTTTTTCTCTGGCCACCATCAGTCCCTTTCCTGTCCTTTCCTATTTTAGTCAGCGGGGGCCTCACCTTTTGCTAATCCTGTCATCTACCTGTGTATTGTGTTTTTCCTATATCACCGCAGTCTTTGAATGTGGGGGGCTTGCTATTCTTGTCTATTTTCTGAGGCAGAGAGTTATTCATCTTTCCTACCTTTAGGATAGTTAGTTCTCCGGCTGGGTTCGCGGTGCACAGGATGTTAGTTCACCCCTCAGCTACTTCTAGTGATGGTTAGTAAGGGGATGGCGGCCAGATTAGTTGTCAATGCTCTTGTCACCTTTTGCCAATGATTTGTGGTGGTCTTCCATGGTTCTGGATCATAACAGTACACCCGGCCAACAAATTTAAAGGGCACTCTTAAGAAGGAAAAAAAAAAAATAAAATAAAAGCTGCTGAGAAAATTTTTTTGTTTTTTTTTTGGTGTTTTTCCTTTTCTTCTTTGGGTTCTGTGGAAGATTTCTTTTGTCTAGCATGGATGAATTAGAGGAGCGTGTTGCTCATCTTGATGCTAAGGTTCATCGTATAGAGTCTTATCTTGCACAGACTTCCCTTGCAGAGCCTAAGATTCCTGTTCCTGAATTTTTTTTGGGAGATAGGTCGAGATTTTTGAGCTTCAAAAATAATTGTAAATTATTTTTTGACCTGTGCCCTAAGTCCTCAGGGAATCCCATACAGCAGGTTAAGATTGTCATCTCCTTGCTGCGTGGTGACCCTCAGGACTAGGCCTTCTCTTTAGCGTCTGATGATCCGATTCTCAGTGATGTGGACTCCTTTTTTCAGGCCTTGGGTTTATTATATTACGAACCCAATATTGTGGACCAAGCAGAAAAGGTCTTGTTGTCCTTAACTCAGGGTTTGGATTCTGCAGAAACGTTTTGTCAGAAATTTCAAAAGTGGGCGGTCCTTACCAAATGGAATGATGATGCGCTTGCGGCTCTTCTTCGGAAGGGTATTGCCGATGCTGTGAAGGATGTAATGGTAGGATTTCCCATCCCTTCTGGTCTTGATGCCTCTATGACCTTGGCCATTCAGATTGATAGGCATTTACGTGAGCGCAGGAAGATACCTGCTGGTTTTGTGCCTGTGGAACAGCCTTTGGAGCTTATGGAGTGTGATAGGGTCCTTTCTAATGCTAGTCGGCAGGGGTTCAGACGGAAGAATAGACTGTGCTTCTATTGTGGAGATGCTTCTCATAACATCTCTGTCTGCCCTAAACGTAAAAGGAGATTGGCTACTTCTGTTACTGTGGGTTCTTTGCAACCAAAGTTTCTTTTGTCTATCACATTGATTTGTTCATTGTCTTCCTTTTCTGCATTTGCCTTTGTGGACTCAGGGGCAGCGCTCAATTTGATGGATTTTGGGTTTGCTAGGGATTGTGGTTTCCCCATGGTTCCTTTGCAAACTCCTATTCCTTTAAGGGGCATTGATGCTACCCCTTTGGCAGAACATAAACCCCAATTTTGGACCCAGGTGCCTATGAGAGTTGCACCAGCGTATCAGGAAACTTGTACATTTTTAGTATTGCATAATCTACAGGATACCTTGGTACTGGGATTTCCGTGGTTGCAGACCCATAATCCGGTTCTTGACTGGAGATCCTTGTCGGTAGCTAGTTGGGGTTGTCAAGGTGTGCATCAGGACCTTTCCGTGTCATCCACGTCTGCTCAGGCAGTTGATGTTCCGGGGTTCTTGTCTGATTTCCGTGATGTATTTAATGACCAGGAATCTGATTCTCTGCCCCCACACCGGGACTGTGACTGTGCCATTGAGTTGGTGCCCGGTTGTAAATTTCCCAAGGGGCGGATTTTCAACTTGTCTGTGCCTGAACATGATGCCATGCGGTCATACATCAGGGAATCATTGGAGAAGGGGCACATTCGGCCCTCATCTTCTCCTTTGGGTGCCGGCTTCTTCTTTGTTGCTAAGAAAGATGGTTCGTTGAGGCCTTGTATTGATTACTGTCTTCTTAATAAAATTACGGTCAAATATCAGTACCCTTTGCCTCTGATGTCTGATCTGTTCTCTATAGTGAAAAGTGCCAAATGGTTTACGAAACTGGATCTCAAGGGTGCGTATAATCTCATCCGTATTAAGGAGGGTGATGAATGGAAGACGGCTTTTAATACTCCTGAGGGGCATTTTGAGTACCTAGTGATGCCTTTTGGGCTCACTAATGCACCCTCCGTCTTCCAGGCCTTCATGAATGATATTTTTCGGGACCTTATTGGTAAATTTTTGATTGTGTATTTGGATGACATCTTGATTTTTTCTCATGATTGGGACTCTCATGTTGGGCAAGAACGGGATGTTTTTCAGATACTTAAGGATAATGCACTGTACGTTAAGGGGTCAAAGTGCCTCTTTGGGGTGCAAAGGATTTCCTTTTTGGGCTTCATCCTGTCTCCCTCCGCTATCGAAATGGACCCGGTTAAGGTTCAGGCTATTTACGACTGGGTGCAACCAACTTCTCTAAAATCCCTGCAGCGGTTTTTGGGGTTTGCTAATTTTTACCGTAAATTTATAGCCAATTTTTCTGCCATGGTCAAACCTCTGACAGATTTCACAAAGAAGGGAGCTGATGCTGAGCATTGGACCCGTGAGGCAATTGTGGCCTTCCAGGAGCTTAAAAGCGTTTCACTTCTGCCCCAGTTCTGCAGCAACCTGATGTGTCTCGCCCATTTCAAGTTGAGATCGATGCCTCAGAGATCGGAGCAGGTGCTTTTCTGTCTCAACGAGACGCTACTTCGGGTAAACTTAAGCCCTGTACATTTTTCTCTCGGAAGTTTGCTCCTTCTGAACGGAATTATGATGTGTGGAACCGGGAATTATTGGCTATGAAGTGGGCATTTGAAGAGTGGAGGCATTGGTTAGAGAGGGCTAGGCATCAAGTTGTGGTGCTTACGGACCACAATAATCTCATCTATCTGGAATCGGCCAAGAGGTTGAATCCTCGGCAGGCTAGGTGGGCTTTGTTTTTTACCCGGTTTAATTTTGTGGTCTCTTTTTTGCCGGACACCAAGAATGTAAGGCCAATGCCCTTTCCAGGAGTTTCTGCGCTGACTCTTTGGAGGTTGTAGAACCGTCTACTATCCTGAATGATGGTGTAGTTTTCTCGGCTATTTCGCCTGATCTGCGGTTGGCACTGGCGGAATTTCAGGGGGATAAACCTGAGAGATGTCCTACAGGGAAACTGTTTGTCCCAGACCAATGGAGAGACCGAGTTGTCTCTGAGGTTGATTGCTCTGTTTTGGCGGGTCATCCTGGCATTTTTGGTACTCGGGATCTTGTGAGACGCTCTTTTTGGTGGCCTTCCCTGTCCCAAGATGTCCGTCGTTTTATGCAGTCGTCTGGAGTTTGTTCTAGGTCCAAGCCCTGTTGTTCACGTTTTAGTGGGCTATTATTGCCTTTGCCTGTACCTACGAAACCTTGGACGCACATCTCTATGGATTTTCTTTCAGAGCTTCCCATCTCTCAGAAAATGACTGTGATTTGGGTGATCTGTGACAGATTCTCCAAGATGGTCCACTTGGTTCCCCTATCTAAGTTGCTGTCTTCATCAGAATTGGTGCCTTTGTTTTTCCAACATGTTGTTCGTTTGCATGGTATTCCCGAAAACATTGTTTCTGACAGAGGGGTGCAGTTTGTATCCAGGTTTTGGAGGATTTTTTGCTCCAAATTGGGTGTTCAGCTGTCTTTCTCCTCGGCATTTCATCCTCAGACCAACAGTCAGACTGAAAGGGCTAACCAGACCCTGGAGACCTATTTATGGTGTTTTGTTTCTGCGGATCAGGATGACTGGGTTTCGTTTTTGCCTTTGGCTGAATTTGCCCTTAACAATAGAGCTAGCTCTACCACATTGGTGTCCCCCTTTTTCTGCAATTTTGGGTATCACCCTAAGTTCCTCTCAGGGCAGCTTGAGGCGTCTGACTGTCCGGGGGTGGATTCGGTGGTCAACAGAATGCAGCAGATTTGGGGGCAGGTAGTGGATAAATTGTTTCAGTCCCAAGAAACTGCCCAAAAGTTTGCCAAGCGGCGTCGGACTGTTGGTCCCCGGTTTAAAGTAGGGGACATGGTGTGGTTGTCCTCTAAAAATATTCCTATGAGAGTTCCATCTCCTAAATTTAAGCCCAGATTTATTGGACCTTATAAGATTTTGGAGATTATTAACCCTGTATCTTTCCGTTTGACTCTGCCTGCGTCATTTAAGATTCACAATGCCTTCCATAAGTCCTTGTTGAAGAAACATGTGGAGCCAGCAGTTCCTGCAGCAGCGCCTTCTGACCCTGTTTTGGTACAAGGGGATCTGGAGTATGAGGTTGAAAAAATTCTGGATTCCCGTCGCAGTAGGCGTCAGCTTCAGTACCTTGTGAAATGGAAGGGTTATGGGCAGGAGGATAACTCTTGGTCTGTGGCTTCTGACATTAATGCGGACAGGTTGGTTTGCGCCTTCCATCATGCTCATCCCGAGCGACCCGGTGGCGTGGGTGAGGGTTCGGTGACCCCTCCTCAAGGGGGGGGTACTGTTATGAATGTTAGTTATGTTTTGGCTGCTGGGAGGCTCCCCCTGGTGGCCAGGAATGGTTTGGACTTGGACCAGGTGTGTTGTGCAATGGGTGTTTCCTTTGCTAACTCTCTGCTTATTTAAATCCTGGTCTGATTGCAGGCTGTTGCCAGATGTCAGTTCTTTGTATCTCCAGCCTGCTTCATCCTGCTCTACACCACATCTACTCCAGATAAGTGCTTGCTCTTTATTTATTGTCTGGTTCTTTTGCTTCTCTGGGTTTGTCATTTGCTGTGGTTGTTTTCAGTTTATTTGCTTGCAGGGATTTTCCCCCTCAGTGGTTTGTTGGGGAACTCCCTGCAGTTCTGTGTGGAGTATAGCTCCTTTGGGTCCATGTGTTTGTGGCTTGTTGAATTTGTTATGATTCTTGTTTTCTGTTCATTGGTATGACAAGGGCACCTGGTATAGGACAGAGTTTAGATCGTGCGATCTGAGGGCCTTTTTGTACTATCAGGAAGTTAGTATTTTGCAGGGTTTTTCTCTGGCCACCATCAGTCCCTTTCCTGTCCTTTCCTATTTTAGTCAGCGGGGGCCTCACCTTTTGCTAATCCTGTCATCTACCTGTGTATTGTGTTTTTCCTATATCACCGCAGTCTTTGAATGTGGGGGGCTTGCTATTCTTGTCTATTTTCTGAGGCAGAGAGTTATTCATCTTTCCTACCTTTAGGATAGTTAGTTCTCCGGCTGGGTTCGTGGTGCACAGGATGTTAGTTCACCCCTCAGCTACTTCTAGTTGTGATGGTTAGTAAGGGGATGGCGGCCAGATTAGTTGCCAGTGCTCTTGTCACCTTTTGCCAATGATTTGTGGTGGTCTTCCATGGTTCCGGATGATAACACCTGGGTATTAACAAGAGCGGGATTCTCCCCCGTGGTTATTTCCACCATGATCAGCGCCCGAAAGCCTGCTTCATCCCGCATTTACCACCGTACATGGAAAATCTTCCTTTCATGGTGCAGGGAAACTAACGTCCAGCCTATGCCTCTGGACATCCCCAGAATTCTCTACTTTCTACAGTCTGGCTTGCAAGTGGGGTTGGTTCTCAGTTCCCTTAAAGAGCAGGTCTCAACGCTCTCAATCTTCTACCAATACCGCCTGGCTCAAAAACCGCAAGTCAAGACCTTCCTCCAGGGCGTTTCCCATCTAGTTCCCCCGTACAAACGGCCGCTGGAACCATGGGACCTCAACCTCGTTCTGGACGGTCTTCAGAGGTCTCCCTTTGAACCCCTCAAGGAATCCTCCCTTGCTCTTCTGTCCTGGAAGGTAACATTCCTGGTGGCAATTACATCCATCAGACGGGTTTCGGAGCTAGCAGCACTCTCTTGCCGCGAGCCTTTTCTGATCTTTCACCAGGACAAGGTGGTTCTGCGCCCCCTTCCGGATTTCCTTCCAAAGGTTCTTACCCCATTTCATTTGAACGAGGACATTGTTCTGCCTTCCTTCTGTCCACACCCAGTTCATAGGGTGGAAGGGTCTCTGCATTCGTTAGACCTCGTCAGAGCTCTCAGATATTACATATCCAGGACAGCCCCCTTTAGGAATATGGACTCTTTGTTCGTCATTCCTGAGGGGCCTAAGAAGGGACAGGCAGCTTCAAAGGCGACTCTGGCTCGCTGGATTCGCTCTGCAATCCAGGAAGTCTACCGCTTGCAAATCAAGCCCATTCCTAGTGGGCTGCGGGCTCATTCCACGCGAGCAGTTGGCGCTTCGTGGGCCATTCAGCATCAGGCTTCAGTGGAACAGGTGTGTAAGGCTGCGACCTGGTCTAGCCTACATACGTTTTCAAAGCATTACAGAGTCCATACCCAGGTTTCATCTGAGGCAAATCTGGGTAGGAAAATTCTGCAAACGGCAGTAGAGCATCTCTCTCAGTAGGCGCTCCAGACTGTCTGGGACTGGTTCCTAGTCCTTGGGTTGTGTTGTCTTCTTTTGTTTCCCACCCATGGACTGCTTTAGGACGTCCCATGGTCCTGTGTCCCCCAATGAGGCGTCAGAGAAAAACGGATTTTTGTGTACTCACCGTAAAATCGTTTTCTCTTAGCCATCATTGGGGGACACAGCACCCACCCTATTGCCCTGTTGGGCCTTGGTTCTCTCAGTACCTTATTGGTTATGACTCTTCTTTTCTCATGTTCCTCTATTGAGAAGTTTTTACTGTTTTTTTTCTCCTACTGCTTGTGTACTAAAACTGAAGTTGCCTGGCCCGGCCAGGGGGTGTATACAGCAGAGGAGGAGCTATGCTTTTGCATCTACTTAGTGTCCTCCTATGGATAGGCAGCAATAACACCCATGGTCCTGTGTCCCTCAATGATGGCTAAGAGAAAACGATTTTACAGTGAGTACACAAAAATCCATTTTTTTCCCTCAGCACAAAACATTCCCATCCACTGCTTGTATCTTTGTCCCCCTCATATATAGTTGTCCAAATACTATAATGGCCCCCACATAGCCTTCCATATAGTATAAAGGGTCCCACATAACCCTTCATATATTAGAATGCACCTCCATAGTCCTCCAGGTATTATAGTACATTTCCCATAGTCATCCATGTATTATAATTCAATCCATAGTTCTCTATATATTATACTGCACCACAGTTCTCCATGTTTTATAACGCACCACCATAGTCTTCCATGTATAAAGTAGCCTCCATAGTCCTCCATATATTATAATGTAGCCCCCATAGTCCTATATGTATTACAATGCAGCCCCATAAACCTTCATATTGTGTTATGCAGCCCCATACTCCTTCATGTATAATGCACCCATATAGTCCATGTATAAGGTGTCCTTCATGTTTATTATGCAGCCCCATAGACCTTCATGTATAATGCAGCCAGCCCCCCAGGGCCTCCATGTGTCATGCAGCCAGCCCTCCCCCAGAGCCTCCATGTGTAATACAGCCAGCCCCCCTCCCCCAGGGCCTACATGTGTCATGCAGCCAGCCCCCCCCAGGGCCTCCATGTGTCATGCAGCCAGGCCCCCCCAAGGACTCCATGTGTCCTGCAGCCAGCCCCCCCAGGGTCTCCATCTGTCATGCAGTCAGCCCCTCCACGCCTCCATGTGTCATGCAGCCAGCCCTCCTTAGGGCCTCCATGTGTCATGCAGCCATCTCTCCCAGGGCCTCCATGTGTCATGCAGCCAGCCCCCCGAGGCCCCCATGTGTCCTGCAGCCAGGCTCCCAGGGCCTCCATGTGTCCTACAGCCAGGCCCCCCCAAGGACTCAATGTGTCCTGCAGCCAGCCTCCCCCCAAGGACTCCATGTGTCCTGCAGCCAGGCCCCCCCCCAGGGCCAGGGCCTCCATGTGTCATGCAGTCAGCCTCTCCAGGCCTCCATGTGTCATGCAGCCAGCCCCCTCCTCCCCAGGGCCTCCATGTGTCATGCAGCCATTTCTCCCTGGGCCTCCATGTGTCATGCAGCCAGCCCCCCAGGGCCTCCATGTGTCCTGCAGCCAGGCCCAAGGGCCTCCATGTGTCCTGCAGCCAGGTTCCCCCCAAGGACTCCATGTACCCAGTAGCCAGGCCCCCCCAGGGCCTCCATGTGTCCTGCAGCCAGGCCCCCCCCAAAGACTCCATGTGTCCTGCAGCCAGCCCACCGGGGCCTCCATGTGTCCTGCAGCCAGCCTCCCCCAAAGGACTCCATATGTCTTGCAGCCAGGCCCCCAGGGCCTCCATATGTCATGCAGTCAGCCCCTCCAGGCCTCCATGTGTCATGCAGCCAGCCCCCCCCGGGCCTCCATGTGTCATGCAGCCATCTCTCCCAGGGCCTCCATGTGTCCTGCAGCCAGCCCCCCGGGGCCTCCATGTGTCCTGCAGCCAGGCCCCCAGGGCCTCCTTTTGTCCTGCAGCCAGGCTTCCCCCAAGGCCTCCATGTGTCCTGCAGCCAGCCTCCCCATGTACTCACTGATTTATAACAACTAAAAAAAACAAGTACTCACCTCTCTTCTCCTTCCACTGCAGCTCTGTCCTCACCTCTACTTGTTTCACTGCTGCTCATCCACACTTCTGTCCTCGTTCCCCCGTGGCTCCAGTCGGTATCGTCCTGCGCTCTGTGCTGTCACCGCACACAGCAGTCGCGTCACAGCGCAGGCACGGGGGAAGACTGATGATGCATAGAGCGTCGCCGGCCCCTCTATACAATATCAGAGCGGTGACAGGAGCGCGGTGATGGGAGCGTGGTGACACCACCGCTGATACCAGGCAGGGGGGCCCGGTGTCAGCGGCGGCGACTGGGTCATATAGCGGCCGCCGTGCCGCATGGTCTGCGGCAGAACAGTGCAGCTCCTTTCACAGAAAGGAGCTGGCTGCTGATCTGCTGGGCGGCCGCGGGCCCCTTACCGCCCGGGCCCAGTTGCAATGGCGACTGCTGCGACCGCGGTAGTTACGCACCTGGTGATTGTGTTGTTTAACGTATAAATCCATCTGCTTTCCCGTTGGAGAATTTTATGGTCCCAGTCACCCCCCCGGATAGGATAGTCAATTACGTCAATGCCAATAAAGGTAAGACCAGAAGTGTCTCCATTGTGTACCAGTTGGACATGTTTAGCCAAAGGGGTATCTCTTTTGTTTGCTATGTCCCTTAGGTGTTCCCCAACACGTCTCCTAAATTCTCTACTTGTCTTGCCCACATATTTAAGACCACAGACGCATCTGGCCATGTAAACCACCCCTCTGGAACGTCAGTTAATAAAGGCTTTGATGTCATATTCGCAGCCTGTCACAAAACTAGAGAACCTCTTTCCGGTCTGCACATGTGGGCAAGCTACACATTCTCTGCACCGGAAACAACCATTTAAGTCGAAACGTAACCAACTGTTGTCCTTTGGACGAACGAAGTGGCTGTGCACTAGCTTATCTCCAAAAGCTATGCACTAGCCTTTTGTCAGTGCGTTGAATTCTTTCACTCAAGATTCTACTGATTTCTTAAGGAAAATTGAGGATATTGTTTTGGACAGTGAAACTATTTTGTGTCCTATTGACATTGAAGCATTGTACTCATCCATTGTACATGAAGATGGACTTAGGGCAGTTGAGTACATTTTGAAAGGACGTGGTTGTAATTTTTCCAAGCACAATTTGTGGCTGCTTAAATTATTATAATTCTGTTTGACGAGAAACTTTTTTCTATTTGATGGGTCCTTCTTCCATCAGTTCAGGGGCACTGCCATGGGTAGCCCATGTGCACCTTCTTATGCCAACTTGCTCCTTGGCTGGTGGGAGGAGAATCTTGTCTTTAGGGAGGGATCTCCTTTGGATCTGGATAGGATTATCTTGTGGACACGTTACATAGATGATGTCTTTGTCTTGTGTCGGGGTTACAGACAAACGTTTAACAACTTTGTTTCTGGACTCAGTCATAATCCCTTAGGCTTATTGTTTACGGCACAGAGTGATGAAACGGAACTCCCTTTTCTGGATATATGGGTTACAAAGAATCTGGATGGGACTCTATCCACAAAAACCTTTTCGTAAGGCTACTTCCTCCAACTCGTTATTACGATGGGAGAGTAATCATCCGAGACCCTTAAAGAACGGAATTCTGAAGGGTCAATATTTAAGGGCTTGTCGGAATTGTTCAACACCCTAAATTTTTCTAGGCAAGCAGAGGATTTACGTTGCCGTTTTAGAGAGAGGATATCCGGATTATATTCTTTCTAAAGCCTTTAAAGATGCACAATCCAGGGAAAGGGCGAGTCTTCTGATCCCTACTCCCCAAAAAGACAATTTAGACCAAGTTTCGATTTATTTCTACCTTTAACAATGGTTCAGTGGAAGTACGTACAATTCTGAATAAATATTGGCCTATCCTCAGGATGGATGTGGACATTGGCGAGGTCATGGGACCATACCCCCACTGTACATACAGAAGAGGTCGATCCATTGGAGATAGGCTAATGCACAGCCACTTCATTCGTCCAAAGGACAACAGTTGGTTACGTTCCGACTTAAAAAGTTGATTCAGGTGCAGTGGAAGTGTAGCATGCCCACATGTGCAGACAGGAAAGAGGTTCTCTAGTTTTGTGACAGGCTGCGAATATGACATCAAAGCCTTTATTAACTGCCGTTCCAGAGGGGAGGTTTACAAGGCCAGATGTGTCTGTGTCTTGAATATGTGGGCAAGACAAGTAGAGAATTTAGGAGATGTGTTGGGTAACACCTAAGGGATGTAGAAAACAAGAGAGATACCCCTTTGGCCAAACATGTCCAACTGGTACACAATGGAGACACCTCTGGTCTTACCTTTATGGACATTGACCTAATTGACTATCCTACCCGGGGGGGTGACTGGGATCATAAAATCCTCTAACGGGAAAGCAGATGGATTTATACGTTAAAAACACAATCACCATTGGGTCTCAATGAGACCCTCACTTTTGGATGCTTTTTGTAGCAGTAAGGGCCTTGTAGCGACTCCAGGGTAAGCCACCGTGGAATGGTGGCACCCGATACTTTATGGTGTTGTTACACTCCGTTGTTAGGTAGGTAATAGTATAGGATGTTATGAGGGACTCCTTAGTATTTTTTGGGTCCTTTTGGTGATGGTCTATAGTACATTGCCGTGTCCACATCCAGTTTTGTAATTGGTATCTTATTATTATTCATTGTCCCCTTCCTCTCCAACCCTCCCCTCCCACCCCTCCTTTTTTCTCTGTCCTTGGTCTTCTGTGATCACTTGCCATCGTCCAATATGTGTAGTTTTGGTGGGTAAAAAAAACCCTTAATAGAGGTCCTTTTTATATAACCTATCATTTTAGAACAATTATCTATCCAATCAGCTTTTTGGGTCCTCCTTATTCTATGAAAGGTCTATATAATGTATATGTTTGGCTAAATATCCCCTACCTTTCTCTATAAATTACAATGTGTATGTTAACATTTGATTGTACAAAAGATGTTCATTTTGTCCCTCCTCCCCCCTTTTTTACAGCACTATATTATAGGTTTATTATCCTTTAGCTACAGGGTATATGTATACTTGCAGCGTTAATTACCATTTTACTATGCTGTATAGTTACTTGATTACTCTTTGGTTGCAGCTTAAAGTAAATCTCATGGCCCGATCATGTGATTCCTGGCTCCTCCTGCATGTTTAGTAGTACAGGATGATATGTGCATTAGAGCTATGCACACTTCCGGTTTGCGGTTCAACGTGCGTTCCACAGGTCTTGGGTCAGGTGACATATGACTTCTGTTTAATTACAGAAGTGGCTGACAGGCGTGATGCACCTCTCCATGCGCCCCAGCTCCAGCACCAGGATATAATTAGTGTATATGTGCACAATCACAGAAGGGACAAATAACATCCGGCACCCGTTCAACACAACCCCCGGTGTGCATCGGTAATTATTATCCCCGGGTTCCGTAATTGGGGTTTTTGCATTCCAGGCCTCATTGTAGCAACTAAATGGGTGGCAACCATATGCATTTTAATTATATTTAAAGGAGGTATTCATTAATCCTGGGCGCTTTGTGATGCCCGGTCACCATTTCATGGAGGTCCGTCATGGATGATTATTAAGGTAGGATCCTTTTTCCAATGATGTTGAGTAGTGGTATTATATTGTTTCACTAATTCCTTGTTTACACTGCTCCATTTACAGTTTTTGCTCCCCTGGCTATTATCTCCTGATGATTATATGAATTATGAAGCGTGTCGAGAGGTCCAGAAGCATATAAGGTCAGAGTGTTGTCATTAAGGGGCACTGTGAGGCTCAAAAATTGCCTCCCCCCCCCTCGTTCTTGGTCAACACGGTCTTTGGTATTTATTATTTATAACCACTGGCGTTTATTGATTGTTACCATTGTTTTTTTCACCTATTGTGTTTTGGTTTTTTTTTCTCACTGTGGAACATATGGAGAGGTCACTGTGATATTGGTTAGCAAGTGCCTCTCTATAGTCTACTGTCCTTACATTGGTTGCTATGCAACTAATTATACATCACAATCTACTACATACTACTACAGTTAGGTCCAGAAATATTTGGACAGTGACACAAGTTTTGTTATTTTAGCTGTTTACAAAAACATGTTCAGAAATACAATTATATATATAATATGGGCTGAAAGTGCACACTCCCAGCTGCAATATGAGAGTTTTCACATCCAAATCGGAGAAAGGGTTTAGGAATCATAGCTCTGTAATGCATAGCCTCCTCTTTTTCAAGGGACCAAAAGTAATTGGACAAGGGACTCTAAGGGCTGCAATTAACTCTGAAGGCGTCTCCCTCGTTAACCTGTAATCAATGAAGTAGTTAAAAGGTCTGGGGTTGATTACAGGTGTGTGGTTTTGCATTTGGAAGCTGTTGCTGTGACCAGACAACATGCGGTCTAAGGAACTCTCAATTGAGGTGAAGCAGAACATCCTGAGGCTGAAAAAAAAGAAAAAATCCATCAGAGAGATAGCAGACATGCTTGGAGTAGCAAAATCAACAGTCGGGTACTTCTGAGAAAAAAGGAATTGACTGGTGAGCTTGGGAACTCAAAAAGGCCTGGGCGTTCACGGATGACAACAGTGGTGGATGATCGCCGTATACTTTCTTTGGTGAAGAAGAACCCGTTCACAACATCAACTGAAGTCCAGAACACTCTCAGTGAAGTAGGTGTATCTGTCTCTAAGGCAACAGTAAAGAGAAGACTCCATGAAAGTAAATACAAAGGGTTCACATCTAGATGCAAACCATTCATCAATTCCAAAAATAGACAGGCCAGAGTTAAATTTGCTGAAAAACACCTCATGAAGCCAGCTCAGTTCTGGAAAAGTATTCTATGGACAGATGAGACAAAGATCAACCTGTACCAGAATGATGGGAAGAAAAAAGTTTGGAGAAGAAAGGGAACGGCACATGATCCAAGGCACACCACATCCTCTGTAAAACATGGTGGAGGCAACGTGATGGCATGGGCATGCATGGCTTTCAATGGCACTGGGTCACTTGTGTTTATTGATGACATAACAGCAGACAAGAGTAGCCGGATGAATTCTGAAGTGTACCGGGATATACTTTCAGCCCAGATTCAGCCAAATGCCGCAAAGTTGATGGACGGCGCTTCATAGTACAGATGGACAATGACCCCAAGCATACAGCCAAAGCTACCCAGGAGTTCATGAGTGCAAAAAAGTGGAACATTCTGCAATGGCCAAGTCAATCACCAGATCTTAACCCAATTGAGCATGCATTTCACTTGCTCAAATCCAGACTTAAGACGGAAAGACCCACAAACAAGCAAGACCTGAAGGCTGCGGCTATAAAGGCCTGGCAAAGCATTAAGAAGGAGGAAACCCAGCGTTTGGTGATGTCCATGGGTTCCAGACTTAAGGCAGTGATTGCCTCCAAAGGATTCGCAACAAAATATTGAAAATAAAAATATTTTGTTTGGGTTTGGTTTATTTGTCCAATTACTTTTGACCTCCTAAAATGTGGCGTGTTTGTAAAGAAATGTGTACAATTCCTACAATTTCTATCAGATATTTTTGTTCAAACCTTCAAATTAAACGTTACAATCTGCACTTGAATTCTGTTGTAGAGGTTTCATTTCAAATCCAATGTGGTGGCATGCAGAGCCCAACTCGCGAAAATTGTGTCACTGTCCAAATATTTCTGGACCTAACTGTACATACTACAATTATGAAAGAATGCCTTTTAAAGTTTTGGCCTATTTTGATGGCGGATTTGGATTTAATCATTACCTTCCAAAGTTTCCTAGTATTACCTTTAGACATTCCAAAAACATCAAGGATCTATTGGTAAACTGTAGAGATGAGTGAGCCTCTGAAGACTCGAGTTCGGTTCGTTGAACGGAGGCCCAGTTCGAGTTCGGTTTGACGAACCGTTCGACGAACCTCTCAAACCCCATTGAAAACAATGGGAGGCGAACACAACCACATAAAAACACATAGAAAAGACCTTCAAAGGTGTCGAAAAGGTGACAAACAGTTCCCAAGACACCACAAACACATGGGAAAGTGACAAGGACATATACCGTATTTTTCGGACTATAAGACGCACTTTTTTTCCTCCAAATTTGGGAGGAAAGTGTGGGGTGCGTCTTATAGTCCGAATGTCAAAGCGGGGTACCTGCGGGGTAGGGAGCTGTGGGGAGTCAGCACTATGCAGTGGGATCACCGGAGGCAGGGAGGGTCGCTGCTGCAGGAAGCCGGCGGCTGGAGAAACCACGTGTACCTGCTGCTTAAAGTAAACGAATGTTCATTAGCTGCTCCCCGCCCACCTCTCTCTGCAGTCAGTGACTAGAAGCGGGTGTGAGGAGCAGCAAATCAATACTTATTTAATGTAAACAGCGGACACACGTGGGAGCTCCAGCAGCCGGCTTCCTGCAGAGGCTGGGGAGACTGTGTCTCCGCTGTTTAGGAGGCAGGAGCAGGGTGTCGCTGCCGTTATGTCTGGCCCGGAGATCACTGCAGTGTCCGGGCCAGAGCACGGCATACCTTCACAGCACAGCCCGCAGTCTCTGTGCTGAGTGCTCACATTGCTTTCATTTTGGTCCTGCCTCTGCACTAGAAACAAAGTCTCCCGTAACAGCAGGACCTGCAGTGATGTAATGCAGAGGGGTGGGCCAGAGCAGCACAGAACAGCACAGTGCCCCGCCTTCTCATTACATCACTGCAGGTACTCTTCAGATATGGGAGACTTTGTTTCTAGTGCCAGGACCAAACTGAAGCATGGTGAGCATCACATCTGTAAAAGTAAGGCAATAAATAATATAGCATATAAAGGCATTACTGTACACCTGGATGAGGTTGGACCATATATATATTTATACACACGCACGCACACACTATATAGCTCTATGTACACACACACACACACACACACACACACTATATAGCTCTATACACACACACACACACACACACTATATAGCTCTATATACACAGACACACACCAGATTGGAGGATCACACATATAATGATGGGGAACATACATATTCCACGATGGGGGCCATATACAGTATACCTGGAAGGTACCCAGAATGGGGGATATGAGTACAGAATTTGGGGATATTATTACCTCCATAACACTGTCAGCAGTAAAATAACAGTGTGTCATGACCACATTTTTTTACTTTAATTTTTTTTTCTATTTTTTCCTGCTCTAAAACAAGGGTGAGTCTTATATTCCGGTGCGTCTTATAGTTTGAAAAATACGGTACTCATGCGAAAACAAAACAGCTGGGCGAGGAAAAAGAGGAGGAGACACAGATATATGAGTAAATGCAAGTGAACATCGATGCCATTACTGTGCAACTTGAGCCTTGCTCATTTTAGGCTTCCAATCTGGATAAATTGCCTGAGCTCGCCACTTACACCTTGGGGATCTTGTCGTGTCCCACAGCCAGCATTCTCTCGGAACGTGTCTTCAGTGCTGCTGGGGGTGTGCTGACAGATAAGCACACTCATCTGTCCACTGACAATGTGGACAGACTAACGTTCATCAAGATGAGGAAGTCAAGGATCACAGAGGTCTTTTCTACCCCTGTGTCATCCAGGGGAGGCGTAAGGCTGGTGTATTTTTGAGAGTGCTTCATACAAAGCATCTTTGTAAAATTGTAACTGGGGGACAACTTATGCCAGTAAAGTGGTGTGTGTGTGGCCCAATTTTTGGAAACGAGGGAGACTGTGGTTGGAGTCCCCTTGCTTTTTTTCAAAATGAACCAAGATGAACAAGTCATGGATCACAGAGGACTTTTCTTCCCCTGTGTCATTCAGGGGAGGCGAAAGTCTAGTGTATTTTTGAGAGTGCTTCATGCAAAGCATCTTTTTAAGATTGGAACTGGGGGACAGCTGATGCCAGTGAAGTGGTGTGTGTGGCCCAATTTTTGGAAACGAGGGAGACTGTGGTTGGAGTCCCCTTGCTGTGTTTTACATGATTTTAGAAGGGCATGACATGCCTAAGAGGTTGACTTTCAGCATCAGAAGTCTTTCGGTCTGGCGATTCAACGCCTGAAATGCGATGTGCCGACACGCAGGAATTTGAATTTGCACATGTTGCAGCATCTGTGGCAGCACCGGCGAGCCCTGCTGCAATACGTTATGACGTATAGCCTGGCCTAAAGAGCTCCACAGGTGGGGCAGATCACGCTGCTGGAGTGGTCTCAGATCAAGGACCTATGCACCCTTCTTCGAAGTTTATAAATGGTGACGAAGATGTTTAGCGCTGACGTTGCCATTATCGGCATGACAATTCCGGTCATCTACATGCTGGAGCACACTCTAAACAGCATTCATGGTCAGGTGGTGGGACAAGAGGAAGAGGAGGAAGTAGAGGAGGAGTCATATGCTGAAGGGATAACAAGATCTACAAGGTCCAGACGATCAGCAGCACCAAGGCAAATATTTCAAAAGACTGACCTGCACATCCTACAAGTGTGTATAGGTGCCAGCTGAAAAAACCTAGCAAATACAAAATGGATACAGCCGCACGCTAAATGCCATCAATGTACAAGGGAACTCTGGTACTGCATTACTGCTATATGAAAAAATGAGATTTTTAGTTTATGAATTGGCCAATGCATGTAAGCCCGGAAACCAAACGGCAAGGTAAATCTCAATATTCCGGGTCCCTAACTAAAATGCCACTATCTAGGTTAAAAACATGCATGGATGTTTTTAACCTAGATAGTGGCATTTTAGTTAGGGACCCGGAATATTGAGATTTACCTTGCCATTTGGTTTCCGGGCTTGCATGCATTGGCCAATTCATAAACTAAAAATCTCATTTTTTCATATAGCAGTAATGCAGTACCAGAGTTCCCTTGTACATTGATGGCATTTAGCGTGCGGCTGTATCCATTTTGTATTAGCAGCACCAAGGCGGCAGGCATGGGATGGTGGGGGAGAGGGATTAACAAGGGCGCATAGTATCAGCCTAACTGCTGAGGGAGGTGCAGGAGCCCAGTAAGAAAAGGAGGATGAACTGGTGATGGGTAGGGAAGACTGAGCAGATGAGGGAGAGCTTGCTCACATTTCGGTTGTGCGAGGTTGGGGGGAGAGGGCAGAGGAAGGAGGCATGATTCTCACCTCCCCACCACCAACACAGCAAGGACTTGGTCCTCCTGGATGCGCAAGACACATGAGCGCCTTCTTGCTGCACTACCAACAACATGACCCTCGGATTGTCCGAATTCGAAGTAATGCTGACTAGTGGGTTGCCACACTGTTAGATCCCCGGTACAAGACAAAATTTGGCGAAATAAATCCTGGCATAGAAAGGGACGCACGTATGCAGGAGTATCAGCAGAAGCAGGTACGCAATCTTAGCTCGGCTTTTCCTCTAAACACCAGTGCTGCACAGAGTGAATCTCAACGCTTTGTCATGGCTAGGAGGAAATGGTCTTTTACTTGTCCACATCTGAGGGACCGAGGGCTGGCTGCTGTGTTGAGACGGCGTTGAGTATGGTGTCCCTGCAGAGCTGCAAATTTGTAAATATACAAAATGAGTGGCAAAAGGCCATATGCTGGTGGAAAGGGGAACAGGTGTGTTGTAAAGGAGATAAAAGTTTGTGTCCGTGGGTTTGGTGGTTAAGCAACAGTAAAATCTGCTGAAGAAGCACCATCTGTTACAGGGGGACTGTCAGATTAAGGTAAGGTGGTGTATATCCCAATCGCCAGTCGGGGTCCATTGTGCTCCCAGATGGAAAAGGAGATGCTGGCAACACGAAGGTTAGGCGGAGGATACAGAGCTGGGTGGCTCTGAAACTATAGTAGCCTGAACCGAGTTAGACGACACTCTGATCTGGAGACTGTGAACCCTGTTAGCGTTACAGAGTCCTCACACCCAGCCCAGGAACTCCCTGTTAACAACACAGAGGCCATTGGGTACGCTGTCCGTGTGCGTAGGGGGCACACCTGTGGACAGCAGGCGCAGCAGCAGCCCAGTTAATGCCACTGGGCTGCTCTAGCATGACTGGTAGGACAGGAGCTGGTCTTAACCGTTCTGCGTTACCAAGTGTGGTGGCGGCCTGCACCGACGCCCTATCCCTGCCTACCTCCGGCCTAAAGCCGCAATGGGTTCAACACATGGAGGTGTGCTCTTTCTGAGCATAATAGAAGACTGCGCACCTCCTTGTTGTCTCCAGCCCCTTATATAACCTGGGTCCGCCCCAACCCAGGGTGGACCATAATGCACCTCCAGGAGCCAAAAGCAGAGTGCCACATCATCAGTGCCATAACCAGTGGCCTATTCAGAACCGCCACTTCAATGATGACCTCATGGCAGCCACAACCCAAACACCTCACCAGTCATCGTCTGACCAACAATAATGAGGTGACAAGTCATAGGGGCGGGCCTCTGCAAGCCAGTCCGGAGTGGCATGGCCACATCATCAGGACACCTGATGCCCTGTGGCCTATCTGGGCCTGCCACGTCACGGACAGGGCCAAAGAGTTCATTACCGGACCTAGCCTCTGATGCAGTAAGTGCCTGAGCATGCTCAGTAGCCTGAACAACAGTCTTAGAAAAAAGACTATCAGCTTTAGCATGGTGTCTAGGCACAACACAGGACTTAAACCCGGCACGGAGTGCAAGTACCTGTGCAAAGAGGCTTTTCGCACTAATGGGTGCTTTACACGTTGCAACATCGCTTCCGAAATATCGTCGGGGTCACGTCATTAGTGACGCACATCCGGCGCCGGTAGCGTCATCGCAATGTGTAAATCCTAGGTGCGACAATGAACGAGCACAGAAGTGTATAATATTGCTGATCTGTGTAACGTCGTTCATTTCCATAATGTCGGTTCGACTGCAGGTATGTTGTTGCTTGTCGTTCCTGCAGCTCCATTCATCGCTGTGTGTAAACCCGCAGGAACGACAAACATCTCCTTACCTGCGTCCCGCCGGCAATGCGGAAGGGAGAAGGTGGGCGGGATGTTATGTCTTGCTCATCTCCGCCCGTCCGCTACTATTGGCCGGCCGATTAGTGACGTCGTGGTGACGTCGCTGTGACGCCAAACGCACCTCCCCCTTGAAGGAGGGATAGTTCGGCAGTCACAGCGACGTCGCCTAGCAGGTATGTGCTTGTGAAGCTGCCGTAGCAATAATGTTCGCTACGGCAGCAATCACCACATATCGCATGTGCGACGGGGGCGGGTACTATCGTGCTCGGCATCGCTAGCCGATGCTAGCGATGTCGCAACGTGTAAAGTACCCCTAAGTGGGGAAGCATGCGCTGTAGCCTGAACTGAGGACTTAGCCTCAGAAATGGCACAGTCAGGCTGGGCATACTCACTAGGCGAAACACTGGACTTAGGCTGTGGCTGGGGTAAATCGGCACATGCATGCGCACTAGCCGCCTCTCCACACTTAGACATGGAGGAGAAAGCAGCCAGCTGGACGACCCGAGGCATGGCCAAAAATGGCAGCTGACGTCTGGGCGCAACTGGAACCGCAGCAGGCTGCAAGCGTCTACAGCGGCACTAATTCGTAACACCATCTACCAGCCAAAATAAGAGGTGTACTTCTTCCCGTGGATAATCTGATATGATCCCTTTTTTCACGGACAGAACCATCGCTACCAAATGAAGATGAGGCACCAAAACAGCAGGTGCTTCAATGGATCTCAAGTGCTCTATAAAGTGGCCTCTCCTCCACCTCAAGTTGAAGATCCCAAATACTCCATTCCTCTGTGGTGTCAACCCAATTGCACTTGCTTCCTAACAGCTCTGACGTTTCCACCAGCCCTGCTGAGTATTGGGTAACAGAGCTGGTTGAGTCTGCAGAGCTGTTCAGTCACACTATAGCCTGGGAATCAGAGGTCTGCTCCAAAGCTGCTGTGAGTCTAGACAAGGAAATGATCTGCACTGATGCCCAGAAGCTTTGTGAGTCGGATCCAGGCCCCGATAAAGAAGATGCTGAGCATAATGTACACCCTCATTCCCAAACTGTAAATCCTCCTGGTGGAGAAAATGGGGAACATGCTGATGAGACTCAGATACCTGATTGGAACGACAACTTTACTATTCGGTCAGGGCAGGAAGAGGTTGGCTCGGAGGACTCAGGACGAGAGGAGTGAAAACACACAGGGTGATGATGAGGTTGGAGACCCCACTTACTATCAAACCAAAGTCACCCAGTCGATGAGGTCAGCAGAGGAGGTGGAGGAGGATGCTACTGACGACGAGGTTAGGTTGCGTCTTCCTGGACAGAGACAAAGTACTGGAAGCATGTGAACAATCCTCAGCCACAACTCTGCCTCTGAGCAGAAGTTGTGGTGGCTCTGCAGGTCGCGTGGACTGTAAGCCTTGGGGCTTTTTTGACATCGCAAAGGATCACCCAAGTCATGTCATCTGTAAGATTTGTCACCAATCTCTAAGTAGAGGCCAAAAACTCACTACTTTAAAGTACTTCATCCATGAAGTGTCACATGTGTCACAAGTATCACATGAATTGATAACATGAGGGTGTATTGATCAGCTTTATCCACTGTCAATGCAACATGCTTATTGTCCGTTCATTGCATGCATTGTTGCAGACTACACACAAGGGGCAGCTGTTTTTTTGCATCTGACTTTGTCTGTTGGGTCACTATAGCAATAGCAAAACAGTCTTCGGCTGTGGACTTGGAGAGCTGAAAAGATGCTGTCTATGAACATAAGGAAAAGCTAAAGGTGTGTGTTACAGCAAGGAGCCACCGTGGAAACACTTCGGTCAATTGGGAGGGGAGTCGTGTTGGAGTTTGGTGAGGAGGACCGTAACGCCTGTGAGCAGCATCCTGTGCCACAGACCGACATACTTCCGGTGCTGTCTATACGGTTTACCAGGAGAGGAGCGTAAAGTCTATATTTATGGCAACTGGACACCACAGTACCTGGGTATGGTAGGCTGGGCCCAGAGTAATGTGTGCATGCAACACTTTGTTTTCTTAGCAAAACACATATCTGTTCTGGTTAGGCCGACTATATAGATAAGACTTGCTGCCTCTGCACTGTCAAATTGTCACTTACAGTTTAAATCATAGAGGGACAGCGACACATGTTTGCATTGACTGTTGCTTTACAAGATTTCCAGGACTGTGTTGCTGAGCTGTGTGGTTTGCATTCACACTGTTATCATCTGCCTTATCTGTGAGGCTTCAGCTAAGAAGGGTATTCAGGGGGTAATTGGTTTTGTCTATGTTTAGGTAGATAAGTTGTAAGCTCTTTTGATGCAACACTGGTAAGTCGTATTCGCACACACACAATTACTCCTGCTATGCAGTGGGATTACCAGGTAGTAGGCAACTATTTAGACAGTCCCTTGGTTAGGCAAAAGTTAGTGAGCAGGGGGTATAAATCGCCATTACGAGTGTCGCAGCATAGGGGTGTAGGCTTTTGGAATTGTGAATAGATTGTTCTATTCTTTCAGTTTTATGCATGGTTCTTATTGTTTGTTTTGGGAAAGTTAAACAATCATTTATCAACCCAACTGCCTAGAGTCCTTTTCCTAGTGTGTGGTTTTGCTGTATACTGGGGAGCCCACCATGTACACTACTTTAATTAAAGCATAAGTCACAGTGGAAATGTCACTATGCTACAATGCGGCCTAGCGGGGAGGTGCAACCACCGTCTGCCCCATTAATGGCATCTGTGTGCTCTTCATCCTCTGTGACTGTGGGGACAGCAGTCACACATACTTTTTCACGCTGACCTTCCACCCCTTTACCCGCAACAGGGAGTGTGATCGTCATGCTATCAGTTGTTTTGGAAGTGGAATCAGCTGGTGGTGTTCAGCTTTCTCAGACATCGCGAGAACCACCTTTGGATGAAGGCAACATTATATCCACGCCTGCACCTTCGTCACAGATTGGCTGGACTACAAGCAGTTAATAATTGCGTAGCAGAAATGGAGAGGAGTATAGAATGCACATGTGGTGTACCTTGCTTGGCAGCAAAGGCACACTAAGGTAATTTCCCAGACAATTGTAGTATGCCCCAAAAAGTGTCAGCTCTTTGGGGAAACAAAATAGCATGGCAAAAATGGGCAGGTGGGTTGAATGCAGGGGTGCTGTGGGTCAGTAGACAGCAATGGAACACTTAGTATTCCAGACACTTTTAAGATGCCACAAAAAGTGTCAGCTCTTTGGGGAAATAAAATAACATGGCAAAAATGGGCAGGTGGGTAGAATGCACGGGTGCTGTGGGTCAGTGACCAGCAAAAGAACACTAACTTAGTATTCCAGACACTTTTAGGATGCCACAAAAAGTGTCAGCTCTTTGGGGAAATAAAATAGCGTGGCAAAAATTGTCAGGTGGGTAGAATGCACGGGAGCTGTAGGTAGCAGGACAGCAAAGGAAGCCTCACTTTCTATCCCTGCTAAGGAAAAAATGCAGCAAGGACTTGCCTGAGCTGAGGTAGCCAGACGCTGTTATCTAAAGCCCTACACAGCATTTGCACGGACCTGCCTAACAGCTATGGCTATGAACGCCTGTAAATCAGCCCTGAAAAGGGATGAAATAACCAGTAGTCCCTAATCCCTAAAGTGCTGTGTAGATTGCACTGTATCTCTATAGCGCACACAGCAGCAGCAGCAGGAGCGGTGACTGTCACCCACACGCAGCAGAGATATAATGGCGGCGACGGGGAAAATGGCCGTGTCTTATAAGGCAAGGACATGTGACATGCACAGCCTATGACACATGCCCTTGCATGTCTGGCAAAAATCCACTTTGCAGTGTGTGTCTCTGTGATTTGCTGACAGCCTGGCCTGCCCCACTGTATGCGCGGTTAGGGAAAAAAAAAAAAATGGCGATCGGCATTCTCTCAGCACTTAGCAGCAGCACTGATCTAAACCCCATCCCCCATGCACACTATACGCTGAATTTTGATAATAGCGTGATTCACAGTGACTCACACTATTACAGTGAAAAGCCAGCTACTAACTAGCTAGGCTTTTTGTTGATCGAACCGTTCTCGAACGCTACTCGAACTGTCAAGCTTTTAGCAAAAGGCTCGAGTTCGTCGAACGTCTCGAACACCCCCCAAAATCACTCGAACATGAAATTGGCGAACCTTGAGCCTCGAACATTGCTCATTTCTAGTAAACAGCCATTATTGTGGACAGACGACAACTTTTCTGGATAATTTTCGACCGCATCCTGGGTGCAAACCTTGTGAAAGTTGTGTGGCTTGTCCAAACATTGAGAGATCAAATTCATTCACAAGTTCTGATGGATCAGAAACATTTAAGGTTCTACATGCAATTAATTGTAACACAAGGGCAGTTGTTTATTATGCAAGATGTCCTTGTCCTATGATTTATGTTGGTCAGACAACTCAAAGTGAGAGTTCGTGAACATGTCAATGGTATTTCAGCTGCTAAGTTGGAAGATAATATTGCTATATTGAAAACCATACCGAGACATTTTAAAAGCCACCATAATTGTGATTCCTCTTTATTAAAAGTCCATGGAATTGATTTGGTTCATCCCACAATACGGGGTGGTAAGATTAGCCAACGGTTGGGACAAATGGAGACGAGGTGGATTTGGAGATTGAATACTGTCCAACCGAATGGCTTGAATGAACATAAAAGTTTTGTTCCATTCCTCTAACCAAGTTTTAGTCTTTGAACCTTTTTTTAGAGTATTTTAATTATTTGTTTTTATTCAATTTAAACTGTTTTTTCTTTTCTTTATATGTTCTATTTAGTTTGTGGTTGCCTCTTTTGAGGACGTAATTGTTACCTAATTGATGAATTAATTTGGAGCCTATTCTACATCTTCAATCAATATAATATCTTCTGGTGGATTGGACTGATTATATGAAGTGGATTGATTATGAAGAACTATTAACTTTATATGTATATTTATGTATTTACAGTATATATTTATTATGTGTATGTTTAATTTATCATATTGTGTATATTAACTTGTACAAGTTGTACTTCCACTTGTATGCATGTGTGTTTAATTTGTTTGTTTTTTTTAATTTTTTATATATTTTTTCTTTTCTTCTCTTCTTTTCTTCTTCTTTTCTTTCCTTTAATTTAATATTTTATGATTTACTAATTTTTATTATTTGTATCATATATTTTTTTGTATTTTTACGCTCATTATCACTCACATATTTATTTATACATTTATAATTTTATTACACTTTTCACTTATAATAAATTTTTCATTATACTTTTCACTTATTACATAATTCACTTTTATTTCACTTATAATCATAAACTTTACAATCACTTTCTAGCTATATTTCAATGTTGTGTGTTAGAAAATATTTTTCACTTCTTTTCACATTTTTTCACACAAATTTTGTACTTGTATACACTATTTTTCACTTATATATATTATTTATTATTTTATATATTTTTATTAAAAAATATATATACATCTTTTTATCACACACATATATTTTTTTTTACATATATAGTAATAATATTTTTTTATATATATAAATATGTTTGAAACTATATGTCACGTATTTTTATTTTTGCACACATATTCATCAGTTCACTTATATCCCTATACACTGTTTTGTGATATATATTATCATTTTCTTTGAATTTTTTAATGCACACATATATACAGGTTTGGAGGCATACATGCATGCATGTATGTATATGTATATATATATATGTATATATATATATATATATATATATATATATATATATATATATATGTATATATATATATGTATGTATGTATGTATGTATGTATGTATGTGTGTGTGTGTGTGTGTGTGTGTGTGTGTGTGTGTGTGTAAACATAGTACAGACCAAAAGTTTGGACACACCTTCTCATCTCTAGAACAACCATTAAGAGATGACCTGGTCTCCACAGTCACCAGACCTGAACCCAATCGAGATGGTTATAATATACAGACCAAATGTTCAAATGTTTGGACACACCTTCTCATTCAAAGACTTTTCTTTATAATCATGACTCTGGAAATTGTAGATTCACATTGAAGGCATCAAAACTATGAATTAACACATGTGGAATGATATACTTAACAAAAAAGTGTGACACAACTGAAAATATGTCTTATATTTTAGGTTCTTCAAAGTAGCCACCTTTTGCATGGATTACTACTTTGCACACTCTTGGTATTCTCTTGATGAGCTTCAGGAGGTAGTCATCGGAAATGGTTTTCTAACAGTTTTGAAGGAGTTCACAGAGATGCTTAGCACTTCTTGGCCCTTTTGCCTTCACTCTGCGGTCCAGTGCACCCCAAACCATCTCGATTGGGTTCAGGTCTGGTGACTGTGGAGACCAGGTCACCTCTTAATGGTTGTTCTAGAGATGAGAAGGTGTGTCCAAACTTTTGGTCTGTACTATGTTTACACACACACACACACACACACACACACACACACACACACACATATATATATATATATATATATATCTATCTCTCTCTTTGATAGAATTCAATTTTATTATTTATTACCTATATAGAGAGGTAGTCACTGGAAATGGTTTTCCAACAGTTTTGAAGGAGTTCCCAGAGATGCTTAGCGCTTGTTGGCACTTTTGCCTTCGCTCTGCGGTCCAGCTCGCCTCAAACCATCTCGATTGGGTTCAAGTCTGGTGACTGTGGAGGCCAGGTCATCTAGTGTAGCACCCAATCACTCTCCTTCTTAGTCAAATAGCCCTTACACAGCCTGGAGGTGTGTTTGAGGTCATTGTCCTGTTGAAAAATAAATGATGGTCCAACTAAATGCAAACCGGATGGAATAGCATGCCGCTGCAAGATGCTGTGATAGCCATCCTGGTTCAGTATGCCTTCAATTTTGAATAAATCCCCAACAGTTTCACTAGCAAAGCACCCCCACACCATCACACCTCCTCCTCCATGCTTCACGGTGGGAACCAGGCATGTAGAGCCCATCCGTTCACTTTTTCTGCGTCACACAAAGACACGGTGGTTGGATCCAAAGATCTCAAATTTGGACTCATCAGACCAAAGCACAGATTTCCACCAGTCTAATGTCCATTTCTTGTGTTCTTTAGCCCAAACAAGTCTCATCTGCTTGTTGCCTGTCCTTAGCAGTGGTTTTCTAGCAGCTATTTTACCATGAAGGCCTGCTGCACAAAGTCTCCTCTTAACAGTTGTTCTAGAGATGTGTCTGCTGCTAGAACTCTGTGTGGTATTGACCAGATCTCTAATCTGAGCTGCTGTTAACCTGCAATTTCTGAGGCTGGTGACTAAAGTTTGGACACACCTTCTCATTCAATGAGTTTTCTTTATTTTCATGACTCTGAAAATTTTAGATTCACATTTAAGGCATCAAAACTATAAATTAAAACATGTGGAATGAAATACTTAAAAAAGTGTGAATCAACTGAAAATATGTCTTATATTTAGAGATGAGCGAACCGGCCGCGGTTCGGCTCGAGCTCGGTTCGCCGAACCGAGGTCTGGTTCGAGTTCGGTTCGGTGAACCCATTCGGCGAGCCACTCAAACCTATAGGAAACAATGGGAGGCAATCACAAACACATAAAAACGCATTATAAATGTACACATACAGTTAATAAACATTGCCATAACACTTTCCTGTCCCCGGGATGCGTCCTGCACTCTGTCTCCTGCCGCTATTCCTCCCGATAATCGCTGCATCCTCCTGTTAACCAGCAGTGATGCAGGACCTATGTGACGTCATCAAAATAGCATGTGACCAGTCACGTGTCTGTTATCTCATTGGCTACAGACTGGTCACATGACTATGACGCCTCATGCTAGGACCTGTCATTGCATCTCTCTGTTACACGGTGCACGTTTGTGTATCGCCGTGTACCGGCGAAATGTTCTAGCACACGGTCGACTCCCAGCTCTGCTTCCCCGTTCCCTTAAGGTACCGTCACACTAAGCGATGCTCCAGCAACCTGACCTGGCAGGGATCGCTGGAGCTTCGCTACACAGGTTGCTAGTGAGCTGTCACACAGGCAGATCTCACCAGCAACCAGTGACCAGCCCCCAGCCAGCAGCACGCGTGGAAGCGATGCTGCGCCTGGTAACTAAGGTAAATATCGGGTAACCAACCCGATATTTACCTTGGTTACCAGCGCACACCGCTTAGCGCTGGCTCCCTGCACTCCTAGCCAGAGTACACATCGGGTTAATTTAACCCGATGTGTAGTCTGGCTATGTGTGCAGGGAGCATGGAGCCGGCACTGACAGCGTGAGAGCGGCGGACGCTGGTAACAAAGGTAAACATTGGGTAACCAAGGAAAGAGCTTCTTGGTTACCCGATGTTTACCGTAGTTACCAGCGTCCGCAGAAGCCGTCTCCTGACCGGCTGACACAGCCGGTCAATAACGGAGATAACCGTTGCCATAGCAACGCGCTTGGTAGCGGTGACGGGAACGTCCCGCTACCAGCACGCAGCGGCACTGGAATCACGTAATCGGAGCAGCGTTGCTATGGCAACCCTTGCCACCGCTTACAGACGGGAGCCTGTGGTCACTCTCACAGAGTGATTTCTGCATGGAGCACAGCGTCCTTTCTCCAATGCAGCTGTGCTGTCTGTGCTGTCTGATGGAGCAGACAGAGCTGCATGTGTTGAAGGAGAAAGAAGACAGAAGAGGCAGGATCGTGGAGGGCTGAGAGGAGGTAATAAACATGGAGTCTCTAAGTGTGTCTGTGTATTTATTTCTATTAAAGTATTTTTTTTCTGTGGTGTTTTTTTTAACCCTTTATTGGAGATTCTTAATGGCCGGGTCAAACGTGCCTGACATTAAGAATCTCTGACTTAATACTAGCTAGTAAAACAAAGCCAGTATTAACTCATGATTACCCAACAAGCCGCGTGGCTCAGGGCTGTTGAAAGAGTTGGATACAGCGCCAGATGATGGCTCTTCTATGAGAGCGCCATTTTCTGGGGCGGCTGCGAACTGCAATTCACAGCAGAGGAGCCCAGAAACCTCGGGCTAACCTGTGCTGCGGATCCAATCCCCAGCTGCCTAGTTGTACCCGGCTGGACACAAAAATGGGGCGAAGCCTACGTCGTTTTTTTTTTTTTTTTAATTATTTCATAAAATTCATGAATTAAGTAAAAAAAGGGCTTACCTATATTTTTAGTTCCCAGCCGGGTACAAATAAGCAGCTGGGGGTTGGGGGCAGCCGTACCTGCCTGCTGTACCTGGCTAGCATACAAACATATGGCGAAGCGCACGTCATTTTTTTTTTGTAGTTTTTTGGCAAAAAAAAATAAAAAAATGCTTCCCTGGATTTTCCATTGCCAGTGAAGGTAACACCAAGCAGTGGGGGTTAGCAGCCAGTAGCTGCTTGGATTCCCCTTAGCTAGCAATACAAAAAATGCAGCGGGAGCCCATATATATTTTTTTTAATTTATTTATTTATATATCTAAAAACAAAATGGGCTTCCCTGTATTTTGATTGCCTGACATGACAGTGCTGTAAAAATAAATCTTTAAAAAAAATGACGTAGCGCTCTGCTGTATTTTTGATTCTCAGCGCAGATAAAGCAGACAGCTATGGGTTGCCACCCCCATCTGCCTGGCGTTACCTTGGCTGGCAATTAAAATACAGGGAAGCCCATTAATTTTTTCTATTTAAAAAATAGTTAAAAAAAAAAATGACGTTGGGTCCCCGCATTTTTGATAGCCAGCTAGGGTAAAGCAGAAGGCTTTTGCCTGAAAACCACAGCTGGCAGCTTTACAGTGGTTAGGGATCCAATGTGGAGGTCACCCCAGGCTCTTTTTTTATAATTATTTTATAAATATTAATAATTACAAAAAAAAGTAGGGTCCCCCCAAATTGGATCACCAGCCAAGCTAAAGCGGACAGCTGTGGTCTGGTATTCTCAGGGTGGGAATGTCCATAGTTATTGGGCCTTCACAGCCTAAAAATAGCAGGCTGCAGGCACCCCAGACGTGGTGTATCCACTAGATGCGCCAATCCTGGCGCTTCACCCCAGCTCATCCCGTGCCCTGGTGCAGTGGCAAACGGGGTAATAAATGGGGTTGATACTAGCTGTAAAGTCACCTGACATCAAGCCCAGCAGTTTGTGATGTCATGGCGTCTATCAGATACCCGACATCATAAACTCTCAGTACTAACAAAAAAAAAATCGACAAAAAAAATTTATTTGAAAAAACACTCCCCAAAACATTCCCTCTTTCACCAATTTATTGTAAGAAAAAAAATAAGGGGGTCCCACGACGACTCTGGACCATCTAGAATATGGGGGGAGACACTCAGGGAACGTATCCCCCATTTTCTAGGAGTGCAGACCCTCCATGTGAGGAGTGTGGGTGCAATGAATCTGCACTCACTCTCCCCGGGTCCACAGCAGCAGAGTCCATATCGTAACTGTTGCTACCAAAGCTGCAATACCCTGCTCATGAGGTAAGGGCATGCCTAATCAGGAGAACTATTCTACATTTCCAAATATTGGTATTTGCTGATATTATTGCAATTCCACCTACTATATATTGGGTATAGGATCTTAGAGATGGAATACCCCTTTAAGTCCAGTTATCCAGCTGAATGAATACTAAACAGAGCTCGCTATTTAGACATGTTTTCTTGTGGCGTATAACGGACTCTCATGTTTGGTAGTCGTTCAGCAGGACAACAGAAATAGCAAATCCCTCCATTTGTAAATGTAGTATAGCTCTCCTGATCAACTATGTTCCTTACCTCATGAGCAGGGCATTGCAGTAGCTTACAGATGCATGGTTACCGCCACTCACTGTGTCTGAACACAGGAAGCTGAGCTGACAGCCGCTCTGTGCATGCTGCAGCGTCTATTGTGAAGGAGAGGGCCGCGGGGGATCAACGCTGCACAGATACCGCGGGACACCGGGGAACACCGGTGGTGTTATAGGGGGTGACCTGTCAGGGCCTGGGGAGGGGTTTTCTGTCGCATGTGTCATGGCACATGCGACAGAAATCAGAAGAGTAGGGTGAATGCAGCCGGGGTGCTGCTGTGCTTGCGGCCATCTTGGATTTCCGGGAGGAGGTCGGGGGGGCACTTTGGCGACACCGGGGGAAAAGAGGGGACCGGGGAGGAGATTTATCATGTTTGTTCATGCCACATGGGAGATAAATAATTTTTTACCGACGCTGTCATTTACTGTAATGTGATCATCGGTATACGGTGTATACCGGTGATCACGTGAGCGGGGACCGGAAAAAATGGCCTAAATCATGATCTCCAGGGTCGGAGATTTTCTGACGCTGGGGGTCGCTATTCACTTATTGCTGCCTGCTGTTTATTAACGGCACATCAGAATAAGGCTACATTCACACGACTGATCCGTTTTTGCGGTCTGCAAAAAACGGTTCGTTTTTTGTACGGTTTCATCCGTGTGGCATCCGCTTCCGTTCCATATACGGTCCGTATGTTATCCGTCTGCCTTCCGTTTGTTTGCGTACTGCAAAAAAACTGAAGAAGGGAAAATACATAAATTTACCCAGGATCTGTGATGCCCTGGACCCCCAGGGGTCACAGGTAACACACACCCCCCCACCCCAGTGAGGCACCAGCAGCCAACAAGTCCTGACCGCCTCCCTCAGGTCTAGCAAGGCAAACCAGGTGGGCGGAGCCAGGCGGATAGGCACACCCTCCGAGGAGTCTGCTGGCCTGAGGCAGGGAAAGGACAAGTGCGTCGAGTGGGGAGAGGAGTAGTGAGAGGAGTAAAAGTGGCGAGCTGAGAGTCAGGGGCCTGGACGGAGCCTAGGACCCCTTGGAACGGTCAGGCAGACGGTGGTGGCCGTCTGCAGGAGTACGGTCAGGGACTGAACTGCGGAACCGTAGGGATCGAGAAGAGGGTGGTGACCCTTCGGACCCGAACCGGGGAGCTAACAAGTCAACCGGAGCACCAGGCAGGGTACTCAGACCCCGTTCTAGCCCAGAAGCAACCGGGCTCAGACAAATCTACTGATTACGGTCTGGACCTCAGGGGTTCATTTCCACCCTAAGTCCCGATAGACGGCAACAGCCCACCGATTCCGGATAAGAGCCACCGCCAAGGGCCAGAGATCCAAAGGGCCAGCGCCTGCGGGCAAAAGGGCTCCTCCGGTACCCAAAAGCCGGGGAGCGGACTACCATTGCTGAAGCATAGGAGTCACTATAGCAAATTTAAAGGTGCAGGAGAAAGGCGACATCACCAACCTCACTGGGGACACACGCAGCCGGCTGCGGGCACCGATCTACACCGAACTTGGTTTACCATTAACTCTGTGTGGTTTAGTCGTGAGTACACCAGTGCCATCAGGCACCGCGCTGCAAGCGAGCCCCTGCATCCTGCAACCCCCCGCTCCTGCCACCTGGCCCCGGGACCAACAAACCCCTTACCCACGGAGGGGTCAACACCTAGCTGCGACCCACCACCGATCCCAGACGAGCTCCCGCACCCTCACCGCAGCGGTGGTGCCCAGCACCTCACCACGACCCGTGGGTGGCGTCACGAACTGTTACCGGTCACCGTGGCTCCGGCCATGAAACCGGTCCAAACAACCAAACCCCCCCCCTTTTCCAGAGCGACGTGGGCCCTGGTCCGGAGGCGCTCGAGCCACCGACAACCCGAGCCCGGATCCGAGCAGCTCGGCGGAGAGCAGCCGAGCCCCCAGGGCGGTACAGATCCATAGCTTCAACCTACATGAGGCGGTCACATGTTCACTCCAGTGCCATTTTCTACTGCTTTTCACAGCGTAGAGCGCTCTGGTGATTTTCTTGTGCTTGTACACTTCATATCAGTCTTTTCTGTCATTATAATGGCAAAAAAACACAATGTCCCACTCTCTTGTATTTTGTAATTTTGCACCCTTTGGTGCCTTTCATGTGGCACTAAGGGGTGCTTAGCTTTGTATTTAGCCAAAAAAATGACGTGGGGTTCCCCCTATTTTTGTAGCCAGCTAGGGTAAAGCAGACGGCTGCAGCCTGCAGACCACAGCTCGCAGCTTCACCTTGGCTGGTAATCCAAAACTGAGGGCACGCCACACTGTTATTTTAAATTAAATAAAAAATTTAAAAAAAAAAGCCAAGGTAAAGCAGACAGCTGGGGTCTGATATTCTCAGACTAGGGAGGTCCATGGTTATTGGACTCTCCCCAGCCTAAAAATAGCAGGCCGCAGCCGCCCCAGAAGTGGCGCATCCATTAGATGCGCCAATCCTGGTGCTTCACCCCAGCTCATCCCGTGCGCTGGTGCGGTGGCAAACGGGGTAATATATGGGGTTAATACCAGATGTGTAATGTCACCTGGCATCAAGCCCTGGGGTTAGTGATGACATCTCCAACCCAGTCAGTAATAAAAAAAAATAGACGACAAACACATTTTTTTTTTAAAAAACACTCCCCAATACATTCCCTCTTTAACCAATTTATTAGAAAAAAAACAAATCCAGGTCTGCTGTAATCCAAGGGGTTCCCATGACGATCCACACTGTCCCAGTCAATGAAGAGCAGGCTGTTCCCCATTGGCTGGGAGAGCAATGCAGTGACCGGAGCTAACATCAATAGGTCAGCCCAGGTCACTGCAGGGCATGACAAGTGCTGCTGTCAGGAGTGAGGTACATTACCTGCGCTGATCTCCGGCAGTGCTGAGAGCACCTGTCACTGACTTCAATGACCTTCACAGCCAAGTATCGCGAGCGGCCCGTGACGTCCCCACTAGTCACAGTCTCGGGTCGGAAGCGAGAGAAGGTGATGTGACAAGCGGCGGCCATGGAGGACAGTGACAGCGCTGAGGTCGGGAGGGCGGGACTTCATCACCGCACGTAAGCCGAGCGGGGTAATGTGTGCCGAGTGCGAGATGGGCGGAGCCTAGTGGGGTAAAGTGTGCAGAGTGCCAGATGGGCGGAGCCTAGTGGGGTAATGTGTGCAGAGTGACAGGTGGGCGGAGCATAGCAAAGCCATGTGTGCAGAGTGCCAGGTGGGCGGAGCCTAGTGGGACCATGTTTGCAGAGTGCCAGGTAGGTGGAGCCTAGCGGGGTAATGTGTGCAGAGTGCCAGGTGGGCGAAGCCTAGCGGGACCATGTGTGCAGAGTGCCAGGTGGGCGGACCTTAGCGGGACCATGTGTGCAGAGTGCAAGGTGGGCGGAGCCTAGCGGGGTAATGTGTGCAGAGTGCCAGGTGGGCGGAGCCTAGCGGGGTAATGTGTGCAGAGTGCCAGGTGGGCAGAGCCTAGCGGGGTAATGTGTGCAGAGTGCCAGGTGGGCAGAGCCTAGCGGGGTAATGTGTGCAGAGTGCCAGGTGGGCGAAGCCTAGCGCGACCATGTGTGCAGAGTGCCAGATGGGCGGACCTTAGCGGGACCATGTGTGCAGAGTGCCAGGTGGGCGGAGCCTAGCGGGACCATGTGTGCAGAGTGCCAGGTGGGCGGAGCCTAGGGGGTAATGTGTGCAGAGTGCCAGATGGGCGGAGCCTAGCTGGGCAATGTTTGCAGAGTGACAGGTGGGCGGAGCCTAGCGGGACCATGTGTGCAGAGTGCTAGGTGGGCAGAGCTTAGCGGGGCCATGTATGCAGAGTGCCAGGTGGGTGGAGCCTAGCGGGGTAATGTGTGCAGAGTGCCAGGTGGGCGGAGCCTAGCGGGGCCATGTGTGCAGAGTGCCAGGTGGGCGGAGCCTAGCAGGACAATGTGTGCAGAGTGCCAGGTGGGCGGAGCCTAGCAGAGTAATGTGTGCAGAGTGACAGGTGGGTGGAGCCTAGCAGGGTAATGTGTGCAGAGTGCCAGGTGGGCAGATCCTAGCGGGGTCATGTGTGCAGAGTGACAGGTGGGCGGAGCCTAGCAGGGCCATGTGTGCAGAGTGCCAGGTGGGTGGAGCCTAGCGGGGTAATGTGTGCAGAATTTCAGGTGGGCGGAGCCTAGCGGGGCCATGTGTGCTGGTGGCGGAGTGCGAAGTGGGTGGGGCCATGTGGCGCTGAGGATGCCAGTGTCGTGAACTGCATGGCTGGGGACAGGTGAGTGTGAGTCTGTGTGTACATGCCGCGTGCAGGAGGGGGCAGAGCGAGCTGAGCGGGAAAGTGTCTGCTCCCTGCACACGCAACTAGGATAAATATCGGGTTACTAACCAAAGCGCTTTGCTTGGATACCCTATATTTATCTTGGTTACCAGCTTCTGGCAGGCTGCCAGCGATGACTCCCTGCACACTGTAGCTGTAAAAAGCCCTGCTTTTGCTGCTAGAACCGTTCTCGAACGTAACTCGAACTGTCGAGCTTTTAGCAAAAAGCTCGAGTTCTAGTTCGATCTAGAACACCCCCCAAAATCACTCGAACCGCGAACTGGAGACCTGCGAACCGCGCTCAACTCTACTTATATTCTAGGTTCTTCAAAGTAGCCACCTTTTGCTTTGATTACTACTTTGCACACTCTTGGCATTCTCTTGATGAGCTTCAAGAGGTAGTCACCGGAAATGGTTTTCCAACAGTTTTGAAGGAGTTCACAGAGATGCTTAGCACTTCTTGGCCCTTTTGCCTTTAACTCTGCGGTCCAGCGCACCCCAAACCATCTCGATTGGGTTCAGGTCTGGTGACTGTGGAGACCAGGTCATCTCTTAATAGTTGTTCTATAGATGAGAAGGTGTGTTCAAACTTTTGGTCTGTACTGTAAAATATATATATCAGTGGGTTTGTGCAATAATTTAGAATTTGATAGAATTCAATTTTATTATTTATTACCTATATGCACCTTATTGCACTTTGAACAGGTTTATGTGTGTATATATGTATTTTTTGAGAGAAAAAAAAAATTCTTGATATACTTTGTGATATATTTTTTGAGCAATTTTTCATGAGCCATGTGCTATTTTTCCACGAACGCCTTTTTCTGGATTGCTATGTTGGTGTCATTTTTATCATAATTGTTCCTTTATTCTTAATAAAATTTAATTGAACCACATCTCGGTTTTTGTAGTTGTTGTTGTGTTGTAATGACACGTAGGGTTTTTTCTAATTTGTTCTATATGAATACACCTTATTTGTTATGTTATTATTGCTGATTTGCTAGGTGTTTTTTGTATTGACAAAAATTCCTTTAACTAATTATACATGTTGTGTGTGTTTTAATTTTTTAAGTGATATATATTAAAAGTTATATTTTAATGGTTTTGTTACCACACAATTGCCTATACGATTTGCTCTGCTTTCCTTGCTAATCTGTTCCTGGGGCTGTGGGAGAAGGAGCTTTTTTTCAGATGAGTCACAGGTGTCAATGGAGCGTGTCATTTTTTGGATGGTTTCATAAATTACTCTTTTGAAAGCTGAAACCCTCCCAAATTTGGTTTAGGTTATGAAAATAAAGTTACTGCAAAGCTGAAATATTGATCATTTTATGAACACAAAGGTCAGATTTTGGCAAGACAAAAGTTTTGTCGCCTTGTCATCTAATGCACCCAGTCCTAGTTTACATCCTCACCTGTGCTCACTAAATGATCGCTTAATTAGTGGGTGTGTATAAAAAGAAACCCAGCACCCCAGACCTTCACTTGAACTGCAACTTGACCTCTGACAACATGCCAAAAATCCACCCTATGACCAAAGCCTTGATTATCAAGAGGCTGAAGACCAGATCCACTGCAGAGGTGGCTGGCACCTTTAATGTGTCTCAGCGTCAAGTACAAAGAATTAAAAAAAAGTTTTGAAGAGACTGGAGATGTTTTTTGACAAGCCCAGGTCCGGCAGACCCCGTAAGACAACTGCTCAGGAGGAACGTTTGTTGGTTAGAAAATCCAAAGCCAGCCCCTCTTCCACTGCAGCAGAGCTCCAAAAGGCTTGGTCACCTCTAGTCCCTGTGTCAACTAGAAAAGACGGTAGGATTCTGTCTTGAAATAGCCTCCATGGTCGAATCAGTGCCCAGAAGCCAGCATTAAACAAAAGGCAATTAAAAAACCGCTTGGCATTTGACAAGTCCCACAGCCTGCTAAACAGATAGATGCTGGAAAAGTGGCAGAAGGTGGATTTCTCTGATGAATCTTCAGTTGAATTACACCACAGCTGCCGCAAATACTGAAGGAGACCTACTAGAGCCCATATAGATCCAGAAAACAGTTAAGTTTGCTGGTGGAATGATCATGGTCTGGGGTTACATTCAGTATGGGGGTGTGCGAAACATTTGCAGGATGGAAGCCAATATCAATAGCCTAAAATATCAAGAGTATTATCTACCTCTTACATTCCCAATTATAAAAGGGGTCAAATTCTGCAGCAGAATGGTGCTCCATCTCATACATCCATCTCTACAACAAAGTTCCTCCTGGCAAAGAAGATCAAGGTGCTCAAGGTCTGGCCAGCCCAGTAACCAGACATGAACATCATTGAGCATGTTTGGGGTAGGATGAAAGAGGAAGCTTGGAAGACAAAACCATAGAATCTAAATTAACTCTGGGAGGCATGTAAGACTGCATTCTTTGCTATTCCTGATGACTTCATCAATAAATTGTATGAATCATTGTTGAACCACATGGATGCAATACGTCAAGCTCAAGGAAGTCACACAAATTATTAAATATGGCTCTAATAGCACCACAATTTCATTCACCAATGTTATGCAACATATGTTTGTATTAGAAGTTTATTATTTGTTTGAATTTCACAAAACTTTTTGTGGGCGACAAAACTTTTGTCTTGCCAAAATCTGACCTCTCTGTGTTCATTAAATTATCAATATTTGAGCTTTGCGGCAACTTTATTTTCATAACCTAAACCTAATTTCAGAGGGTTTTAGCTTTCAAAAGAGTAATTTATGAAACCAATGGATGAATTTAAAGTCAGGTTGTAAGGTTTTATTTACATAACATGGATAAGCGACAGAACTTTTGTCAGGGACTGTATTATGCGTCCTGCCCGTGTCCATTGATTTATGTAAGTTTGACCAGTAGAGAAATGAAAGTAAGGATTCGTGAGCACGTTTGTGACATTAGGCTTGCAAAGATGGAAACCAACTTGAGCTCATTAATATCGATTTCGAGACACCTTATGGAGTATCATAACTGTGATGAATCTCTCTTGAGAGTCATAGGTATCGACCATATTATTTCTGACATTCGTGGGGGGAATGTGATGAGGAGGCTGGCACAACAGGAATGCAAGTGGATTTGTACCCTTGATACTCTCCATCCCAAGGGTCTAAATGAGAATCTCACTTTTGCCCCATTCCTTGATACTTGACCGTCACCTTTGGAGTAAATTACAATTTTAGTCATTTTGTGCATCCATGTTGTATTTAACCACCTTTATTAGATTTTATTGTTTTACTATTTTACTCTATCACCACAAGATATGTGTAATGTCTTGTCAACTTTGTTTGGTTTTCCCATACATGTGTTGTTTGTCATTCGTGGATTTTAATTTTTATTTGTCTTTTTAGATCTAAAGATTTGACATCCTTGATGTTGGGTCCAGTCTTTTTCTTACATGCTAGTGAAAGGAAATATGGAATCACTATGAAGTTCTATTATAACACTTCTGAACTCAATTGCAAATGTATTATTGAATATATGTTTCAGCACTTTCGTGCATTGGTTTATATTTATTTTGGATTTATACTCTTATCACTTATTTTTATATATCACTTATTGCACTTTACTGTATGTGTATACTAGCTGTAGTACCCGGGCATTGCCCAGGATAGTAACTGTCTCTCTCCTAGGCTCTGTCTGTCTGTCTCTCTATCTCTCTGTCTGTCTCTTTCCCTGTCTGCTTCTGTCTGTATCTCTGTCTGTCTCTTTGTCTGTCTGTTTGTCTCTTTCCCTATCTCTCTGTCTGTCTCTTTCCCTGTCTGTCTCTGTATCTTTCTCTGTCTATCTGTCTCTCTCTGACTCTCTCTGTCTCTGTCTGTCTCTGTCTGTCTCTGTCAGTGGGTTTGCCTGTCTCTATCAGTGTCTGTCTCTGTTTGCTTAATTGTCTGTCTTTGTATCAGTCTCTCTGCATGTTTCTCTCTGTCTGTCTCTACCTATCACTCTGTGTGTCTGTCTCTGTGTGTCCATCTCTGTGTGTCTGTCTCTGTATCTCTCTCTGTCTGTCTCTGTCTCTTTCTGTCTGTTTCTGTCTCTTTCCCTGTCTGTCTCTTTCCCTGTGTGCCTCTGTCTGCCTCTTTCCCTGTTTTTTTTTGTCTCTGTCTCTTTCCCTGTCAGTCTCTTTGCATCTCTTTCCCTGTCTGTCTCTTTTTGTCTCTTTCCCTGTCTGTCTCTTTCCCTGTCTGCTTCTGTCTGTATCTTTCTATGTCATATCTGTCTCTTTTTTCCCCTGTCTATCTCTGTCTGTCCCTGTCTCTTTTCCTTTCTACCTCTGTCTGTGTCTGTCTCTTTCCCGGTCTGCCTCTGTCTGTCTATGTCTCTTTCCCTGTCTACCTCTGTCTGTCTGCGTCTGTCTCTTTCCCTGTCTGTCTCTGTTTCTTTCCCTGTCTTCGTCTGTCTGTCTTTCTCTGTATCTTTCCTGTCTGCCTCTGTCTGTCTCTGTCACTTTCCCTGTCTGCCTCTGTCTGTCTCTGTCTCTTTCCCTGTCTACCTCTGTTTGTCTGTCTCTGTATCTTTCCCTGTCTGCCTCTGTCTGTCTCTTTCTCCATGTGTCTGTTTGTCTCTTTCTGTCTGGCTTTTTTTTTCCTATGTGTCTCTGTCTGTCTCTGTTTGTCTCTGTCTCTTTCTCTGTCTGTGCCTGTCTGTCTCTGTCTGTGTCTGTCTACCCACCGACCTCACACATAAGCTTCTTATACTATGAATGTTCTTTGTTCATATAGCAACCAATCACAGCTGCTATTAATAGTCTGTAGCTCGCAGCTCCATTCACTTTAATAGAGGCAGGTTTTTTGGAGAGTAACTGTAAAGCACGGGGATACATTTTCCTGTCAAAATATAGTCTATGACGTTCCCTGAGTAACATGAGGCATCTGTGCAAAATGTTGTGATTGTAAATGCGACAGTGCGGATTCCTTTAGCGGACATACATACATGCACGCACACACACACACACACACACACACACACACACACACACACACACACACACATATACTCAGCTATATATATTAGATGTATGTATGTATATATGTGTATGTATCTGGGTAATTTTGTATGTTCTTGGCTTTTTTAATAACAAACATTTTTCGTAATTGTATGCGCGTATGTACTGTATATGTGTTTTATATATATATATATATATATATATATATATATTCTGTATTGTATATTATCTTTATTATTATTATTATTTATTATAGCGCCATCAATTCCATGCGCTTTACATGTGAAAGGGGTATACATAATAGGGACAAGTATAATATTCATAAACAATACAAGACACAGACAGGTACAGGAGGATAGAGGTCCCTGCCCGCGAAGGCTCACAGCTTACAAGGGATAGGTGAGAATACAGTAGGTTAGGGTAGAGCTGATTGTGTGGCGCTGTATCAAACTGAGGGTTACGGCAGGTTATAGGCTTGTCGGAAGAGGCGGGTCTTTAGTTTCCTTTCGAAGCTTGTCAAGGTAGGCGAAAGTCTGATGTGTTGAGGCAGAGCATTCCAGAGTATGGGGGAGGCACGGGAGAAATCTTGGATGTGATGGTGATTGTCTTTTATATATATAATAATTTTGTATATATTTTTCATGTTTTCTGTATATTTGTTGTATACATATAGAGTATATGCACTTTTCTCTCTTCAATTCTTTAAGGTAGTTTGTACTTGATTGCATGAATTGATGGTTGTCATTTTTTTCACACAGTTTACTTACATTCCTAATATTAAAAGATTTATTTATTTCTTATATATACTTAAAATTCTTCACCTTGTATAAATTTTACATTTAATCTTCACATTTAATTTTGTATGTAACCTTGCTAGGATATGTAATATTTGTTATTGTTTGTATTGTTGTAATTGTCTGATTGTCATTCTGCACATGTATATTTATTCTTAACTGCTGCCGTTTTCTACATATTCCATATCCTTATGCTCTGTGTTGCGCGCACACACAGGCGGGCACGGTGTGTGCTATTGTGGAGCTCGTCTACTTTCGGGTACGATCCCGGTCATGTGACTGGCTGTGATCATGTGGTTTCCCTGTGATTCCCAGCCGCTTGCATCACTGGCCCCGCCTTCCCAATGACGCGGTCTGGGATTTCATGCAGCTGATTGCTCTCCTGGCGTTGTGCGCCCTATAATGAGTCTCAGATATCTATCTGATATGCTTATTGACTATAATTCACACAAGAAATTTCTCAAAGAGTATTGGGCTAAAAAAGGGTTATATATTTTATTGAAAAATTTTTTGGACATACAAAGATCGACATAAACAATGTAAAATACAAATACAGGGCTGTATTATACCAGTAGGTGGTGGTTAAGTTGGACATAGGTATGAATGTGGTCAGTTACTATCATGGCAAAATCACTGAATGAGTATATTTATTATGCGGCCACATTCATAAATATGTAGTTGCAACCTAAGAAAAATATGCAGTATAAGACAGGATGTAAGTATAAATGCAAAATTGTCTATAATATGCAGTCATATAGAAGTGCTGCACACACCATAATACATGCAATTATATGCAGTATATGGGATAAATAGAGTAGGTATACAATTTCATATGTGTGAGGAAACAGCACAAGGCACATATAACTATATATGTATACCACATAAAAAGAGGGTTACGCAACTTACAAGCAGAGTATTCCCACCACATCTGGTCTCCTCAACATGACACACCTAATGACGAAGATACCTGTATTGAAACATATGTTGAGGTGACCAGACGTGGTGGACTTAAAAGAAGGGCAGTGAGCCCCATAGGGGTGAGAAGGCCCATGACGATCGGGAGGGTGCAGGGTAGTAAGGAGTTAAAAGGTTTTGCTTGGGGATGAGGGAGATAGATGGGGGCATGGGATTGATGGTTGGTACTGGAGGGGGGATTGGTGGAGAGCAAGGAAGGGGTGGGGGCGTAGTTTGAGGTATAAAGAGAATGTAAAGTGTGTTACCTCCCCTTTCGTCGCTTGAACTTTGTGCCCCAGGACGTTTGTGCTGCAGCCACTGCGATGGCTGACCTGGCTGCTTTAATGGACTTAGTGCGTGGGGCTGCTGAGGTCCTGGGTGCTGACGTACTACGGGATCAGCTGGCGGCGGTTTGCGGTGCTGGAGTGGTGATTCCTGCTGCTCCTGCGCCCGGGCCTGTTCTACGTGCTCGGCGGTCACGGCCGCCGGTGCGCTACTCCCCCAGTGGAGGGGGGAGAAGGAGATCAAGGAGCCCCTTCGGGGACCCTCCGGCACGAGGGAGCCCCGCGTCTGCTGTGGTGGAGCTGCCGGCTGCCGGGAGGAATCCTCGCCGGAGATCCCGCGGGTCGGAGGTGGGCGGAGCTTCGGCGAGGCCTACTTCCGGTCCGCGGCCTGCAAGGTCCCGGAGCGGAGTAGCGGCAACCCCCGGTGATGTGCGGGCCGGGGGTGGAGCCCAGCGTATCGGACTGGCGGTGGAGACTCCCTGCAGACGGCAGGGGAGCGACTCAGGATGGATAGTGGAGGTGGAGTGCGGCGGCGGGCAGAGACGAGCGGGAGAAGAGTGCGGTGGCCCGGCGGGCATGGTGCGGTCCCGGATTACGGTCCCCTCCAGCGAGGATCGTGCTGGGGGGGGTTCCCGGCGTTTGTCAGAGGCGGGACGGCAATCCCGCAGTCGGCAGGGAGGGAGCCCAATGAGCAGGGAGGACGCAGCAGCGGCGCGGCAAGGATACCGGAGGCCAGCAGGGATGGATGGCGGTACGGCGCCACGTCGTGCCAAGAGACTGAGGTCCAGCAGGAGGCGTCCGGAGGAGCGGGGTGCGGTGACCGTGGGGGTCGACGGCCGCCAGGTGCGGGCTGTCCCCTCGCTGGTCCCCCCTGTGGCCGGCGGCGGCAGTTCGGACTCCGGAGGGGATGAAGAGTCGATGGCAGCGACAGGCCGGACGGAGCGACAGCAGGATGATCGGGGCACGGCTGTGCCAACGTCGGTGCAACGGCAGCCTGGTGAGCGAGCGACAGAAATGTTTAATGCTGTGGGTAGTGCGGGCGGGGGAGGGGGTTCCTCCGCGGGAAGTGTTGCGCAAGGGGCGAGTGCGGTCGGTCAATCTGGTCTACCGGGCCCGGAGTTTTGGGGGCAGCTTTTGGGGGTGTTGCAGGGGTTGTCTGCGGAACGGGGTAGTCGGATTGGGCCTGGGGCTCCGGTGGGGGCGTGGGTGGCCCCCTCGGAGGTAGTGCAGACAGAGGCGCCGGGGCGTGAGGTTGCGGCGCGGGACACTACCGTGGCGGTAGATGGGGGACAGGCGGCCGGTGGGGTGGCTGCCGTGGGTGCGAGTAAAGAGGCGGAAAAGGAAAAAGAGAAAGAGGATGAGGTTGTGCGGTTGGATGATAGGGCGCGGAGTGAAATTTATGTGTGTTTTGAAGGTCAGTTGGGGGTTCATTTAAAAAAGGAAGTGAGGGACAAGATTTGGAAAGGGGAGTATGTGGAAATTTTTTCCCTGCTTCCCCTGGAGAAGTTTAATTTGGATAAGGTGAAGCCCAGTGATACAAAAAAGGAGAAGGAGGATGAGGAAAAACGGAGGTATAGGTTGATCCCGAGGACGTTTACCAATTGGCTGCAGGCCTTTGCGATCTTGGCTAGCGTGATTGGGGAAAAGGAGCCGGAGCATTGTTCCGCTCTATTCGGTTATATGGACGCGATAGGGGAGGCGTATAGAGTATACGGCGGATTAGGGTGGTTAAGATACGACGAGCAATTCCGGCAACGGAAGGCTCTGCGGCCGGGTGTCCAGTGGGGACACAAGGATATTTCTTTGTGGATGCGGCTAATAACGGCTCCGGCTCAGCCCTTTCGAGGTGGTGCCGGGAGCCCGGGTGCGAGCGGCGGGTCCCCAGCTGGACAGAAAAAGGGGGCTTGTTGGCAATATAACGAGGGCCAGTGTAAGTTCGGGGCCTCATGTCGTTTCAAACATGAGTGTTCCGGATGTGGAGGTTCTCACTCCCTGGCAAGGTGCTTTAAGAAAGGAAAAGGAAAGGCGGGGGAGGGGTCTGGAAAAAGGGAGGACGCCAGTGAGGGTAGAGGCGATGCTTCCCTATCTAAATAGGTACCCGGACGTTACAGCGGCGGAATTGTTGGCACGTGGTTTTACGGAAGGTTTTCGGATTCCGTTTGAATCTGAGGCGCCGGTGTTTCGCCCGGGGAATTTGAGGTCCGCAAAAGAACATCCAGCGGTGGTGAAGGAAAAGCTGCAAAAGGAGGTGGAGTTGGGGAGGATGGCGGGTCCATTCCAGGACCCGCCATTCTCCAATTTAAGGATTTCCCCCCTTGGGGTGGTGCCTAAGAAGGAGCCGAACAAATTTCGGCTCATACATCATTCATCTTATCCGGAGGGATTGTCGGTGAATGATGGGATATCACCAGAGTTGTCGGCAGTTTCTTATGTATCCTTTGATAAGGCATTGGAGCTGGTAAGGGCTGCCGGGCGGGGGGCCCTAATGGCAAAGGCGGATGTGGAAGCAGCTTTTCGTTTACTTCCGGTGCATCCAGAGAGTCTTCATCTCTTGGGGTGTATGTGGGATGGGGAATACTATGTGGATCGCTGCCTGCTGATGGGCTGTTCCATTTCGTGTGCACATTTTGAGGCATTTAGTACCTTTGTGGAATGGGTAGTCAAGGACGTGGCAGGGGTCCATTCAGTGATTCACTATTTGGATGACTTCTTTTGCGTGGGTCCGGCGGGCTCTTCGGTTTGCTCCTTGTTGTTGTTTACGTTAGAGCGGATTGCGAGGAGCCTGGGTATTCCGTTGGCAAAAGAAAAAACAGAAGGGCCGGTGACTGCTCTATGTTTTTTAGGTATTGAAATTGATACACTGGCAATGGAATGCCGATTGCCTGAGGGGAAGCTTCTGGATTTGAAGGCGTCGATGCGTTTTTTGTATCAGGCCAAGAAGGTGCGGTTGCGGGACTTGCAGTCAGTGCTCGGGAAATTGAATTTCGCTTGTCGAATCATGCCGATGGGGCGGATCTTTAATAGGAGGCTGGCAAGTGCAACCGCGGGGGTAAGAGCTCCGAATCACTTTGTCAGAGTGACAAAAGTGATGAAGGGGGATTTGTTGGTTTGGGAGAAGTTTTTGGACCGGTACAACGGTCGGACTCTTTGGATGAGCAAGGCTTTGTCCAATAGCCAGTTGGAGTTGTATACTGATGCGGCTGGAGCGACAGGTTTTGGGCCAATTTTTCAGACGCACTGGTGTGTTGGAAAATGGCCAAAGCTTTGGGTGGAAACAGGTCTGGTGAGGAATTTGGCGCTGCTGGAATTGTTTCCCATAATTGTAGCAGTGGAGTTATGGGGCCCCGTTTTTTCCGGAAGAAGGGTTTGCATGCATTGTGACAACATGGCGGTGGTGCATTCCATCAATGCGCTGTCGGCAAAATCCCCGCCGGTTGTGGGGTATTTAAGGCACTTGGTGTTGCGTTGTTTGGAGTTGAACATTTGCGTGGTGGCTCGGCACGTGCCAGGGATTTGAAACGAGGTGGCTGACGCGTTATCACGGTTTCAGTTTTGCAGGTTCAGGAAGCTGGTGCCGGGAGCGGACGCAGATGGAGAACCTTGCCCGGACGGGCTGTGGGACCTGGCATCGGTGTAGCTTTTGAGGGGATTAGGAGATCGGTGTCTGAGTCTACTTGGTGCCGATATCAGGCGGTGTGGAAGGAATGGGCAGAGTTGGAAAGAAGGGACTTCGTGGAGTCGGGTTACAAAGACCGAGTGTTGGGGGTCCTGATGTTAATTAGTGGGGATTTTTCGGCAGGTCGGTCCGTTTCGGTGATGGGTGGCAAGCTGGCGGCATTGGCCTTCCTGTTTCAGATGCAAGGGGTCCGGGATGCGACTAAGGATTTTCTGGTGCGGCAGGCAATGAAGGGTTTTCGGAAAGGGGCCCAGTCGCGTGACATGAGGCGGCCGGTGTCATTGCCTTTGTTGGGGCGTTTAGTGGGATGTTTGGGGGAATTGTGTTCGTCTCCTTTTGAGAGGGGGTTGTTTTCGGTAGCTTTTGTATTGGCGTTTTTTGGGGCCTTTCGCATTGGTGAATTGGTCAGCCCGACTAAGCAAGCAATGGGTGGTTTGATGATGGAGGATGTAATGCTGGGGGAGGATAGAGTGGAATGTCGGCTTCGTTTTTCGAAGACGGATCAGAGGGGGCGGGGGCGCTTAGTGGTGTTGTTTGCGTTACCGGGACACCAACTGTGCCCGGTGGTACAGGTTTCGGAGTTTCTAAAGGTACGCGGAGGTTACCCGGGCGTTTTCTTGCGGCATGCGGACGGATTGGCCTTGTCGCGTTACCAATTCATTGCGGTGCTGAAGATGGCCTTAGCTCGGGTGGGGGAGGAGCCAAGTGAATACGGGTCTCACTCCTTCCGGATTGGGGCGGCAACGGAAGCCGCCAGGTGGGGTTTGAGTGAGGATTGTATCCGGCGGATTGGGAGGTGGGAGTCTTCCAGGTTTCGATTGTACATTAGGCCTCATTTGGTCAGATGATGATTCGGGGGTGGGGAATTCCTGTTTTGTGTTTTGATGCTGGTATGTGACAATTTTCTTGGCTGTTGCTGTTTTATTCGTGGTGTTTATATTTTGTAGGGCCATGCCTTGTGTGGATCCTCGGGCACTCCTACGTGTATTGGGGAGCGTTGCGGGCGGATGTGCGTCACGATGGTCGGCAGCTTGGAGTGTCGGTGACGGAGGCCCGAGTAAAGTGGCTGGGAATTCGGGGCATGACCTGGGGTAGGGTGCGCCCAGAGGTGGCTTCTTATAGCCGTATGGATCGTGACCCGGATGTGTTAATTTTACACGTGGGTGGGAATGATTTGGGAGTAAGGTCGGCAAGGGAATTGAAAAGGGACATAAAGTTGGACCTGTTACATTTGTGGAGGGCGTTCCCGGGCATTGTGATCGTTTGGTCGGACATCATAGCTCGGACGCAGTGGCGTTTTGGTAGGTCGGTGGACCGTATTAATAGGGCTCGGAGTAAGCTGAACCGGGCAATTGGCAGGTTTGTGGCACGGAATGGTGGTTTGGTGGTGCGGCATAGAGAATTGGAGGAGTCCACGGAACAGTACCTAAGGGGAGATGGAGTTCACCTGACCGATGTGGGTCTGGATTTATGGATGTTGGGTTTGAGGGATGGCCTGGAGCAAGCACTTGGAGTGTGGGGGGCCCGGGCCAAGTAAGGTGGTCACTTGGCCGGTCTGTGGCGGGGGGATAGGTCCGTCTGAGAGGTTGGGAGTACCGACAGTCGGTTTGTTGGTACGAAGTCGCTCAAGGGGAGTGGCTTCGGAGTGGATGGGAACTTGCAGGCGGAGGTCCTGCAGGTTCTGGGTGGGGGTAATTAACGATGGAACGTTATTACCCCTCACCTTGGGCCGGTTGGTCACGGCCGAGGTGGTCCTCTGGGCCGGTTTGGAGGTTACGGCCGGGGGGTTAAGAATGATGGTTGTTTCCCTCTCGGATGGATCTATCGGTGGTTTTGGTTATAAGGGTATATATGTATAAAGGTTATGTTTAACAATGGGTGGCATGTTGAGCCACGAGTTTGGTATACATATATACGGTTAAATAAAAGCTGTGGCCATTCCTTGCAATAAAGTCGTAGTTATCGTCTTTATTTAAGTAAATAGGGTATGGGGGGTAGAACCTGTTAACCTGCTTATCCCTTATAGATGCGTCAAGAAGGGCAGTGAGCCCCATAGGGGTGAGCAGGCCCATGACGATCGGGAGGGTGCAGGGTAGTAAGGAGTTAAAAGGTTTTGCTTGGGGATGAGGGAGATAGATGGGGGCATGGTATTGGTGGTTGGTACTGGAGGGGGGATTGGTGGAGAGCAAGGAAGGGGTGGGGGCGTAGTTTGAGGTATAAAGAGAATGTAAAGTGTGTTACCTCCCCTTTCGTCGCTTGAACTTTGTGCCCACCCGCCCGCCCTTATTATATATAAATAAAAAAAAAAAAAAAAAGGAGAAAAAGATAAATAAAAAAAAAAAAAAAAGGGAGAGTAATATATACAAAAAAAAAAAAAGAACTAAAAAGGGGGTGATGGTTTTTTGTCTAAAAAAAAAGAAAAAAAAAAAGGAAAATGTTTGTTTTGTTGTCACAGCGGGGGGATAGGTCCGTCTGAGAGGTTGGGAGTACCGACAGTCGGTTTGTTGGTACGAAGTCGCTCAAGGGGAGTGGCTTCGGAGTGGATGGGAACTTGCAGGCGGAGGTCCTGCAGGTTCTGGGTGGGGGTAATTAACGATGGAACGTTATTACCCCTCACCTTGGGCCGGTTGGTCACGGCCGAGGTGGTCCTCTGGGCCGGTTTGGAGGTTACGGCCGGGGGGTTAAGAATGATGGTTGTTTCCCTCTCGGATGGATCTATCGGTGGTTTTGGTTATAAGGGTATATATGTATAAAGGTTATGTTTAACAATGGGTGGCATGTTGAGCCACGAGTTTGGTATACATATATACGGTTAAATAAAAGCTGTGGCCATTCCTTGCAATAAAGTCGTAGTTATCGTCTTTATTTAAGTAAATAGGGTATGGGGGGTAGAACCTGTTAACCTGCTTATCCCTTATAGATGCGTCATGTGCAATAGCTAGCTTTGTGCACTATGCACAGTGTCAATTTGTACACCCATATAAATGTAAAGCTGGCATAGCATATTTAACGTACACATATTAAAGCTCCAGAAGCAAGGACTAGGGCAAACTATATGCAACTGGGTAAGGAATTGGCTAAGATAGGAAACAAAGAGTAGTCATAAATGGTACATTCTTTAAATGGGCTGCAGTCAGCAGTGGGGTGCCACAGGGATCTGTGCTAGGACCGATTCTTGTTAATCTCTTTATTAATGACATTGTGGATGGGATTGATAGTAAAGTGTCAGTCTTTGCTGATGACACCAAAATATGTAGGATATTAAAAACTAACCTTGATAGTACAATATTACAAAAAGATGTGGATAAGATGTCAGAATGGGCAGATACTTGGCAAATGAGATTTAATGTTGATAAATGTAGAGTAATGCACCTAGGAGTAATCCTATAGCTGCATATACATTAAATGGAAGTAAACTCGGGACTACAGAACAGGAGAAGGAATTGGGTATTCTTATTACAAATAAGCTGAACAGCAGCATTCAATGTGAAGCACCAGCTGCTAAAGCAAACAAGATTTTAGGGTGTATAAAAAGAGAGATTAGATCCCGTGACCCCAACGTATTGTTACCCCTCTATAAATCACTTGTAAGGCCACATCTGGAATATGGGAACCAGTTTAGGGCTCCACATTTTAAAAAGGACATTCAGAAGTTAGAGGCAGTTCAAAGGCGGGCAACTAGACTATTACAAGGAATGGAGGCCGCCCGTATGATGAGAGGTTGAAAAAGTTAGATATGTTTAGCTTAGAAAAAAGACGTCTCAGAGGAGATCTCATTTATATGTATAAATACATGTGTGGTCAATATAAAGGACTGGCACATGACTTATTTCTTCCAAAGACAATACTAAGGACCAGGGGGCACTCACTGCGAGTGGAAGAAAAGCAATTCCGACAGCTAAATAGGAAAGGATTCTTTACAGTTTAGAGCAGTCAGACTGTGGAATGCCCTAACACAAGAGGTAGTGTGGCGCCCCTGACCTGGTCAGGCACCACTGAGTACTGCACCCATGCTGGGGACAGTACAACACAGGTAATCCAGAAGGCTGACCGGGGTGTGGAACACAGGCGCATAGTGATCAGGTCTCACACATGTACCCATGAGAGGACCCCTGGGGATCCCAGGAGGGGGAAAAGCCTTGACCTTCACTGGAATAGTGGAGGGGGCCAAAAGCCTCCATCTCCTCTCAAGGGGTGTGGTAAGAGAATCTGGTTGCTAGGTGGCGTAGGCAGGCACAAAAGGGAAAAGAGAAGGAGGAGTAAACAGTCTAGAGTCTGCAGCAGAGTGTGGAGGAGTGAGCAGCAGGAAAGTGAAGCTCAGACAGGAGCAGCAGTGAAGGTCCCAGATGTGAGCCGGTTAGAGGAGAACTCCAGAGGGCTCAGGGAGGAGCAGACCTGTGGGGTTGATGCTGTCTAACAGCGCCCGCGCAGTGGCTACTGACGGGGGAGAACGGTCAACTAGGAGTGCTGCCTGAAAGCCAGCTTCAGCTAGAGAGAAAGCACGGAGTGGGAAGTAAGGAGACTGCTAGAGAGCACCAGGCCCAACCGGGCGGCAGATCCCGAAGCGAAGATAGATCCAGCTTTCTTCTGCTAAACCTGCCGGTGTGGGGCTCTCAAAGCCCACACCACAACACCACAAAAGCCGCAGCCACGTAACCGCAGTGAGGGCCCATAGGTCACAGGAGGCAAGCAGCTGGAGTGGCCTGGTCCGGGGAACAAGCAAACGGCAAACAAAAGGGGGAGAGAGGCTGCCGCATCTTCCCTGGGTGACCCCCATAGGGACTCAAAGTCGGGGTCACCCCAAACCACCAAGGGCTAAGGAAGGCGAGTCAGTAGTCACCCTCATAAAGTCAGCCTGAAGGATACCTGGTTCCCACCTGGTTCATCTCAGCTACGCCCGGGCTACTCACTCTGCCATCAAATGTGAGTAAAGCCCTTGAAAGACAGTTCTGCCTGTGTGAGTCATTCTGCGACTTGTGGTACTACAAACCTACACAGGGCCCTGGGGCTTGCCTCACTCTCAGGAGGCTACTACATCCGACTGCACCCACCATCAGCCCCAGGCGTCCCCTAACCTGCAGTGGCGGTCCCCACTGACCGCAATACTGAGAGTGGCGTCACGATCAAAACCGAAGATTCCCTACCTGTGACCAGCACCAGCTACGTGGAGTCCCTGAAGGTATGCACCGATACAACACCTGTGGGGCTTCACAGTAGTAATGGCAGATACTATAACAGCTTTTAAAAAAGGGCTGGATGATTTCCTCAGTACACACAACATTGTTGGTTATAAATGACTTAGTAACCAAATGTAGAACTGGTGGAGGAAGGTTGAACTAGATGGACCTAGGTCTTTTTTCAACCTAAGTAACTATGTAACTATATAGTTATATGTGCCTTGTGCTACACTTCTATATGACTTCATATTATAGACAATTTTTGCATTTATACTTACATCCTGTCATATACTGCATATTTTTCTTAGGTTGCAACTACATATTCATGAATTTGGCCGTATAATAAATATACTCATTCAGTGGTTTTGCCATGATAGTAACTGACCACATTCATACCTATGTCCAACCTAACCACCACCTACTGGTATAATACAGCCCTGTATTTGTATTTTACATTGTTTATGTCAATTTTTGTATGTCCAAAAATGTTTTCAATAAAATATATAACCATTTTTTAGCCCAATACTCTTTGAGAAATTTCTTGTGTGATTTATGATATTCAGTTTATAGGCTACTGTTATCTTATGAGAGGCTAGTGTACTCATTATTGGCTATAATGTAGCATAAATACCCACCCCATTTTTCTGTTTGACATCACACCACCATTTCGGCTGAAACACGTGTTGGTGTGGCTCAGCAGTGGTGAATAATGGCAACAGGTATTTACCCCTATTTTGGTTATTTACTGTATAAATGCACTATGCCTGTCTTCCGTTCCATGTTATTTATGGCTAAGCAGTCTGTATATATGCCTTTACCATCTAGACTATTGCTATATAATCATTTTTGGTTATATACTAACTATTTACCTTCTGAATTCTGGCATATTGATGTATCCTTTACACCTTTGGGAATATATAATCAGTATACCTATTTAGGGACGTACTCTCATTTGGTGTTTGCTGGATTTATCGATAAAAAAATGTGTTTATAGTCTCTATTATATATATACATAATGTAATGACCTGCACCCCAAATGTATTGGGGACACAAGTCTGGCAGTGGGATTGAGGCACACAGGAGCACTTTGTCACTTAAATAGACCATGCGGTTTATTCAAGTATGTCATAAACTGCTGTTACAGTTAATTGTATCACAATTACAGGAACATACCACTATCCCCAGTCTGTTCCAATAGTGAGTATATCTGCAAGGTTTCATATACACAGTGTCCCAGTGCAGGCATCCCAGCCTTTACTCACTGACCTCTCAGCTGTATTCGAGTGAAGACAAATATGGCGGTCTTTACTTGCTGACACTCAGTCAGCTCACAACCCCCTTCTCCTGGGGATACCTGTTCAGGAGTTGCAGCACACTTCCCACAAGGTCTCACCATGTGCTCCAGCAGGGCCGTGTCCTTCCAGGACCCTGGTAGACTGCCATGTGATCACAACCAGACACATATCCTCCCAGACACACCCCTGGGTGGGAGATATGTGGATGGTCAGTCCCGTCCATCACTTCTGACCATCCCATGATTCTAGCCCTGAAACATGTTACCAAAAAGACGTGTGGAACTAAAAGTCCCAGCGAACACTCCCGGTTCATGGCAGAGGTTCTCTGCGACACATACATTTCCACTATTACTGAGTGTCATCTTATATATATTTGCTGCTTACCCTACACTCTGTTGTGCCTTTGTGGTGCTTTATGCATTTTTCATTACTTCATTCCTTGCAATTTTATTAATAATGTTTATATGATTAATAACATATTTTTATAATATTATCCTTTTGTCCTTGTTGGCTATTTTCTTCGGTTGGTACTGTAATATTACTGAAAGATGTTATGCCTCGAAGATATATGTTGAATTGGAAATTCTGAGTAAAGTTCTACTTGAAGAGAAGTGTCTGGTGTCCGCAGAATTCTGTGTGACCTGTACTGAAACTGAGGAATGGGAACCAGCTGCTACTAGCAGTCTAGGAATGGTCTAGAACAGAGGTCCCCAGCTCCAGTCCTCAAGGCCCACCAACAGTGCATGTTTTCAGGATTTCCTTAGTATTGCACAGGTGATAATTTAATCACCTGCAAAGGTGCTGAATCCAACACCCATGCAATGCTAAAGAAATCCTGAAAACATGCACTGTTGGTGGGCCTTGAGGACTGGAGTTGGGAACCTCTGGTCTAGAAGATCAAGACAGCGGAGGCCTCCAACCCACAAGTGAGTACTAGAGATGAGCGAGCAGTAAAATGCTTGGGTGCTCAATGCTCGGGTTGAGCATATTGAAATGTTTGGGTGCTCGACCCGATCCCCCGATCCCAATGTTAGCCTACAGGAAAGTCGAACATTTTTCCGGCAGCACCCCCAGTGGTCTGCAGAAAGCTTAAAAATGTCAAATGTATAACAGTGCTCAAATGACATGGGAGCAGCATGGGGAAGACCACTGTAAAGATTTCTGACTCCCAGGTCACTGCTTTGAGCAATGCTGTTTGAGTATAAGGGGGAGGAAGAATCCTGTCTTCCTCCTCCCGTGTGACATGCACTTTCGCTTAGTAATGTATGTACGGCAGCTTCTCTCTGCCTGTACATTCACTGCTAAGCAAAATCAAAAGTGAACACTAGAGTTGAGCGATGTTCGAGGTTCGTCAATTTCATGTTCGAGTGATTTTGGGGGGTGCTCGAGATCGAACTCAAACTCGAGCTTTTTGCTAAAAGCTCGACAGTTCTAGTTACATTCGAGAACGGTTCGATCACCAAAAGTGTGGCTTTTTACAGCTACAGTGTGCAAGGAGCCATCGCTGGCAGCCTGCGGTAAGCTGGTAACCATGGTAAATATCGGATATCCAAGCAAAGCGCTTTGCTTAGTAACCTGATATTTACCCTGGCTACGTGTGCATGGAGCCGACACTTCCCCGCTCGGCTCAACCCCCTCCTGCACTCGGCATATACACACACACACTCACACTCACCTGTTCCCAGCCATGCAGTCCCCGGCACTGACATCCTCAGCGCCACATGGGCCCGCTCGGCTCCACCCACCTCGCACTTTGCCGCCCGCACACATGGCCCCGCTCAGCTCCACCCACCTCGCACTTTGCCGCCCGCACACATGGCCCCGCTCGGCTCCACCCACCTCGCACTCCGCCGCCCGCACACATGGCTCCGCTCGGCTCCACCCACCTCGCACTCCGCCGCCCGCACACATGGCCCTGCTCGGCTCCACCCACCTTGCACTCCGCCACCCGCACACATGGCCCCGCTCGGCTCCGCCCACCCCGCACTCCGCCGTATGCACACATTCTCGGCGGCCGGCTAATGAGAGCGATCAGCTGATCGTTCTCTCTTTTACATCGGAGTCCAACAATTAATTCTATTCTTGTCATCCGTTGTATAACGCATCAGTCACAAGCGTCAAGCAACGCATGTGACTGATGCAAAACAATGGAAATGTGAACCTAGCCTTACCTGCGGTGATGAAGTCCTGCCCTCCCATCGTCAGCGCTGTCACTGTCCTCCATGGCCGCCGTTTGTCACATCTCCTCTAGCTGCCGACCCGAGACTGTCACTAGCGGTGACGTCACAGGCTCCCTGTTACGGGGGGCTGTCTGATAACCTAAAGGAGTATCAGACAGTCAGGGTACACCGTGCAAAGACTCTGCTGCAGACTATGGCAGAGTGCAATACCTCTGTTAACTCACAGAAGGATATAATAAGTGAGTAAAGCAATTCCTCCCTTACTTGGAGGGTGTGTGGAATGATCTCTGTTAATAATCACAGAGACAAAGGCAATGTGTGCGAAATGGCACCTACCTAGGTCCGCTCTTCTAGTGGTGCAAAAGAGACGAACAGCAGCGTAAGCCGCACAAAGCTCCTACCTGCGTTCACTCCACTAGTGTGCGAGGACACGAACCACTAGATATGGCACCTGCCTAGGTCCGCTCTTCTAGTGGTGCAAAAGAGACGAACAGCAGCGTAAGCCGCACAAAGCTCCTACCTCTGTTCGCTCCCCTAGTGTGCGAGGATACGAACAACTGCTAGACGCAGTATAAGGAACGTTACCCTAGCGGCAACGTCCACCTACGAGTCGAACCACAAGGCCCAGCCAGACCATGTGCCTCAGGCACCTGCCTATGTCCGCTCCCCTAAGAGGTAAGGATACGGACAGCAGCCGAAGCTGTAAGGTATAAGAACGCTACCCTGCCGGTAGCGCTCACCTAGCATAGACAGAGGAATGCCTAGAGGAACGCGCACAGAGCGTCTACTCTTATGCATGAACCAAGAGGACTGAGCGCCATGCGGCGTGTGTCAGGGTCTTATATAGACTCTGTGCCTCATCCAAGATGGAGGACACCAGAGCCAATCCGCTGCCAGAACGACAGGAGTGACGTCATGCTGGCCTATCACCGAGCAAGGCATCACAAGCACATGACCAGCGACCAATCGGCATAGAAGGTGTCAGAGACATGTGACCTCGTGTCAGCGATGATGTCACCCGCACATGTGCAATGGCTCCAAGATAGGACTTAGTCTCCGGCGCTCGCACATGTGCAGTAGCAAGAAATCTGGACTTAGTCTCCAGCGCTCGCACATGTGCAGTACCAAGAAATCTGGACTTAGTCTCCAGCGCTCGCACATGTGCAGTACCAAGAAATCTGGACTTAGTCTCCAGCGCTCGCACATGTGCAGTAGTAAGAAATTTGGACTTAGTCTCCAGTGCTCGCAGCAACCGTAACAGTACCTCCCCCTCAAGGGCCCCCCTCCCGGCGACGCAGGTAATCGGCAACTAAGTTGGGAGCATGGACAGCCTCCTCAGGCTCCCAAGAGCGATGTTCTGGGCCGTAACCCTCCCAATCTATCAAGAAGAACCTGCGCCCTCTAACCATCTTAGAACCAACTATGGCTCGTACCTCATAGCTAGAGCGAGAGGAATCAGAGGCAGGAGAGTGCACTTCACGAGCGTGAGGTAAAATAGCCGGCTTTAGCAGTGAGACATGGAATTTGTCATGAATCTTAAGATGGACGGGTAACTTCAATTGGTAGACTACAGGATTTACCTGTCGAAGAACCTCATAAGGACCCAGGAAGCGAGGAGCAAATTTGACAGAGCTCACTCTAAGTCTCACGTGTTTTGCAGAGAGCCACACAAAGTCCCCTGGAGAAAAGACAGGAGCCAGGCGACGAAACCGATCGGACACCGTCTTCATACGGTCCTTAGCTGCTTGGATCGACTCTTGAGTCCGATCCCAAACCTCTCTGGCATTAGTTGCCCAGTCGGCCACAAGAGGAGGAGGTGCAGCAGCGGGAAACGGTACCGGTACCCTAGGGTGTTGCCCATTATTGAGTACGAACGGTGTCTGCCCAGTGGCCTCAGCCAGCGAATTGTTAAGGGCAAATTCTGCCCAGGGTAGGAGGGAGGACCAGTTATCGTGGTTCTCAGCAACAAAGTGTCGAAGGTATATAATCATAGATTGATTGGTACGTTCAACCAAACCATTGGTCTCCGGATGGTATGCCGAAGAGAGATTCAACTCAATTTGCAGAAGGCTACAAAGATCTCGCCAGAAACGGGAAGTAAATTGCGGGCCTCTATCACAAATGATACGATCTGGCATCCCGTGAAGCCTAAAGACATGCTTGAGGAATAGTTTGGCTAGTACCCTGGAAGATGGGATTCTCGATAACGGTACGAGATGAACCATCCGGGAGAAATGGTCCGTAATGACCCACACAAATCTATGTCCCTGTGAACATGGAAGATCACCCACAAAGTCCATGCCTACCACCTCCCATGGTCTATCTGGCACTGGTAAAGGATGCAAGAGTCCAGCCGGTCTCTGCCGTAATGGATGGTTGCGAGCACACGAGTAGCAGGAACCGACATATCTCTTGACGTGGCTGGCGAAGTGTGGCCACCAATACCACCTCTCCAGTAACTCTCGTGTCCGCCTAATACCAAAATGCCCACCCACCTTTGAGGTGTGGGCCCATGACAATATATCATTCTGTCGATCAGGCGGAACAAAGGTCTTGCCCGGTGGGATTTGGTCTAACGTCACAGGGGAGAGCGTATGAAAAACCCTGGAGGGAAGGAGAAGACGAGGTTCGTCAATCTCCTCCTGGGTAGAAAGCATAGAGCGAGACAGGGCGTCTGCCTTGTTATTCTTACTCCCAGACAGATAGTTGATGGAGAAGTGAAAGCGGGAGAAAAACAAGGACCAGCGGGCTTGGCGAGGATTCAGACGCTGAGCGGTTTGTAAGTACGTCAGATTCTTATGGTCTGTATAGACCTGGAAAGGATGTTTCGCTCCTTCCAGCAAGTGACGCCACTCCTCCAAGGCTAATCTCAAGGCGAGCAGTTCCCTATCCCCAATGGTATAGTTTCTCTCTGCTGGTGAAAAGGTTTTCGCAAAGAAGAAAGACGGCCTTTTTCTACCTGCACCGTTCTTTTGATACAAGACCGCACCAGCACCCACTGAAGAAGCATCAACCTCTAAGAGGAAGGGCTTACTCTCATCGGGTCTTTGAAGAACGGGAGCAGTTGAAAAGTGTCTTTTTACTGCCTCAAAAGCCTGAGATGTCTCAGTAGACCAGGCTTTGGGATTAGCACCTTTCTTAGTCAAGGCCACCAAAGGGGCCACCAAAGTAGAAAAATGGGGTATGAACTGCCTGTAATAATTTATGAATCCTAAGAAGCGTTGCACCGCCTTCAAGGAATGAGGTTCGGACCATTGCAGGACAGCAGAGAGCTTCGCAGGATCCATAGCCAGGCCCTCTTGTGAGATAATGTAACCCAAAAAAGGCAATGAGGACTGCTCGAATACACATTTCTCGAGTTTAGCAAACAATGAGTGCTCCCTTAAACGGGAAAGGACACGAACGACATCCTGACGATGAGTCTCCAGATCAGGAGAAAAAATCAGGATGTCGTCCAGATACACCACTACTGAGGATAACAGTAAATCCCTGAACACATCGTTTACGAAGTCCTGAAATACTGCGGGTGCATTACATAACCCAAAAGGCATGACGAGGTATTCATAGTGACCGTCTCGGGTGTTAAAAGCGGTCTTCCATTCGTCGCCCTTTCGAATTCGTACCAAGTTATACGCACCCCGCAGATCCAACTTTGTAAAAACTTGAGCTCCTCTCAATCTGTCAAAGAGCTCCGAAATTAAAGGTAATGGGTATTTGTTCTTTATTGTGATTGCGTTGAGACCCCTGTAATCTATGCAGGGACGCAAATCACCCTCTTTCTTCCGAACAAAGAAAAACCCAGCTCCCGCGGGAGAGACAGACTTACGAATGAACCCCTTCTCTAAACTCTCTCTTATATAGGTCGACATGGCCTCCGACTCAGGTATCGACAGGGGGTAAACCCTGCCTTTAGGTGAAACCGAACCTGGGATAAGGTCTATGGCACAGTCATACGGCCTATGGGGTGGAAGAACCTCAGCACCCTGTTTGGAGAACACGTCAGCGAAATCCAGATAGGGTGTAGGTATGGGAGAGAGATCAGTAGATGCAACCGCAATGACCTTAGGTGGTAAGGGAAGACATCGGGACTGACATTTCGAACCCCAACTAATAATGCTGTCAGACTCCCAGTCAATGTGAGGAGCATGAGTCCGAAGCCATGGGAGACCCAGAAGGATGTCGTCTATACCCTCAGGCAAAACAAGAAAAGAAATCTCCTCTATGTGACCCTGAGACAGGGAAAGGCGCAAGGGAACTGTCCTCAATGTAATGGAGTCAGACAACATAGTTCCATTAACAACACGGACAGGAATAGGCGCCTCTAACATGATAGAGGGAATATTGTGTCCCTTTACAAATCCTGAGGACACAAAAGTCCCGTCAGCTCCGGAATCCACAAAAGCCATAATAGGCCATGTATTCTCAGATAACGAGAGCTGACCTGGGATACAACACTTAGAGGGTGCAGAAGACGTCTCTAGTAACCCCCCTCTAATGGTTACTAGGCCAGGGAGTTTCCCTGACGACTAGGACACTTGTTGGCATAGTGCCCAGCCTGACGACATACGTAACATATAGGAGGACCAGACTTGCGTAGTCTGGAAGACGTATGACCTAACTCCATAGGAGTGGGAGATGTTTCAGATGCTGAGGAAGATGGTAGTGGACCCTCAACAACTGGAATAGCCCGATGCTTAGGGCGTGAGGAAGAGACCTCGAGTCTACGTTCCTTATGGCGTACATCGATCCTCGTTGCTACTGTGATCAAGTCCTCCAGAGAAGCAGGGACCTCACGAGTAGCAAGAGCATCCTTGACATAGCCTGCCAACCCTCTCCAGAAGATAGGAATCAACACCTTCTCTGGCCAATCTAGTTCTGCCACCAGAGTTCTAAAAGCAATGGCATAAGAACTAGTGGATAACGAACCCTGAGATAGATCTAACAGTCTCAGGGCCGCATCATGGGTAACCTGCGGACCCATGAATACCGCCTTAAGAGCATCAAGAAAGTCTTGATGTCTCAGAGTAACCACATCAGAGCGCTCCCATAGGGGAGTCGCCCATTCTAAGGCTTTGTCCTGAAGTAAGGAGATGATAAAGCCTACTCTGGACCTCTCCGTAGAAAAGCGAGAAGAGTTGACCTCTAGGTGTATCTGACACTGACTAATGAAACCACGACATGATCTGGCATCGCCAGAATATCTGTTTGGCAGAGCAAGTCGAGGATCATGTGCAGATGTCACCATGGTCTGAGGTTTATCCTCTATACTCTTGAGCCGTGACTCAAGTACTTGTATGTAACGGTGTAACTGCTGATATTCTGCCATAACTGCCAGACCCTTGGCTCAGTCCTAATGTTACGGGGGGCTGTCTGATAACCTAAAGGAGTATCAGACAGTCAGGGTCCACCGTGCAAAGACTCTGCTGCAGACTATGGCAGAGTGCAATACCTCTGTTAACTCACAGAAGGATATAATAAGTGAGTAAAGCAATTCCTCCCTTACTTGGAGGGTGTGTGGAATGATCTCTGTTAATAATCACAGAGACAAAGGCAATGTGTGCGAAATGGCACCTACCTAGGTCCGCTCTTCTAGTGGTGCAAAAGAGACGAACAGCAGCGTAAGCCGCACAAAGCTCCTACCTGCGTTCGCTCCACTAGTGTGCGAGGACACGAACCACTAGATATGGCACCTGCCTAGGTCCGCTCTTCTAGTGGTGCAAAAGAGACGAACAGCAGCGTAAGCCGCACAAAGCTCCTACCTCTGTTCGCTCCCCTAGTGTGCGAGGATACGAACAACTGCTAGACGCAGTATAAGGAACGTTACCCTAGCGGCAACGTCCACCTACGAGTCGAACCACAAGGCCCAGCCAGACCATGTGCCTCAGGCACCTGCCTATGTCCGCTCCCCTAAGAGGTAAGGATACGGACAGCAGCCGAAGCTGTAAGGTATAAGAACGCTACCCTGCCGGTAGCGCTCACCTAGCATAGACAGAGGAATGCCTAGAGGAACGCGCACAGAGCGTCTACTCTTATGCATGAACCAAGAGGACTGAGCGCCATGCGGCGTGTGTCAGGGTCTTATATAGACTCTGTGCCTCATCCAAGATGGAGGACACCAGAGCCAATCCGCTGCCAGAACGACAGGAGTGACGTCATGCTGGCCTATCACCGAGCAAGGCATCACAAGCACATGACCAGCGACCAATCGGCATAGAAGGTGTCAGAGACATGTGACCTCGTGTCAGCGATGATGTCACCCGCACATGTGCAATGGCTCCAAGATAGGACTTAGTCTCCGGCGCTCGCACATGTGCAGTAGCAAGAAATCTGGACTTAGTCTCCAGCGCTCGCACATGTGCAGTACCAAGAAATCTGGACTTAGTCTCCAGCGCTCGCACATGTGCAGTAGTAAGAAATTTGGACTTAGTCTCCAGTGCTCGCAGCAACCGTAACACTCCCGCGATACTTGGTTGTGAAGACGGCGGTCATTGAACTCAGTGACAGCTCTGCTATCATGAGTGCAGCGATCACCGCAGGTAATGTACCTCGCTAAGCTCCTGACAGCAGCACTTGTCATGTCCTGCAGTGACAGCTCTGCTATCAGGAGTGCAGCGATCACTGCAGGTAATGTACCTGGCTATCCTCCTGACAGCAGCACTTGTCATGCCCTGCAGTGACCTGGGCTGACCTATTGATGTTAGCTCAGGTCACTGCCTTGCTCTCCCAGTCAATATGGAACATTCTGTTCTTCATTGACTGGGACATTGACTATGGTATGGATCGTCATGGGAACCCCTTGGATTACACCAGACCTGGATTTGTTTTTCTTTCTAATAAATTGGTGAAAGAGGGAATGTGTTGGGGAGTGTTTTTTCAAATAAAAATGTGTTTATTGTCTATTTTTTTTTATTACTGACTGGGTTGGTGATGTCGGTATCTGATAGACGCCTGACATCACGAACCCCAGGGCTTGATGCCAGGTGACATTACACATCTGGTATTAACCCCATATATAACCCCGTTTGGCACCGCACCAGGGCAACGGGATGAGCTGGAGCGAAGCACCAGGTTTGGCGCATCTAATGGATGCGCCACTTCTGGGGCGGCTGCGGCCTGCTATTTTTAGGCTGGGGAGAGTCCAATAATCATGGACCTCTCCAGTCTGAGAATATCAGACCCCAGCTGTCCGCTTTACCTTGGCTGGTGATCCAATTTTGGGGGAACCCCCTCGTGTTTTTTTTTTAATTATTTATTCAATTTAAAATAACAGCGTGGGGTGCCCTCAGTTTTGGATTACCAGCCAAGGTGAAGCTGTCAGCTGTGGTATGCAGGCTGCAGCCATCTGCTTTACCCTAGCTGGCTATCAAAAATAGGGGGAACCCCACGTCATTTTTTTTTTTAAATGTATTTTTTTCTTTTTGCTAAATACAAGGATAAGCACCCCTTAGTGCCACATGAAAGGCACCAAAGGGTGCAAAATTACAAAATGCAGGAGAGTGGGACATTATGTGTCTTTCTGCCATTATAACCACAGAAAAGACTGATATGAAGTGTACAAGCACAGGAAAATCACCAGAGCGCTCTACGCTGTGAAAAGCAGTAGAAAATGGCACTGTAGTGAACATGTGACCGCCTCATGTAGGTTGAAGCTATGGAACCTGGGTAAATTTATGTATTTTCCCTCCTTCAGTTTTTTTGCAGTACGCAAAAAAAAACGGAAGGCACACGGATGACAAACGGATGACATATATATATTTCCGTATACGGAATGGAAACGGAATGCCACATGGATGCATCCGTGAAAAAAACGGACTGTTTTTTGCGGATAGCAAAAACAGATCGGTCGTTTGAATGTAGCCTTATTCTGATCTGCCGTTTATAAACAGCAGGCAGAAATAAGTGAATAGCGCCCCCCAGCGTCAGAAAATCTCCAGAGTTTCAGGGGGTAGCTGAGACCCTGGAGATCATGATTCAGGCCGGTTTTTCCTTTCCCCGCTCACGTGATCACCAGTATACACCATATACCGATGCTCACGTTACAGTAAATGACAGCGCTGGTAAAAAATTATTTATCTCCCATCTGGCATGAACAAACATGTCAGATGGGAGATAAATCTCCTCCCCGGTCCCCTCCAGTCCCCCCGCTGTCGCCAAAGTGCCCCCCCGACTCCCTCCCGGAAATGCAAGATGGCCGCGCGCACAGCAGCGCGCCAGCCGCCAGTGCGAGGTACTGAAGTAAAGGGAGGCGACTGAAGATAAGTGTGGCATAGTTTTAACACAATCTCATAGTGGTGATAACTGTAGCGGTTTAATTTCATTAGGGAATTGTTGTCTGTGTTTGTCTGGGGTACTGTGAAAAAGCAAAAAAAAAAAAAAGTGTGTCTAGTGATTTAATCAGTAGTATTAGCCACACTTGTTTCTAGAAGCTTCTAGCAGCTTCTAGTAGTCCTTGTAGAACTATATAAACCAGCCAGAGCAAGCAAGGCGCTGAGAGTGCGAGGTACTGAAGTAAAGGGAGGCGACTGAAGATAAGTGTGGCATAGTTTTAACACAATCTCATAGTGGTGATAACTGTAACTGTTTAATTTCATTAGGGAATTGTTGTCTGTGTTTGTCTGGGGTACTGTGAAAAAGCAAAAAAAAAAAAAAAAAAAAAAAAGTGTGTCTAGTGATTTAATCAGTAGTATTAGCCACACCTGTTTCTAGAAGCTTCTAACAGCTTCTAGTAGTCCTTGTAGAACTATATAAACCAGCCAAAGCAAGCGAGGTACTGAGAGTGCGAGGTACTGAAGTAAAGGGAGGCGACTGAAGATAAGTGTGGCATAGTTTTAACACAATCTCATAGTGGTGATAACTGTAGCTGTTTAAGAAGAGAAGAGTCGCCGCAAGCTGATCGATTGCTGGGACTTGCCGGGTCTCGCTGTTTGAGGACATCGCAAAACTGTCATACGCTACATCAGCATTATGGAAGAGAAGAAAATCCACATGGTCACCTGCAACACATGCTACATGTTTACGGATCTGCCGCACAAAAAATCCAACTTCACCTGTCAAAAGTGCAAACTTGTTGCCCTCTTAGAGGAAAAGGTGCAGGGACTGGAAGAAAGAATAGCAACTTTGAAGCTAATTAAAGAACATGAGGACTTCTTGGACGAGGCAGAAGCAACAATTCAGGATATGGAAAGTGAGAAAAGCTTCAGAACACATACAGAGGCTGAAAAGTGGACACATGTGACCAAAAGAAGCCAGCGGATCAAGTGGTCGGCACCACCCACACAGCTTAGCAACCAATATGAAGCCCTCATGCTGGAGAAGGAAAATGGCACAGCTCAGGATGATACCGTCTCTACAGGAGAAGACACAGTATCATCAAAAGAAGTTACTTTGTCAACAAAAGCAGAAACAAAAGACACTCAAAAGCACTCAGGAGCAACAAGCAGTGCGTCCAGAAAGAAAAGAAGAGTGGTAGTTATGGGCGACTCACTACTAAGAGGCACGGAGGCAACTATCTGCAGGCCGGACATAACCGCACGAGAAGTATGCTGCCTCCCGGGAGCAAAAATCAAGGATGTGGCCAACAGGATACCAACTATCCTCGGATCCAAGGACGAATACCCGTTCCTATTGATACATGTAGGAACAAACGACACGGCAAGAAATGATCTACCAACTATTTGTGAAGACTTTGAAATTCTGGGGAAGAGAATTAAGGAACGGAACGTACAGGTTGTTTTCTCATCAATCCTCCCAGTCGATGGCCATGGTGTCAGAAGATGGAATAGGATACTAGATTTGAACAACTGGCTACGACGGTGGTGCAGGCAGCAAGGATTTGGATTCTTGGACCATGGAGTGAATTACCTCTACGATGGACTTCTCGCAAGAGACGGGATACACCTCACAAAACCTGGGAAACACACGTTCGCCAGAAGGCTTGCCACACTCATCAGGAGGGCTTTAAACTAGAAGAAGAGGGGATGGGAGAAAAATCAGCAGACAAGAACATGCAACAGAAGGACAAACTAATCAAGGATACTAGATGCCGTAAAGAGGACCCAAGGCAGGGTAATCAGAAGGAAGCTAAGAAAAGGGGAGCAAAACTTCTTTCCTGCATGCTGACCAATGCAAGAAGCCTGACCAATAAGATGGAGGAACTGGAGCTGGTAATGTATGAGGAAAAATACGATATAGCAGGAATAACTGAGACATGGTTAGATGATAGTTATGACTGGGCGGCTAACCTGCAAGGATATGAATTGTTTAGGAGGGATCGTAAAAAAAGGAAAGGGGGTGGAGTCTGTCTATATATAAAGTCCAGTTTAAAGCCCAGACTAAGAGAAGATATTCAAGAGGGAAATGAAGAGGTGGAGTCTCTATGGGTGGAGATACAAGGAGGGAAAACTAATAAAATCCTCATAGGGGTTTGTTATAAGCCACCAAATATAACAGAAACCACTGAAAATATATTATTGAAACAAATAGACAAAGCAGCAAATCACAATGAGGTGATTATTATGGGGGACTTCAACTACCCCGATATAGACTGGGAAACTGAAACCTGCGTATCTCAGAAAGGAAACCGGTTTCTGTCAGTAACTAAGGATAATTATCTGTCCCAACTTGTGCCGGGCCCAACTAGAGGGGCAGCCCTTCTGGACTTAATTTTAAGCAACAGGCCAGATAGAATAACAGACGTACGAGTGGATGGGCACCTAGGGAATAGTGACCACAATATAATACAATTCCACTTGTCCTTCAGTAAGGTGCCTTGGAGGGGGGTTACAAAAACGCTGAATTTCAGGAAAGCAAAGTTTGATCTGCTTAGAGAAGACCTTCGCCAAATTGATTGGGACAATGTCCTCAAAAATGGGAGCACAGAAAATAAGTGGGACATTTTTAAATCGGTATTAAACACCCACTGCGAGCGAGCCATACCGTACGGAAATAAAAGGGCTAGGAACAGGAGAAAACCAATGTGGCTAAATAAGGATGTAAAAGGGGCAATGAATAATAAGAAAAAGGCATTTAAAAAGCTAAAACAAGAAGGCAGCGAGGAAGCATTAAAAATATATAGAGAAAAAAATAAAATGTGTAAAAAACAAATATATTTAGCAAAAGTAGAAACTGAGAGACTCATTGCTAATGAAAGCAAAACAAATCCCAAACTATTCTTTAATTATATAAACAGAAAAAAGATTAAAATTGATGGTGTTGGCCCTTTAAAGAATAATGAGGGTAAAATCATAGAAAGCGATGTGGGAAAAGCAAATGTTTTAAATACTTTTTTCTCAACTGTGTTCACACAGGAAAAGCATATGCCAGGGGAAATGCAGAGTGATCATGTAAATGCCCCATTAAGTATGACCTGCCTAACCCAGGAAGAAGTGCAGAACCGACTTAGTAACATTAAAATTGACAAATCACCAGGCCCTGATGGCATTCACCCTCGGGTATTAAGGGAGTTAAGTAATGTGATAGACAGGCCTCTATTCCTTTTATTTAAAGACTCTATAGAAACTGGGTCTGTTCCACTGGATTGGCGGCTAGCAAATGTGGTACCAATATTCAAAAAAGGGTGCAAAAGGGAACCTGGAAACTATAGGCCAGTAAGCTTAACATCTGTTGTGGGTAAAATGTTTGAAGGGTTTTTAAGGGATACTATTATGGAATGTCTCAATGTTAATAACTGTTTAACTCCATATCAACATGGATTTATGAAGGATCGCTCCTGTCAAACTAACCTGATCAGCTTCTATGAGGATGTAAGCTCTCACATGGACCGAGGAGAATCATTGGATGTCATTTATCTCGACTTCAGTAAAGCATTTGACACTGTCCCACATAAAAGACTGCTAAGTAAAATGAGAAAGCTTGGGCTCGGGGAAAATGTGTGTAGATGGGTAGGTAGCTGGCTTAGTGGTAGAAAACAAAGAGTGGTTATTAATGGCACATACTCAGATTGGGCCAGGGTTACTAGTGGGGTGCCACAGGGGTCTGTATTGGGCCCCCTACTATTTAATATATTTATTAATGATCTGGTGGATGGTTTACAGAGTAAAATATCAGTATTTGCAGATGATACAAAACTATGTAAGGTAGTTAACACAAAGGAGGACAGTTTGCAACTACAGATGGATTTGAGTAAATTGGAGAATTGGGCTGAAAAATGGCAAATGAGGTTTAACACAGATAAGTGTAAGGTTATGCACATGGGAAGGAGAAACAGATGCTACGATTACTTACTAAATGGGAAACTGCTGGGGAAATCAGGCATGGAAAAAGACTTAGGCATCTTAGTGAATAAGAATCTAAATTGGAGTGCCCAGTGTCAGGCAGCAGCCACCAAAGCAAATAGGGTGATGGGATGCATTAGAAGAGGTCTGGGGGCACGAGATGAAAACATCATTCTCCCTCTGTACAAATCACTCGTCAGACCACACTTGGAGTATTGTGTGCAATTTTGGGCGCCGGTGCTGAAGAAAGACATTACTGAACTTGAAAGGGTTCAGAGGCGGGCTACTAAAATAATAAATTGAATGGGTGCATTACAATACACGGAAAGGTTATCAAAATTAGGTCTATTTACTCTAGAAAAGAGAAGACTTAGGGGAGACCTAATAAATATGTACAAATATATCAGAGGGCCATATAGAGATCTCTCCCATGATCTGTTTGTACCAAGGACTATGACAAGAACAAGGGGGCATTCTCTACGATTGGAGGAAAGAAAATTCCTACATCAGCATAGAAGAGGGTTCTTCACGGTAAGAGCAGTGAGGCTCTGGAACTCTCTTCCTGAGGAAGTGGTGATGGCCAACTCACTGAATGAATTTAAGAGAGGAATGGATGCTTTTCTTGTTAGCAAAAGTATAGAAGGTTATAAATAGCATAATCTTACAGGTAGATAGAAGAGCGACCTAGATTATTAGAGGAATGGGTGGGCTGCAACACCAAGACAGGTTATTTAACTTGGGGTTAGTTAGTTAGGAAAAACAAAGGCTTAGGGGGATCTAATCACAATGTATAAATATATGAGGGGACAGTACAGAGACCTTTCCAAAGATCTCTTTACACCTAGGCCTGCGACTGGAACACGGGGGCATCCGCTGCGTCTTGAGGAAAGAATGTTTAATCATAATCACAGATGAGGATTCTTTACTGTACGAGCAGTGAGACTATGGAGCTCTCTGCCGTATGATGTTGTAATGAGGGATTCACTAGTAAAATTTAAGCAAAGCCTGAACGCATTTCTTGAAAAATATAATATTACCAGTTATGTGTATTAGATTTTATGACAGGGTGTTGATCCAGGGAACTAGTCTGATTGCCGTATGTGGAGTCAGGAAGGAATTTTTTTCCCCATTGGAGCTTACTTGACACATTGGGGTTTTTTTGCCTTCCTCTGGATCAACATGTTAGGCTACGGGTTGAACTAGATAGACTTAGAGTCTCCCTTCAACCTTAAAAAACTATGAAACTATGAAACCCTACTCCTCTGATTTCTGTCGCATGTGCCATGACACATGTGACAGAAAACTCCTCCCCAAACCCTGCCAGGTCACCCCCTATAATCCCACTGGTGTTCCCCGGTGTCCCACGGTACCTGTGCAGCGTCGATCCCCCACGGCACCCTCCTTCACAATAGACGCTGCCGCATGCACAGAGTGGCTGTCAGCTCAGCTTCCTGTGTTCAGACACAGTTAGTAGTGGTAACCATGCATCTGTAAGCTACTGCAATGCCCTGTTCATGAGGTAAGGCACATAGTTGATCAGGAGAGCTATACTACATTTCCAAATGGAGGTATTTGATTTTATAGTTGCACTGCTGAACGACTACCAAACATGACAGTCCGTTATACGCCACAAGAAAACATGTCTAAATAGCGAGCTCTGTTGTTTAGTATTCATTCAGCTGGATAACTGGACTTAAAGGGGTATTCTATCTCCAAGATCCTATCCCCAATATACAGTCATATGAAAAGGTTTGGGCACCCCTATTAATGTTAACCTTTTTTCTTTATAACAATTTGGGTTTTTGCAACAGCTATTTCAGTTTCATATATCTTATAAATGATGGACTCAGTAATAGTTCTGAATTGAAATGAGGTTTATTTTACTAACAGAAAATGTGCAATCTGCATTTAAACTAAATTTGACAGGTGCATAAGTATGGGCACCCTTATCAATTTCTTGATTTGAACACTCCTAACTACTTTTTACTGACTTACTGAAGCACTAAATTGGTTTTGTAACCTCAATGAGCTTTGAACTTCATAGGCAAGTGTATCCAATCATGAGAAAAGGTATTTAAGGTGGACACTTGCAAGTAGTTCTCCTATTTGAATTTCCTATGAAGAGTGGCATCATGGGCTCCTCAAAAAAACTCTCAAATGATCTGAAATCAAAGAATATTCAACACAGTTGTTCAGGGGAAGGATACAAAAAGTTGTCTCAGAGATTTAAACTGTCAGTTTCCACTGTGAGGAACATATTAAGGAAATGGAAGAACACATGTGCAGTTCTTGTTAAGCCCAGAAGTGGCAGGCCAAGAAAAATATCAGTAAGGCAGAGAAGAAGAATGGTGAGAACAGTCAAGGACAATCCACAGACCACCTCCAAAGACCTGCAGCATCATCTTGCTGCAGATGGTGTCACTGTGCATTGGTCAACAATACATCGCACTTTGCACAAGGAGAAGCTGTATGGGAGAGTGATGCGAAAGAAGCTGTTTCTGCAAGCACACCACAAACAGAATCACATGAGGTATGCATAAGCACATTTGGACAAGCCAGTTACATTTTGGACAAAGGTCCTGTGGACTGATGAAACAAGATTGAGTTGTTTGGTCATACAAAAAGGCGTTATGCATGGAGGCAAAACAACACGGCATTCCAAGAAAAGCACTTGCTACCCACAGTAAAATTTGGTGGAGGTTCCATCATGCTTTGGGGCTGTGTGGCCAATACCGGCACCGGGAATCTTGTTAAAGTTGAGGGTCGCATGGATTCAACTCAGTCTCAGCAGATTCTTGACAATAATGTGCAAGAATTAGTGACGAAGTTGACGTTACGCAGGGGATGGATATTTCAGCAAGACAATGATCCAAAACACCACCCCAAATCTACTCAGGCTTTCATGCAGAGGAACAATTACAATGTTCTGGAATGGCCATCCCAGTCCCCAGACCTGAATATCATTGAACATCTGTGGGATGATTTGAAGCGGGCTGTCCATGCTCGGCGACCATCAAACTTAACTGAACTGGAATTGTTTTGTAAGCAGGAATGGTCAAAAATACCTTCATCCAGGATCCAGGAATTCATTAAAAGCTACAGAAAGTGACTAGAGGCTATGATTTTTGCAAAAGGAGGATCTACAAAATATTAATGTCACTTTTATGTTGAGGTGCCCATATTATGCACCTGTCAAATTTAGTTTAAATGCAGATTGCACATTTTCTGTTAGTACAATAAACCTCATTTCAATTCAGAAATATTACTGAGTCCATCATTTATTAGATATATGAAACTGAAATAGCTGTTGCAAAAACCCAAATTGTTATAACGAAAAAAGGTTAACATTAATAGGGGTGCCCAAACTGTTTCATATGACTGTATAGTAGGTGGAATAGCAATAATATCAGTTAATACCAATATTTGGAAATGTAGAATAGTTCTCCTGATTAGGCATGCCCTTACCTCATGAGCAGAGCATTGCAGCTTTGGTAGCAACAGTTACGATATGGACTCTGCTGCTGTGGACCCGAGGAGAGTGGGTGCAGATTCATTGCACCCACACTCTGCACATGGAGGGTCTGCACTCCTAGAAAATGGGGAATACGTTCCCTGAGCATGTCCCCCCATATTCTAGACAGTCCAGAGTCGTCGTGGGACCCCCTTATTTTTTTTTCCTTACAATAAATTGGTGAAAGAGGGAATGTTTTGGGGAGTGTTTTTTCAAATACATTTTTTTTTGCCTATTTGTTTTGTTAGCACTGACAGTTTTTGATGTCGGGTATCTGATTGACGCCATGGCATCACAAACTGCTGGGCTTGATGTCAGGTGACCTTACAGCTAGTATCAACCCCATTTATTACCCCGTTTGCCACTGCACCAGTGCACGGGATGAGCTGGGGTGAAGCGCCAGGATTGGCGCATCTAGTGGATGCACCACTTCTGGGGCGCCTGCGGCCTGCTATTTTTAGGCTGTGAAGGCCCAATAACTATGGACCTTCCCACCCTGAGAATACCAGATCACAGCTGTCCGCTTTACTTTGGCTGGTGATCCAATTTGGGGGGGACCCTACTTTTTTTTTGTAATTATTAATATTTATAAAATAATTATGAAAGAAGAACCTGGCGTGACCTCCACATTGGATCACCAACCACGGTAAAGCTGCCAGCTGTGGTTTTTAGGCTACAGTCGTCTGCTTTTCCCTAGCTGGCTATCAAAAATGACCCCATGTCATTTTTTTTTTTTTTTTTTAAACATCTTTTTATTGAATTTTAACCAAATTTCTTTTACAATCTGCTCTTATACAAAGAGCATTTCATTGATGACATTATAATCAAAACAGTCCCGCCCACCCCTCCCCCCGCTCTGCGTGCGACCAGAAGCAACTTAAAATGGTAACTTATGTAATTGGTATGTGTCCATTGAGCAGTTCAAGAAGGTACCAAGAGGTCTGTCCAAACTGAGATTTAAGTCTATCCTTAAGCACTGTAGCCAAGTTAGGTATAAATAAAGACCATGTTTCAAAGAAATGCTTAGTCAGCTTCTCCTTATTCGACAGTGCATCCAGCCAGTCCATTTTGAATATGAACATTAGTTTTGTTTGGATAAACGCTAGAGAGGGTGCTTCAGGATTTACCCAGAGATGTAGGATACTTTTCCTAGTGGCCGAGGCCCAAATAGTTAATATTGCCCTGGTACCTCTCGGAAGACTTTGTTGAGCCTCCTCCAACATGTTAAAAATCGCCCACTGTGGTGTCAGAGCAAACTGAATATTGTATGTGTTTTGTAAGACTGAGTGAACGCTTCTCCATACTCCCTGTATCTGAACACAGTCCCATAAGTGGTGAAACAGGTCAGTGTCTCTTATGCCACATTTAGAACAAGAGTATAAGGCATTTGTGTCCATTTTTGATTGAATTTTTGGAGTAATATATGCTCTATGTAGAATCATCAAGGCCATATCTGTGTAGCTACTGGACGACAGAAATTTACGTTGCAACAGCGTGGCTTGTAAAAAATCCTTTACCTCGAACTCTGGCATGTCTACCTTCCATTTTGCTGGACCTGTTGTTTTCCCCTCCCATGTCCAAACTGTACGCAACATTGAATAAACCTGACTAGTCGAGGACGCCTGGCTTCTTGCCCTCCTAAGAAAGTTATCCACACTTCCTCCAAGATCTCCCTTTGGCTTGTCAACAAGATATTTTTGTGCCAAGCTACGCGCCTGAAGAAAAAGAAAAGGCTGACCCACAAAAGCTGGAAATCGGTGTGCCGCCTTCTCGTAAGAAAGCAACGACCAATTAGGCTCCATTAGATCTGCAGCATTTACACAACCCTGCATTGACAATGTTTCATAAATCCTCGGAGGGCGACCCTGGAGGAATCTCGGATTTCCAACAAAGGGTTAAAATGGGGAACTTGAAGTGTTAATTTTACCAAGTTTCCTCACCTTCCTCCACGTTTGTATAGTATGCCATAGTGTTGGATGATCCCTAACCTCACTCAGTATTTCCTCGTTCCCTAAATGCAGCAATGCTGTTAACGAGACTTGTGAACATAGCTGTTGTTCCAATTGTACATTGGCAAAGTGAGATACTCCTCGCACCCAGTCCACCACATATCTAAAATTTGCTGCTAGATTATATCTGCCCAGATCTGGAAGATTTATGCCCCCTGCCCCTTTTGGTAATTCAAGCTTGATTAAGCTGATCCTAGTACGCCCCTTGTGCCCCCAAATGAATTTTCCAAAGGATGAATTTAGTAGCTTAATATCTGATTTGCGTAGAAGCAACAGGAGAGTCTGAAATAAGAACATTATTTTGGGGAATGCTACCATTTTAATTAAGTGACCTCGACCCGAAAAGGATATTTTCAGATGTTTCCAAGATTGGAGTAGATGTATTAATGAATTTATAAGAGGCTTATAATTAATTTGATATAGTAACAAGGGGTTTGCTGGGAGCTGAATCCCCAAATATTTAATGGACCTGGTACACCACTGGAAGGGAAATAAGTTGTTATCAATTTTACCCGATTTGTACATTGCCAATGCCTCAGTTTTTTTGTAATTTACCCTGAAGCCTGAGGCCTTTCCAAAATTATTCAATGTGTTCATTATCTCTGGAATCGCTTGAGAGGGATTGGCAAGAAACAATAAAATATCATCGGCAAAAGCCAAAAGTTTAATTGTTGTCCCACCGACTCTCATGCCCTGAAATATTGCTAAATTATGTAGGGTCCTCAACATTGGGTCCAGAGCCAAATTAAACAATAAAGGTGACAAGGGACACCCCTGCCTCGTTCCCCTCTGTACCTCAAATGGCTCAGAGAATATATTATTTATAGATAGTCTGGATTTGGGTTCTGTGTATATCATCTTGACTGCTTCGCAAAACCAGGATCCCACCTGGCAACATGCCAAAAGATTATGTAAATAGGCCCAAGAGACCCTGTCAAAGGCCTTGTCCGCATCAAGGCTAACTACTATATGTTTGGTACATCTATGCTTCCTGCTATAAGAGATAGCCCCAATAGCCGTCCTGATGTTATAGGTGATGGATTTCCCGTGCACGAATCCCGTTTGGAAGGGCAGAATAAGATCTGGAATCACTTGTTGTAATCTACCAGCTAGTATTTTAGTAAAGATTTTAAAATCAGAGTTGAGTAATGAGATGGGTCTGTATCCCTCCACCTGTAGTGGGTCTTTTCCTGGCTTAGGTAAAACTATAATGTTTGCCTCATTGAACCTGTCGGGAATTATTCTATCTGTGACTATCTTATTATACACTGCACATAGATGAGGACCGATAGAGGCTCCCAAGATCTTATAATATTCGTTACTAAATCCGTCGGGCCCTGGGCTTTTGGCTAGTTTAAGAGTGCCAATAGTTTTTACTATTTCTGAAATATTTATAGGGGCGTTTAGTACTACTCTTTGTTCCTCTGTCAAGATGGGCGCTACGGTACCATGGATAAAATCAGCTTCCCCGTCAACCTCCCTCGGTTCCGCCTCATACAGCGAGCCAAAGAATGCCCTGAACTCCTCCACTATTTCCTCATCTTTTGTTACCATGGTACCATATTTCTTTTTAATTTTGTGGATTCTAGTGGTGGTTCTAAAGGGTTTGGTTAAAGAAGCTAGTAATTTCCCAGGTTTGTTGCCCCATTTAAAGTATTTATGTTTCTGGTAGTCCAGGTTACTAAGTGCCATCTCATGGGCCAAGGTGTCTGCCGCCTCCTTGGCCTCTAAGAAATGTTGTTTTGTTGCATCCGTGTTGTTATTTTTAAAATCTTTATATGCCTGCGTGAGAAGTTTTTGTGCTGATATAGTTTGTTCCAGGAGCTTTTTTCTCTTATGGCTGACATATGATATTATCTGACCTCTTACTACTGCCTTGGAGGCAGCCCAATACAAACCAGCGTCCCCACTATGCTCGTGATTATCCTTCTCATAAAAGCTCCAGTAGTTTTGTAAAGAAGCTTTGAAATCCTCAGATTGATATAAATATGAAGGAAACCTCCACCTTCTTTCCCATAGTATTGTGGTAGATAATAACAAATTAAAAGTAACCGGTGCATGATCCGAAATACAGATGTCTAGGATGTTGGAGGAAAGTAAATGTGGCATCAGTGCTGGGCTTAGTAGCCAATAGTCAATCCGTGTATGTAAGTCATGGACATGTGAATAAAATGTATAATCTTTATCTATTGGGTGCTGCATGCGCCATGTGTCTATTAGTCCCAATTGATTGACGAGATATTGCAAACCACTATGGAGCGCCAATAGAGGAGATGGCTGGGGACTTGACCTGTCTAAAATTCCATCATGAGCCTCATTGAAATCTCCGCCTACAATTAAATTAGTCATATCCCAACCTGCGATACTTTCGATCAATCTGGCTCTGAACTGTGGATCAGGAATATTTGGTGCATATATGTTTGCTAAGTTATAGATAGTGCCCTCTATCTTCACTTTCACCAATAATTATCTCCCCATAGGGTCCTCTGAAACCTCCAGAACTTCATGACTAATATGCTTATTGATCAATATAGCTACCCCTCTTTGTTTTCTCGTAAATGACGCTTCTGCGCATACGGCATATTTTCTGCTGTGAAGAAATGGGTGATTGCCCTTCATCCAGTGTGTTTCCTGTAAGAAGACAATATGGCAATTTAAATGATGTAGATAATTTAAAACTTTTTTCCTCTTAATAGGAGAGTTTAACCCGTTAACATTCCAGGAGCACCAATACAGCGATTTAATCGTGGACACATTCGTGCTCTCTGTATTAGTCATTTATCCTATTCCAGAAGGAGGAATTAATTGTAAAATTATAAACAACCTATTTGGGTTCCCTCGTCCATCCCAGCGAGTAAACGCGACAACCCATATGAGAGCTAAACTAAAGGTACGCACGCAGAGCCCCCTAACCCCTTCCCATCTAAACAAAAACCTTAATCTAATGGCAATGTCACCTGCCTCTCTGGCAGTCCTGACACTGAAAAAAAAAAGGAAAAACAGAATGAACATCAGAACTGTAGCACAGTGACGTCTCCGATTTAAGTGTCTGTGTTGACTGCTGGCGAAGCTCCATTTTCCTGAAGAAGGTAATTTAAAGCCAACCTAGGATCTTCAAAAGTCCAATTCTTTCCCCCTGTAGTGAAGCGTAGAACAGCAGGATACAGTAGACTGAAGCGAATATTTTTTTCCGCCAATAGTTTGCATGCTGGATTGAAGGCTTTGCATCTTGTTGTCAAGGCTGCTGAGTAATCTTGGAACAAAAGCAGTTTAGAGTTATTGTAGATAAGTGAGCGATTTTTTCTAAATGCTGTCAGCAATCTGATCTTGTCTTGGAAGTCCAGGACCTTAAAAATTATTTGTCTGGGTCTGACATCTCCATCATTTCGAGGTGGGCCCACTCTGTGGGCCCTTTCAATAGCAATTGGCCCCGACTTTAGATCCAATTTCAAAGCTCCTGGTAGCCATTCTGAAGTGAGTTTCAGTAGATCAGCTTGCCGAACCGATTCAGGGACGCCCACCAACCTTAAATTATTGCGTCTGGACCTGTTTTCAAGATCATCTACCTTGTCCAGCAATACAGCAATGTCCTTATTCCTGCTCTCCAGCATCTCTGAAATTTCCTTTACAGAGTCCTCCATGTCAGAGACCCTCTGCTCCACATCTGTTAGACTTGAACCCTGGGCATTAACTTGGCTGACTATAATGTCTAATGAAGACTGGAAGGCTGCCAGCCGCCCATCAATCACCGGCATCAAGAGATCCGTGATGGCCTTAGCAGTGTCCTGGGGTGGGTCTGTAGTTGCCTCAGGGGAAGCCCCTGGTGATGGGGGTGCATTTTTGTTTCGTCTTTGCGGTCTAATTCCTTTACTTGGTTGTGTGGCATTGCTCTTACCCACAAATTTATCCATAGTAAGAACTGTAAATATGGAGCTTCTTTAGAGACTGTGGTAACGTCACAATAACATAAGCTTAATTACATCTGTGTGGTAAACTTGGCTGTTTCACAATTATTTCCACGCTGTGTATGAGAGTGTATAGATGTTACTTGAAAAAGACCAGTCAGAAGGGCAGGAGGCAGGCCAGATGACTGATCCCACTTCTTTTTCACCCTCTTCTATACTGTCAGTGCTGGTGAAGTAGGGGTTAATCAAGTTGAGCTGTGATGCACTTCAGGCTTATCTGCCTCTGTTTACTGTTGCAGATTACAGGCCTTGTGCAGCAGCCATTTAAGATGAGACCTGCAGCGATGTATCTGCCCCCTTCACAGCCCCCTGTTTATCTCCTGACCTGCTTTCACAGCGGAATGTCTCCAGGGGCTCTCAGCTCCCTCCTCACTCACAGTATCTCAGGCGGTGGGCCTGTCCACGGAGTTCTGTGTGACAGGTAAACACAGCGTGCAGTCCTGTTTGCTGAGCTTGCTGCTGCTCGGTGTTTCACTATTTCTTCTGTGGCAGGGAGGGGAGTGTGTGAGAGTTCACTGAAAACTATGGCTGCCGCTGGAAGCACTTCAGTCCCCTTCCCTGTCTCCTTCTGGATGTTAGTGCCCGATATTTAACCCCTCTCTTACCAGGTCCCGGGTGCTTTCCGTTTGCAGTGGCACATCTGCAGGGGGAGCAGGGAGGATGGGCAGCGTTCCTCTGTGCAGCACAGCCCACAGCCTGCAGCCTGGTGCTTTGTGTCAGAGCACTCCTTTCTTTGTGGTGCAGCATACACCTTTCACCTCCGGAGTATCAGGAGAGCCGGGCCTGATGTGCGCCCCTTGTCCTGGCCTTATCCCTGCAGCCTTGAGATGTTAGGATGGGCCTGGATAACGTTTTTGGCCTAGGCTGCTGCAGGAGCTCATGATAAAAGCAGCTACCTCGTAGCTCCTCCTCCCGGAAGTCCCGTCATTTTTTTTTAACTATTTTTTTAAATAAAAAAAATTAATGGGCTTCCCTGTATTTTGATTGCCAGCCAAGGTAATGCCAGGAAGATGGGAACCCGTAGCTGTCTGCTTTATCTGCGCTGAAAATCAAAAATACCGTGGAGCGCTACGTCTTTTTTTTAATGATTCATTTTTACAGCACTGTGATGTCAGGCAATCAAAATACAGGGAAGACCATTTTTTTTTTTTTTTAGTTATTTAAATAAATAATTAAAAAAAATATATATGGGCTTCCGCTGCATTTTTTGTATTGCTAGCTAATGGTAATCCAAGCAGCTACTGGCTGCTAACCCCCTCTGCTTGGTGTTACCTTCACTGGCAATGGAAAATCCAGGGAAGCATTTTTTATTTTTTTTGCCAAAAAACTAAAAAAAAAAAGACGTGAGCTTCGTCATATTTTTGTATGCTAGCCAAGTACAGCAGGCAGGTACAGTTGCCCCAAACCCCAAACTGCCTATTTGTACGCAGTTGGTAACTAAAAATATAGGGAAGCCCTTTTTTTAATTATTTCATGAATTTCATGAAATAATTAAAAAAAACGATGTAGGCTTCGCCCCATTTTTGTGTCCAGGCAGGTACAACTAGGCAGCTGGGGATTGGATTCCGCAGCACAGGTTGGCACGAGCTTTCTAGGCGCCTCTGCTGCGAATTGCAGGCCGCAGCCACCCCAGAAAATGGCGCTTTCATAGAAGCGCCATCATCTGGCGCTGTATCCAACTCTTTCAGCTGCCCTGGTGATGGTGGCTCGCTGGGTAATAATGAGTTAATAATAATAATAAAGTTTTATTTCTATAGCGCCAACATATTCCGCAGCGCTTTACAATTCAGAGGGGACATGTACAGACAATTTGAGACAATACAAAAAAAAAATTAAGATACCAGGAGGAGTGAGGGCCCTGCTCGTAAGCTTACAGTCTATGAGGAAATAGGGGAAGCACAAAAGGTGAATGGGGGAGAAAAGCTTGTTATATATGGTCCAGCCATCGATTTAAAAGGGTATTCAAAACCAGCTGCATGAACCCGTCATTGGCCAGAATTTATACCGGTACAGGGGACAAGAATTGGAAGTACATTTTTACATTTTTTGTTATGAAGGGCAGAAAGGGTCTAGATTAGATCAGGGCAGTGAGGTGATAGGCTAGTCTAAAGAAATGTGTTTTTAAGGCCCGCTTAAAGGTGTGGATGTTGGGAATTAATCGGATTGCTCTTGGTACTGTGTTCCAGAGCATAGGCGCAGCTCGTGAGAAATCTTGAAGACGGGAGTGGGAGGTTCGAATTGTTGAGGATGTCAGTCTTAGGTCATTAGCAGAGCGGAGGGCACGGGTGGGGTGATAGATAGAGATGAGGGAGGAGATGTAGGGCGGTGCGGAAAGTTAATGAGTTAATACTAGCTTTGTTTTACTAGCTAGTATTAAGCCAGAGATTCTTAATGTCAGGCAAGTTTTACCCGGCCCATAAGAATCTCCAATAAAGGGTTAAAAAAAAGACACCACACAGAGAAAAAATACTTTAATAGAAATAAATACACAGACACACTTAGAGACTCCATGTTTATTAATCCCTCTCACCCCTCCACGATCCTGGTCTTCTGTCTTCTTTCTCTTTCAACCCATGCAGCGCTGCTATATCAGACAGTGCTGCATGGGAGGAGGACGCTGCTGCCCCGTGCAGAAATCACTCAGTGAGAGTGACCACAGGCTGCCGGCTGTAAGCAGTGACGTCACCGCTGACAGACAGGTTACCATAGCAACGGTGCTCCAATCACGTGATTCCCGATGCCGCTATTTACCGGCTGTGACAGCTAGTCCCTGCATGTGGCTGACTCTGTAAAGAGCGTCCACATGCAGGAACGGCGAGTCGACCATGTACCAGAGCATTTCGCCGGTACACGGACATGCTCATACGAGCACCGCGTACCGGAGAGATGCACTGACAGGACCTAGCATGACATCCTAGCCATGTGACCAGTCTGTAGCCAATGAGATAATAGACACGTGACTGGTCACATGCTATTTTGACGTCTTGATAGGTCCTTTCATCAGTGCTGGTTACCGGGAGGACGCAGCAATTATCGGAAAGGAAAAGCGGCGGGAGACAGAGTGCAGGACGCGTCGCGGGGACAGGTAAGTGTAATGGCAATGTTTATTAACTGTATGTGTACATTTATAATGTGTTTTTATGTGTTTGTGATTGCCTCCCATTGTTTTCAATGGGGTTTGAGAGGTTCGTCGAACGGCTTGCCGAACCGAACTCGAATGCGGCCTCCATTCGACGAACCGAACCAAACTCGAGCCTCTAGAGGCTCACTCATCTCTAGTGAACAGTAAAAGAAAAAAAAATAGCATATTCACCTCTCTGTGGACTCTCGGGGCACATCTGATCGCTCCAGGACCTGCCAGTAATCAGCTGATGCGGTCACCTGATGACATCAGCTGATTGTTTAAGTCCAGCAGTGAACAGCCAGCTTTTTACCACCCAGTCGGTTTAAATGATCAGCTGATGCTGTCAGGTGACCGCATCAGCTGATTACCGGTGGGTCCTGGAGCGATCGGACGGGAGTCTGCACAGAGGTGTATAGTTTTTTTTCTACTGATGCATCAGCTGATTCTTTAAAAGCCGTTTATACAATCAGCTGATGTGTCATGTGATTTAGGTCCTTCCGGCAATGCGATCAGATGATATTAGATCCAGATTGGACATTGCAGGACTCTCGACCCAGGACTACGGCGAAGGTTTTTTTTTTTAGTTCAATGAAGATGGAGTCACTAATTGTGTTGTATTTTATTTCTAATAAAAATATTTTTCTTTGTCTTATTTTTTTTTTTTTATCTTTACTAGAAATTCATGGTGGCGATGTCTAATATTGGCGTGACACAATGAATTTCGGGCTTAGGGCCAGCTGATAATACCCAGCTGGCCCTAGCCCCATTTATTACCCAGTGAGCCACCCGGCACCAAGGCCGCTGGAAGAGTTAGATACAGCGCCAGAAGATGGCGCTTATATGAACGCGCCATTTTCTGGGGCGGCCGCGGACTGGAATTTTCAGCGGGGGGACCCAGAGAGCTTGGGCCTCCCTATACTGCGGATTCCAGTCCTCAACTGCCTAGTGGTACGTGGCTGGACACAAAAATGGGGTGAAGCCCTCGTTGTTTTTTTTTTTTTTAATTATTTCATGAAATTCATGAAATAATTAAACAAAAGGGCTTCCCTATATTTTTTATTTCCAGCCGGGTACAAATAGGCAGCTGGGGGTTAGGGGCAGCCCGTACTTGCCTGCTGTACCTTGTACCTAGCTAGCATACAAAACTATGGTGAAGCCCATGTTGATTCTTTTTTTTAAAATTATCAAAAAATAAAAAAAAAAACCCCAAACACATTAGGGTTAACAAAAAAAGTGCATGGGCTCCCGCTGCATTTTCTATTGCTAAGGGTAACCCAAGCAGCTACTGGCTGCTAACACCCACTACTTGGTGTTACTTTCACTGGCAATGGAAAATCCAGGGAAGCCTTTTTTTCCAAAAAACTAAAAAAAAAAAAAAAAAAAGATGTGGGCTTCGCCATATTTTTGTATGCTAGCCAGGTACAGCAGGCAGGTACGGGCTGCTCCCAACCCCCTCCTGCCTATTTGTACCCAGCTGTGAACCAAAAATATAGGGAAACCCTTTTTTTAATTATTTCATGAAATAATAAAAAAAGGAGGCTTCACCCAATTTTTGTGTCCAGCCAGGTACAACTAGGCAGCTGGGGATTGGAATTCGCAGCGCGGGGTAGCCCAAGCTTTCTGCCCTCCCCCCCATGTTGAGCATTGAAGTCCACAGCTGCCCCAGAAAATGGCGCTTTCATAGAAGTGCCATCTTCTGGCGCTGTATCCAACTTTTCCAACGGCTCTGGTGCCGGGTGGCATGCTAGGTAATAAAGAGTTAATACCAGCTTTGTTTTACCAGCTGGTATTAAGATTCTTAGGCGGGCTTTGCACGTTGCGACATCGCAGGTGCGATGTCGGTGGGGTCAAATCGAAAGTGACGCACATCCGGCGTCGCTGTCGACATCGTAGTATGTGAATCCTTTTACATACGATTAACGAGCGCAAAAGCGTCGTTATCGTATGATCGGTGTAGGGTCCGACATTTCTATAATTTTGCAGCAGCGACAGGTACGATGTTGTTCCTCGTTCCTGCGGCAGCACACATCACTGTGTGTGAAGTCGCAGGAGCGAGGAACATCACCTTACCTGCGTCCCGGCTGCAATGAGGAAGGAAGGAGGTGGGCGGGATGTTTACGTCCCGCTCATCTCCGCCCCTCCGCTTCTATTGGCTGCCTGCCGTGTGACGTCGCTGTGACGCCGCACGACCCGCCCCCTTAGGAAGAAGGCGGTTCACCGGCCAGAGCGACGTCGCAGGGCAGGTAAGTGCATGTGAAGCTGCCCGTAGCGATAATGTTCGCTACGGCAGCAATCACAAGATATCGCTGCTGCGACGGGGCGGAGACTATCCCGTTTGACATCGCAGCATCGGCTTTCGATGTTGCAATGTGCAAAGCCCGCATTAATGTCAGGTCACGTTTTACCCGGTCATTAAGAATCTCCAATAAAGGGTTAAAAAAAAAGATACCACACAGAGAAAAAATACTTTCTTTTAAATAAATACACAGAGACACTTATGAACTCCATATTTATTACTCCCTCTCACCCCTCCATGATCCTAGACTGCGGGTTGGTAGGCGGTGATGTCACCGTTGCCATAGTAACCAAACAAACGGGTTACTATAGTAACGGTGATCTCCAATCACTTGATTCCTGGTGCCGCTATTCAGTGGCTCCTGCATGAGCCGCTAAATAGCGGCGCTGGTAAACAGGGAGTTAACTCCGCGGCTCCTGCAGGATTTGGTGCATGGCGGCGCCGGTAATCAGGTGATCGGAGATCAAGGTTGCTACAGTAACCTGCTCGGTAGGTTACTATGGCAACGGTGGCAGCGGTGATGTAACGTCACCTAGTACCTACACTACCTAAGACACACACTAAATCTGTCCCTAGCTCAGCAGCACCTCTCCCTACACTAGGTGACTGTGAATCACAGTGCCGAGCACAGCGCTGTCAGGGGTCATGTGGAGCTGATGATGCTGTGCGGCCAGCCAATCACTGTAATGCCATAACCAACATGGCTGTGGCATTACAGTGTGTGACAGCCAACCCCTGCATGTGGGCTGACTCTGTAAACAGCACCAACATGCAGGGAAGGGGAGCCGAGCATGTGCTCGAGCATTTCGCAGATACTCGAAGCTTGCTGAGTATCCCGAGTACTGAGATGCTAGGATGAGCACTGAGTAGCAACGAGCATGCTCGCTCACCCTTAGTGAGTACCAAACACCATATGTCTCTGAAGCTGTTTCCTTTCACTGTGAAGGTGGCCGGGGCGCGGACTGGCATTGTAGGGCTGCACAGCAGCCAGGATTCGTCTCTGCCCGCAACAACTGACCTGTTTTACCTCTACATAAATTGATGTAGTTGGCAAGATCCCCTCATGTGCCCTATGTAACAAGGCCCTGCTCGCAGGGTGAAACTAAGTTTGAATAGTGCACCAGTGTGCGGCTGAATAGAACTAAAATGGCCCACTGTGGTTTGAAAGTGTGGCCAGCCCCTGGGAGGAATAAAGAGAACTATGCAGCCCTGGATGCTGTGGCCGAAGAAGGAACCCCACCCATTGCTGTGCAGAGAGGTGCGATGGGAGGAGGCTGAAACTGAATGGGTGTGCCAGCCGAAAGATCCTCTACCCTGCAGGGCGCGGTCTGAAAAATGGAGACTCTCTCGTAAGAGTTGACCATCGTCATTTTGGAAGATGGAGATAGTGATAGAAATGAGACTTCCACCGCCAAGCATGCCTGCATCATCAGTTGTGAGAGAAGTGACAGCGTTGGAGCAGTACGGAGTGTGGCCCAAGTTTGAACAGTGGTGGCTCGGAGTTCCGTTCCGTGGAGGCCCCGGGCCTGTGGCCTGAAAAGAAAGCATCAGCAGCTACAAGAAGCGGCGCTGCAGTCAAGAGGCCTGAAGGAATTGGAGGTCCCCTGGCAAGTTCAGAATCCGGGACTGAAGACACTGGCAGCCAAGATGTATGTGAGAAGGAGATAGTAGAACGGGGCTTTCATATACCGCGCCAAAGATCACTGATGAATTCTTGGATTAATGTAAAGTTTACAATAATCCAAGAATTCATCAGTGATCTTTGGCGCGGTATATGAAAACCCCGTTCTACTATCTCCTTCTGTTATCAGCCGCTTGGGGTACTGCTGCCGTTGATCCAGATCTATGCTGTTATAGGAGTTGTGCCTGTCACAACCCTATTTGGTGAGTAGGATTACCCTCTCTTCCACCCCTTGTTTGTCAGGGTAAGACCCTATTGCACTTTCTTTTCCACAGGTTTCTTATTGTTTTTCCTCTAAGATGTATGTGAGAACAGGCTGCAATGTAAAGCTAGAAGTCAGCAACGCTAAGCCTTTGTTGCACCTGTTACCCATGGAGTAGAGGAATCGTTCTGCATTCCTGAGGGCTGTAGCAGAGGAGTGCTGCGAGTGGGCCTAACAATGGCTAAAGTTCGTGTTTTGCCCCCACTGTTTATGTTGCGCACGTCTCGTGCTCCCCCTCTGGACTGCCACCTGTGTCCTATGGACTGCCCCCTGTGTCCTATGGACTGTCCCTTGTGCCCCATGGACTGTAATAAGTTCCCATGGACTGTGTCCCCTTACCCCATGCCCATTGGGACTGTGACTCTGCTCGTCAGGCAGTCCTGGGCAAGTGAAGCGAACTGCTATCCACAAAAGAGGGAGGGGGAAAGCTGAGGATTTGCGGGCTTCTTGGGCCCCATTGCAATGGTTTTAAAGAAGATTGCCCAAGGGGAGGACTCAAAACAAACCTGAGCTCCCTGTGATATGTTTCTGTTATAAGGATGCACCCAGAAATTGGACTCAAACATAACCTGAATTCCCTGTGTGTTTTTCTTCTTAGGTGCTCAGGGTGTCTTCTCTTAGATGAGAGATTCTAAACATTTGGACTCTCTTTGGGCCCTCGGGCCCTGTGTTGCTGTGTTGACCTTTGGGTCATGGCGATGTGATAATTTTGAAAATGTCCGAGCATTGTTGTATGCAGATGTTTTACATTGAGGAGTAAGTAGATATTGTGTATGTTGTACAAGTATGGTGTTTTGCAGGGCCAGAACAGACTTGGTCGGGACCAACAAGGTAAAAGGAGGGAGGAGAGTAAGAAGGTGACATATGGTAAGTGGTTTCCTGCAAACGCCATAGATTGCGTTATGTGTATGTGTAAAGAATGTAAATATTAATTTGCTCGAGTCCCTAAGGGAGTGTGTTATGAAGGTTCTAGGATGTTTTAGAAGGTAATATCACCACCTACTGATGAGTTATTGTATTGCTGGTATTTGGTAGGAAGATTAATAGTTAATGTGGGTGGAGAAAGCAGAGGCTGCAGGCAGCAGCCATCTTAGAAAGTCAGAGAGTGCGAGGACAGAATGAAGAGAGGATGTAGGGGCCTGGCCTGCTAGGCCAGGCGTGCCTGCTCCTTGTGGGCTGGACCCAGAAAATCGCAGGTGTGAAGACTACTGGCGGTACAGAGCCTCTGGCTCAGAGTTGGTGTTAGAAGAGCACGTGAAAACTCCCTTCTCTACAGGGGAAGTGAGACCAGGAGTCAACAGGTGGGAGAGACTAAAGGTCCGAAGCAAGAGAGAGAGAGAGATTGTGCTAGGAAATCCTCAAGCAGTGAGCAGGAGAAGTCCAGGTGTAAAGCAGGAACAATACGAATGTACACCGTAACGTTACTGAAAAATGTTATGCCTCATATACTGTGAAGATATATGTTGAATTGGAAATGCTGAGTAAGGTTCTAGTTGAATAAAAGTGTCTGGTGTCTGCAGAATTCTGTGTAACCTGTACTAAAACTGAGGAATGGGAATCAGCTGCTACTGGCAGCCTAGGAATGGTCCGGAAGATCGAGACAGCGAAGGCCTCCGGCCCACAAATGAGTACCAGACACCATATGTCCCTGAAGATGAAGGTGACATTGCAGGGCTGCGCTGCAGCCGGGATTCGACTCTGCCCGCAACTACAACTGCACCGTGTCACCCCTACACCTGCAGCTACACCGCTCCGGACAGTTCAGTGCTGAGGTGACTAGAGTGGAGCTTCTGTAGTGAGGGTCTTCCTGCAGCTGCTCCACTCTGGACAATTCAGTCATAAGGTGACTAGAGAGTAGTTGCTGGACTCGATCCTCCTGCATTCTAAACATTATTACTGAAAGGATTAGAATGGAAATGATGACATGAACTCCTCATAAAAACTCCATTCTAGTAGCCTCATTACAGACCAGGCTAAAATACAGAGTCTGCAGGGAGGAGCATGTGGTTACAATGAGGCAATGGAATAAATGCTATTGTGTCGCCCAGGGTTATGGGATACTCAGTCACGGGTAGTGTATAACTGGGGAATGTCACTTTGGTAGCCATTGCCCGCTTCCGTGTCCTGGGTGCTTTTTTGAAAAAGGGGATATTTCCAGGGGATTGTTGAATAAAGTTTATACGTGACGCCACTTGCGGTTTTTCGGCTATAGGGATGGAGCCACCGCTGCACAATGTTCACTACTGGGGCTGGTGTTAGTGGCAGCCTGGATGGTAGGCCCTCCGCAAGCAGGGCCATGCCCCAGAGGATAGGTTTTGCAGGTGTGTGTTGAAAGAAGGTAGGCCACAACGGGAGTTCGGTGTAACTAGTTCATTTTACTAACTGCAAGCTGATAACTGGTCACCTGAGGCTGGCTGGTCTTAACCGCAGGTCCCCTTAGTACCAGTTCCGGTTTAGTGACCTGGTGGTTTCTTTCCCCTGCACCTGTCTGGTTGGTGGGTCCCCGTGGCTTGGAGCGACTGGAGGTCCCCTCCTGGTTGTCTTTTACAGCAGTCCGTATGATGGTAGCGTGAATCCTGTGGGGGATGGAATCTCTGGTCCTGTCCCTGGTTCTTCCGTTGCTACTGTGTCCCAAACTTCAAGGTCAGTGAGGTCCTTGATGGTCCCCTCACTGTGCAGATTTTATCAGGTCTGCCTGGAGCGTTTGCCTGACCTAAAATTCTGTACCCCATTGGTGCGTAGTTCTGGGAGTACTCCACCGTACTCCACCGGCAACTAACCACCTGGGCCCGCAGGTCACTGTTACTCCGGTCAGTCCATCTGCTCACTTTCACAGTCTCTCCTCTGCTTCCACCATTACTATGTCTCTCCTTCACTGTCTGACTCTCCACACTGACTGTCCACTGTCTGCCCCTCCCACCTGGTTGTCTAGTGGACTGGAGTGGCTCCAAATATAGGCGGCCATCCATTGGTCTGACCCTAGCCTTCTACCATTTTATGCGGGATAATTGAGGAAAACAGGGATTACCTGGAGTGTTTGTGTGTTACTGGCACTGGTTTTCTGGGTCCCTAGGGGGTAGGCCCTGCATCTGGGTGGGGATGCAGTACCTTGTAGCTCCCTTATGGCTTCAGGGGCACTACATTCGCCCTTGGTTAATTCAAGCACATCCTTGGGCTGCAAGTGATACAGGTTACATTTTTTATTTTTGCGCATTACATAACATTCTAACATTCTTCCAACACAGGGGAGGTTCAGACTTTAACGTTGCTTAACTGGAGTACCCCTCTCCCTTCTCCCACCACCCAAAGGTCCTGGTCCCAGAGGCAGGTCACCGATTTCTGTAATGACCAGCTCCAGGCCATCTCTGTCCCTTTCCTCCAATCTTCCTTTCCTTGGTGGCGGTGTTTAACAGGGTCCACTGGTTCTACTCCGGTGATGCACAACTGGTGGAACTTTTTACATTTAAAGTTGTTGGCTGCTGCCAGTCCTGCAGCCTGGGTCTATTTTTAACAAATCAAACTGGTAAATGCAACATTCAACATTTTCAGCACATATTTATCAGGAACAGTTCAAACAAACAAAGAAACTGGTAGCACAGCAGGTCATAGCCACCAGGGTGTTGGAAAGGGGCAATCTAGTTCACTTGGTCTCTTGGGATCAGCACTTACAGTCTGAGTACACTGGTTCCATGCACCTGCACTGCCTCCTGGTGGCAGCTGAGGGACTGGTGCTGAAGTGGGAGCAGGGCCTGTATTTTCTGCAAGGACCTCCACATCTAGGGTGTACCAGCCCCGCTCTCCATAGTGTCGGGTGTAGGCAACTTTGTCACCCACATGCAGATCCCGGTCGGGGTGTCCTCTGGGGAGATGGGGTCTCACATCCCGGTAGGAGATGAAGACTCCCTCCTTCAGGCTGGGCTCCGCAATGAAACCCCATCCCCCTATGATGCTTAAGCGCTCCACCACTCCCTGATAGAACAGGCCCCAGGCCCGGTAGCTGGCAAGCCGCAGGCGCTGCTTCTCCTGGAGGTCCCTGGCCTCCATCTGCACCTGCCTGGCTTCCCTTTGCTCCTGCTCCCAGGCCAGCTGGGTGATGACGGCCTGGCAACCCCCACGGGTGTCCTCCCAGGTGACTGGTTCCCGTAACTTCCCGCTACCTGGTTCAGGGTAGCTCGCTGCCGGGTCCCCGACAGCGACTGGGCACAGTACCTGGGGATGGTCATCAGCACTGGTGGTGGCCTCCTCCGCAGCTCCGTGCGTGATGCCGTAGCCTGTGCTGTTGTCACTGGGTCAGACAGTGCAGCTTGATCCTTCTCCAGCGGAGAAGGTGATGCGACCACTTCAGGTCTCGCTGGCTCTGGTGGTGATGCGGCCTGGTTGAGGATGGATCCCGGTTTCTGGGTCGGTGCACCTTGATCAAGCAGCGCTCCTCTCTCTTGGGCCTGCATGGCTGCCACCACTTCCATCATCTCCGCCTTCCACTCCTCGACATGCTGCAGGTGTTCCACATGCAGAGTCCAGCACAGCCGCTGGACCTCCGCCTCTAGCCTCTCCGCGGTCCAGGTCCCTGGGTGACCTGGTGCTCTGGCACAATCCCCTGGGGCGGACATGGTGCTGTTAGATACAGTCCTGAAGGCATTCTGTGGCAGGGCCTCCGGGCTCCCTGCTTCCGGTTTCGTTTTACATTCAGGACACTACCAGGGGGCAGGGCTTTCTTTTCGCACCTTTCTCACTTCTAGTCGTCTTTTACAGCAGTCTGTATAATGGTAGCGTGAACCCTGTGGGGGATGGAGTCTATGGTCCTGTCCCCGGTTTTCCCATTGCTACTGTGTCCCGAACTTCCAGGTCAGTGAGGTCCTTGATTGTCCCCTCACTGTGCAGATTTTTATCAGGTCTGCCTGGATCGTTTGCCTGACCTAGGATTCTGTAGCCCATTTTTGTGTAGTTCTGGGAGTACTCTACCGGCAACTAACCACCTAGACCCGCAGGTCACTGTTACTCCAGTCCCTAAGTCTGCTCACTTTCACAGTCTCTCCTCTGCTTCCACCATTAGTAGAGATGAGCCACCCCCCTAGAGTTTGAGTTCGGTTTGGTTCGTCGAACGGAGGACATGTTCGTCGAACGTTCGACGAACCAATTCAAACCCCATTGAAAACAATGGCAGGCAAACACAAACACATAAAAACACATTATACATGTAAACATACAGTTAATAAACATTGCCGTAACACTTACAGGTCCCCGCGATGCGTCCTGCACTCTGTCTCCCGACGCTTTTCCTTTCGATAATCACTGCATCCTCCCGGTAACCAGCACTGATGATAGGACCTTCCGTGACGTCAAAATAGCATGTGACCAGTCACGTGTGTATTATCTCATTGGCTACAGACTGGTCACATGGTTAGACGTCATGCTAGGTCCTGTCAGTGCATCTCTCCGGTACGCGGCGCTCTTTACAGAGTCAGCCCACATGCAAGGACTGGCTGCCACAGCTGGTGAATTGCGGCACCGGGAATCACGTGATCGGAGCACTGTTGCTATAGTAACCGCCTGTCATATTACTTTAGCAACGGTGGCCGCGGTGACATCACCGCTTCCAGCCTCTGCTCACTCTCACTGAGTGATTAGACTGCACGGGGAGCAGCAGCATCTTCCTCCCATGCAGTGCTGTCTTATGTAGCAGAGATGCATGAGTTGAAGGAGAAAGAAGACCAGGATTGTGGAGGGATGAGAGGGAGTAATAAACATGGAGTCTCTAATAGAGTTGAGCCACCCCCCTAGAGTTCGAGTTCGGTTCGGTTCATCGAACTGTGCCCCGTTCGACGAGCCGTTCGACGAACCTCTCGAACCCCATTGAAAACAATGGCAGGCAAACACAAACACATAAAAACACATTATACATGTACACATACAGTTAATAAACATTGCCATAACACTTACCGGTCTCCCCAATCCATCCTGCACTCTGTCTCATGTTGGTATTCCTTCCGATGATCGCTGCGTGATCCTGGTAACCAGCAGTGATGACAGGACCTTCCGGGAAGTCAAAATAGTATGTGACCAGTCACGTGTCTGTTATCTCATTGGCTACAGACTGGTCACATGACTATGATGCGTCATGTAGGACCTTTCAGTGCATCTCTCCAGTTCGCGGTGATCGTTTGTGTATCTCCGTGTATCGGCGATATGCTCTGGCACATGGTCGGGGTCAAGGTCTGCTTCCCCCTTCCATTATAAACCGGCTGCCACAGCCGGTCAATAACGGAGATCACCATTGCTATAGCAACGTGCCTGTCAGTGGTGACGTCACCGCTTACAGGCAGCAGCTCCTTCTCACTCACGAAGTGAAAACACTGCACGGGAAGCAGCACCGTCTTCTTCCAATGCAGCGCTGCTGATGTAGCAGACCTGCATGTGTTGAATGAGAAAGAAGACAGAAGAGCCGGATCGTGGAGGGATAAGAGGGAGTAATAAACATGGCGTCTCTAATGTGTCTGTGTATTTATTTCTATTAAAGTATTTTTTCTCTGTGTGGTGTCTTTTTTTAACCCTTTATTGGAGATTCTTAATGGCCGGGTCAAACGTGCCTCACATTAAGAATCTCTGGCTTAATACTAGCTAGTAAAACAAAGCCAGTATTATCCCATTATTACCCAGCAAGCCACCGTCACCAGAGCTGTTGGAAGAGTTGGATACAGCGCCAGATGATGACGCTTCTATGAAGCGCCATTTTCTGGGGCAGCTGCGGATTGCAATTTGCAGCAGAGGTGCCCAGAAACCTCAGGCTAACCTGTGCTGCGGATTCCAATCCCCAGCTGCCTAGTTGTACCTGGCTGGACACAAAAATATGGCGAAGCTCACGTCATTTGTTTTTTAATTATTTCATGAAATAAGTGAAATATTTAAAAAAAAAACAGACTTCCCTATATTTTTAGTTCCCAGCCGGGAACAAATAGGCAGCTGGGGGTTGGGGGCAGCCCGTAGCTGCCTGCTGTACCTGTCTAGCATACAAAAACATGGCGAAGCCCACGTAATTTTTTTGGTGGGCAAAATAACTCCTGCATACAGTCCTGGATGGAGTATGCTGAGCCTTGTAGTAGTTCTGCAGCTGCTGTCTGCTCTCCTGCATACACTAGTGGATGAAGCATGCTGAGCCTTGCCGTTCTGCAGCTGCTGTCTGCTCTCCTCCATACAGACAGACAGCAGCTGCAGAACTACTAGGCTCAGCATACTCCATCCAGGACTGTATGTAGGAATTTTTGCCCCCCCAAAAAATTACGTGGGCTTCGCCATATTTTTGTATGCTAGCCAGGTACAGTAGGCAGCTACGGGCTGCCCCCAACCCCCAGATGCCTATTTCTACCCGGCTGGAAACAAAAATATAGGGAAGCCCTTTTTTTATTAATTATTTCATGATTTTCATGAAATAATTAAAAAACAAGTGACGTGGACTTCGCCCAATTTGTGTGTCCAGCCAGGTACAACTAGGCAGCTGGGGATTGGAATCCACAGCACAGGTTGGCCTGAGCTTTCTGGGCCCCTCTGCTGTGAATTGCAGTCTGCAGCCGCCCCAGAAAATGGCGCTTTCATAGAAGAGCCATCATCTGGCGCTGTATCCAACTCTTCGAATAGCCCTGGTGACGGTGGCTTGCTGGGTAATAATGGGGTTAGGGCTAGCTGTATATTATCAACTGGCCCTAAGCCCGAAATTCATGGTGTCATGCTAATATTAGACATGGCCATCATGAATTTCTAGTACCGATAAAAAGAACCACAACACACAGAAAAATATTTTTATTATAAATAAAATACAACACAATTAGTGACTCCATCTTTATTGAAATAAAGAACCCCCCTCCGCAGTAATCCTGGGTCAAGGGTCCTGCGCCGTCCAATCCGGATCCATTATCATCTGATCGGTTTGCTGGAAGGCAAAGCGATCAGATGATGTGTCAGGTTCAAGGGCCTGAATCACATGACACAGCAGCTGATTGTATAAACGGCTTTTATACAATCAGCTGATGCATCAGTGCAAAAAAAACAAAACAAACTACACATTTCAGTGCAGACTTCTGTCCGACAGCATCAGCTGATAGTTTAGCGGGCCGGGCGGTAAAAAGCCGGCCTCACCGCTCGACTTATAGTGTCAGCTGATTCCGTCAGGTGACCGCATCAGCTGATCATCGCCAGGTCTGAGAAAGAGAGAGCGAGAGAGAAAGGAGAGAGAGAGAGATAAGAGAGAGAGAAAGAGAGAGAGAAAGAAGAGAGAGAGAAAGAGAAAGAAGAGAGAGAAAGAAGCAAAAGAGGAGAAAGAAGAGAAAGAGAGAAGGAAGAGAGAGAAAGACAGAAAGAAGAGAGAGAAGAAAAAGAGGAGAAAGAAGAGAAAGGAGAGAAAGAAAGTAGAGAGAGAAAGGGAGAGAAAGAAAGGAGAGAGAGAAAGGGAGAGAAAGAAAGGAGAGAGAGAGAAAGGGAGAGAAAGAAAGGAGAGAGAAATGGAGAGAAAGAAAGGAGAGAGAGAGAAAGGAGGGAAAGAAAGGAGAGAGAGAAAGAAAAGAAAGAGAGAAGGAAGAGAAAGAGAAAGAGGAGAAAGAAGAGAAAGAAGAGAAAGAGGAGAAAGAAGAGTAAGAAGAGAAAGAGGAGAAAGAAGAGAAAGAAGAGAAAGTAGAGAAAGGAGAGAGAGAAAGGAGAGAAAAAAAAGAAGAGAGAAAGAGAAAGAGAGAAAGGAGAGAGAGACAGAAAGAGAGAGAGAAAGAAAGGCGAGAGAAAGAAAGGAGAAAGAGAGAAAGAAGAGAGAGAAGAGAAAGAGGAGAAAGAAAAGACAGAAGAGAAAGGAGAGAGAGAGAAAGGAGAGAGAGAAAAAGAGAAGGAAGAGAAAGAGGAGAAAGAAGAGAAAGAAGAAAAAGTAGAGAAAGGAGAGAAAGAAAGGAGAGAAAGAGAGAGAGAGAAATGAGAGAAAGAAAGGAGACAAAGGAGAGAAAGAAAGGAGAGAGATAGGAGAGAGAGAGAGAGAGACAGAGAGAGAAAGGAGAGAGAGAAAGAGATAAAGAAGAGAGAGAAGAGAGAGGAGAAAGGAGAAAAGGAGAGAGAGAGAAAGGAGAGAGAGAAAGGAGAGAGAGAAAGGAGAGAAAGAAAGGAGAGAGAGAGAAAGAGAGAGCTCACAGCTGATGTACAGCTCTTCCCCTCAGTGCATAATTAAATTATAATTATAAATATATTATAAATATAATTTAAAATTAAAAATAAAAAAAATAAAAAATTCTTTACCAGGTCAAAAACTCGCGACTTTATGCTTCCTAGGTGAGTGCTCTATCCACTCAGCTATTGCTTCCAATGTGAAAGATAAGTAGATTTGCTAATCTTGAAATCTGGATTGCTGACGTCTCAGCTGACCACGTGATTCACTTCATTGCTACGTGAAGCTCATGCAGAGCTCGTCTTCTGTAGCAGAGATGACAGTGTCGTGTGGATTACGTCGGACCTGGAGGGGTATGGAGGATTTTAATGAAATGGTGAAACTGTGTTTTTTGTCTTTTATTCCAAATAAAGGATTTTTTGCGGTGTGTGTTTATTTACTTTCACTTTATAAATAGGTAATAATTATAATTTAAAATTATAAATAAAAAAATAAAAAAAAAAAAAATTGTTTACCGGGACTAGAACTCCCAACATTATGCTTCTTAGGCGAGCACTTTATCCACTAGTCTAGTGTATCTTACAAAATAGATAGGAAGATTTTGTAATCTTGAAGCCTGCAGTGCTGACTGAAATCTCTGCTAACCGCGTGAGTCACTTCAGTGCCACTACATCTTGAGGGAGCAGAGCTGACAGTGTCATGTGGATTACTTCGGACCTGGAGAGGTATTTTTGAGATTAATAAAGGGGTGAACCAGGTTTTTTTTTGTCTTTTATTCCAAATAAAGGATTTTTTGGTGTGTGTGTTTCTTTACTTTCACTTTAAATTTAATCATGAAAGGTATCTCGGGGAGACGCCTGCCATGATTAAACTCATTATTACCCCAATTGCCACAGCACCAGGGCATTTCGGGATGAGCCAGGTAGAGTCCCCCAGGACTGTCGCACCTAATGGATGCGGCAATTCTGGGCGGCTGCTGCGTGATATTGTTAGGGTGGTTGGCTCCCCATACCGTGGCGCTCTCCATCCTAACAATACCAGCCTCCAGCCGTGTGGCTTTATCCTGGCTGATATCAAATATGGGGGGGGGGAAACCGCATTTTTTTTTTATTTATTTATGTTCAATCTATTTTTATTGGAAGTTATCAGGATTACAAAAAAAAAAATCAACATAGAGTCATATAACAAGTTATGCAAAGAAAGCAATCTGCAGAGAGCAGCCTGCCGGTGTCCCGAACAAGCTGCATATCGATTCTTAGGCATTTTCAAAACCTTTGAATCGTGTGTAATGATGAACACAACAAGTTCGTGGATTTGCAGTACCAAAATTGAAATTCAGAGAATATATGCAAAGAACGTATTCTTATTCAAACCTTCAAAAATTTAAAGATTATGCCCATGTTCAGACTGCTAGTATTAAGAAAAGCAAGCTCAGGAGTAGAAATGTCAAGTTTCAAAGTTAGAAGCGGGGATCAAGCAAGCCTAGTAAGTTAATACTTTAGTATTCCCTCGCTCAATGGAAAAAGCTTGCTGACCGGAGCCATTAAAATTGTGAATGAAACAACAAAAATATTTATAAAATAATATATACATATCTCTCATTATTCCAATATAAGATCAGCAGAAAATACCATAAGCATAAAGAGTTTGAAAGAATAAGAAAGGAAAAGGATATGGAGGAGAAAGCAGAAAGAGAGAAGAGGAAAGTGGGGAAGAGATGGGGAGAAAGAAAGGAGATGGAGAGGGGGAGGAAGGGGGGGGGGGGTTCCTCTGAGGTCTACGTCCTCAAAACAGTTTATGGAAGTCAGGTGAATCCCTAAACATTATCCAATCGTTCCAGGTCCTGTAAAATTTATCTCTGGTGTCTGCGCTCTCAGCCGCAAGCTCCTCCATCCTACAAATATTTGCCATCTCCATGTACCACTCGGAAATAGGAGGGATTATGGAAGTTTTCCAGTATCTAGGAATGGTGGAGCGTGCCGCCGCAAGGCAGAACCGCAGAATATCTCGCTTATGATATGTGATAGCGTGAGGTAAGACAGAGAGGAGTGTTATCTTGGGACAGTTCTCAACTGTTTTCCCAGTTATGAGATGGTAGTTCGAGAGAACTTTTTGCCAGAACTGCTGTATTCCTTCACATTCCCACCAGATGTGCGTCATTGTGCCAACCTCCCGTTCACATCTCCAACACATTGCTGACACCGTAGGGAATATTGAATGAAGCTTAGCTGGAAATTGGTACCATCTCGTCAAGATTTTAAAATTTTTCTCCTGTGTGGCGCACGTAGCTGATAATTTATGTGTGAATAAAAAGCATTTTTCCCATTCAGCTGGTGAGATATGTTGTTTCAGCTCACTTTCCCAAGCCAACTGGTAGCCTCGTTTGCCTGAGGTCCCAATTTCATTGAGAATGCTGTACAGCTGAGAAACCGGGCGTTCAGGCTGATCTTTTTTCGTAAACAGTTTTTCAATGGCGTTGTATGTGTCTCGAACTCGGCCACTGGACCCCAGCGCGGATACAAAGGCCTGCAGCTGGAAAAATTCCAACCACTTCCTTCCCCCGCCCAGATGCTGAGCTTGAAAAAATTGGAGGGACGGAACCTTGCCATCAATCAGGATGCTCCCCAACCGGGTGTCCTCCTCTGCCCTCCAGCCGAGAAAGCTTCTTTGTTGATATCCTGGGCGGAACGATGGAGTGGAGAATAAAGGTGTGAGAGGACCAATATGTTGTGTAGGGGATAACTTATTGGATATTGTATGCCAGACCCTAAGAGTGTCTTTGGTGAAGTCTGAGTATGAACCCACCTCAGAGAGGTCAGTGATGGGCAGCCATGGAAGGTGATGAAGTGGTATCTCCAGCCCCTCCTGCTCCACCCGTATCCACTGCTTGGAGACCTTGTTAAAATGCCAGTCCACCAGGCGGGACATGGCCGCAGCCTGCATGTAGCCCCTAAAATTGGGGAGACCGGCCCCACCCAGTGCCCTAGGGAGGGTCAGGGTGCGGAGATTAATTCTAGGCTTCAACCTACCCCACACGAAACGAATGATGGCTGATTGAAGGCTACAAAAGAAGCTGGAGGGGGGGGAAATGGGGATAGTCTGAAAATAATATAGAAAACGTGGCAGAATGTCCATTTTCACCACATTCATTCTACCCATCCATGATAATTTTAGACCCCCGTAAGATTTAAAGTTTTTGATTGTGCTCTCTAGCAGTGGTAGGTAATTGAGTGTGTAGAGCTTCGAGATGTCTGTCGGTATGTGGATGCCCAAGTATTTGATGGTGGAAGGTCGCCATTTAAATGGGAAGTTGTCCCTTGCCCTTGTGACGTCCTCCTGAGACAGCGAAATATTTAAGGCTTCTGATTTTGTGAGGTTAACTTTAAAGTTACTAAGGAGGCTGAATCTTTCGAACTCTTTCATTATGGCTGGGCACGAAATATGGGGTTGGGAGACATAGACTAGTAGATCATCCGCATACAATGTAATTTTATGATGTTTATCCCCGACCTGAATCCCCTTAATGTTTATGTTTCCCCTAAGTGCGTTGGCTAAGTGTTCCATGACCACTACGTATAAGAGAGGGGACAAGGGGCATCCCTGTCTAGTCCCATTTCTCACCGCAATGGAAGAAGATAATGTCCCGTTAATTCTCACTCTGGCTGATGGATTGTCATATAGAGCATTAATTCTCTGTAGGAACCGGGGACCCAAACCCAATTGCTCCAGAGCTGCCTTCAGAAAGCTCCAATGGACCCTGTCGAAGGCCTTCTCTGCATCAATACTCAGAAGACCCAATGGGATTGATTTTTTCTTGGCCCTAGCAATAAGGGATAGAGTTTTGATCGTATTATCTCTTGCCTCCCGACCCTTAATGAACCCAACTTGGTCCAAGTTAATAACGGAGGGCAGGAGTGGTGCCAGCCTGTCGGCCAATAACTTGGAATAAAGTTTAAGGTCTATATTCAAAATAGATATGGGTCTATAGTTTGAAGCTAGAGATGGATCCTTCCCTGGTTTGGGGATCACGCTAATGTGGGCTTCTAAGGATTGTGGTGTTAACCGTGACTCTTCATCAATTGAGTTGAACGTTTTGGTCATAATCGGTGTTAATTGATCTTTGAGTATTTTATAAAAGGCCGGGGTAAACCCGTCTGGGCCTGGAGATTTTCCTGAGGGTGTGTTTTGAATTGCATTACAGATATCAGATTCTAAGAAATCTCCCTCCAGTGCCTCTACAGCAAGGCTATCTAAGGGGGGTAGGGCCGTCTCCTGCACATATCTCTCAATTTTCCCTATCAGAGCCGCTGGCTGTATTTCCGAGTATTGCCCTTTGATATTATAAAGGTCCTCGTAATAAGACCGGAAGGTTTCCAGTATTACTGTCGGGTCATGAGATTTTTTATTGCCTCTAGTGGTAATACAAGGAATATAAGAGGTGTTGGCCCGGGGGTGTAAGAGTCGCGCTAGGGGGCGGCCGCATTTATCGGACGATGTATAATAATAACCTCGGAGTCTCTCTCTGTGTCGTGAGTATTTCTGATCCAGTAGGTCTCTAAGCGTAGCCCTCTTAAGGACCAGTTCGGCCAGAACCGTAGAAGTGCGTGTTAATTTATGTAAATTTTCTAGTTCGTGGATTTGTGTCAGCAACTCCTCTACCTCCTTCATCTTTTCCTTTTTAATCCTGGAGCCATGTTTGATTAGTACTCCACGAAGGACACATTTCAATGCTTCCCATTGGGTAGGCAAAGAAGTCGGATCAGAGCCATGTATTTGTGTAAAGGAGTCAATTGAGGATTTCAGTTCTTCTAGGCAAAGAGTGTCTTTAAGTAGATTGTTATTCAATCGCCATGTCCATGAGCGTTGGGGAAAGGATGGGACCTGAAGGGATACGTAAATTGGGGCGTGATCGGACCAGAAAATTTCCCCTATGTCCGCCTTTGGGTTCCAAGCCAAGGCCCCATGGCTCACCAAGAAGAGATCTATTCTACTGTATGTATTGTGTGATGGGGAATAATATGTGTAGTCTCTACCTTGGGGGTTTAGAGTTCTCCACACATCTATCAGCCGGAGGGCATGGAGGGTCCGATTCAATGCACGAAATTCTCTGATACGGGTGACGTTCCGTCCCGATGAGGAGTCCAAGGCCGAGTTCATTGTGAAGTTGAAGTCACCTCCAATTACTGTTGTTCCTTCTGCAAAATCAGCGAGTAATGCTAAAAGGGTTCTGCAATGAGAGATCTGATTAGTGTTAGGAAGGTACCAGTTTGCCAGTGTGAACAGAGAGTTTGCTATTTTCAATTTAAGGAAAATATATCGACCCTGTTCGTCAATGTTTGAGTCTACTATAGTGTGTACCAGTTGTTTATGGAGTGCAATCGAGACCCCTTTTGATCTGGATTCGGGGTTGGTACTATGAAACCACACAGGGAAAAATCTGTCTCGAAATGTGGGTACATGATCTTTTTTAAAATGTGTCTCCTGTAACATAAGGACGTGGACTTGTTTCTTATGCATAGAGTACAGGACCTGTGAACGCTTTTGAGGGGTGTTAAAGCCTCGTATGTTAATTGAACAACAGTTAAGCGTAGTCATGTTGCTCTGGGGACCTCAGAGGTCTAAGGAGGGGAGTCAAGTGTAGGCAAAGGTATGTGTAGAACACCAAGAAATGGAAAAGGGGGAGAGGTCTAGAGAGTTGAGTTCAAGTAGGAAAGTAGGAAAGTAGGACTGACAATATGGGGGATCGAGAAAAGAAGAGAAGAAGAGAAGAGAGAAAGAGAGAGAGAGAGAAAGAAGAGAAAAAAAAAAAAAAAAAAAAAAAGGGGGGGGGAAGAGAGGAGGAAAAGAAAAGCAAGGGAGTAAAGAGGAAGAGGAGACTGTGTGAAGATATATAAGAATATATCTAAGTATAGTACTCAACAGATGGGTCGGTATGGGGGAAGAAAAGAAATGTAGGGGATAGAGAGTATGAGATATATTAAGGATGTTTGACTATAGGTCAAGAAATTAAGAAATTATGAAAGGGGGGTCACTAATTTCTACTCCTGCCTGCAGTGAGTAGAGACCCAAAAGGGGGGACTGTCTTTCCACTAGGGATTAGTTCCCTGCCGAACCAGCCCCAGGCCCAAATGCTTAATACGGTGACCCTCAAACTTAAACCGGTCACCCAGGAACATCCACAACCAGGAAGTAAGCAAATGCATAAACATAGACATAAACATGAAATATGAAATATCAGGCCAAGCGGCCTGTTCTGATAATATTCATATACGTGTATGTATGGTAACATTTTACATTTTACAAAAACATATTACGTAAGCCAAAAGGAAGTGTAGGAGTCATGTAGATACCACCATCATATCGATATTCCGTCGCTCAATGCTAATAATCAGAAGCTTGTCCACAGAAGTAAAGAAAAAGGGGTGCCCATAAGAAGACCCTCCTCCGGATCTTACTGCGTGGAAAGTTCCTCAGAGGAAACTCAGCGGGGTTCAAAGTGGTGTAGTACAATTCTAGGATGAAGATGAGGCGTTAGGCCTTCTGGTTTCTCCCCTCTGGAAGGTATCTCTGTTTCTCTGGATACGAGATCGTTGTGGGAGTGAAAGCATCCGGGCAGGTAAACTCTCCCCCCTTCTGTGTACCCTAGGCCAGTCCGCTGGAGGGATGTGGATCAAGGGAATCTGTAGAGCCGAGCAGAATTCCGGGAGATCATCCAGGTTACGGAGCACTCGCAGGGAGCCTGCCTGGCGTACCTGTAGTCTGAAGGGGAATCCCCATGAGTAGAGAAAATTTTCTTGTCTTAAGACATCAAGAAGAGGTTTCAATGCTCGTCGTTTTTGTAGAGTATGGCGAGAAAGATCTTGCAAGAGCAGAATAGGAGTGCCCCTGAGTATAATTTGGCCCTTCTGACGTGCTTTAAATAAGATATCTTCTTTTTTTTTAAATTTATGGACTTTGCATATGACATCTCGCGGGTTAGCACCTTGCATTGGTTTTGGGCCTAACGACCTGTGAGCTCTGTCCAATTCTAGTTTAGCATCTGGAGGGAGATCTAAGATCGAGTTGAACAGATGGCGCAGTGTTCCGTCTAGGTCTTGTGGGCTCACCGATTCAGGGATACCCCTTACTCTGATATTGTTACGCCTTCCTCGATTTTCCAAATCGTCAAGGAGATCTGTCAGGTATTCAATTTGTGAGGCCTGTTCCGATAGCGCCTGCTCCTGCGTGGTGATTTGTTGTGAAACCGTTTCTGTGCGGTGTTCAGATTTCTCCACTCTTTTTGTCAATTGTTGCATGTCTCCTCTTATTGCGGACGATTCCGCCTTGTATGTAGCTTCCATTTTTGCAATATAATTCTCCATCTCTTCCCTGGTAGGGATGGTCCGTATCCGTGCCTTTAAATCTTCCCAGACACCATCAACTTGTTGAGAACCATTTTGTGAGGCTTCTCCTGTTAGACTGGTGGCAGCAGTGGGCCTGAGTAAATGAGGGAGCAATCCTCTTTCAGGGGAGGGTGGCAGGGATATTATGGATGTGATGGATGTTATTATATTCTGCTCATTTGACATGGTGGGGGTGGTGGTATTTATATCAGCATCTGGGGCCAAGAGGGTCTTATCACCATTATCACCACCTGCTGTGAATTCAAAGTGATATTATTTTCAGAAGGGCAGCAGAGTCTCTCATTATCTGAGCTGTGTGATAAGGTCACAGCTCCATATGCCTGTCCTCCTGTGTTCCCTTGCAGGCCCGAGGATATATGCCTGGAATCCGTCTGTGGTATGCTGGCTATGTCAGCTTCTACTGCGGTTGGGCTCTGAGGACCCCTGCATGCGTTCACCTCCCCCCCCACCGGGGCATCGCTGCCTTCCCCCTACCTCCGGCTGTTTCATGCCTCGTGGCTCCGGTCCCTCCTGCCCCCCTGCTGCTGTCTTGCCTGGGTTATCTGTGTGCCGTTCAGTCTGGAGCGACCCTCCCCCTCCCTGCTCCTGCTCCGACCCGGATGGTGTGGGGATTGCAGCTGCATGTTCAGTGCTGTGAGCTCCGGCGTCCTGCCCTGCACTCGCTTTGTCCCTCCACGCTGGAAGATTTGCAGGGTAAGCTGCCGCCGCCATCTTAGAGTAAGTTTGCTGTTGCCTTGGGCCGGACGTGCTTCTCAAAAATCGCGTAATTCCAGGGCTGCAGGGCACCGGGAGGTCTGAAGCTCGTCTGCTTTTGTTCCCCCTCCTCTTGGCCGACATTGAGGGTGTTTCTGGCTGTATACTGTGGGGTTTTATGAGCCTGGGGCCGATTTCAGCACAGGAGCAATGTTACCCGTGTCTTCTCTCCTCCATGGCCAGACCACGCCCCTTTTTTTATTTATTTATTTTAATGCACGATATAGACCTGCCCACCGGTGGCTGTGATTGGTTGCAGTGAGACAGCCGTCACTCAGCTTGGGGATGTGTCTGACTGCAACCAATCATAAGCACCGGTGGGCGGGGAAAGCACAGAATAACTATTTGACTAATGAAGCGGCAGCCATTTTCTAAAGAGGAAAAGACACCGCAGATTTGTGACAGCTGTGACGCGAGACGCACGTGATCGGTGAGTAGGAAAGGGAGAGGGATTGGGCTGGGGACGCAGGACACATGCAGATAGCAACATGTGCACATAGTCTTACTGTGAAAAGCCACGTTTATGGTGATCGAACCGTTCTCGAACGTAACTCGAACTGTCGAGCTTTTAGCAAAAAGCTCGAGTTCGAGTTCGATCTCGAGCACCCCCAAAATCACTCGAACATGAAATTGGCGAACCTCGAACCTGGCTCAACTTTAGTCTCTAAGTGTGTCTGTGTATTTATTTCTATTAAAGTATTTTTTCTCTGTGTGGTGTCTTTTTTTAACCCTTTAATGGAGATTCTTAATGGCCAGGTCAAACTTGCCTGACATTAAGAATCTCTGGCTTAATACTAGCTAGTAAAGCAAAGCTAGTATTAACCCATTATTACCCAGTAAGCCACCCGGCTTCAGGGAAGCTGGAAGAGTTGGATACAGCGCCAGATGATGGCGCTTCTATGAAAGCGCCATTTTCTGGGGCAGCTGCGGACTTCAATTTGCAGCAGAGGGGCCCAGAAAGCTCGGGCCAACCTGTGCTGCAGATTCTAATCCCCAGCTGCCTAGTTGTACCTGGCTGGACACAAAAATGGGGCAAAGCCCATGTCATTTTTTTTTAATTATTCCATGAAATTAATGAAATAATTAAAAAAAGGGCTTCCCTATTTTTTAGTTCCCAGCTGGGGGTTGGGGGCAGCCGTACCTGCCTGCTGTAACTGGCTAGCACATAAAAATATGGCGAAGCCCACATCATTTTTTTGGGGAGCAAAAAAACTCCTGCATACAGTCCTGGATGAAGTATGCTGAGCCTTGTAGTTCTGCAGCTGCTGTCTGCTCTCCTGCATACACTAGTGAAATGAGAATGCTGAGCCTTGTAGGTCTGCAGCTGCTGTCTGCTCTCCCTGCATAGACTAGTGAATTGAGAATGCTATGCCTTGTAGTTCTGCAGTTGCTGTCTGCTCTCCTCCATAAAGACAGACAGCAGACAGCAGCTGCAGAGCTACAAGGCTCAGCATACTCCATCCGGGACTGTATGCAGAAGTTTTTTGCCCCTCAAAATAATTACGTGGGCTTCGCCATGTTTTGGTATGCTAACTAGGTACAGCAGGCAACTACGTGCTGCCCCCAACCCCCAGCTGCCTATTTCTACCCGGCTGGGAACCAAAAATATAGGGAATCCCTTTTTTTTTAATTATTTCATGAAATAATTAAAAAAAAAAAAAAAAAATGACATGGGCTTCGCCCAATTTTTGTGTCCAGCCAGGTACAACTAGGCAGCTGGGGATTGGAATCCGCAGCGCAGGGTGCGCAAGATTTCTGGGCACCCCTGCTGTAAATTGTAGTCCGCAGCCGCCCCAGAAAATGGCGATTTCATAGAAGTGCCATCTTCTGGTGCTGTATCAAACTCTTCCAGCTGCCCTGGTGACAGGTGGCTCGCTGGGTAATAATGGGGTTAGGGCTAGCTGTATATTATCAACTGGCCCTAAGCCCGAAATTCATGGTGTCACGCCAATATTAGACATGGCCACCATGAATTTCTAGTACAGATAAAAAAAACACAACAGACAGAAAAATATTTTTATTATAAATAAAACACAACACAATTAGTGACTCCATCTTTATTGAAATAAAGAACCCCCCTCAGCAGTAATCCTGGGTCAAGGGTCCCGCGCCGTCCAATCCGGATCCAATATCATCTGATCGGTTTGCTGGAAGGCAAAGCGATCAGATGATGTGTCAGATTCAAGGGCCTGAATCACATGACACAGCAGTTGATTGTATAAACGGCTTTTATACAATCAGCTGATGCATCAGTGCAAAAAAAAAAAAACTACACATTTCTGTGCAGACTCCTGTCTGACAGCAGCAGCTGATAGTTTAGCCGGCCGGGCGATAAAAAGCCGGCCTCACCGCTCGACTTTTAGTGTCAGCTGATTCCGTCAGGTGACCGCATCAGCTGATCATCGCCAGGTCTGAGAGAGAGAAAAGAGAAGAGAGAGGGACAGAGAAAAGAGAGAGAAAAGAGAAGAGAGAGAAGGAGAGAGAGAAGAGAGAAGAGGAAAGAAGAGGAGAGAAGAGAGAGACAGAAAAAGAGAGAGAGAGAGAAAGAGAGAAAAAGAGAGAAAGAGCTGTGCTCGGCACTGTGTTTCACAGTCAGCTAGTGTAGGGGGAGGTGCTGCTGAGCTAGGGACAGATTTAGTGTGTGTCTTAGGTAGTGTAGGTACTAGGTGACGTGACGTCACCGCTGCCACGTTGCCATAGTAAACTACCGAGCGGGTTACTGTAGCAACGGTGATCTTCCGATCACCTGATTACCGGGGCCACCATGCAGGAGCCGCAGGAGTTTACTCCTTGTTTACCAGCGTTGCTATTCAGCGGCTCATGCAGGAGCCACTGAATAGCGGCGCCAGGAATCAGGTGATTGGAGATCACCGTTACCATACCTCCCAATATTTAAAGATGAGAAAGAGGGACAAAGTATGGGCAATTTTAAGCCACGCCCCTAACCACACCCATTTTGCAATTTGTCACGTCCACATCCAATCCTTTCAGCACTGCTGATCATATTGTTTAAGGCTGCGTGCCCACGATCAGTGTTTGCAGCATTTTGGATGTAGCGTGTTTTTGCTGTGTCTAAAATGCTGCATTGTACAGTACAAGCACAGTGGAGGGATTTCTAGAAATCCTGTGCCCACTGTGCTTGTTTTTTCTGCAGCAAACACTAACCTGCGGAGCGTCTTTCCAGACTGCAGCATGTCAATTGTTTGCTGCAGTTGCATGCGTCCTCCGTAGGGAGAACACAGCAGGAGACCGCATCGCACTGAACCCTGATCGTGGGCACAGGCAGCTGCGTTCTCCTGCAGAGGAGACTTGCAGCCCCGCAGGTCAGGACCCGATGCCTCCAGGACATAGCGAGTCCTGATCATGGGCACAGGCAGCTGTGTTCTCCTGCGGAGGAGACGTGCAGCCCCGCAGGTCAGGACCCGCTGACTCCAGGACACAGTGAGTCCTGATCGTGGGTACAGGCATACGTACATATACCTTACGTATTTGAAGACAAATTCCCTAAAATACATATAAACAGACAAATCTATACACAGTCATCTGCACTGACATACATAGATATATACATCATACATATACACACATTGGAGGTAATAATATGGGGAAGCCGGCAGCAGCCGCACTCACCTACCCCGCTTGTCATTATCCAGCTCCTCCTCAGCATGTGATCACTTGGCAACACTTTAACAGACCTAGCTACGCAGAGTGCACACTGACACCGCTGTGTATGTATCACAAGGGAGGATGGGGGCATGGGGGTTTTATATAATATATATAAAAATATATATATATATATATATAAAAAAAAATGTGTATACACTGTATATATACAGTATATATCACAGGAGGGGCTGGGGGTTACAGTATATACATCACCGGAGGGGCTGGGGGCTACAGTATATTCAGCACAGGAGGGGCTTGGGCTACAGTATATACAGCACAGGAGGGGCTGGGGGCTACAGTATATTCAGCACAGGAGGGGCTTGGGCTACAGTATATACAGCACAGGAGGGGCTGGGGGCTACAGTATATACAGCACAGTAGGGGCTGGGGGTATAGTATATACAGCACAGGAGGGCCTTGGGGCATAGAAAGTACTTGAGGTAGCATACATATTAGGCCTGTTTCAGATGTCAGTGATTCTGGTATGTATGTGCTAGTTTTTATACGTACCAGAATCACTGACCTATGCAGACCCATTATAATCAATGGGTCTGCACACACATCAGTGATTTTTCACTGACCGTGTCTCCGTGCGGCATACATGCGTATCCGTGTTTGCCGCACCGAAACATGTCTGTTTTCTGGCATCACTGATTTCCCACGGACCACACTATGGTGTGATCCGTGAAACACGTACCAGAAAAACATGGACATTTAAAATAAAAAGCTTTTTCAACTCACCTTCTCCAGCGATTCTGAGTTCGGCAGCTGATCTCTGCTTCTTCCTGACCGGCACATTATGGCATGCATATTCATTTATGCAGCCAGAGCCGACCCGGAAGTAGCTGCAGAGGTGAGAGCGTGGTGACTGGATGCTGAATCGCGGGACTCTTCAGCACCACGGAGAGCAGTAGCGGGGACAGGTGAGTATATGTCCATGTGCAATCACGGAGTGAGTGGGGCTGGGATACATATCTGGTGGGAGGGGGCTGGAGGCATACAGAGCTGGGGGGCATATAGATCTTGTGGGGGGGCTGGGAGGCATACAAATCTGGTGTGGGGGCTGGGGGGTATACAAATCTGGTGTGGGGGATGGGGGGCATACAGATCTGGTGAGGGGGAGTTGCTGGAGGCATATACAGTCAGGGCCAGAAATATTTGGACAGTGACACAAGTTTTGTTATTTTAGCTGTTTACAAAAACATGTTCAGAAATACAATTATATATATAATATGGGCTGAAAGTGCACACTCCCAGCTGCAATATGAGAGTTTTCACATCCAAATCGGAGAAAGGGTTTAGGAATCATAGCTCTGTAATGCATAGCCTCCTCTTTTTCAAGGAACCAAAAGTAATTGGACAAGGGACTCTAAGGGCTGCAATTAACTCTGAAGGCGTCTCCCTCGTTAACCTGTAATCAATGAAGTAGTTAAAAGGTCTGGGGTTGATTACAGGTGTGTGGTTTTGCATTTGGAAGCTGTTGCTGTGACCAGACAACATGCGGTCTAAGGAACTCTCAATTGAGGTGAAGCAGAACATCCTGAGGCTGAAAAAAAAGAAAAAATCCATCAGAGAGATAGCAGACATGCTTGGAGTAGCAAAATCAACAGTCGGGTACTTCTGAGAAAAAAGGAATTGACTGGTGAGCTTGGGAACTCAAAAAGGCCTGGGCGTTCACGGATGACAACAGTGGTGGATGATCGCCGTATACTTTCTTTGGTGAAGAAGAACCCGTTCACAACATCAACTGAAGTCCAGAACACTCTCAGTGAAGTAGGTGTATCTGTCTCTAAGGCAACAGTAAAGAGAAGACTCCATGAAAGTAAATACAAAGGGTTCACATCTAGATGCAAACCATTCATCAATTCCAAAAATAGACAGGCCAGAGTTAAATTTGCTGAAAAACACCTCATGAAGCCAGCTCAGTTCTGGAAAAGTATTCTATGGACAGATGAGACAAAGATCAACCTGTACCAGAATGATGGGAAGAAAAAAGTTTGGAGAAGAAAGGGAACGGCACATGATCCAAGGCACACCACATCCTCTGTAAAACATAATGGAGGCAACGTGATGGCATGGGCATGCATGGCTTTCAATGGCACTGGGTCACTTGGGTTTATTGATGACATAACAGCAGACAAGAGTAGCCGGATGAATTCTGAAGTGTACCGGGATATACTTTCAGCTCAGATTCAGCCAAATGCCGCAAAGTTGATCGGACGGCGCTTCATAGTATAGATGGACAATGACCCCAAGCATACAGCCAAAGCTACCCAGGAGTTCATGAGTGCAAAAAAGTGAAACATTCTGCAATGGCCAAGTCAATCACCAGATCTTAACCCAATTGAGCATGCATTTCACTTGCTCAAATCCAGACTTAAGACGGAAAGACCCACAAACAAGCAAGACCTGAAGGCTGCGGCTGTAAAGGCCTGGCAAAGCATTAAGAAGGAGGAAACCCAGCGTTTGGTGATGTCCATGGGTTCCAGACTTAAGGCAGTGATTGCCTCCAAAGGATTCGCAACAAAATATTGAAAATAAAAATATTTTGTTTGGGTTTGGTTTATTTGTCCAATTACTTTTGACCTCCTAAAATGTGGAGTGTTTGTAAAGAAATGTGTACAATTCCTACAATTTCTATCAGATATTTTTGTTCAAACCTTCAAATTAAACGTTACAATCTGCACTTGAATTCTGTTGTAGAGGTTTCATTTCAAATCCAATGTGGTGGCATGCAGAGCCCAACTCGCGAAAATTGTGTCACTGTCCAAATATTTCTGGACCTAACTGTAGCTTTGGTGAGGAGAGGGCTGCTGGGGCATACAGATCTGGTGAAAGGGGCTGGGGGATACATATCTGGATATCTGGTGGGAGGGGGCTGGAGGCATACAGAACTGGGGGGTGCTGGGGGGCATATAGATCTGGTGGTGGGGCTGGGGGGCATACATATTTGGTGAGGGGGCCATACAGATGTGGTGAGGGGGGTGACTGGAGGTATATAGCTCTGGTGAGGAGGGGGCTGGGGCATACAACTTTGGGTAGGTGGGGAGGTCACATGCAGCGTTTCTTGGTGTTGCAGCTCCTCTTCCTCCAGTCTCTTCATCTGTGGACAGAGCTCAGCATGTTGCTCGATAACTCTGCCCACAAATGCACTTCCTACCGTACCCAAGCAGCCCAGCTGAGAGCAGTGCACGCTGAGCTGCAGGTGCCGATTTAAAGCGCGATCGTGACACCGGGACACCCGTTGAAATCCGGTACAGTCCGGCTGTATCCGGGACGGTTGGGAGGTATGCCGTTACTATAGTAACCCGCTCGTTTGGTTACTATGGCAATGGTGATCCAGAAAATCGCAGGTGTGAAGACTACTGGCGGTACAGAGCCTCTGGCTCAGAGTTGGTGTTAGGAGAGCACGTGAAAGCCCCCTTCTCTACAGGGGAAGTGAGACCAGGAGTCAACGGGTGGGAGAGACAAAAGGTCCGAAGCAAGAGAGAGAGATTGTGCTAGGAAATCCTCTAGCAGTGAGCAGGAGAAGTCCAGGTGTAAAGCAGGAACAATACGAATGTACACCGTAACGTTACTGAAAAATGTTATGCCTCATATACTGTGAAGATATATGTTGAATTGGAAATGCTAAGTACGGTTCTAGTTGAATAAAAGTGTCTGGTGTCTGCAGAATTCTGTGTGACCTGTACTAAAACTGAGGAATGGGAACCAGCTGCTACTGGCAGCCTAGGAATGGTCCAGAAGATCGGGACAGCGAAGGCCTCCGGCCCACAAATGAGTACCAGACACCGTATGTCCCTGAAGATGAAGGTGACATTGCAGGGCTGCGCTGCAGCCGGGATTCGACCCTGCCTGCAACTACAACTGCACCATGTCACCCCTACACCTGCAGCTACACCACTCCGGACAGTTCAGTGCTGAGGTGACTAGAGTGGAGCTTCTGTAGTGAGGGTCTTCCTGCAGCTGCTCCACTCTGGACAATTCAGTCATAAGGTGACTAGAGAGTAGTTGCTGGACTCGATCCTCACAGGAGCACCTGCATTCTAGACATTATTACTGAAAGGATTAGAATGGAAATGATGACATGAACTCCTCATAAAAACTCCATTCTAGAAGCCTCATTACAGACCAGGCTAAAATACAGAGTCTGCAGAGAGGAGCATGTGGTTACAATGAGGCAATGGAATAAATGCAATTCTGTCACCCAGGGTTATAGGATACTCGGTCACAGGTAGTGTATAACTGGGGAATGTCACTTTGGTGGCCATTGCCCGCTTCCGTGTTCTGGGTGCTTTTTGAAAAGGGGAATATTTACAGGGGATTGTTGAATAAAGTTTATACGTGACGCCACTTGCGGTTTTTCGGCTAGAGGGATGGAGCCGCCGCTGCACAATGTTCACTACTGGGGCTGGTGTTAGTGGCAGCCTGGATGATAGGCCCTCCGCAAGCAGGGCCATGCCCCAGAGGATAGGTTTTGCAAATGTGTGTTGAAAGAAGGTAAGCCACAATGGGAGTTCGGTGTAACTAGATCTTTTTACTCACTGCAAGCTGATAACTGGTCACTTGAGGCTGGCTGGTCTTAACTAGAGATGAGCGAACCGGTCGTGGTTCGGCTCTAGTTCGGTTCGTCGAACGGAGGTCTCGTTCGAGTTCGGTTCGTCGAACCGAACTCGAACCGCATAGGAAGCAATAGCAGGCAATCACAAACACATAAAAACACCTAGAGAACACCCTCAAAGGTGTCCAAAAGGTGACAAACAACTCACAACACAACACAAACACATGGGAAAGTGACAAGGACATATACTCATGCGAAAACAAAAGAGCAGGACAAGGAAAAAGAGGAGGAGACACAGATATATGAGTATATACAAGGAAACGTCGATGCCATTACTGTGCAACTTGAGCCCTGCTCATTTTAGGCTTCCAATCTGGATAAATTGCCTGAGCTTGCCAAGTACGCATTGGGGATCTTGTCGTGTCCTGCAGCCAGCGTTCTCTCGGAACCTGTCTTCAGTGCTGCTGGGGTTCTGCTGGCAGATAAACACACGTGTCTGTCCACTGACAATGTGGACATGGCTCTCAGAGAACTTTTCTTCCCCTGGCTCATCCAGGGGAGGTGAAAGGCACGCGTATTTTTGAGAGTGTTTCATGCAAAGCATCTTTTTCTTTTTCAAAAGGGGGGTCAACTGATGCCAGTCAAGTGGGGTGTGTGTGGCCCAATTAGTGGCAACAAGGGAGACTGTGGTTGGAGTCCCCTCACTGTGTTTGTAAAAGAACCAAGATGAACAAGTCATGGCTCTCAGAGGACTTTTCTTCCCCTGGGTCATCCAGGGGTGGTGAAAGGCACGCGTATTTTTGAGAGTGCTTCATGCAAAGCATATTTTTCTATTTCAAAAGGGGGGTCAACTGATGCCAGTCAAGTGGGGTGTGTGTGGCCCAATTAGTGGCAACGAGGGAGACTGTGGTTGGAGTCCCCTCGCTGTGTTTGTAAAAGAACCAAGATGAACAAGTCATGGCTCTCAGAGGACTTTTCTTCCCCTGGGTCATCCAGGGGTGGTGAAAGGCACGCGTATTTTTGAGAGTGCTTCATGCAAAGCATCTTTTTCTTTTTCAAAAGGGGGGTCAAGTGATGCCAGTCAAGTGGGGTGTGTGTGGCCCAATTAGTGGCAACGAGGGAGACTGTGGTTGGAGTCCCCTCGCTGTGTTTGTAAAAGAACCAAGATGAACAAGTCATGGCTCGCAGAGGACTTTTCTTCCCCTGGGTCATCTAGGGGTGGTGAAAGGCACGCGTATTTTTGAGAGTGCTTCATGCAAAGCATCTTTTTCTTTTTCAAAAGGGGGGTCAACTGATGCCAGTCAAATGAGGTGTGTGTGGCCCAATTAGTGGCAACGAGGGAGACTGTGGTTGGAGTCCCCTCGCTGTGTTTGTAAAAGAACCAAGATGAACAAGTCATGGCTCTCAGAGGACTTTTCTTCCCCTGGGTCATCCGGGGGAGGTGAAAGGCACGCGTATTTTTGAGAGTGCTTCATGCAAAGCATATTTTTCTTTTTCAAAAGAGGGGTCAACTGATGCCAGTCAAGTGGGGTGTGTGTGGCCCAATTAGTGGCAACGAGGGAGACTGTGGTTGGAGTCCCCTCGCTGTGTTTGTAAAAGAACCAAGATGAACAAGTCATGGCTCTCAGAGGACTTTTCTTCCCCTGGGTCATCCGGGGAAGGTGAAAGGCACGCGTATTTTTGAGAGTGCTTCATGCAAAGCATCTTTTTCTTTTTCAAAAGGGGGGTCAACTGATGCCAGTCAAGTGGGGTGTGTGTGGCCCAATTAGTGGCAACGAGGGAGACTGTGGTTGGAGTCCCCTCGCTGTGTTTGTAAAAGAACCAAGATGAACAAGTCATGGCTCTCAGAGGACTTTTCTTCCCCTGGGTCATCCGGGGGAGGTGAAAGGCACGCGCATTTTTGAGAGTGCTTCATGCAAAGCATCTTTTTCTTTTTCAAAAGGGGGGTCAACTGATGCCAGTCAAGTGGGGTGTGTGTGGCCCAATTAGTGGCAACGAGGGAGACTGTGGTTGGAGTCCCCTCGCTGTGTTTGTAAAAGAACCAAGATGAACAAGTCATGGCTCTCAGAGGACTATTCTTCCCCTGGGTCATCCAGGGGTGGTGAAAGGCACGCGTATTATTGAGAGTGCTTCATGCAAAGCATCTTTTTCTTTTTCAAAAGGGGGGGTCAACTGATGCCAGTCAAGTGGGGTGTGTGTGGCCCAATTAGTGGCAACGAGGTAGACTGTGGTTGGAGTCCCCTCGCTGTGTTTGTAAAAGAACCAAGATAAACGAGTCATGGCTCTCAGAGGACTTTTCTTCCCCTGGGTCATCCAGGGGTGGTGAAAGGCACGCGTATTTTTGAGAGTGCTTCATGCAAAGCATCTTTTTCTTTTTCAAAAGGGGGGTCAACTGATGCCAGTCAAGTGGGGTGTGTGTGGCCCAATTAGTGGCAACGAGGGAGACTGTGGTTGGAGTCCTCTCGCTGTGTTTGTAAAAGAACCAAGATGAACAAGTCATGGCTCGCAGAGGACTTTTCTTCCCCTGGGTTATCCAGGGGTGGTGAATGGCACGCGTATTTTTGAGAGTGCTTCATGCAAAGCATCTTTTTCTTTTTCAAAAGGGGGTCAACTGATGCCAGTCAAGTGGGGTGTGTGTGGCCCAATTAGTGGCAATGAGGGAGACTGTGGTTGGAGTCCCCTCGCTGTGTTTGTAAAAGAACCAAGATGAACAAGTCATGGCTCTCAGAGGACTTTTATTCCCCTGGGTCATCCAGGGGTGGTGAAAGGCACGCGTATTTTTGAGAGTGCTTCATGCAAAGCATATTTTTCTTTTTCAAAAGGGGGGTCAACTGATGCCAGTCAAGTGGGGTGTGTGTGGCCCAATTAGTGGCAACGAGGGAGACTGTGGTTGGAGTCCCCTCGCTGTGTTTGTAAAAGAACCAAGATGAACAAGTCATGGCTCTCAGAGGACTTTTCTTCCCCTGGGTCATCCGGGGGAGGTGAAAGGCACGCGTATTTTTGAGAGTGCTTCATGCAAAGCATCTTTTTCTTTTTCAAAAGGGGGGTCAACTGATGCCAGTCAAGTGGGGTGTGTGTGGCCCAATTAGTGGCAACGAGGGAGACTGTGGTTGGAGTCCCCTCGCTGTGTTTGTAAAAGAACCAAGATGAACAAGTCATGGCTCTCAGAGGACTTTTCTTCCCCTGGGTCATCCGGGGGAGGTGAAAGGCACGCGTATTTTTGAGAGTGCTTCATGCAAAGCATCTTTTTCTTTTCCAAAAGGGGGGTCAACTGATGCCAGTCAAGTGGGGTGTGTGTGGCCCAATTAGTGGCAACGAGGGAGATTGTGGTTGGAGTCCCCTCGCTGTGTTTGTAAAAGAACCAAGATAAACAAGTCATGGCTCTCAGAGGACTTTTCTTCCCCTGGGTCATCTAGGGGTGGTGAAAGGCATGCGTATTTCTGAGAGTGCTTCATGCAAAGCATCTTTTTCTTTTTCAAAAGGGGGGTCAAGTGATGCCAGTCAAGTGGGGTGTGTGTGGCCCAATTAGTGGCAACGAGGGAGACTGTGGTTGGAGTCCCCTCGCTGTGTTTGTAAAAGAACCAAGATGAACAAGTCATGGCTCTCAGAGGACTTTTCTTCCCCTGGGTCATCCGGGGGAGGTGAAAGGCACGCGTATTTTTGAGAGTGCTTCATAGTATCATTCATAGTATCATAGTTTTAAGGTTGAAGGGAGACTCTAAGTCCATCTAGTTCAACCCGTAGCCTAACATGTTGATCCAGAGGAAGGCAAAAAACCCCAATGTGGCAAACAAGTTCCAATGGGGAAAAAATTTCCTTCCTGACTCCACATCCGGCAATCAGACTAGTTCCCTGGATCGATACCCTGTCATAAAATCTAATATACATAACTGGTTATATTAAATTTTTCAAGAAAGGCATCCAGGCTCTGCTTAAATGTTAGTAGTGAATCACTCATTACAACATCATGCGGCAGAGAGTTCCACAGTCTCACTGCTCGTACAGTAAAGAATCCTCATCTGTGATTATGATTAAACCTTCTTTCCTCAAGACGTAGCGGATGCCCCCGTGTTCCAGTCGCAGGCCTAGGTGTAAATAGATCTTTGGAAAGGTCTCTGTACTGTTCCCTCATATATTTATACATTGTGATTAGATCCCCCCTAAGCCTTCGTTTTTCCAGACTAAATAACCCCAAGTTTAATAACCTGTCTTCGTATTGCAGCCCCCCCATTCCTCTAATAATCTTGGTCGCTCTTCTTTGCACCCTCTCCAGTTCAGCTATGTCCTTCTTATATATCGGTGACCAGAATTGTACACAGTATTCTACGTGCGGTCGCACTAGTGACTTGTACAGAGGTAGAACTATATTTTTTTCATGAACACTTATACCTCTTTTAATACATCCCATTATTTTATTAGCCCTGGCAGCAGCTGCCTGACACTGTCCACTAAAGTGAAGTTTACCATCCACCCATACACCCAAGTCTTTTTCTGTGTCTGTTTTACCCAGTGTTCTACAATTAAGTACATAATCATAAATGTTATTTCCTCTACCCAAGTGCATGACCTTACATTTATCTACATTAAACTTCAATTGCCACTTCTCAGCCCAATCCTCCAATTTACATAAATCTCCCTGTAATATAAAATTATCCTCCTCTGTATTGATTACCCTGCAGAGTTTAGTATCATCTGCAAATATTGAAATTCTACTCCGCATGCCCCCAACAAGGTCATTTATAAATATGTTGAAAAGAAGCGGGCCCAATACTGACCCCTGTGGTACCCCACTATGAACTGAGACCCAGTCCGAGTACGTACCATTAATAACCACCCTTTGTTTCCTATCACTGAGCCAGTTTTTAACCCAGTTACACATATTTTCCCCTATCCCCATTATTCTCATTTTATGTACCAACCTTTTGTGTGGCACCGTATCAAAAGCTTTTGAAAAGTCCATATACACAACATCCACTGCATTTCCCTGGTCCAGGCTTGAACTTACCTCTTCATAGAAGCTGATCAAATTAGTTTGACAGGATCGATCCCTCATAAACCCATGTTGATACTCTGTCATAAGGTTATTTTTCTTGAGATACTCCAGTATAGCATCTCTCAAGAAACCCTCAAGGATTTTACCAACCGTAGAGGTTAAACTTACCGGCCTATAATTTCCCGGCTCAGTTTTTGTCCCCTTTTTGAATATTGGCACCACATTTGCTATGCGCCAGTCCTGCGGTACCGACCCTGTTATTAAGGAATCTGAGAAGATTAAAAATAATGGTCTATCTATCACAGAACTCAATTCCTGTAGTACTCTGGGGTGTATGCCATCCGGGCCCGGAGATTTGTCAACCTTAGTGATTTCGAGGCGGCGGCGTACTTCCTGCTGGGTTAAGCAGGTAATATTCAAGGGTGAATTTATGGCATCACTGGTCATGTCATCTGCCATGGCATTTTCTTGTATAAAAACCGTAGAAAAAAAGTCATTCAGCAGGTTGGCTTTACCCTCATCCCCTTCCACCATTTCACCAAGACTATTTTTGCAAAGCATCTTTTTCTTTTCCAAAAGGGGGGTCAACTGATGCCAGTCAAGTGGGGTGTGTGTGGCCCAATTAGTGGCAACGAGGGAGATTGTGGTTGGAGTCCCCTCACTGTGTTTGTAAAAGAACCAAGATGAACAAGTCATGGCTCTCAGAGGACTTTTCTTCCCTTGGGTTATCCAGGGGTGGTGAAAGGCATGCGTATTTCTGAGAGTGCTTCATGCAAAGCATCTTTTTCTTTTTCAAAAGGGGGGTCAAGTGATGCCAGTCAAGTGGGGTGTGTGTGGCCCAATTAGTGGCAACGAGGGAGACTGTGGTTGGAGTCCCCTCGCTGTGTTTGTAAAAGAACCAAGATGAACAAGTCATGGCTCTCAGAGGACTTTTCTTCCCCTGGGTCATCCGGGGGAGGTGAAAGGCACGCGTATTTTTGAGAGTGCTTCATGCAAAGCATCTTTTTCTTTTTCAAAAGGGGGGTCAACTGATGCCAGTCAAGTGGGGTGTGTGTGGCCCAATTAGTGGCAACGAGGGAGACTGTGGTTGGAGTCCCCTCGCTGTGTTTGTAAAAGAACCAAGATGAACAAGTCATGGCTCTCAGAGGACGTTTCTTCCCCTGGGTCATCCAGGGGTGGTGAAAGGCACGCGTATTATTGAGAGTGCTTCATGCAAAGCATCTTTTTCTTTTTCAAAAGGGGGGTCAACTGATGCCAGTCAAGTGGGGTGTGTGTGGCCCAATTAGTGGCAATGAGGGAGACTGTGGTTGGAGTCCCCTCGCTGTGTTTGTAAAAGAACCAAGATGAACAAGTCATGGCTCTCAGAGGACTTTTCTTCCCCTGGGTCATCCGGGGGAGGTGAAAGGCACGCGTATTTTTGAGAGTGCTTTATGCAAAGCATCTTTTTCTTTTTCAAAAGGGGGGTCAACTGATGCCAGTCAAGTGGGGTGTGTGTGGCCCAATTAGTGGCAACGAGGGAGACTGTGGTTGGAGTCCCCTCGCTGTGTTTGTAAAAGAACCAAGATGAACAAGTCATGGCTCTCAGAGGACGTTTCTTCCCCTGGGTCATCCAGGGGTGGTGAAAGGCACGCGTATTTTTGAGAGTGCTTCATGCAAAGCATCTTTTTCTTTTTCAAAAGGGGGGTCAACTGAGGCCAGTCAAGTGGGGTGTGTGTGGCCCAATTAGTGGCAACGAGGGAGACTGTGGTTGGAGTCCCCTCGCTGTGTTTGTAAAAGAACCAAGATGAACAAGTCATGGCTCTCAGAGGACTTTTCTTCCCCTGGGTCATCCGGGGGAGGTGAAAGGCACGCGTATTTTTGAGAGTGCTTCATGCAAAGCATCTTTTTCTTTTCCAAAAGGGGGGTCAACTGATGCCAGTCAAGTGGGGTGTGTGTGGCCCAATTAGTGGCAACGAGGGAGATTGTGGTTGGAGTCCCCTCACTGTGTTTGTAAAAGAACCAAGATGAACAAGTCATGGCTCTCAGAGGACTTTTCTTCCCCTGGGTCATCCAGGGGTGGTGAAAGGCACGCGTATTTTTGAGAGTGCTTCATGCAAAGCATCTTTTTCTTTTTCAAAAGGGGGGTCAACTGATGCCAGTCAAGTGGGGTGTGTGTGGCCCAATTAGTGGCAACGAGGGAGACTGTGGTTGGAGTCCCCTCGCTGTGTTTGTAAAAGAACCAAGATGAACAAGTCATGGCTCTCAGAGGACTTTTCTTCCCCTGGGTCATCCAGGGGTGGTGAAAGGCACGCGTATTTTTGAGAGTGCTTCATGCAAAGCATCTTTTTCTTTTTCAAAAGGGGGGTCAACTGATGCCAGTCAAGTGGGGTGTGTGTGGCCCAATTAGTGGCAACGAGGGAGACTGTGGTTGGAGTCCCCTCGCTGTGTTTGTAAAAGAACCAAGATGAACAAGTCATGGCTCGCAGAGTTCTTTTCTTCCCCTGGGTCATCAAGGGGTGGTGAAAGGCACGCGTATTTTTGAGAGTGCTTCATGCAAAGCATCTTTTTCTTTTTCAAAAGGGGGGTCAACTGATGCCAGTCAAGTGGGGTGTGTGTGGCCCAATTAGTGGCAACGAGGGAGATTGTGGTTGGAGTCCCCTCACTGTGTTTGTAAAGGAACCAAGATGAACAAGTCATGGCTCTCAGAGGACTTTTCTTCCCCTGGGTCATCCAGGGGTGGTGAAAGGCACGCGTATTATTGAGAGTGCTTCATGCAAAGCATCTTTTTCTTTTTCAAAAGGGGGGTCAACTGATGCCAGTCAAGTGGGGTGTGTGTGGCCCAATTTGTGGCAACGAGGGAGATTGTGGTTGGAGTCCCCTCGCTGTGTTTGTAAAAGAACCAAGATGAACAAGTCATGGCTCTCAGAGGACTTTTCTTCCCCTGGGTCATCCAGGGGTGGTGAAAGGCACGCGTATTTTTGAGAGTGCTTCATGCAAAGCATCTTTTTCTTTTTCAAAAGGGGGGTCAACTGATGCCAGTCAAGTGGGGGGTGTGTGGCCCAATTAGTGGCAATGAGGGAGATTGTGGTTGGAGTCCCCTCACTGTGTTTGTAAAGGAACCAAGATGAACAAGTCATGGCTCTCAGAGGACTTTTCTTCCCCTGGGTCATCCAGGGGTGGTGAAAGGCACGCGTATTTTTGAGAGTGCTTCATGCAAAGCATCTTTTTCTTTTTCAAAAGGGGGGTCAACTGATGCCAGTCAAGTGGGGTGTGTGTGGCCCAATTTGTGGCAACGAGGGAGACTGTGGTTGGAGTCCCCTCGCTGTGTTTGTAAAAGAACCAAGATGAACAAGTCATGGCTCTCAGAGGACTTTTCTTCCCCTGGGTCATCCAGGGGTGGTGAAAGGCACGCGTATTTTTGAGAGTGCTTCATGCAAAGCATCTTTTTCTTTTTCAAAAGGGGGGTCAAGTGATGCCAGTCAAGTGGGGTGTGTGTGGCCCAATTAGTGGCAACGAGGGAGACTGTGGTTGGAGTCCCCTCGCTGTGTTTGTAAAAGAACCAAGATGAACAAGTCATGGCTCGCAGAGGACTTTTCTTCCCCTGGGTCATCCAGGGGTGGTGAAAGGCACGCGTATTTTTGAGAGTGCTTCATGCAAAGCATCTTTTTCTTTTTCAAAAGGGGGGTCAACTGATGCCAGTCAAGTGGGGTGTGTGTGGCCCAATTAGTGGCAATGAGGGAAACTGTGGTTGGAGTCCCCTCGCTGTGTTTGTAAAAGAACCAAGATGAACAAGTCATGGCTCTCAGAGGACTTTTCTTCCCCTGGGTCATCCAGGGGTGGTGAAAGGCACGCGTATTTTTGAGAGTGCTTCATGCAAAGCATATTTTTCTTTTTCAAAAGAAGGGTCAACTGATGCCAGTCAAGTGGGGTGTGTGTGGCCCAATTAGTGGCAACGAGGGAGACTGTGGTTGGAGTCCCCTCGCTGTGTTTGTAAAAGAACCAAGATGAACAAGTCATGGCTCTCAGAGGACTTTTCTTCCCCTGGGTCATCCGGGGGAGGTGAAAGGCACGCGTATTTTTGAGAGTGCTTCATGCAAAGCATCTTTTTCTTTTTCAAAAGGGGGGTCAACTGATGCCAGTCAAGTGGGGTGTGTGTGGCCCAATTAGTGGCAATGAGGGAGATTGTGTTTGGAGTCCCCTCACTGTGTTTGTAAAGGAACCAAGATGAACAAGTCATGGCTCTCAGAGGACTTTTCTTCCCCTGGGTCATCCAGGGGTGGTGAAAGGCACGCGTATTTTTGAGAGTGCTTCATGCAAAGCATCTTTTTCTTTTTCAAAAGGGGGGTCAACTGATGCCAGTCAAGTGGGGTGTGTGTGGCCCAATTTTTGGCAACGAGGGAGACTGTGGTTGGAGTCCCCTCGCTGTGTTTGTAAAAGAACCAAGATGAACAAGTCATGGCTCTCAGAGGACTTTTCTTCCCCTTTGTCATCCAGGGGTGGTGAAAGGCACGCGTATTTTTGAGAGTGCTTCATGCAAAGCATCTTTTTCTTTTTCAAAAGGGGGGTCAAGTGATGCCAGTCAAGTGGGGTGTGTGTGGCCCAATTAGTGGCAACGAGGGAGACTGTGGTTGGAGTCTCCTCGCTGTGTTTGTAAAAGAACCAAGATGAACAAGTCATGGCTCGCAGAGGACTTTTCTTCCCCTGGGTCATCCAGGGGTGGTGAAAGGCACGCGTATTTTTGAGAGTGCTTCATGCAAAGCATCTTTTTCTTTTTCAAAAGGGGGGTCAACTGATGCCAGTCAAGTGGGGTGTGTGTGGCCCAATTAGTTGCAATGAGGGAGACTGTGGTTGGAGTCCCCTCGCTGTGTTTGTAAAAGAACCAAGATGAACAAGTCATGGCTCTCAGAGGACTTTTCTTCCCCTGGGTCATCCAGGGGTGGTGAAAGGCACGCGTATTTTTGAGAGTGCTTCATGCAAAGCATATTTTTCTTTTTCAAAAGAGGGGTCAACTGATGCCAGTCAAGTGGGGTGTGTGTGGCCCAATTAGTGGCAACGAGGGAGACTGTGGTTGGAGTCCCCTCGCTGTGTCTGTAAAAGAACCAAGATGAACAAGTCATGGCTCTCAGAGGACTTTTCTTCCCCTGGGTCATCCGGGGGAGGTGAAAGGCACGCGTATTTTTGAGAGTGCTTCATGCAAAGCATCTTTTTCTTTTTCAAAAGGGGGGTCAACTGATGCCAGTCAAGTGGGGTGTGTGTGGCCCAATTAGTGGCAACGAGGGAGACTGTGGTTGGAGTCTCCTCGCTGTGTTTGTAAAAGAACCAAGATGAACAAGTCATGGCTCGCAGAGGACTTTTCTTCCCCTGGGTCATCCAGGGGTGGTGAAAGGCACGCGTATTTTTGAGAGTGCTTCATGCAAAGCATCTTTTTCTTTTTCAAAAGGGGGGTCAACTGATGCCAGTCAAGTGGGGTGTGTGTGGCCCAATTAGTGGCAACGAGGGAGATTGTGGTTGCAGTCCCCTCACTGTGTTTGTAAAGGAACCAAGATGAACAAGTCATGGCTCTCAGAGGACTTTTCTTCCCCTGGGTCATCCAGGGGTGGTGAAAGGCACGCGTATTTTTGAGAGTGCTTCATGCAAAGCATCTTTTTCTTTTTCAAAAGGGGGGGTCAACTGATGCCAGTCAAGTGGGGTGTGTGTGGCCCAATTTGTGGCAACGAGGGAGACTGTGGTTGGAGTCCCCTCGCTGTGTTTGTAAAAGAACCAAGATGAACAAGTCATGGCTCTCAGAGGACTTTTCTTCCCCTGGGTCATCCAGGGGTGGTGAAAGGCACGCGTATTTTTGAGAGTGCTTCATGCAAAGCATCTTTTTCTTTTTCAAAAGGGGGGTCAAGTGATGCCAGTCAAGTGGGGTGTGTGTGGCCCAATTAGTGGCAACGAGGGAGACTGTGGTTGGAGTCCCCTCGCTGTGTTTGTAAAAGAACCAAGATGAACAAGTCATGGCTCGCAGAGGACTTTTCTTCCCCTGGGTCATCCAGGGGTGGTGAAAGGCACGCGTATTTTTGAGAGTGCTTCATGCAAAGCATCTTTTTCTTTTTCAAAAGGGGGGTCAACTGATGCCAGTCAAGTGGGGTGTGTGTGGCCCAATTAGTGGCAATGAGGGAGACTGTGGTTGGAGTCCCCTCGCTGTGTTTGTAAAAGAACCAAGATGAACAAGTCATGGCTCTCAGAGGACTTTTCTTCCCCTGGGTCATCCAGGGGTGGTGAAAGGCACGCGTATTTTTGAGAGTGCTTCATGCAAAGCATATTTTTCTTTTTCAAAAGAGGGGTCAACTGATGCCAGTCAAGAGGGGTGTGTGTGGCCCAATTAGTGGCAACGAGGGAGACTGTGGTTGGAGTCCCCTCGCTGTGTTTGTAAAAGAACCAAGATGAACAAGTCATGGCTCTCAGAGGACTTTTCTTCCCCTGGGTCATCCGGGGGAGGTGAAAGGCACGCGTATTTTTGAGAGTGCTTCATGCAAAGCATCTTTTTCTTTTTCAAAAGGGGGGTCAACTGATGCCAGTCAAGTGGGGTGTGTGTGGCCCAATTAGTGGCAATGAGGGAGATTGTGGTTGGAGTCCCCTCACTGTGTTTGTAAAGGAACCAAGATGAACAAGTCATGGCTCTCAGAGGACTTTTCTTCCCCTGGGTCATCCAGGGGTGGTGAAAGGCACGCGTATTTTTGAGAGTGCTTCATGCAAAGCATCTTTTTCTTTTTCAAAAGGGGGGTCAACTGATGCCAGTCAAGTGGGGTGTGTGTGGCCCAATTTGTGGCAACGAGGGAGACTGTGGTTGGAGTCCCCTCGCTGTGTTTGTAAAAGAACCAAGATGAACAAGTCATGGCTCTCAGAGGACTTTTCTTCCCCTGGGTCATCCAGGGGTGGTGAAAGGCACGCGTATTTTTGAGAGTGCTTCATGCAAAGCATCTTTTTCTTTTTCAAAAGGGGGGTCAAGTGATGCCAGTCAAGTGGGGTGTGTGTGGCCCAATTAGTGGCAACGAGGGAGACTGTGGTTAGAGTCCCCTCGCTGTGTTTGTAAAAGAACCAAGATGAACAAGTCATGGCTCGCAGAGGCCTTTTCTTCCCCTGGGTCATCCAGGGGTGGTGAAAGGCACGCGTATTTTTGAGAGTGCTTCATGCAAAGCATCTTTTTCTTTTTCAAAAGGGGGGTCAACTGATGCCAGTCAAGTGGGGTGTGTGTGGCCCAATTAGTGGCAATGAGGGAGACTGTGGTTGGAGTCCCCTCGCTGTGTTTGTAAAAGAACCAAGATGAACAAGTCATGGCTCTCAGAGGACTTTTCTTCCCCTGGGTCATCCAGGGGTGGTAAAAGGCACGCGTATTTTTGAGAGTGCTTCATGTAAAGCATATTTTTCTTTTTCAAAAGAGGGGTCAACTGATGCCAGTCAAGTGGGGTGTGTGTGGCCCAATTAGTGGCAACGAGGGAGACTGTGGTTGGAGTCCCCTCGCTGTGTTTGTAAAAGAACCAAGATGAACAAGTCATGGCTCTCAGAGGACTTTTCTTCCCCTGGGTCATCCGGGGGAGGTGAAAGGCACGCGTATTTTTGAGAGTGCTTCATGCAAAGCATCTTTTTCTTTTTCAAAAGGGGGGTCAACTGATGCCAGTCAAGTGGGGTGTGTGTGGCCCAATTAGTGGCAACGAGGGAGACTGTGGTTGGAGTCCCCTCGCTGTGTTTGTAAAAGAACCAAGATGAACAAGTCATGGCTCTCAGAGGAATTTCTTCCCCTGGGTCATCCAGGGGAGGTGAAAGGCACGCGTATTTTTGAGAGTGCTTCATGCAAAGCATCTTTTTCTTTTCCAAAAGGGGGGTCAACTGATGCCAGTCAAGAGGGGTGTGTGTGGCCCAATTAGTGGCAATGAGGGAGATTGTGGTTGGAGTCCCCTCGCTGTGTTTGTAAAAGAACCAAGATGAACAAGTCATGGCTCTCAGAGGACTTTTCTTCCCCTGGGTAATCTAGGGGTGGTGAAAGGCATGGCGTATTTTTGAGAGTGCTTCATGCAAAGCATCTTTATCTTTTTCAAAAGGGGGGTCAACTGATGCCAATCAAGTGGGGTGTGTGTGGCCCAATTAGTGGCAATGAGGGAGACTGTGGTTGGAGTCCCCTCGCTGTGTTTGTAAAAGAACCAAGATGAACAAGTCATGGCTCTCAGAGGACTTTTCTTCCCCTGAGTCATCCAGTGGTGGTGAAAGGCACGCGTATTATTGAGAGTGCTTCATGCAAAGCATCTTTTTCTTTTTCAAAAGGGGGGTCAACTGATGCCAGTCAAGTGGGGTGTGTGTGGCCCAATTAGTGGCAATGAGGGAGACTGTGATTGGAGTCCCCTCGCTGTGTTTGTAAAAGAACCAAGATGAACAAGTCATGGCTCTCAGAGGACTTTTCTTCCCCTGGGTCATCCGGGGGAGGTGAAAGGCACGCGTATTTTTGAGAGTGCTTCATGCAAAGCATCTTTTTCTTTTCCAAAAGGGGGGTCAACTGATGCCAGTCAAGTGGGGTGTGTGTGGCCCAATTAGTGGCAACGAGGGAGATTGTGGTTGGAGTCCCCTCGCTGTGTTTGTAAAAAAACCAAGATGAACAAGTCATGGCTCTCAGAGGACTTTTCTTCCCCTGGGTCATCTAGGGGTGGTGAAAGGCATGCGTATTTTTGAGAGTGCTTCATGCAAAGCATCTTTTTCTTTTTCAAAAGGGGGGTCAACTGATGCCAGTCAAATGAGGTGTGTGTGGCCCAATTAGTGGCAACGAGGGAGACTGTGGTTGGAGTCCCCTCGCTATGTTTGTAAAAGAACCAAGATGAACAAGTCATGGCTCTCAGAGGACTTTTCTTCCCCTGGGTCATCCAGGGGTGGTGAAAGGCACGCGTATTTTAGAGATTGCTTCATGCAAAGCATCTTTTTCTTTTTCAAAAGGGGGGTCAACTGATGCCAGTAGAGTGGGGTTTGTGTGGCCCAATTAGTGGCAACGAGGGAGACTGTGGTTGGAGTCCCCTCGCTGTGTTTGTAAAAGAACCAAGATGAACAAGTCATGGCTCGCAGAGGACTTTTCTTCCCCTGGGTCATCCAGGGGTGGTGAAAGGCACACGTATTTTTGAGAGTGTTTCATGCAAAGCATCTTTTTCTTTTTCAAAAGGGGGGTCAACTGATGCCAGTCAAGTGGGGTGTGTGTGGCCCAATTAGTGGCAACGAGGGAGATTGTGGTTGGAGTCCCCTCGCTGTGTTTGTAAAAGAACCAAGATGAACAAGTCATGGCTCTCAGAGGACTTTTCTTCCCCTGGGTCATCTAGGGGTGGTGAAAGGCATGCGTATTTTTGAGAATGCTTCATGCAAAGCATCTTTTTCTTTTTCAAAAGGGGGGTCAACTGATGCCAGTCAAGTGGGGTGTGTGTGGCCCAATTAGTGGCAACGAGGGAGACTGTGGTTGGAGTCCCCTCGCTGCGTTTGTAAAAGAACCAAGATGAACAAGTCATGGCTCTCAGAGGACTTTTCTTCCCCTGGGTCATCCAGGGGTGGTGAAAGGCACGCGTATTTTTGAGAGTGCTTCGTGTAAAGCATATTTTTCTTTTTCAAAAGAGGGGTCAACTGATGCCAGTCAAGTGGGGTGTGTGTGGCCCAATTAGTGGCAACGAGGGAGACTGTGGTTGGAGTCCCCTCGCTGTGTTTGTAAAAGAACCAAGATGAACAAGTCATGGCTCTCAGAGGACTTTTCTTCCCCTGGGTCATCCGGGGGAGGTGAAAGGCACGCGTATTTTTGAGAGTGCTTCATGCAAGCATCTTTTTCTTTTTCAAAAGGGAGGTCAACTGATGCCAGTCAAGTGGGGTGTGTGTGGCCCAATTAGTGGCAACGAGGGAGACTGTGGTTGGAGTCCCCTCGCTGTGTTTGTAAAAGAACCAAGATGAACAAGTCATGGCTCTCAGAGGAATTTCTTCCCCTGGGTCATCCGGGGGAGGTGAAAGGCACGCGTATTTTTGAGAGTGCTTCATGCAAAGCATCTTTTTCTTTTCCAAAAGGGGGGTCAACTGATGCCAGTCAAGAGGGGTGTGTGTGGCCCAATTAGTGGCAACGAGGGAGATTGTGGTTGGAGTCCCCTCGCTGTGTTAGTAAAAGAACCAAGATGAACAAGTCATGGCTCTCAGAGGACTTTTCTTCCCCTGGGTCATCCAGTGGTGGTGAAAGGCACGCGTATTATTGAGAGTGCTTCATGCAAAGCATCTTTTTCTTTTTCAAAAGGGGGGTCAACTGATGCCAGTCAAGTGGGGTGTGTGTGGCCCAATTAGTGGCAATGAGGGAGACTGTGATTGGAGTCCCCTCGCTGTGTTTGTAAAAGAATCAAGATGAACAAATCATGGCTCTCAGAGGACTTTTCTTCCCCTGGGTCATCCGGGGGAGGTGAAAGGCACGCGTTTTTTCAGAGTGCTTCATGCAAAGCATATTTTTCTTTTTCAAAAGAGGGGTCAACTGATGCCAGTCAAGTGGGGTGTGTGTGGCCCAATTAGTGGCAACGAGGGAGACTGTGGTTGGAGTCCCCTCGCTGCGTTTGTAAAAGAACCAAGATGAACAAGTCATGGCTCTCAGAGGACTTTTCTTCCCCTGGGTCATCCGGGGGAGGTGAATGGCACGCGTATTTTTGAGAGTGCTTCATGCAAAGCATCTTTTTCTTTTTCAAAAGGGGGGTCAACTGATGCCAGTCAAGTGGGGTGTGTGTGGCCCAATTAGTGGCAACGAGGGAGATTGTGGTTGGAGTCCCCTCGCTGTGTTTGTAAAAGCACCAAGATGAACAAGTCATGGCTCTCAGAGGACTTTTCTTCCCCTGGGTCATCTAGGGGTGGTGAAAGGCATGCGTATTTTTGAGAGTGCTTCATGCAAAGCATCTTTTTCTTTTTCAAAAGGGGGGTCAACTGATGCCAGTCAAGTGGGGTGTGTGTGGCCCAATTAGTGGCAACGAGGGAGACTGTGGTTGGAGTCCCCTCGCTGTGTTTGTAAAAGAACCAAGATGAACAAGTCATGGCTCTCACAGGACTTTTCTTCCCCTGGGTCATCCAGGGGTGGTGAAAGGCACGCGTATTTTTGAGAGTGCTTCATGCAAAGCATCTTTTTCTTTTTCAAAAGGGGGGTCAACTGATGCCAGTCAAGTGGGGTGTGTGTGGCCCAATTAGTGGCAACGAGGGAGACTGTGGTTGGAGTCCCCTCGCTGTGTTTGTAAAAGAACCAAGATGAACAAGTCATGGCTCTCAGAGGACTTTTCTTCCCCTGGGTCATCCAGGGGTGGTGAAAGGCACGCGTATTTTTGAGAGTGCTTCATGCAAAGCATATTTTTCTTTTTCAAAAGAGGGGTCAACTGATGCCAGTCAAGTGGGGTGTGTGTGGCCCAATTAGTGGCAACGAGGGAGACTGTGGTTGGAGTCCCCTCGCTGTGTTTGTAAAAGAACCAAGATGAACAAGTCATGGCTCTCAGAGGACTTTTCTTCCCCTGGGTCATCCGGGGGAGGTGAAAGGCACGCGTATTTTTGAGAGTGCTTCATGCAAAGCATCTTTTTCTTTTTCAAAAGGGGGGTCAACTGATGCCAGTCAAGTGGGGTGTGTGTGGCCCAATTAGTGGCAACGAGGGAGACTGTGGTTGGAGTCCCCTCGCTGTGTTTGTAAAAGAACCAAGATGAACAAGTCATGGCTCGCAGAGGACTTTTCTTCCCCTGGGTCATCCAGGGGTGGTGAAAGGCACGCGTATTTTTGAGAGTGCTTCATGCAAAGCATCTTTTTCTTTTTCAAAAAGGGGGTCAACTGATGCCAGTCAAGTGGGGTGTGTGTGGCCCAATTAGTGGCAACGAGGGAGATTGTGGTTGCAGTCCCCTCACTGTGTTTGTAAAGGAACCAAGATGAACAAGTCATGGCTCTCAGAGGACTTTTCTTCCCCTGGGTCATCCAGGGGTGGTGAAAGGCACGCGTATTTTTGAGAGTGCTTCATGCAAAGCATCTTTTTCTTTTTCAAAAGGGGGGGTCAACTGATGCCAGTCAAGTGGGGTGTGTGTGGCCCAATTTGTGGCAACGAGGGAGACTGTGGTTGGAGTCCCCTCGCTGTGTTTGTAAAAGAACCAAGATGAACAAGTCATGGCTCTCAGAGGACTTTTCTTCCCCTGGGTCATCCAGGGGTGGTGAAAGGCACGCGTATTTTTGAGAGTGCTTCATGCAAAGCATCTTTTTCTTTTTCAAAAGGGGGGTCAAGTGATGCCAGTCAAGTGGGGTGTGTGTGGCCCAATTAGTGGCAACGAGGGAGACTGTGGTTGGAGTCCCCTCGCTGTGTTTGTAAAAGAACCAAGATGAACAAGTCATGGCTCGCAGAGGACTTTTCTTCCCCTGGGTCATCCAGGGGTGGTGAAAGGCACGCGTATTTTTGAGAGTGCTTCATGCAAAGCATCTTTTTCTTTTTCAAAAGGGAGGTCAACTGATGCCAGTCAAGTGGGGTGTGTGTGGCCCAATTAGTGGCAACAAGGGAGACTGTGGTTGGAGTCCCCTCGCTGTGTTTGTAAAAGAACCAAGATGAACAAGTCATGGCTCTCAGAGGAATTTCTTCCCCTGGGTCATCCGGGGGAGGTGAAAGGCACGCGTATTTTTGAGAGTGCTTCATGCAAAGCATCTTTTTCTTTTCCAAAAGGGGGGTCAACTGATGCCAGTCAAGAGGGGTGTGTGTGGCCCAATTAGTGGCAACGAGGGAGATTGTGGTTGGAGTCCCCTCGCTGTGTTTGTAAAAGAACCAAGATGAACAAGTCATGGCTCTCAGAGGACTTTTCTTCCCCTGGGTCATCCAGTGGTGGTGAAAGGCACGCGTATTATTGAGAGTGCTTCATGCAATGCATCTTTTTCTTTTCCAAAAGGGGGGTCAACTGATGCCAGTCAAGTGGGGTGTGTGTGGCCCAATTAGTGGCAACGAGGGAGATTGTGGTTGGAGTCCCCTCGCTGTGTTTGTAAAAAAACCAAGATGAACAAGTCATGGCTCTCAGAGGACTTTTCTTCCCCTGGGTCATCTAGGGGTGGTGAAAGGCATGCGTATTTTTGAGAGTGCTTCATGCAAAGCATCTTTTTCTTTTTCAAAAGGGGGGTCAACTGATGCCAGTCAAATGAGGTGTGTGTGGCCCAATTAGTGGCAACGAGGGAGACTGTGGTTGGAGTCCCCTCGCTGTGTTTGTAAAAGAACCAAGATGAACAAGTCATGGCTCTCAGAGGACTTTTCTTCCCCTGGGTCATCCAGGGGTGGTTAAAGGCACGCGTATTTTTGAGAGTGCTTCATGCAAAGCATCTTTTTCTTTTTCAAAAGGGGGGTCAACTGATGCCAGTCAAGTGGGGTGTGTGTGGCCCAATTAGTGGCAACGAGGGAGACTGTGGTTGGAGTCCCCTCGCTGCGTTTGTAAAAGAACCAAGATGAACAAGTCATGGCTCTCAGAGGACTTTTCTTCCCCTGGGTCATCCGGGGGAGGTGAATGGCACGCGTATTTTTGAGAGTGCTTCATGCAAAGCATCTTTTTCTTTTTCAAAAGGGGGGTCAACTGATGCCAGTCAAGTGGGGTGTGTGTGGCCCAATTAGTGGCAACGAGGGAGATTGTGGTTGGAGTCCCCTCGCTGTGTTTGTAAAAGCACCAAGATGAACAAGTCATGGCTCTCAGAGGACTTTTCTTCCCCTGGGTCATCTAGGGGTGGTGAAAGGCATGCATATTTTTGAGAGTGCTTCATGCAAAGCATCTTTTTCTTTTTCAAAAGGGGGGTCAACTGATGCCAGTCAAGTGGGGTGTGTGTGGCCCAATTAGTGGCAACGAGGGAGACTGTGGTTGGAGTCCCCTCGCTGTGTTTGTAAAAGAACCAAGATGAACAAGTCATGGCTCTCACAGGACTTTTCTTCCCCTGGGTCATCCAGGGGTGGTGAAAGGCACGCGTATTTTTGAGAGTGCTTCATGCAAAGCATCTTTTTCTTTTTCAAAAGGGGGGTCAACTGATGCCAGTCAAGTGGGGTGTGTGTGGCCCAATTAGTGGCAACGAGGGAGACTGTGGTTGGAGTCCCCTCGCTGTGTTTGTAAAAGAACCAAGATGAACAAGTCATGGCTCTCAGAGGACTTTTCTTCCCCTGGGTCATCCAGGGGTGGTGAAAGGCACGCGTATTTTTGAGAGTGCTTCATGCAAAGCATATTTTTCTTTTTCAAAAGAGGGGTCAACTGATGCCAGTCAAGTGGGGTGTGTGTGGCCCAATTAGTGGCAACGAGGGAGACTGTGGTTGGAGTCCCCTCGCTGTGTTTGTAAAAGAACCAAGATGAACAAGTCATGGCTCTCAGAGGACTTTTCTTCCCCTGGGTCATCCGGGGGAGGTGAAAGGCACGCGTATTTTTGAGAGTGCTTCATGCAAAGCATCTTTTTCTTTTTCAAAAGGGGGGTCAACTGATGCCAGTCAAGTGGGGTGTGTGTGGCCCAATTAGTGGCAACGAGGGAGACTGTGGTTGGAGTCCCCTCGCTGTGTTTGTAAAAGAACCAAGATGAACAAGTCATGGCTCGCAGAGGACTTTTCTTCCCCTGGGTCATCCAGGGGTGGTGAAAGGCACGCGTATTTTTGAGAGTGCTTCATGCAAAGCATCTTTTTCTTTTTCAAAAGGGGGGTCAACTGATGCCAGTCAAGTGGGGTGTGTGTGGCCCAATTAGTGGCAACGAGGGAGATTGTGGTTGCAGTCCCCTCACTGTGTTTGTAAAGGAACCAAGATGAACAAGTCATGGCTCTCAGAGGACTTTTCTTCCCCTGGGTCATCCAGGGGTGGTGAAAGGCACGCGTATTTTTGAGAGTGCTTCATGCAAAGCATCTTTTTCTTTTTCAAAAGGGGGGGTCAACTGATGCCAGTCAAGTGGGGTGTGTGTGGCCCAATTTGTGGCAACGAGGGAGACTGTGGTTGGAGTCCCCTCGCTGTGTTTGTAAAAGAACCAAGATGAACAAGTCATGGCTCTCAGAGGACTTTTCTTCCCCTGGGTCATCCAGGGGTGGTGAAAGGCACGCGTATTTTTGAGAGTGCTTTATGCAAAGCATCTTTTTCTTTTTCAAAAGGGGGGTCAAGTGATGCCAGTCAAGTGGGGTGTGTGTGGCCCAATTAGTGGCAACGAGGGAGACTGTGGTTGGAGTCCCCTCGCTGTGTTTGTAAAAGAACCAAGATGAACAAGTCATGGCTCGCAGAGGACTTTTCTTCCCCTGGGTCATCCAGGGGTGGTGAAAGGCACGCGTATTTTTGAGAGTGCTTCATGCAAAGCATCTTTTTCTTTTTCAAAAGGGGTGTCAACTGATGCCAGTCAAGTGGGGTGTGTGTGGCCCAATTAGTGGCAACGAGGGAGACTGTGGTTGGAGTCCCCTCGCTGCGTTTGTAAAAGAACCAAGATGAACAAGTCATGGCTCTCAGAGGACTTTTCTTCCCCTGGGTCATCCGGGGGAGGTGAATGGCACGCGTATTTTTGAGAGTGCTTCATGCAAAGCATCTTTTTCTTTTTCAAAAGGGGGGTCAACTGATGCCAGTCAAGTGGGGTGTGTGTGGCCCAATTAGTGGCAACGAGGGAGATTGTGGTTGGAGTCCCCTCGCTGTGTTTGTAAAAGCACCAAGATGAACAAGTCATGGCTCTCAGAGGACTTTTCTTCCCCTGGGTCATCTAGGGGTGGTGAAAGGCATGCGTATTTTTGAGAGTGCTTCATGCAAAGCATCTTTTTCTTTTTCAAAAGGGGGGTCAACTGATGCCAGTCAAGTGGGGTGTGTGTGGCCCAATTAGTGGCAACGAGGGAGACTGTGGTTGGAGTCCCCTCGCTGCGTTTGTAAAAGAACCAAGATGAACAAGTCATGGCTCTCAGAGGACTTTTCTTCCCCTGGGTCATCCGGGGGAGGTGAATGGCACGCGTATTTTTGAGAGTGCTTCATGCAAAGCATCTTTTTCTTTTTCAAAAGGGGGGTCAACTGATGCCAGTCAAGTGGGGTGTGTGTGGCCCAATTAGTGGCAACGAGGGAGATTGTGGTTGGAGTCCCCTCGCTGTGTTTGTAAAAGCACCAAGATGAACAAGTCATGGCTCTCAGAGGACTTTTCTTCCCCTGGGTCATCTAGGGGTGGTGAAAGGCATGCGTATTTTTGAGAGTGCTTCATGCAAAGCATCTTTTTCTTTTTCAAAAGGGGGGTCAACTGATGCCAGTCAAGTGGGGTGTGTGTGGCCCAATTAGTGGCAACGAGGGAGACTGTGGTTGGAGTCCCCTCGCTGTGTTTGTAAAAGAACCAAGATGAACAAGTCATGGCTCTCACAGGACTTTTCTTCCCCTGGGTCATCCAGGGGTGGTGAAAGGCACGCGTATTTTTGAGAGTGCTTCATGCAAAGCATCTTTTTCTTTTTCAAAAGGGGGGTCAACTGATGCCAGTCAAGTGGGGTGTGTATGGCCCAATTAGTGGCAACGAGGGAGACTGTGGTTGGAGTCCCCTCGCTGTGTTTGTAAAAGAACCAAGATGAACAAGTCATGGCTCTCAGAGGACTTTTCTTCCCCTGGGTCATCCAGGGGTGGTGAAAGGCACGCGTATTTTTGAGAGTGCTTCATGCAAAGCATATTTTTCTTTTTCAAAAGAGGGGTCAACTGATGCCAGTCAAGTGGGGTGTGTGTGGCCCAATTAGTGGCAACGAGGGAGACTGTGGTTGGAGTCCCCTCGCTGTGTTTGTAAAAGAACCAAGATGAACAAGTCATGGCTCTCAGAGGACTTTTCTTCCCCTGGGTCATCTGGGGGAGGTGAAAGGCACGCGTATTTTTGAGAGTGCTTCATGCAAAGCATCTTTTTCTTTTTCAAAAGGGGGGTCAACTGATGCCAGTCAAGTGGGGTGTGTGTGGCCCAATTAGTGGCAACGAGGGAGACTGTGGTTGGAGTCCCCTCGCTGTGTTTGTAAAAGAACCAAGATGAACAAGTCATGGCTCGCAGAGGACTTTTCTTCCCCTGGGTCATCCAGGGGTGGTGAAAGGCACGCGTATTTTTGAGAGTGCTTCATGCAAAGCATCTTTTTCTTTTTCAAAAGGGGGGTCAACTGATGCCAGTCAAGTGGGGTGTGTGTGGCCCAATTAGTGGCAACGAGGGAGATTGTGGTTGCAGTCCCCTCACTGTGTTTGTAAAGGAACCAAGATGAACAAGTCATGGCTCTCAGAGGACTTTTCTTCCCCTGGGTCATCCAGGGGTGGTGAAAGGCACGCGTATTTTTGAGAGTGCTTCATGCAAAGCATCTTTTTCTTTTTCAAAAGGGGGGGTCAACTGATGCCAGTCAAGTGGGGTGTGTGTGGCCCAATTTGTGGCAACGAGGGAGACTGTGGTTGGAGTCCCCTCGCTGTGTTTGTAAAAGAACCAAGATGAACAAGTCATGGCTCTCAGAGGACTTTTCTTCCCCTGGGTCATCCAGGGGTGGTGAAAGGCACGCGTATTTTTGAGAGTGCTTCATGCAAAGCATCTTTTTCTTTTTCAAAAGGGGGGTCAAGTGATGCCAGTCAAGTGGGGTGTGTGTGGCCCAATTAGTGGCAACGAGGGAGACTGTGGTTGGAGTCCCCTCGCTGTGTTTGTAAAAGAACCAAGATGAACAAGTCATGGCTCGCAGAGGACTTTTCTTCCCCTGGGTCATCCAGGGGTGGTGAAAGGCACGCGTATTTTTGAGAGTGCTTCATGCAAAGCATCTTTTTCTTTTTCAAAAGGGGGGTCAACTGATGCCAGTCAAGTGGGGTGTGTGTGGCCCAATTAGTGGCAATGAGGGAGACTGTGGTTGGAGTCCCCTCGCTGTGTTTGTAAAAGAACCAAGATGAACAAGTCATGGCTCTCAGAGGACTTTTCTTCCCCTGGGTCATCCAGGGGTGGTGAAAGGCACGCGTATTTTTGAGACTGCTTCATGCAAAGCATATTTTTCTTTTTCAAAAGAGGGGTCAACTGATGCCAGTCAAGTGGGGTGTGTGTGGCCCAATTAGTGGCAACGAGGGAGACTGTGGTTGGAGTCCCCTCGCTGTGTTTGTAAAAGAACCAAGATGAACAAGTCATGGCTCTCAGAGGACTTTTCTTCCCCTGGGTCATCCGGGGGAGGTGAAAGGCACGCGTATTTTTGAGAGTGCTTCATGCAAAGCATCTTCTTCTTTTTCAAAAGGGGGGTCAACTGATGCCAGTCAAGTGGGGTGTGTGTGGCCCAATTAGTGGCAATGAGGGAGATTGTGGTTGGAGTCCCCTCACTGTGTTTGTAAAGGAACCAAGATGAACAAGGCATGGCTCTCAGAGGACTTTTCTTCCCCTGGGTCATCCAGGGGTGGTGAAAGGCACGCGTATTTTTGAGAGTGCTTCATGCAAAGCATCTTTTTCTTTTTCAAAAGGGGGGTCAACTGATGCCAGTCAAGTGGGGTGTGTGTGGCCCAATTTGTGGCAACGAGGGAGACTGTGGTTGGAGTCCCCTCGCTGTGTTTGTAAAAGAACCAAGATGAACAAGTCACGGCTCTCAGAGGACTTTTCTTCCCCTGGGTAATCAAGGGGTGGTGAAAGGCACGCGTATTTTTGAGAGTGCTTCATGCAAAGCATCTTTTTCTTTTTCAAAAGGGGGGTCAAGTGATGCCAGTCAAGTGGGGTGTGTGTGGCCCAATTAGTGGCAACGAGGGAGACTGTGGTTAGAGTCCCCTCGCTGTGTTTGTAAAAGAACCAAGATGAACAAGTCATGGCTCGCAGAGGCCTTTTCTTCCCCTGGGTCATCCAGGGGTGGTGAAAGGCACGCGTATTTTTGAGAGTGCTTCATGCAAAGCATCTTTTTCTTTTTCAAAAGGGGGGTCAACTGATGCCAGTCAAGTGGGGTGTGTGTGGCCCAATTAGTGGCAATGAGGGAGACTGTGGTTGGAGTCCCCTCGCTGTGTTTGTAAAAGAACCAAGATGAACAAGTCATGGCTCTCAGAGGACTTTTCTTCCCCTGGGTAATCTAGGGGTGGTGAAAGGCATGGCGTATTTTTGAGAGTGCTTCATGCAAAGCATCTTTTTCTTTTCCAAAAGGGGGGTCAACTGATGCCAATCAAGTGGGGTGTGTGTGGCCCAATTAGTGGCAATGAGGGAGACTGTGGTTGGAGTCCCCTCGCTGTGTTTGTAAAAGAACCAAGATGAACAAGTCATGGCTCTCAGAGGACTTTTCTTCCCCTGAGTCATCCAGTGGTGGTGAAAGGCACGCGTATTATTGAGAGTGCTTCATGCAAAGCATCTTTTTCTTTTTCAAAAGGGGGGTCAACTGATGCCAGTCAAGTGGGGTGTGTGTGGCCCAATTAGTGGCAATGAGGGAGACTGTGATTGGAGTCCCCTCGCTGTGTTTGTAAAAGAACCAAGATGAACAAGTCATTGCTCTCAGAGGACTTTTCTTCCCCTGGGTCATCCGGGGGAGGTGAAAGGCACGCGTATTTTTGAGAGTGCTCCATGCAAAGCATCTTTTTCTTTTCCAAAAGGGGGGTCAACTGATGCCAGTCAAGTGGGGTGTGTGTGGCCCAATTAGTGGCAACGAGGGAGATTGTGGTTGGAGTCCCCTCGCTGTGTTTGTAAAAAAACCAAGATGAACAAGTCATGGCTCTCAGAGGACTTTTCTTCCCCTGGGTCATCTAGGGGTGGTGAAAGGCATGCGTATTTTTGAGAGTGCTTCATGCAAAGCATCTTTTTCTTTTTCAAAAGGGGGGTTAACTGATGCCAGTCAAATGAGGTGTGTGTGGCCCAATTAGTGGCAACGAGGGAGACTGTGGTTGGAGTCCCCTCGCTGTGTTTGTAAAAGAACCAAGATGAACAAGTCATGGCTCTCAGAGGACTTTTCTTCCCCTGGGTCATCCAGGGGTGGTGAAAGGCACGCGTATTTTTGAGATTGCTTCATGCAAAGCATCTTTTTCTTTTTCAAAAGGGGGGTCAACTGATGCCAGTCAAGTGGGGTTTGTGTGGCCCAATTAGTGGCAACGAGGGAGACTGTGGTTGGAGTCCCCTCGCTGTGTTTGTAAAAGAACCAAGATGAACAAGTCATGGCTCGCAGAGGACTTTTCTTCCCCTGGGTCATCCAGGGGTGGTGAAAGGCACACGTATTTTTGAGAGTGTTTCATGCAAAGCATCTTTTTCTTTTTCAAAAGGGGGGTCAACTGATGCCAGTCAAGTGGGGTGTGTGTGGCCCAATTAGTGGCAACGAGGGAGATTGTGGTTGGAGTCCCCTCGCTGTGTTTGTAAAAGAACCAAGATGAACAAGTCATGGCTCTCAGAGGACTTTTCTTCCCCTGGGTCATCTAGGGGTGGTGAAAGGCATGCGTATTTTTGAGAATGCTTCATGCAAAGCATCTTTTTCTTTTTCAAAAGGGGGGTCAACTGATGCCAGTCAAGTGGGGTGTGTGTGGCCCAATTAGTGGTAACGAGGGAGACTGTGGTTGGAGTCCCCTCGCTGCGTTTGTAAAAGAACCAAGATGAACAAGTCATGGCTCTCAGAGGACTTTTCTTCCCCTGGGTCATCCAGGGGTGGTGAAAGGCACGCGTATTTTTGAGAGTGCTTCGTGTAAAGCATATTTTTCTATTTCAAAAGAGGGGTCAACTGATGCCAGTCAAGTGGGGTGTGTGTGGCCCAATTAGTGGCAACGAGGGAGACTGTGGTTGGAGTCCCCTCGCTGTGTTTGTAAAAGAACCAAGATGAACAAGTCATGGCTCTCAGAGGACTTTTCTTCCCCTGGGTCATCCGGGGGAGGTGAAAGGCACGCGTATTTTTGAGAGTGCTTCATGCAAGCATCTTTTTCTTTTTCAAAAGGGGGGTCAACTGATGCCAGTCAAGTGGGGTGTGTGTGGCCCAATTAGTGGCAACGAGGGAGACTGTGGTTGGAGTCCCCTCGCTGTGTTTGTAAAAGAACCAAGATGAACAAGTCATGGCTCTCAGAGGAATTTCTTCCCCTGGGTCATCCGGGGGAGGTGAAAGGCACGCGTATTTTTGAGAGTGCTTCATGCAAAGCATCTTTTTCTTTTCCAAAAGGGGGGTCAACTGATGCCAGTCAAGAGGGGTGTGTGTGGCCCAATTAGTGGCAACGAGGGAGATTGTGGTTGGAGTCCCCTCGCTGTGTTTGTAAAAGAACCAAGATGAACAAGTCATGGCTCTCAGAGGACTTTTCTTCCCCTGGGTCATCCAGTGGTGGTGAAAGGCACGCGTATTATTGAGAGTGCTTCATGCAAAGCATCTTTTTCTTTTTCAAAAGGGGGGTCAACTGATGCCAGTCAAGTGGGGTGTGTGTGGCCCAATTAGTGGCAATGAGGGAGACTGTGATTGGAGTCCCCTCGCTGTGTTTGTAAAAGAATCAAGATGAACAAGTCATGGCTCTCAGAGGACTTTTCTTCCCCTGGGTCATCCGGGGGAGGTGAAAGGCACGCGTTTTTTCAGAGTGCTTCATGCAAAGCATCTTTTTCTTTTTCAAAAGGGGGGCCATCTGATGCCAGTCAAGTGGGGTGTGTGTGGCCCAATTAGTGGCAACGAGGGAGACTGTGGTTGGAGTCCCCTCGCTGTGTTTGTAAAAGAACCAAGATGAACAAGTCATGGCTCTCAGAGGACTTTTCTTCCCCTGGGTCATCCGAGGGAGGTGAAAGGCACGCGTATTTTTGAGAGTGCTTCATGCAAAGCATCTTTTTCTTTTCCAAAAGGGGGGTCAACTGATGCCAGTCAAGTGGGGTGTGTGTGGCCCAATTAGTGGCAACGAGGGAGATTGTGGTTGGAGTCCCCTCGCTGTGTTTGTAAAAAAACCAAGATGAACAAGTCATGGCTCTCAGAGGACTTTTCTTCCCCTGGGTCATCTAGGGGTGGTGAAAGGCATGCGTATTTTTGAGAGTGCTTCATGCAAAGCATCTTTTTCTTTTTCAAAAGGGGGGTCAACTGATGCCAGTCAAATGAGGTGTGTGTGGCCCAATTAGTGGCAACGAGGGAGACTGTGGTTGGAGTCCCCTCGCTGTGTTTGTAAAAGAACCAAGATGAACAAGTCATGGCTCTCAGAGGACTTTTCTTCCCCTGGGTCATCCAGGGGTGGTTAAAGGCACGCGTATTTTTGAGAGTGCTTCATGCAAAGCATCTTTTTCTTTTTCAAAAGGGGGGTCAACTGATGCCAGTCAAGTGGGGTGTGTGTGGCCCAATTAGTGGCAACGAGGGAGACTGTGGTTGGAGTCCCCTCGCTGCGTTTGTAAAAGAACCAAGATGAACAAGTCATGGCTCTCAGAGGACTTTTCTTCCCCTGGGTCATCCGGGGGAGGTGAATGGCACGCGTATTTTTGAGAGTGCTTCATGCAAAGCATCTTTTTCTTTTTCAAAAGGGGGGTCAACTGATGCCAGTCAAGTGGGGTGTGTGTGGCCCAATTAGTGGCAACGAGGGAGATTGTGGTTGGAGTCCCCTCGCTGTGTTTGTAAAAGCACCAAGATGAACAAGTCATGGCTCTCAGAGGACTTTTCTTCCCCTGGGTCATCTAGGGGTGGTGAAAGGCATGCGTATTTTTGAGAGTGCTTCATGCAAAGCATCTTTTTCTTTTTCAAAAGGGGGGTCATCTGATGCCAGTCAAGTGGGGTGTGTGTGGCCCAATTAGTGGCAACGAGGGAGACTGTGGTTGGAGTCCCCTCGCTGTGTTTGTAAAAGAACCAAGATGAACAAGTCATGGCTCTCACAGGACTTTTCTTCCCCTGGGTCATCCAGGGGTGGTGAAAGGCACGCGTATTTTTGAGAGTGCTTCATGCAAAGCATCTTTTTCTTTTTCAAAAGGGGGGTCAACTGATGCCAGTCAAGTGGGGTGTGTGTGGCCCAATTAGTGGCAACGAGGGAGACTGTGGTTGGAGTCCCCTCGCTGCGTTTGTAAAAGAACCAAGATGAACAAGTCATGGCTCTCAGAGGACTTTTCTTCCCCTGGGTCATCCAGGGGTGGTGAAAGGCACGCGTATTTTTGAGAGTGCTTCATGTAAAGCATATTTTTCTTTTTCAAAAGAGGGGTCAACTGATGCCAGTCAAGTGGGGTGTGTGTGGCCCAATTAGTGGCAACGAGGGAGACTGTGGTTGGAGTCCCCTCGCTGTGTTTGTAAAAGAACCAAGATGAACAAGTCATGGCTCTCAGAGGACTTTTCTTCCCCTGGGTCATCCGGGGGAGGTGAAAGGCACGCGTATTTTTGAGAGTGCTTCATGCAAAGCATCTTTTTCTTTTTCAAAAGGGGGGTCAACTGATGCCAGTCAAGTGGGGTGTGTGTGGCCCAATTAGTGGCAACGAGGGAGACTGTGGTTGGAGTCCCCTCGCTGTGTTTGTAAAAGAACCAAGATGAACAAGTCATGGCTCTCAGAGGAATTTCTTCCCCTGGGTCATCCGGGGGAGGTGAAAGGCACGCGTATTTTTGAGAGTGCTTCATGCAAAGCATCTTTTTCTTTTCCAAAAGGGGGGTCAACTGATGCCAGTCAAGAGGGGTGTGTGTGGCCCAATTAGTGGCAACGAGGGAGATTGTGGTTGGAGTCCCCTCGCTGTGTTTGTAAAAGAACCAAGATGAACAAGTCATGGCTCTCAGAGGACTTTTCTTCCCCTGGGTAATCTAGGGGTGGTGAAAGGCATGCGTATTTTTGAGAGTGCTTCATGCAAAGCATCTTTTTCTTTTTCAAAAGGGGGGTCAACTGATGCCAATCAAGTGGGGTGTGTGTGGCCCAATTAGTGGCAACGAGGGAGACTGTGGTTGGAGTCCCCTCGCTGTGTTTGTAAAAGAACCAAGATGAACAAGTCATGGCTCTCAGAGGACTTTTCTTCCCCTGGGTCATCCAGTGGTGGTGAAAGGCACGCGTATTATTGAGAGTGCTTCATGCAAAGCATCTTTTTCTTTTTCAAAAGGGGGGTCAACTGATGCCAGTCAAGTGGGGTGTGTGTGGCCCAATTAGTGGCAATGAGGGAGACTGTGATTGGAGTCCCCTCGCTGTGTTTGTAAAAGAATCAAGATGAACAAGTCATGGCTCTCAGAGGACTTTTCTTCCCCTGGGTCATCCGGGGGAGGTGAAAGGCACGCGTATTTTTGAGAGTGCTTCATGCAAAGCATCTTATTCTTTTTCAAAAGGGGGGCCAACTGATGCCAGTCAAGTGGGGTGTGTGTGGCCCAATTAGTGGCAACGAGGGAGACTGTGGTTGGAGTCCCCTCGCTGTGTTTGTAAAAGAACCAAGATGAACAAGTCATGGCTCTCAGAGGACTTTTCTTCCCCTGGGTCATCCGGGGGAGGTGATAGGCACGCGTATTTTTGAGAGTGCTTCATGCAAAGCATCTTTTTCTTTTCCAAAAGGGGGGTCAACTGATGCCAGTCAAGTGGGGTGTGTGTGGCCCAATTAGTGGCAACGAGGGAGATTGTGGTTGGAGTCCCCTCGCTGTGTTTGTAAAAAAACCAAGATGAACAAGTCATGGCTCTCAGAGGACTTTTCTTCCCCTGGGTCATCTAGGGGTGGTGAAAGGCATGCGTATTTTTGAGAGTGCTTCATGCAAAGCATCTTTTTCTTTTTCAAAAGGGGGTCAACTGATGCCAGTCAAATGAGGTGTGTGTGGCCCAATTAGTGGCAACGAGGGAGACTGTGGTTGGAGTCCTCTCGCTGTGTTTGTAAAAGAACCAAGATGAACAAGTCATGGCTCTCAGAGGACTTTCCTTCCCCTGGGTCATCCAGGGGTGGTGAAAGGCACGCGTATTTTTGAGATTGCTTCATGCAAAGCATCTTTTTCTTTTTCAAAAGGGGGGTCAACTGATGCCAGTCAAGTGGGGTGTGTGTGGCCCAATTAGTGGCAAGGAGGGAGACTGTGGTTGGAGTCCCCTCGCTGTTTTTGTAAAAGAACCAAGATGAACAAGTCATGGCTCGCAGAGGACTTTTCTTCCCCTGGGTCATCCAGGGGTGGTGAAAGGCACACGCATTTTTGAGAGTGTTTCATGCAAAGCATCTTTTTCTTTTTCAAAAGGGGGTCAACTGATGCCAGTCAAGTGGGGTGTGTGTGGCCCAATTAGTGGCAACGAGGGAGATTGTGGTTGGAGTCCCCTCGCTGTGTTTGTAAAAGAACCAAGATGAACAAGTCATGGCTCTCAGAGGACTTTTCTTCCCCTGGGTCATCTAGGGGTGGTGAAAGGCATGCGTATTTTTGAGAGTGCTTCATGCAAAGCATCTTTTTCTTTTTCAAAAGGGGGGTCAACTGATGCCAGTCAAGTGGGGTGTGTGTGGCCCAATTAGTGGCAACGAGGGAGACTGTGGTTGGAGTCCCCTCGCTGTGTTTGTAAAAGAACCAAGATGAACAAGTCATGGCTCTCAGAGGACTTTTCTTCCCCTGGGTCATCCAGGGGTGGTGAAAGGCACGCGTATTTTTGAGAGTGCTTCATGCAAAGCATCTTTTTCTTTTTCAAAAGGGGGGTCAACTGATGCCAGTCAAGTGGGGTGTGTGTGGCCCAATTAGTGGCAACGAGGGAGACTGTGGTTGGAGTCCCCTCGCTGCGTTTGTAAAAGAACCAAGATGAACAAGTCATGGCTCTCAGAGGACTTTTCTTCCCCTGGGTCATCCGGGGAAGGTGAATGGCACGCGTATTTTTGAGAGTGCTTCATGCAAAGCATCTTTTTCTTTTTCAAAAGGGGGGTCAACTGATGCCAGTCAAGTGGGGTGTGTGTGGCCCAATTAGTGGCAACGAGGGAGATTGTGGTTGGAGTCCCCTCGCTGTGTTTGTAAAAGCACCAAGATGAACAAGTCATGGCTCTCAGAGGACTTTTCTTCCCCTGGGTCATCTAGGGGTGGTGAAAGGCATGCGTATTTTTGAGAGTGCTTCATGCAAAGCATCTTTTTCTTTTTCAAAAGGGGGGTCAACTGATGCCAGTCAAGTGGGGTGTGTGTGGCCCAATTAGTGGCAACGAGGGAAACTGTGGTTGGAGTCCCCTCGCTGTGTTTGTAAAAGAACCAAGATGAACAAGTCATGGCTCTCACAGGACTTTTATTCCCCTGGGTCATCCAGGGGTGGTGAAAGGCACGCGTATTTTTGAGAGTGCTTCATGCAAAGCATCTTTTTCTTTTTCAAAAGGGGGGTCAACTGATGCCAGTCAAGTGGGGTGTGTGTGGCCCAATTAGTGGCAACGAGGGAGACTGTGGATGGAGTCCCCTCGCTGCATTTGTAAAAGAACCAAGATGAACAAGTCATGGCTCTCAGAGGACTTTTCTTCCCCTGGGTCATCCGGGGGAGGTGAATGGCACGCGTATTTTTGAGAGTGCTTCATGCAAAGCATCTTTTTCTTTTTCAAAAGGGGGGGTCAACTGATGCCAGTCAAGTGGGGTGTGTGTGGCCCAATTAGTGGCAACGAGGGAGACTGTGGTTGGAGTCCCCTCGCTGTGTTTGTAAAAGAACCAAGATGAACAAGTCATGGCTCGCAGAGGACTTTTCTTCCCCTGGGTCATCCAGGGGTGGTGAAAGGCACGCGTATTTTTGAGAGTGCTTCATGCAAAGCATCTTTTTCTTTTTCAAAAGGGGGGTCAACTGATGCCAGTCAAGTGGGGTGTGTGTGGCCCAATTAGTGGCAACGAGGGAGACTGTGGTTGGAGTCCCCTCGCTGTGTTTGTAAAAGAATCAAGATGAACAAGTCATGGCTCTCAGAGGACTTTTCTTCCCCTGGGTCATCCGGGGGAGGTGAAAGGCACGCGTATTTTTGAGAGTGCTTCATGCAAAGCATCTTTTTCTTTTTCAAAAGGGGGATCAACTGATGCCAGTCAAGTGGGGTGTGTGTGTGGCCCAATTAGTGGCAACGAGGGAGACTGTGGTTGGAGTCCCCTCGCTGTGTTTGTAAAAGAACCAAGATGAACAAGTCATGGCCCTCAGAGGACTTTTCTGCCCCTCGGTCATCCGGGGGAGGTGAAATTCACGCGTATTTTTGAGAGTGCTTCATGCAAAGCATCTTTTTCTTTTCCAAAAGGGGGGTCAACTGATGCCAGTCAAGTGGGGTGTGTGTGGCCCAATTAGTGGCAACGAGGGAGATTGCGGTTGGAGTCCCCTCGCTGTGTTTGTAAAAGAACCAAGATGAACAAGTCATGGCTCTCAGAGGACTTTTCTTCCCCTGGGTCATCCGGGGGAGGTGAAAGGCACGCGTATTTTTGAGAGTGCTTCATGCAAAGCATCTTTTTCTTTTCCAAAAGAGGGGTCAACTGATGCAAGTCAAGTGGGGTGTGTGTGGCCCAATTAGTGGCAACGAGGGAGATTGTGGTTGGAGTCCCCTCGCTGTGTTTGTAAAAGAACCAAGATGAACAAGTCATGGCTCTCAGAGGACTTTTCTTCCCCTGGGTCATCCAGGGGTGGTGAAAGGCACGCGTAACTTTTGAGAGTGCTTCATGCAAAGCATCTTTTTCTTTTTCAAAAGGGGGGTCAACTGATGCCAGTCAAGTGGGGTGTGTGTGGCCCAATTAGTGGCAACAAGGGAGACTGTGGTTGGAGTCCCCTCGCTGTGTTTGTAAAAGATCCAAGATGAACAAGTCATGGCTCGCAGAGGACTTTTCTTCCCCTGGGTCATCCGGGGGAGGTGAAAGGCACGCGTATTTTTGAGAGTGCTTCATGCAAAGCATCTTTTTCTTTTTCAAAAGTGGGGTCAACTGATGCCAGTCAAGTGGGGTGTGTGTGGCCCAATTAGTGGCAACGAGGGAGACTGTGGTTGGAGTCCCCTCGCTGTGTTTGTAAAAGAACCAAGATGAACAAGTCATGGCCCTCAGAGGACTTTTCTACCCCCCGGTCATCCGGGGGAGGTGAAATTCACGCGTATTTTTGAGAGTGCTTCATGCAAAGCATCTTTTTCTTTTCCAAAAGGGGGGTCAACTGATGCCAGTCAAGTGGGGTGTGTGTGGCCCAATTATTGGCAACGAGGGAGATTGTGGTTGGAGTCCCCTCGCTGTGTTTGTAAAAGAACCAAGATGAACAAGTCATGGCTCTCAGAGGACTTTTCTTCCCCTGGGTCATCCGGGGGAGGTGAAAGGCACGCGTATTTTTGAGAGTGCTTCATGCAAAGCATATTTTTCTTTTCCAAAAGAGGGGTCAACTGATGCAAGTCAAGTGGGGTGTGTGTGGCCCAATTAGTGGCAACGAGGGAGATTGTGGTTGGAGTCCCCTCGCTGTGTTTGTAAAAGAACCAAGATGAACAAGTCATGGCTCTCAGAGGACTTTTCTTCCCCTGGGTCATCTAGGGGTGGTGAAAGGCATGCGTATTTTTGAGAGTGCTTCATGCAAAGCATCTTTTTCTTTTTCAAAAGGGGGGGTCAACTGATGCCAGTCAAGTGGGGTGTGTGTGACCCAATTAGTGGCAACGAGGGAGACTGTGGTTGGAGTCCCCTCGCTGTGTTTGTAAAAGAACCAAGATGAACAAGTCATGGCTCTCAGAGGACTTTTCTTACCCTGGGTCATCCAGGGGTGGTGAAAGGCACGCGTACTTTTGAGAGTGCTTCATGCAAAGCATCTTTTTCTTTTTCAAAAGGGGGGTCAACTGATGCCAGTCAAGTGGGGTGTGTGTGGCCCAATTAGTGGCAACAAGGGAGACTGTGGTTGGAGTCCCCTCGCTGTGTTTGTAAAAGATCCAAGATGAACAAGTCATGGCTCGCAGAGGACTGTTCTTCCCCTGGGTCATCTAGGGGTGGTGAAAGGTACACGTATTTTTGAGAGTGTTTCATGCAAAGCATCTTTTTCTTTTTCAAAAGGGGGGTCAACTGATGCCAGTCAAGTGGGGTGTGTGTGGCCCAATTAGTGGCAACGAGGGAGATTGTGGTTGGAGTCCCCTCGCTGTGTTTGTAAAAAAACCAAGATGAACAAGTCATGGCTCTCAGAGGACTTTTCTTCCCCTGGGTCATCTAGGGGTGGTGAAAGGCATGCGTATTTTTGAGAGTGCTTCATGCAAAGCATCTTTTTCTTTTTCAAAAGGGGGGTCAACTGATGCCAGTCAAGTGGGGTGTGTGTGGCCCAATTAGTGGCAACGAGGGAGACTGTGGTTGGAGTCCCCTCGCTGTGTTTGTAAAAGAACCAAGATGAACAAGTCATGGCTCTCACAGGACTTTTCTTCCCCTGGGTCATCCAGGGGTGGTGAAAGGCACGCGTATTTTTGAGAGTGCTTCATGCAAAGCATCTTTTTCTTTTTCAAAAGGGGGGTCAACTGATGCCAGTCAAGTGGGGTGTGTGTGGCCCAATTAGTGGCAACGAGGGAGACTGTGGTTGGAGTCCCCTCGCTGCGTTTGTAAAAGAACCAAGATGAACAAGTCATGGCTCTCAGAGGACTTTTCTTCCCCTGGGTCATCCGGGGGAGGTGAATGGCACGCGTATTTTTGAGAATGCTTCATGCAAAGCATCTTTTTCTTTTTCAAAAGGGGGGTCAACTGATGCCAGTCAAGTGGGGTGTGTGTGGCCCAATTAGTGGCAATGAGGGAGACTGTGGTTGGAGTCCCCTCGCTGTGTTTGTAAAAGAACCAAGATGAACAAGTCATGGCTCTCAGAGGACTTTTCTTCCCCTGGGTCATCCAGGGGTGGTGAAAGGCACGCGTATTTTTGAGAGTGCTTCATGCAAAGCATCTTTTTCTTTTTCAAAAGGGGGGTCAACTGATGCCAGTCAAGTGGGGTGTGTGTGGCCCAATTAGTGGCAACGAGGGAGACTGTGGTTGGAGTCCCCTCGCTGTGTTTGTAAAAGAACCAAGATGAACAAGTCATGGCTCTCAGAGGACTTTTCTTCCCCTGGGTCATCCGGGGGAGGTGAAAGGCACGCGAATTTTTGAGAGTGCTTCATGCAAAGCATCTTTTTCTTTTTCAAAAGGGGGGTCAACTGATGCCAGTCAAGTGGGGTGTGTGTGGCCCAATTAGTGGCAACGAGGGAGACTGTGGTTGGAGTCCCCTTGCTGTGTTTGTAAAAGAACCAAGATGAACAAGTCATGGCTCTCAGAGGACTTTTCTTCCCCTGGGTCATCCAGGGGTGGTGAAAGGCACGTGTATTTTTGAGAGTGCTTCATGCAAAGCATCTTTTTCTTTTTCAAAAGGGGGGTCAACTGATGCCAGTCAAGTGGGGTGTGTGTGGCCCAATTAGTGGCAACGAGGGAGACTGTGGTTGGAGTCCCCTCGCTGTGTTTGTAAAAGAATCAAGATGAACAAGTCATGGCTCTCAGAGGACTTTTCTTCCCCTGGGTCATCCGGGGGAGGTGAAAGGCACGCGTATTTTTGAGAGTGCTTCATGCAAAGCATCTTTTTCTTTTTCAAAAGGGGGGTCAACCGATGCCAGTCAAGTGGGGTGTGTGTGGCCCAATTAGTGGCAACGAGGGAGACTGTGGTTGGAGTCCCCTCGCTGTGTTTGTAAAAGAATCAAGATGAACAAGTCATGGCTCTCAGAGGACTTTTCTTCCCCTGGGTCATCCGGGGGAGGTGAAAGGCACGCGTATTTTTGAGAGTGCTTCATGCAAAGCATCTTTTTCTTTTTCAAAAGGGGGGTCAACTGATGCCAGTCAAGTGGGGTGTGTGTGGCCCAATTAGTGGCAACGAGGGAGACTGTGGTTGGAGTCCCCTCGCTGTGTTTGTAAAAGAACCAAGATGAACAAGTCATGGCTCTCAGAGGACTTTTCTGCCCCTCGGTCATCCGGGGGAGGTGAAAGGCATGCGTATTTTTGAGAGTGCTTCATGCAAAGCATCTTTTTCTTTTCCAAAAGGGGGGTCAACTGATGCCAGTCAAGTGGGGTGTGTGTGGCCCAATTAGTGGCAACGAGGGAGATTGTGGTTGGAGTCCCCTCGCTGTGTTTGTAAAAGAACCAAGATGAACAAGTCATGGCTCTTAGAGGACTTTTCTTCCCCTGGGTCATCCGGGGGAGGTTAAAGGCACGCGTATTTTTGAGAGTGCTTCATGCAAAGCATCTTTTTCTTTTCCAAAAGGGGGGTCAACTGATGCAAGTCAAGTGGGGTGTGTGTGGCCCAATTAGTGGCAACGAGGGAGATTGTGGTTGGAGTCCCCTCGCTGTGTTTGTAAAAGAACCAAGATGAACAAGTCATGGCTCTCAGAGGACTTTTCTTCCCCTGGGTCATCTAGGGGTGGTGAAAGGCATGCGTATTTTTGAGAGTGCTTCATGCAAAGCATCTTTTTCTTTTTCAAAAGGGGGGTCAACTGATGCCAGTCAAGTGGGGTGTGTGTGACCCAATTAGTGGCAACGAGGGAGACTGTGGTTGGAGTCCCCTCGCTGTGTTTGTAAAAGAACCAAGATGAACAAGTCATGGCTCTCAGAGGACTTTTCTTCCCCTGGGTCATCCAGGGGTGGTGAAAGGCACGCGTACTTTTGAGAGTGCTTCATGCAAAGCATCTTTTTCTTTTTCAAAAGGGGGGTCAACTGATGCCAGTCAAGTGGGGTGTGTGTGGCCCAATTAGTGGCAACAAGGGAGACTGTGGTTGGAGTCCCCTCGCTGTGTTTGTAAAAGATCCAAGATGAACAAGTCATGGCTCGCAGAGGACTTTTCTTCCCCTGGGTCATCTAGGGGTGGTGAAAGGCACACGTATTTTTGAGAGTGTTTCATGCAAAGCATCTTTTTCTTTTTCAAAAGGGGGGTCAACTGATGCCAGTCAAGTGGGGTGTGTGTGGCCCAATTAGTGGCAACGAGGGAGATTGTGGTTGGAGTCCCCTCGCTGTGTTTGTAAAAGAACCAAGATGAACAAGTCATGGCTCTCAGAGGACTTTTCTTCCCCTGGGTCATCTAGGGGTGGTGAAAGGCATGCGTATTTTTGAGAGTGCTTCATGCAAAGCATCTTTTTCTTTTTCAAAAGGGGGGTCAACTGATGCCAGTCAAGTGGGGTGTGTGTGGCCCAATTAGTGGCAACGAGGGAGACTGTGGTTGGAGTCCCCTCGCTGTGTTTGTAAAAGAACCAAGATGAACAAGTCATGGCTCTCACAGGACTTTTCTTCCCCTGGGTTATCCAGGGGTGGTGAAAGGCACGCGTATTTTTGAGAGTGCTTCATGCAAAGCATCTTTTTCTTTATCAAAAGGGGGGTCAACTGATGCCAGTCAAGTGGGGTGTGTGTGGCCCAATTAGTGGCAACGAGGGAGACTGTGGTTGGAGTCCCCTCGCTGCGTTTGTAAAAGAACCAAGATGAACAAGTCATGGCTCTCAGAGGACTTTTCTTCCCCTGGGTCATCCGGGGGAGGTGAATGGCACGCGTATTTTTGAGAGTGCTTCATGCAAAGCATCTTTTTCTTTTTCAAAAGGGGGGTCAACTGATGCCAGTCAAGTGGGGTGTGTGTGGCCCAATTAGTGGCAACGAGGGAGACTGTGGTTGGAGTCCCCTCGCTGTGTTTGTAAAAGAACCAAGATGAACAAGTCATGGCTCGCAGAGGACTTTTCTTCCCCTGGGTCATCCAGGGGTGGTGAAAGGCATGCGTATTTTTGAGAGTGCTTCATGCAAAGCATCTTTTTCTTTTTCAAAAGGGGGGTCAACTGATGCCAGTCAAGTGGGGTGTGTGTGGCCCAATTAGTGGCAATGAGGGAGACTGTGGTTGGAGTCCCCTCGCTGTGTTTGTAAAAGAACCAAGATGAACAAGTCATGGCTCTCAGAGGACTTTTCTTCCCCTGGGTCATCCAGGGGTGGTGAAAGGCACGCGTATTTTTGAGAGTGCTTCATGCAAAGCATCTTTTTCTTTTTCAAAAGGGGGGTCAACTGATGCCAGTCAAGTGGGGTGTGTGTGGCCCAATTAGTGGCAACGAGGGAGACTGTGGTTGGAGTCCCCTCGCTGTGTTTGTAAAAGAACCAAGATGAACAAGTCATGGCTCTCAGAGGACTTTTCTTCCCCTGGGTCATCCGGGGGAGGTGAAAGGCACGCAAATTTTTGAGAGTGCTTCATGCAAAGCATCTTTTTCTTTTTCAAAAGGGGGGTCAACTGATGCCAGTCAAGTGGGGTGTGTGTGGCCCAATTAGTGGCAACGAGGGAGACTGTGGTTGGAGTCCCCTCGCTGTGTTTGTAAAAGAACCAAGATGAACAAGTCATGGCTCTCAGAGGACTTTTCTTCCCCTGGGTCATCCGGGGGAGGTGAAAGGCACGCGTATTTTTGAGAGTGCTTCATGCAAAGCATCTTTTTCTTTTCCAAAAGGGGGGTCAACTGATGCCAGACAAGTGAAGTGTGTGTGGCCCAATTAGTGGCAACGAGGGAGATTGTGGTTGGAGTCCTCTCGCTGTGTTTGTAAAAAAACCAAGATGAACAAGTCATGGCTCTCAGAGGACTTTTCTTCCACTGGGTCATCCAGGGGTGGTGAAAGGCACGCGTATTTTTGAGAGTGCTTCATGCAAAGCATCTTTTTCTTTTTCAAAAGGGGGGTCAACTGATGCCAGTCAAATGAGGTGTGTGTGGCCCAATTAGTGGCAACGAGGGAGACTGTGGTTGGAGTCCCCTCGCTGTGTTTGTAAAAGAACCAAGATGAAAAAGTCATGGCTCTTAGAGGACTTTTCTTCCCCTGGGTCATCTAGGGGTGGTGAAAGGCATGCGTATTTTTGAGAGTGCTTCATGCAAAGCATCTTTTTCTTTTTCAAAAGGGGGGTCAACTGATGCCAGTCAAGTGGGGTGTGTGTGGCCCAATTAGTGGCAACGAGGGAGACTGTGGTTGGAGTCCCCTCGCTGTGTTTGTAAAAGAACCAAGATGAACAAGTCATGGCTCGCAGAGGACTTTTCTTCCCCTGGGTCATCCAGGGGTGGTGAAAGGCACACGTATTTTTGAGAGTGTTTCATGCAAAGCATCTTTTTCTTTTTCAAAAGGGGGGTCAACTGATGCCAGTCAAGTGGGGTGTGTGTGGCCCAATTAGTGGCAATGAGGGAGATTGTGGTTGGAGTCCCCTCGCTGTGTTTGTAAAAGAACCAAGATGAACAAGTCATGGCTCTCAGAGGACTTTTCTTCCCCTGGGTCATCTAGGGGTGGTGAAAGGCATGCATATTTTTGAGAGTGCTTCATGCAAAGCATCTTTTTCTTTTTCAAAAGGGGGGGTCAACTGATGCCAGTCAAGTGGGGTGTGTGTGGCCCAATTAGTGGCAACGAGGGAGACTGTGGTTGGAGTCCCCTCGCTGTGTTTGTAAAAGAACCAAGATGAACAAGTCATGGCTCTCACAGGACTTTTCTTCCCCTGGGTCATCCAGGGGTGGTGAAAGGCACGCGTATTTTTGAGAGTGCTTCATGCAAAGCATCTTTTTCTTTTTCAAAAGGGGGGTCAACTGATGCCAGTCAAGTGGGGTGTGTGTGGTCCAATTAGTGGCAACGAGGGAGACTGTGGTTGGAGTCCCCTCGCTGCGTTTGTAAAAGAACCAAGATGAACAAGTCATGGCTCTCAGAGGACTTTTCTTCCCCTGGGTCATCCGGGGGAGGTGAAAGGCACGCGTATTTTTGAGAGTGCTTCATGCAAAGCATCTTTTTCTTTTTCAAAAGAGGGGTCAACTGATGCCAGTCAAGTGGGGTGTGTGTGGCCCAATTAGTGGCAACGAGGGAGACTGTGGTTGGAGTCCCCTCGCTGTGTTTGTAAAAGAACCAAGATGAACAAGTCATGGCTCGCAGAGGACTTTTCTTCCCCTGGGTCATCCAGGGGTGGTGAAAGGCACGCGTATTTTTGAGAGTGCTTCATGCAAAGCATCTTTTTCTTTTTCAAAAGGGGGGTCAACTGATGCCAGTCAAGTGGGGTGTGTGTGGCCCAATTAGTGGCAACGAGGGAGACTGTGGTTGGAGTCCCCTCGCTGTGTTTGTAAAAGAACCAAGATGAACAAGTCATGGCTCGCAGAGGACTTTTCTTCCCCTGGGTCATCCAGGGGTGGTGAAAGGCACGCGTATTTTTGAGAGTGCTTCATGCAAAGCATCTTTTTCTTTTTCAAAAGGGGGGTCAACTGATGCCAGTCAAGTGGGGTGTGTGTGGCCCAATTAGTGGCAACGAGGGAGACTGTGGTTGGAGTCCCCTCGCTGTGTTTGTAAAAGAATCAAGATGAACAAGTCATGGCTCTCAGAGGACTTTTCTTCCCCTGGGTCATCCGGGGGAGGTGAAAGGCACGCGTATTTTTGAGAGTGCTTCATGCAAAGCATCTTTTTCTTTTTCAAAAGGGGGGTCAACCGATGCCAGTCAAGTGGGGTGTGTGTGGCCCAATTAGTGGCAACGAGGGAGACTGTGGTTGGAGTCCCCTCGCTGTGTTTGTAAAAGAACCAAGATGAACAAGTCATGGCTCTCAGAGGACTTTTCTTCCCCTGGGTCATCCGGGGGAGTTGAAAGGCACGCGTATTTTTGAGAGTGCTTCATGCAAAGCATCTTTTTCTTTTCCAAAAGGGGGGTCAACTGATGCCAGTCAAGTGGGGTGTGTGTGGCCCAATTAGTGGCAACGAGGGAGATTGTGGTTGGAGTCCTCTCGCTGTGTTTGTAAAAAAACCAAGATGAACAAGTCATGGCTCTCAGAGGACTTTTCTTCCACTGGGTCATCCAGGGGTGGTGAAAGGCACGCGTATTTTTGAGAGTGCTTCATGCAAAGCATCTTTTTCTTTTTCAAAAGGGGGGTCAACTGATGCCAGTCAAATGAGGTGTGTGTGGCCCAATTAGTGGCAACGAGGGAGACTGTGGTTGGAGTCCCCTCGCTGTGTTTGTAAAAGAACCAAGATGAACAAGTCATGGCTCTCAGAGGACTTTTCTTCCCCTGGGTCATCTAGGGGTGGTGAAAGGCATGCGTATTTTTCAGAGTGCTTCATGCAAAGCATCTTTTTCTTTTTCAAAAGGGGGGTCAACTGATGCCAGTCAAGTGGGGTGTGTGTGGCCCAATTAGTGGCAACGAGGGAGACTGTGGTTGGAGTCCCCTCGCTGTGTTTGTAAAAGAACCAAGATGAACAAGTCATGGCTCGCAGAGGACTTTTCTTCCCCTGGGTCATCCAGGGGTGGTGAAAGGCACACGTATTTTTGAGAGTGTTTCATGCAAAGCATCTTTTTCTTTTTCAAAAGGGGGGTCAACTGATGCCAGTCAAGTGGGGTGTGTGTGGCCCAATTAGTGGCAATGAGGGAGATTGTGGTTGGAGTCCCCTCGCTGTGTTTGTAAAAGAACCAAGATGAACAAGTCATGGCTCTCAGAGGACTTTTCTTCCCCTGGGTCATCTAGGGGTGGTGAAAGGCATGCATATTTTTGAGAGTGCTTCATGCAAAGCATCTTTTTCTTTTTCAAAAGGGGGGGTCAACTGATGCCAGTCAAGTGGGGTGTGTGTGGCCCAATTAGTGGCAACGAGGGAGACTGTGGTTGGAGTCCCCTCGCTGTGTTTGTAAAAGAACCAAGATGAACAAGTCATGGCTCTCACAGGACTTTTCTTCCCCTGGGTCATCCAGGGGTGGTGAAAGGCACGCGTATTTTTGAGAGTGCTTCATGCAAAGCATCTTTTTCTTTTTCAAAAGGGGGGTCAACTGATGCCAGTCAAGTGGGGTGTGTGTGGCCCAATTAGTGGCAACGAGGGAGACTGTGGTTGGAGTCCCCTCGCTGTGTTTGTAAAAGAACCAAGATGAACAAGTCATGGCTCGCAGAGGACTTTTCTTCCCCTGGGTCATCCAGGGGTGGTGAAAGGCACGCGTATTTTTGAGAGTGCTTCATGCAAAGCATCTTTTTCTTTTTCAAAAGGGGGGGTCAACTGATGCCAGTCAAGTGGGGTGTGTGTGGCCCAATTAGTGGCAACGAGGGAGACTGTGGTTGGAGTCCCCTCGCTGTGTTTGTAAAAGAACCAAGATGAACAAGTCATGGCTCTCAGAGGACTTTTCTTCCCCTGGGTCATCCAGGGGTGGTGAAAGGCACGCGTATTTTTGAGAGTGCTTCATGCAAAGCATCTTTTTCTTTTTCAAAAGGGGGGTCAAGTGATGCCAGTCAAGTGGGGTGTGTGTGGCCCAATTAGTGGCAACGAGGGAGACTATGGTTGGAGTCCCCTCGCTGTGTTTGTAAAAGAACCAAGATGAACAAGTCATGGCTCTCAGAGGACTTTTCTTCACCTGGTTCATCCAGGGGTGGTGAAAGGCACGCGTATTTTTGAGAGTGCTTCATGCAAAGCATCTTTTTCTTTTTCAAAAGGGGGGTCAACTGATGCCAGTCAAGTGGGGTGTGTGTGGCCCAATTAGTGGCAACGAGGGAGATTGTGGTTGGAGTCCCCTCGCTGTGTTTGTAAAAGAACCAAGATGAACAAGTCATGGCTCTCAGACGACTTTTCTTCCCCTGGGTCATCCAGGGGTGGTGAAAGGCACGCGTATTTTTGAGAGTGCTTCATGCAAAACATCTTTTTCTTTTTCAAAAGGGGGGTCAACTGATGCCAGTCAAGTGGGGTGTGTGTGGCCCAATTAGTGGCAACGAGGGAGACTGTGGTTGGAGTCCCCTCGCTGTGTTTGTAAAAGAACCAAGATGAACAAGTCATGGCTCTCAGAGGACTTTTCTTCCCCTGGGTCATCCAGGGGTGGTGAAAGGCACGCGTATTTTTGAGAGTGCTTCATGCAAAGCATCTTTTTCTTTTTCAAAACGGGGGTCAACTGATGCCAGTCAAGTGGGGTGTGTGTGGCCCAATTAGTGGCAACGAGGGAGACTGTGGTTGGAGTCCCCTCGCTGTGTTTGTAAAAGAACCAAGATGAACAAGTCATGGCTCTCAGAGGACTTTTCTTCTCCTGGTTCATCCAGGGGTGGTGAAAGGCACGCGTATTTTTGAGAGTGCTTCATGCAAAGCATGTTTTTCTTTTTCAAAAGGGGGGTAAACTGATGCCAGTCAAGTGGGGTGTGTGTGGCCCAATTAGTGGCAATGAGGGAGACTGTGGTTGGAGTCCCCTCGCTGTGTTTGTAAAAGAACCAAGATGAACAAGTCATGGCTCTCAGAGGACTTTTCTTCCCCTGGGTCATCCAGGAGTGGTGAAAGGCACGCGTATTTTTGAGAGTGCTTCATGCAAAGCATATTTTTCTTTTTCAAAAGAGGGGTCAACTGATGCCAGTCAAGTGGGGTGTGTGTGGCCCAATTAGTGGCAACGAGGGAGACTGTGGTTGGAGTCCCCTCGCTGTGTTTGTAAAAGAACCAAGATGAACAAGTCATGGCTCTCAGAGGACTTTTCTTCCCCTGGGTCATCTGGGGGAGGTGAAAGGCACGCGTATTTTTGAGAGTGCTTCATGCAAAGCATCTTTTTCTTTTTCAAAAGGGGGGTCAACTGATGCCAGTCAAGTGGGGTGTGTGTGGCCCAATTAGTGGCAACGAGGGAGATTGTGGTTGGAGTCCCCTCGCTGTGTTTGTAAAAGAACCAAGATGAACAAGTCATGGCTCTCAGACGACTTTTCTTCCCCTGGGTCATCCGGGGGAGGTGAAAGGCACGCGTATTTTTGAGAGTGCTTCATGCAAAGCATCTTTTTCTTTTCCAAAAGGGGGGTCAACTGATGCCAGTCAAGTGGGGTGTGTGTGGCCCAATTAGTGGCAACGAGGGAGATTATGGTTGGAGTCCCCTCGCTGTGTTTGTAAAAGAACCAAGATGAACAAGTCATGGCTCTCAGAGGACTTTTCTTCCCCTGGGTCATCCAGGGGTGGTGAAAGGCACGCGTATTATTGAGAGTGCTTCATGCAAAGCATCTTTTTCTTTTTCAAAAGGGGGGTCAACTGATGCCAGTCAAGTGGGGTGTGTGTGGCCCAATTAGTGGCAACGAGGTAGACTGTGGTTGGAGTCCCCTCGCTGTGTTTGTAAAAGAACCAATATGAACAAGTCATGGCTCTCAGAGGACTTTTCTTCCCCTGGGTCATCCAGGGGTGGTGAAAGGCACGCGTATTTTTGAGAGTGCTTCATGCAAAGCATCTTTTTCTTTTTCAAAAGGGGGGTCAACTGATGCCAGTCAAGTGGGGTGTGTGTGGCCCAATTAGTGGCAACGAGGGAGACTGTGGTTGGAGTCCCCTCGCTGTGTTTGTAAAAGAACCAAGATGAACAAGTCATGGCTCGCAGAGGACTTTTCTTCCCCTGGGTCATCCAGGGGTGGTGAAAGGCACGCGTATTTTTGAGAGTGCTTCATGCAAAGCATCTTTTTCTTTTTCAAAAGGGGGGTCAACTGATGCCAGTCAAGTGGGGTGTGTGTGGCCCAATTAGTGGCAACGAGGTAGACTGTGGTTGGAGTCCCCTCGCTGTGTTTGTAAAAAAACCAAGATGAACAAGTCATGGCTCTCAGAGGACTTTTCTTCCCCTGGGTCATCCAGGGGTGGTGAAAGGCACGCGTATTTTTGAGAGTGCTTCATGCAAAGCATCTTTTTCTTTTTCAAAAGGGGGGTCAACTGATGCCAGTCAAGTGGGGTGTGTGTGGCCCAATTAGTGGCAACGAGGGAGACTGTGGTTGGAGTCCCCTCGCTGTGTTTGTAAAAGAACCAAGATGAACAAGTCATGGCTCTCAGAGGACTTTTCTTCCCCTGGGTCATCCATGGGTGGTGAAAGGCACGCGTATTTTTGAGAGTGCTTCATGCAAAGCATCTTTTTCTTTTTCAAAAGGGGGGTCAAGTGATGCCAGTCAAGTGGGGTGTGTGTGGCCCAATTAGTGGCAACGAGGGAGACTATGGTTGGAGTCCCCTCGCTGTGTTTGTAAAAGAACCAAGATGAACAAGTCATGGCTCTCAGAGGACTTTTCTTCCCCTGGTTCATCCAGGGGTGGTGAAAGGCACGCGTATTTTTGAGAGTGCTTCATGCAAAGCATCTTTTTCTTTTTCAAAAGGGGGGTCAACTGATGCCATTCAAGTGGGGTGTGTGTGGCCCAATTAGTGGCAACGAGGGAGATTGTGGTTGGAGTCCCCTCGCTGTGTTTGTAAAAGAACCAAGATGAACAAGTCATGGCTCTCAGACGACTTTTCTTCCCCTGGGTCATCCAGGGGTGGTGAAAGGCACGCGTATTTTTGAGAGTGCTTCATGCAAAACATCTTTTTCTTTTTCAAAAGGGGGGTCAACTGATGCCAGTCAAGTGGGGTGTGTGTGGCCCAATTAGTGGCAACGAGGGAGACTGTGGTTGGAGTCCCCTCGCTGTGTTTGTAAAAGAACCAAGATGAACAAGTCATGGCTCTCAGAGGACTTTTCTTCCCCTGGGTCATCCAGGGGTGGTGAAAGGCACGCGTATTTTTGAGAGTGCTTCATGCAAAGCATCTTTTTCTTTTTCAAAACGGGGGTCAACTGATGCCAGTCAAGTGGGGTGTGTGTGGCCCAATTAGTGGCAACGAGGGAGACTGTGGTTGGAGTCCCCTCGCTGTGTTTGTAAAAGAACCAAGATGAACAAGTCATGGCTCTCAGAGGACTTTTCTTCCCCTGGGTCATCCAGGGGTGGTGAAAGGCACGCGTATTTTTGAGAGTGCTTCATGCAAAGCATCTTTTTCTTTTTCAAAAGGGGGGTCAACTGATGCCAGTCAAGTGGGGTGTGTGTGGCCCAATTAGTGGCAACGAGGGAGACTGTGGTTGGAGTCCCCTCGCTGTGTTTGTAAAAGAACCAAGATGAACAAGTCATGGCTCTCAGAGGACTTTTCTTCCCCTGGGTCATCCAGGGGTGGTGAAAGGCACGCGTATTTTTGAGAGTGCTTCATGCAAAGCATCTTTTTCTTTTTCAAAAGGGGGGTCAAGTGATGCCAGTCAAGTGGGGTGTGTGTGGCCCAATTAGTGGCAACGAGGGAGACTATGGTTGGAGTCCCCTCGCTGTGTTTGTAAAAGAACCAAGATGAACAAGTCATGGCTCTCAGAGGACTTTTCTTCCCCTGGTTCATCCAGGGGTGGTGAAAGGCACGCGTATCTTTGAGAGTGCTTCATGCAAAGCATCTTTTTCTTTTTCAAAAGGGGGGTCAACTGATGCCATTCAAGTGGGGTGTGTGTGGCCCAATTAGTGGCAACGAGGGAGACTGTGGTTGGAGTCCCCTCGCTGTGTTTGTAAAAGAACCAAGATGAACAAGTCATGGCTCTCAGACGACTTTTCTTCCCCTGGGTCATCCAGGGGTGGTGAAAGGCACGCGTATTTTTGAGAGTGCTTCATGCAAAGCATCTTTTTCTTTTTCAAAAGGGGGGTCAAGTGATGCCAGTCAAGTGGGGTGTGTGTGGCCCAATTAGTGGCAACGAGGGAGACTGTGGTTGGAGTCCCCTCGCTGTGTTTGTAAAAGAACCAAGATGAACAAGTCATGGCTCTCAGAGGACTTTTCTTCTCCTGGTTCATCCAGGGGTGGTGAAAGGCACGCGTATTTTTGAGAGTGCTTCATGCAAAGCATCTTTTTCTTTTTCAAAAGGGGGGTCAACTGATGCCAGTCAAGTGGGGTGTGTGTGGCCCAATTAGTGGCAACGAGGTAGACTGTGGTTGGAGTCCCCTCGCTGTGTTTGTAAAAAAACCAAGATGAACAAGTCATGGCTCTCAGAGGACTTTTCTTCCCCTGGGTCATCCAGGGGTAGTGAAAGGCACGCGTATTTTTGAGAGTGCTTCATGCAAAGCATCTTTTTCTTTTTCAAAAGGGGGGTCAACTGATGCCAGTCAAGTGGGGTGTGTGTGGCCCAATTAGTGGCAATGAGGGAGACTGTGGTTGGAGTCCCCTCGCTGTGTTTGTAAAAGAACCAAGATGAACAAGTCATGGCTCTCAGAGGACTTTTCTTCCCCTGGGTCATCCAGGGGTGGTGAAAGGCACGCGTATTTTTGAGAGTGCTTCATGCAAAGCATCTTTTTCTTTTTCAAAAGGGGGGTCAAGTGATGCCAGTCAAGTGGGGTGTGTGTGGCCCAATTAGTGGCAACGAGGGAGACTATGGTTGGAGTCCCCTCGCTGTGTTTGTAAAAGAACCAAGATGAACAAGTCATGGCTCTCAGAGGACTTTTCTTCCCCTGGTTCATCCAGGGGTGGTGAAAGGCACGCGTATTTTTGAGAGTGCTTCATGCAAAGCATCTTTTTCTTTTTCAAAAGGGGGGTCAACTGATGCCATTCAAGTGGGGTGTGTGTGGCCCAATTAGTGGCAACGAGGGAGATTGTGGTTGGAGTCCCCTCGCTGTGTTTGTAAAAGAACCAAGATGAACAAGTCATGGCTCTCAGACGACTTTTCTTCCCCTGGGTCATCCAGGGGTGGTGAAAGGCACGCGTATTTTTGAGAGTGCTTCATGCAAAACATCTTTTTCTTTTTCAAAAGGGGGGTCAACTGATGCCAGTCAAGTGGGGTGTGTGTGGCCCAATTAGTGGCAACGAGGGAGACTGTGGTTGGAGTCCCCTCGCTGTGTTTGTAAAAGAACCAAGATGAACAAGTCATGGCTCTCAGAGGACTTTTCTTCCCCTGGGTCATCCAGGGGTGGTGAAAGGCACGCGTATTTTTGAGAGTGCTTCATGCAAAGCATCTTTTTCTTTTTCAAAACGGGGGTCAACTGATGCCAGTCAAGTGGGGTGTGTGTGGCCCAATTAGTGGCAACGAGGGAGACTGTGGTTGGAGTCCCCTCGCTGTGTTTGTAAAAGAACCAAGATGAACAAGTCATGGCTCTCAGAGGACTTTTCTTCCCCTGGGTCATCCATGGGTGGTGAAAGGCACGCGTATTTTTGAGAGTGCTTCATGCAAAGCATCTTTTTCTTTTTCAAAAGGGGGGTCAAGTGATGCCAGTCAAGTGGGGTGTGTGTGGCCCAATTAGTGGCAACGAGGGAGACTGTGGTTGGAGTCCCCTCGCTGTGTTTGTAAAAAAACCAAGATGAACAAGTCATGGCTCTCAGAGGACTTTTCTTCCCCTGGGTCATCCAGGGGTGGTGAAAGGCACGCGTATTTTTGAGAGTGCTTCATGCAAAGCATCTTTTTCTTTTTCAAAAGGGGGGTCAACTGATGCCAGTCAAGTGGGGTGTGTGTGGCCCAATTAGTGGCAACGAGGGAGACTGTGGTTGGAGTCCCCTCGCTGTGTTTGTAAAAGAACCAAGATGAACAAGTCATGGCTCTCAGAGGACTTTTCTTCCCCTGGGTCATCCAGGGGTGGTGAAAGGCACGCGTATTTTTGAGAGTGCTTCATGCAAAGCATCTTTTTCTTTTTCAAAAGGGGGGTCAAGTGATGCCAGTCAAGTGGGGTGTGTGTGGCCCAATTAGTGGCAACGAGGGAGACTATGGTTGGAGTCCCCTCGCTGTGTTTGTAAAAGAACCAAGATGAACAAGTCATGGCTCTCAGAGGACTTTTCTTCCCCTGGTTCATCCAGGGGTGGTGAAAGGCACGCGTATCTTTGAGAGTAGTTCATGCAAAGCATCTTTTTCTTTTTCAAAAGGGGGGTCAACTGATGCCATTCAAGTGGGGTGTGTGTGGCCCAATTAGTGGCAACGAGGGAGATTGTGGTTGGAGTCCCCTCGCTGTGTTTGTAAAAGAACCAAGATGAACAAGTCATGGCTCTCAGACGACTTTTCTTCCCCTGGGTCATCCAGGGGTGGTGAAAGGCACGCGTATTTTTGAGAGTGCTTCATGCAAAACATCTTTTTCTTTTTCAAAAGGGGGGTCAACTGATGCCAGTCAAGTGGGGTGTGTGTGGCCCAATTAGTGGCAACGAGGGAGACTGTGGTTGGAGTCCCCTCGCTGTGTTTGTAAAAGAACCAAGATGAACAAGTCATGGCTCTCAGAGGACTTTTCTTCCCCTGGGTCATCCAGGGGTGGTGAAAGGCACGCGTATTTTTGAGAGTGCTTCATGCAAAGCATCTTTTTCTTTTTCAAAACGGGGGTCAACTGATGCCAGTCAAGTGGGGTGTGTGTGGCCCAATTAGTGGCAACGAGGGAGACTGTGGTTGGAGTCCCCTCGCTGTGTTTGTAAAAGAACCAAGATGAACAAGTCATGGCTCTCAGAGGACTTTTCTTCCCCTGGGTCATCCAGGGGTGGTGAAAGGCACGCGTATTTTTGAGAGTGCTTCATGCAAAGCATCTTTTTCTTTTTCAAAAGGGGGGTCAAGTGATGCCAGTCAAGTGGGGTGTGTGTGGCCCAATTAGTGGCAACGAGGGAGACTGTGGTTGGAGTCCCCTCGCTGTGTTTGTAAAAGAACCAAGATGAACAAGTCATGGCTCTCAGAGGACTTTTCTTCTCCTGGTTCATCCAGGGGTGGTGAAAGGCACGCGTATTTTTGAGAGTGCTTCATGCAAAGAATCTTTTTCTTTTTCAAAAGGGGGGTCAACTGATGCCAGTCAAGTGGGGTGTGTGTGGCCCAATTAGTGGCAATGAGGGAGACTGTGGTTGGAGTCCCCTCGCTGTGTTTGTAAAAGAACCAAGATGAACAAGTCATGGCTCTCAGAGGACTTTTCTTCCCCTGGGTCATCCAGGGGTGGTGAAAGGCACGCGTATTTTTGAGAGTGCTTCATGCAAAGCATATTTTTCTTTTTCAAAAGAGGGGTCAACTGATGCCAGTCAAGTGGGGTGTGTGTGGCCCAATTAGTGGCAACGAGGGAGACTGTGGTTGGAGTCCCCTCGCTGTGTTTGTAAAAGAACCAAGATGAACAAGTCATGGCTCTCAGAGGACTTTTCTTCCCCTGGGTCATCTGGGGGAGGTGAAAGGCACGCGTATTTTTGAGAGTGCTTCATGCAAAGCATCTTTTTCTTTTTCAAAAGGGGGGTCAACTGATGCCAGTCAAGTGGGGTGTGTGTGGCCCAATTAGTGGCAACGAGGGAGATTGTGGTTGGAGTCCCCTCGCTGTGTTTGTAAAAGAACCAAGATGAACAAGTCATGGCTCTCAGACGACTTTTCTTCCCCTGGGTCATCCGGGGGAGGTGAAAGGCACGCGTATTTTTGAGAGTGCTTCATGCAAAGCATCTTTTTCTTTTCCAAAAGGGGGGTCAACTGATGCCAGTCAAGTGGGGTGTGTGTGGCCCAATTAGTGGCAACGAGGGAGATTATGGTTGGAGTCCCCTCGCTGTGTTTGTAAATGAACCAAGATGAACAAGTCATGGCTCTCAGAGGACTTTTCTTCCCCTGGGTCATCCAGGGGTGGTGAAAGGCACGCGTATTATTGAGAGTGCTTCATGCAAAGCATCTTTTTCTTTTTCAAAAGGGGGGTCAACTGATGCCAGTCAAGTGGGGTGTGTGTGGCCCAATTAGTGGCAACGAGGTAGACTGTGGTTGGAGTCCCCTCGCTGTGTTTGTAAAAGAACCAAGATGAACAAGTCATGGCTCTCAGAGGACTTTTCTTCCCCTGGGTCATCCAGGGGTGGTGAAAGGCACGCGTATTTTTGAGAGTGCTTCATGCAAAGCATCTTTTTCTTTTTCAAAAGGGGGGTCAACTGATGCCAGTCAAGTGGGGTGTGTGTGGCCCAATTAGTGGCAACGAGGGAGACTGTGGTTGGAATCCCCTCGCTGTGTTTGTAAAAGAACCAAGATGAACAAGTCATGGCTCGCAGAGGACTTTTCTTCCCCTGGGTCATCCAGGGGTGGTGAAAGGCACGCGTATTTTTGAGAGTGCTTCATGCAAAGCATCTTTTTCTTTTTCAAAAGGGGGGTCAAGTGATGCCAGTCAAGTGGGGTGTGTGTGGCCCAATTAGTGGCAACGAGGGAGACTATGGTTGGAGTCCCCTCGCTGTGTTTGTAAAAGAACCAAGATGAACAAGTCATGGCTCTCAGAGGACTTTTCTTCCCCTGGTTCATCCAGGGGTGGTGAAAGGCACGCGTATCTTTGAGAGTGCTTCATGCAAAGCATCTTTTTCTTTTTCAAAAGGGGGGTCAACTGATGCCATTCAAGTGGGGTGTGTGTGGCCCAATTAGTGGCAACGAGGGAGATTGTGGTTGGAGTCCCCTCGCTGTGTTTGTAAAAGAACCAAGATGAACAAGTCATGGCTCTCAGACGACTTTTCTTCCCCTGGGTCATCCAGGGGTGGTGAAAGGCACGCGTATTTTTGAGAGTGCTTCATGCAAAACATCTTTTTCTTTTTCAAAAGGGGGGTCAACTGATGCCAGTCAAGTGGGGTGTGTGTGGCCCAATTAGTGGCAACGAGGGAGACTGTGGTTGGAGTCCCCTCGCTGTGTTTGTAAAAGAACCAAGATGAACAAGTCATGGCTCTCAGAGGACTTTTCTTCCCCTGGGTCATCCAGGGGTGGTGAAAGGCACGCGTATTTTTGAGAGTGCTTCATGCAAAGCATCTTTTTCTTTTTCAAAACGGGGGTCAACTGATGCCAGTCAAGTGGGGTGTGTGTGGCCCAATTAGTGGCAACGAGGGAGACTGTGGTTGGAGTCCCCTCGCTGTGTTTGTAAAAGAACCAAGATGAACAAGTCATGGCTCTCAGAGGACTTTTCTTCCCCTGGGTCATCCAGGGGTGGTGAAAGGCACGCGTATTTTTGAGAGTGCTTCATGCAAAGCATCTTTTTCTTTTTCAAAAGGGGGGTCAAGTGATGCCAGTCAAGTGGGGTGTGTGTGGCCCAATTAGTGGCAACGAGGGAGACTGTGGTTGGAGTCCCCTCGCTGTGTTTGTAAAAGAACCAAGATGAACAAGTCATGGCTCTCAGAGGACTTTTCTTCTCCTGGTTCATCCAGGGGTGGTGAAAGGCACGCGTATTTTTGAGAGTGCTTCATGCAAAGCATCTTTTTCTTTTTCAAAAGGGGGGTCAACTGATGCCAGTCAAGTGGGGTGTGTGTGGCCCAATTAGTGGCAACGAGGTAGACTGTGGTTGGAGTCCCCTCGCTGTGTTTGTAAAAAAACCAAGATGAACAAGTCATGGCTCTCAGAGGACTTTTCTTCCCCTGGGTCATCCAGGGGTGGTGAAAGGCACGCGTATTTTTGAGAGTGCTTCATGCAAAGCATCTTTTTCTTTTTCAAAAGGGGGGTCAACTGATGCCAGTCAAGTGGGGTGTGTGTGGCCCAATTAGTGGCAATGAGGGAGACTGTGGTTGGAGTCCCCTCGCTGTGTTTGTAAAAGAACCAAGATGAACAAGTCATGGCTCTCAGAGGACTTTTCTTCCCCTGGGTCATCCAGGGGTGGTGAAAGGCACGCGTATTTTTGAGAGTGCTTCATGCAAAGCATCTTTTTCTTTTTCAAAAGGGGGGTCAAGTGATGCCAGTCAAGTGGGGTGTGTGTGGCCCAATTAGTGGCAACGAGGGAGACTATGGTTGGAGTCCCCTCGCTGTGTTTGTAAAAGAACCAAGATGAACAAGTCATGGCTCTCAGAGGACTTTTCTTCCCCTGGTTCATCCAGGGGTGGTGAAAGGCACGCGTATTTTTGAGAGTGCTTCATGCAAAGCATCTTTTTCTTTTTCAAAAGGGGGGTCAACTGATGCCATTCAAGTGGGGTGTGTGTGGCCCAATTAGTGGCAACGAGGGAGATTGTGGTTGGAGTCCCCTCGCTGTGTTTGTAAAAGAACCAAGATGAACAAGTCATGGCTCTCAGACGACTTTTCTTCCCCTGGGTCATCCAGGGGTGGTGAAAGGCACGCGTATTTTTGAGAGTGCTTCATGCAAAACATCTTTTTCTTTTTCAAAAGGGGGGTCAACTGATGCCAGTCAAGTGGGGTGTGTGTGGCCCAATTAGTGGCAACGAGGGAGACTGTGGTTGGAGTCCCCTCGCTGTGTTTGTAAAAGAACCAAGATGAACAAGTCATGGCTCTCAGAGGACTTTTCTTCCCCTGGGTCATCCAGGGGTGGTGAAAGGCACGCGTATTTTTGAGAGTGCTTCATGCAAAGCATCTTTTTCTTTTTCAAAACGGGGGTCAACTGATGCCAGTCAAGTGGGGTGTGTGTGGCCCAATTAGTGGCAACGAGGGAGACTGTGGTTGGAGTCCCCTCGCTGTGTTTGTAAAAGAACCAAGATGAACAAGTCATGGCTCTCAGAGGACTTTTCTTCCCCTGGGTCATCCATGGGTGGTGAAAGGCACGCGTATTTTTGAGAGTGCTTCATGCAAAGCATCTTTTTCTTTTTCAAAAGGGGGGTCAAGTGATGCCAGTCAAGTGGGGTGTGTGTGGCCCAATTAGTGGCAACGAGGGAGACTGTGGTTGGAGTCCCCTCGCTGTGTTTGTAAAAAAACCAAGATGAACAAGTCATGGCTCTCAGAGGACTTTTCTTCCCCTGGGTCATCCAGGGGTGGTGAAAGGCACGCGTATTTTTGAGAGTGCTTCATGCAAAGCATCTTTTTCTTTTTCAAAAGGGGGGTCAACTGATGCCAGTCAAGTGGGGTGTGTGTGGCCCAATTAGTGGCAACGAGGGAGACTGTGGTTGGAGTCCCCTCGCTGTGTTTGTAAAAGAACCAAGATGAACAAGTCATGGCTCTCAGAGGACTTTTCTTCCCCTGGGTCATCCAGGGGTGGTGAAAGGCACGCGTATTTTTGAGAGTGCTTCATGCAAAGCATCTTTTTCTTTTTCAAAAGGGGGGTCAAGTGATGCCAGTCAAGTGGGGTGTGTGTGGCCCAATTAGTGGCAACGAGGGAGACTATGGTTGGAGTCCCCTCGCTGTGTTTGTAAAAGAACCAAGATGAACAAGTCATGGCTCTCAGAGGACTTTTCTTCCCCTGGTTCATCCAGGGGTGGTGAAAGGCACGCGTATCTTTGAGAGTGCTTCATGCAAAGCATCTTTTTCTTTTTCAAAAGGGGGGTCAACTGATGCCATTCAAGTGGGGTGTGTGTGGCCCAATTAGTGGCAACGAGGGAGATTGTGGTTGGAGTCCCCTCGCTGTGTTTGTAAAAGAACCAAGATGAACAAGTCATGGCTCTCAGACGACTTTTCTTCCCCTGGGTCATCCAGGGGTGGTGAAAGGCACGCGTATTTTTGAGAGTGCTTCATGCAAAACATCTTTTTCTTTTTCAAAAGGGGGGTCAACTGATGCCAGTCAAGTGGGGTGTGTGTGGCCCAATTAGTGGCAACGAGGGAGACTGTGGTTGGAGTCCCCTCGCTGTGTTTGTAAAAGAACCAAGATGAACAAGTCATGGCTCTCAGAGGACTTTTCTTCCCCTGGGTCATCCAGGGGTGGTGAAAGGCACGCGTATTTTTGAGAGTGCTTCATGCAAAGCATCTTTTTCTTTTTCAAAACGGGGGTCAACTGATGCCAGTCAAGTGGGGTGTGTGTGGCCCAATTAGTGGCAACGAGGGAGACTGTGGTTGGAGTCCCCTCGCTGTGTTTGTAAAAGAACCAAGATGAACAAGTCATGGCTCTCAGAGGACTTTTCTTCCCCTGGGTCATCCAGGGGTGGTGAAAGGCACGCGTATTTTTGAGAGTGCTTCATGCAAAGCATCTTTTTCTTTTTCAAAAGGGGGGTCAAGTGATGCCAGTCAAGTGGGGTGTGTGTGGCCCAATTAGTGGCAACGAGGGAGACTGTGGTTGGAGTCCCCTCGCTGTGTTTGTAAAAGAACCAAGATGAACAAGTCATGGCTCTCAGAGGACTTTTCTTCTCCTGGTTCATCCAGGGGTGGTGAAAGGCACGCGTATTTTTGAGAGTGCTTCATGCAAAGAATCTTTTTCTTTTTCAAAAGGGGGGTCAACTGATGCCAGTCAAGTGGGGTGTGTGTGGCCCAATTAGTGGCAATGAGGGAGACTGTGGTTGGAGTCCCCTCGCTGTGTTTGTAAAAGAACCAAGATAAACAAGTCATGGCTCTCAGAGGACTTTTCTTCCCCTGGGTCATCCAGGGGTGGTGAAAGGCACGCGTATTTTTGAGAGTGCTTCATGCAAAGCATATTTTTCTTTTTCAAAAGAGGGGTCAACTGATGCCAGTCAAGTGGGGTGTGTGTGGCCCAATTAGTGGCAACGAGGGAGACTGTGGTTGGAGTCCCCTCGCTGTGTTTGTAAAAGAACCAAGATGAACAAGTCATGGCTCTCAGAGGACTTTTCTTCCCCTGGGTCATCTGGGGGAGGTGAAAGGCACGCGTATTTTTGAGAGTGCTTCATGCAAAGCATCTTTTTCTTTTTCAAAAGGGGGGTCAACTGATGCCAGTCAAGTGGGGTGTGTGTGGCCCAATTAGTGGCAACGAGGGAGATTGTGGTTGGAGTCCCCTCGCTGTGTTTGTAAAAGAACCAAGATGAACAAGTCATGGCTCTCAGACGACTTTTCTTCCCCTGGGTCATCCGGGGGAGGTGAAAGGCACGCGTATTTTTGAGAGTGCTTCATGCAAAGCATCTTTTTCTTTTCCAAAAGGGGGGTCAACTGATGCCAGTCAAGTGGGGTGTGTGTGGCCCAATTAGTGGCAACGAGGGAGATTATGGTTGGAGTCCCCTCGCTGTGTTTGTAAATGAACCAAGATGAACAAGTCATGGCTCTCAGAGGACTTTTCTTCCCCTGGGTCATCCAGGGGTGGTGAAAGGCACGCGTATTATTGAGAGTGCTTCATGCAAAGCATCTTTTTCTTTTTCAAAAGGGGGGTCAACTGATGCCAGTCAAGTGGGGTGTGTGTGGCCCAATTAGTGGCAACGAGGTAGACTGTGGTTGGAGTCCCCTCGCTGTGTTTGTAAAAGAACCAAGATGAACAAGTCATGGCTCTCAGAGGACTTTTCTTCCCCTGGGTCATCCAGGGGTGGTGAAAGGCACGCGTATTTTTGAGAGTGCTTCATGCAAAGCATCTTTTTCTTTTTCAAAAGGGGGGTCAACTGATGCCAGTCAAGTGGGGTGTGTGTGGCCCAATTAGTGGCAACGAGGGAGACTGTGGTTGGAGTCCCCTCGCTGTGTTTGTAAAAGAACCAAGATGAACAAGTCATGGCTCTCAGAGGACTTTTCTTCCCCTGGGTCATCCAGGGGTGGTGAAAGGCACGCGTATTTTTGAGAGTGCTTCATGCAAAGCATCTTTTTCTTTTTCAAAAGGGGGGTCAAGTGATGCCAGTCAAGTGGGGTGTGTGTGGCCCAATTAGTGGCAACGAGGGAGACTATGGTTGGAGTCCCCTCGCTGTGTTTGTAAAAGAACCAAGATGAACAAGTCATGGCTCTCAGAGGACTTTTCTTCCCCTGGTTCATCCAGGGGTGGTGAAAGGCACGCGTATTTTTGAGAGTGCTTCATGCAAAGCATCTTTTTCTTTTTCAAAAGGGGGGTCAACTGATGCCATTCAAGTGGGGTGTGTGTGGCCCAATTAGTGGCAACGAGGGAGATTGTGGTTGGAGTCCCCTCGCTGTGTTTGTAAAAGAACCAAGATGAACAAGTCATGGCTCTCAGACGACTTTTCTTCCCCTGGGTCATCCAGGGGTGGTGAAAGGCACGCGTATTTTTGAGAGTGCTTCATGCAAAGCATCTTTTTCTTTTTCAAAACGGGGGTCAACTGATGCCAGTCAAGTGGGGTGTGTGTGGCCCAATTAGTGGCAACGAGGGAGACTGTGGTTGGAGTCCCCTCGCTGTGTTTGTAAAAGAACCAAGATGAACAAGTCATGGCTCTCAGAGGACTTTTCTTCTCCTGGTTCATCCAGGGGTGGTGAAAGGCACGCGTATTTTTGAGAGTGCTTCATGCAAAGCATCTTTTTCTTTTTCAAAAGGGGGGTCAACTGATGCCAGTCAAGTGGGGTGTGTGTGGCCCAATTAGTGGCAATGAGGGAGACTGTGGTTGGAGTCCCCTCGCTGTGTTTGTAAAAGAACCAAGATGAACAAGTCATGGCTCTCAGAGGACTTTTCTTCCCCTGGGTCATCCAGGGGTGGTGAAAGGCACGCGTATTTTTGAGAGTGCTTCATGCAAAGCATATTTTTCTTTTTCAAAAGAGGGGTCAACTGATGCCAGTCAAGTGGGGTGTGTGTGGCCCAATTAGTGGCAACGAGGGAGACTGTGGTTGGAGTCCCCTCGCTGTGTTTGTAAAAGAACCAAGATGAACAAGTCATGGCTCTCAGAGGACTTTTCTTCCCCTGGGTCATCTGGGGGAGGTGAAAGGCACACGTATTTTTGAGAGTGCTTCATGCAAAGCATCTTTTTCTTTTTCAAAAGGGGGGTCAACTGATGCCAGTCAAGTGGGGTGTGTGTGGCCCAATTAGTGGCAACGAGGGAGATTGTGGTTGGAGTCCCCTCGCTGTGTTTGAAAAAGAACCAAGATGAACAAGTCATGGCTCTCAGACGACTTTTCTTCCCCTGGGTCATCCGGGGGAGGTGAAAGGCACGCGTATTTTTGAGAGTGCTTCATGCAAAGCATCTTTTTCTTTTCCAAAAGGGGGGTCAACTGATGCCAGTCAAGTGGGGTGTGTGTGGCCCAATTAGTGGCAACGAGGGAGATTATGGTTGGAGTCCCCTCGCTGTGTTTGTAAAAGAACCAAGATGAACAAGTCATGGCTCTCAGAGGACTTTTCTTCCCCTGGGTCATCTAGGGGTGGTGAAAGGCATGCGTATTTTTGAGAGTGCTTCATGCAAAGCATCTTTTTCTTTTTCAAAAGGGGGGTCAACTGATGCCAGTCAAGTGGGGTGTGTGTGGTCCAATTAGTGGCAACGAGGGAGACTGTGGTTGGAGTCCCCTCGCTGTGTTTGTAAAAGAACCAAGATGAACAAGTCATGGCTCTCAGAGGACTTTTCTTCCCCTGGGTCATCCAGGGGTGGTGAAAGGCACGCGTATTATTGAGAGTGCTTCATGCAAAGCATCTTTTTCTTTTTCAAAAGGGGGGTCAACTGATGCCAGTCAAGTGGGGTGTGTGTGGCCCAATTAGTGGCAACGAGGTAGACTGTGGTTGGAGTCCCCTCACTGTGTTTGTAAAAGAACCAATATGAACAAGTCATGGCTCTCAGAGGACTTTTCTTACCCTGGGTCATCCAGGGGTGGTGAAAGGCACGCGTATTTTTGAGAGTGCTTCATGCAAAGCATCTTTTTCTTTTTCAAAAGGGGGGTCAACTGATGCCAGTCAAGTGGGGTGTGTGTGGCCCAATTAGTGGCAACGAGGGAGACTGTGGTTGGAGTCCCCTCGCTGTGTTTGTAAAAGAACCAAGATGAACAAGTCATGGCTCTCAGAGGACTTTTCTTCCCCTGGGTCATCTGGGGGAGGTGAAAGGCACGCGTATTTTTGAGAGTGCTTCATGCAAAGCATCTTTTTCTTTTTCAAAAGGGGGGTCAACTGATGCCAGTCAAGTGGGGTGTGTGTGGCCCAATTAGTGGCAATGAGGGAGACTGTGGTTGGAGTCCCCTCGCTGTGTTTGTAAAAGAACCAAGATGAACAAGTCATGGCTCTCAGACGACTTTTCTTCCCCTGGGTCATCCGGGGGAGGTGAAAGGCACGCGTATTTTTGAGAGTGCTTCATGCAAAGCATCTTTTTCTTTTCCAAAAGGGGGGTCAACTGATGCCAGTCAAGTGAGGTGTGTGTGGCCCAATTAGTGGCAACGAGGGAGATTGTGGTTGGAGTCCCCTCGCTGTGTTTGTAAAAGAACCAAGATGAACAAGTCATGGCTCTCAGAGGACTTTTCTTCCCCTGGGTCATCTAGGGGTGGTGAAAGGCATGCGTATTTTTGAGAGTGCTTCATGCAAAGCATCTTTTTCTTTTTCAAAAGGGGGGTCAACTGATGCCAGTCAAGTGGGGTGTGTGTGGTCCAATTAGTGGCAACGAGGGAGACTGTGGTTGGAGTCCCCTCGCTGTGTTTGTAAAAGAACCAAGATGAACAAGTCATGGCTCTCAGAGGACTTTTCTTCCCCTGGGTCATCCAGGGGTGGTGAAAGGCACGAGTATTATTGAGAGTGCTTCATGCAAAGCATCTTTTTCTTTTTCAAAAGGGGGGTCAACTGATGCCAGTCAAGTGGGGTGTGGGTGGCCCAATTAGTGGCAACGAGGTAGACTGTGGTTGGAGTCCCCTCGCTGTGTTTGTAAAAGAACCAATATGAACAAGTCATGGCTCTCAGAGGACTTTTCTTCCCCTGGGTCATCCGGGGGAGGTGAAAGGCACGCGTATTTTTGAGAGTGCTTCATGCAAAGCATCTTTTTCTTTTTCAAAAGGGGGGTCATCTGATGCCAGTCAAGTGGGGTGTGTGTGGCCCAATTAGTGGCAACGAGGGAGACTGTGGTTGGAGTCCCCTCGCTGTGTTTGTAAAAGAACCAAGATGAACAAGTCATGGCTCGCAGAGGACTTTTCTTCCCCTGGGTCATCCAGGGGTGGTGAAAGGCACGCGTATTTTTGAGAGTGCTTCATGCAAAGCATCTTTTTCTTTTTCAAAAGGGGGGTCAACTGATGCCAGTCAAGTGGGGTGTGTGTGGCCCAATTAGAGGCAACGAGGGAGACTGTGGTTGGAGTCCCCTCGCTGTGTTTGTAAAAGAACCAAGATGAACAAGTCATGGCTCGCAGAGGACTTTTCTTCCCCTGGGTCATCCAGGGGTGGTGAAAGGCACACGTATTTTTGAGAGTGCTTCATGCAAAGCATCTTTTTCTTTTTCAAAAGGGGGGTCAACTGATGCCAGTCAAGTGGGGTGTGTGTGGCCCAATTAGTGGCAACGAGGGAGACTGTGGTTGGAGTCCCCTCGCTGTGTTTGTAAAAGAACCAAGATGAACAAGTCATGGCTCTCAGAGGACTTTTCTTCCCCTGGGTCATCCAGGGGTGGTGAAAGGCACGCGTATTTTTGAGAGTGCTTCATGCAAAGCATCTTTTTCTTTTTCAAAAGGGGGGTCAAGTGATGCCAGTCAAGTGGGGTGTGTGTGGCCCAATTAGTTGCAACGAGGGAGACTGTGGTTGGAGTCCCCTCGCTGTGTTTGTAAAAGAACCAAGATGAACAAGTCATGGCTCTCAGAGGACTTTTCTTCCCCTGGTTCATCCAGGGGTGGTGAAAGGCACGCGTATTTTTGAGAGTGCTTCATGCAAAGCATCTTTTTCTTTTTCAAAAGGGGGGTCAACTGATGCCAGTCAAGTGGGGTGTGTGTGGCTTAATTAGTGGCAACGAGGGAGATTGTGGTTGGAGTCCCCTTGCTGTGTTTGTAAAAGAACCAAGATGAACAAGTCATGGCTCTCAGAGGACTTTTCTTCCCCTGGGTCATCCAGGGGTGGTGAAAGGCACGCGTATTTTTGAGAGTGCTTCATGCAAAGCATCTTTTTCTTTTTCAAAAGGGGGGTCAAGTGATGCCAGTCAAGTGGGGTGTGTGTGGCCCAATTAGTGGCAACGAGGGAGACTGTGGTTGGAGTCCCCTCGCTGTGTTTGTAAAAGAACCAAGATGAACAAGTCATGGCTCTCAGAGGACGTTTCTTCCCCTGGTTCATCCAGGGGTGGTGAAATGCACACGTATTTTTGAGAGTGCTTCATGCAAAGCATCTTTTTCTTTTTCAAAAGGGGTGTCAACTGATGCCAGTCAAGTGGGGTGTGTGTGGCCCAATTAGTGGCAATGAGGGAGACTGTGGTTGGAGTCCCCTCGCTGTGTTTGTAAAAGAACCAAGATGAACAAGTCATGGCTCTCAGAGGACTTTTCTTCCCCTGGGTCATCCAGGGGTGGTGAAAGGCACGAGTATTTTTGAGAGTGCTTCATGCAAAGCATATTTTTCTTTTTCAAAAGAGGGGTCAACTGATGCCAGTCAAGTGGGGTGTGTGTGGCCCAATTAGTGGCAACGAGGGAGACTGTGGTTGGAGTCCCCTCGCTGTGTTTGTAAAAGAACCAAGATGAACAAGTCATGGCTCTCAGAGGACTTTTCTTCCCCTGGGTCATCTGGGGGAGGTGAAAGGCACGCGTATTTTTGAGAGTGCTTCATGCAAAGCATCTTTTTCTTTTTCAAAAGGGGGGTCAACTGATGTCAGTCAAGTGGGGTGTGTGTGACCCAATTAGTGGCAACGAGGGAGACTGTGGTTTGAGTCCCCTCGCTGTGTTTGTAAAAGAACCAAGATGAACAAGTCATGGCTCTCAGACGACTTTTCTTCCCCTGGGTCATCCGGGGGAGGTGAAAGGCACGCGTATTTTTGAGAGTGCTTCATGCAAAGCATCTTTTTCTTTTCCAAAAGGGGGGTCAACTGATGCCAGTCAAGTGGGGTGTGTGTGGCCCAATTAGTGGCAACGAGGGAGATTGTGGTTGGAGTCCCCTCGCTGTGTTTGTAAAAGAACCAAGATGAACAAGTCATGGCTCTCAGAGGACTTTTCTTCCCCTGGGTCATCTAGGGGTGGTGAAAGGCATGCGTATTTTTGAGAGTGCTTCATGCAAAGCATCTTTTTCTTTTTCAAAAGGGGGGTCAACTGATGCCAGTCAAGTGGGGTGTGTGTGGTCCAATTAGTGGCAACGAGGGAGACTGTGGTTGGAGTCCCCTCGCTGTGTTTGTAAAAGAACCAAGATGAACAAGTCATGGCTCTCAGAGGACTTTTCTTCCCCTGGGTCATCCAGGGGTGGTGAAAGGCACGCGTATTATTGAGAGTGCTTCATGCAAAGCATCTTTTTCTTTTTCAAAAGGGGGGTCAACTGATGCCAGTCAAGTGGGGTGTGTGTGGCCCAATTAGTGGCAACGAGGTAGACTGTGGTTGGAGTCCCCTCACTGTGTTTGTAAAAGAACCAATATGAACAAGTCATGGCTCTCAGAGGACTTTTCTTCCCCTGGGTCATCCAGGGGTGGTGAAAGGCACGCGTATTTTTGAGAGTGCTTCATGCAAAGCATCTTTTTCTTTTTCAAAAGGGGGGTCAACTGATGCCAGTCAAGTGGGGTGTGTGTGGCCCAATTAGTGGCAACGAGGGAGACTGTGGTTGGAGTCCCCTCGCTGTGTTTGTAAAAGAACCAAGATGAACAAGTCATGGCTCTCAGAGGACTTTTCTTCCCCTGGGTCATCTGGGGGAGGTGAAAGGCACGCGTATTTTTGAGAGTGCTTCATGCAAAGCATCTTTTTCTTTTTCAAAAGGGGGGTCAACTGATGCCAGTCAAGTGGGGTGTGTGTGGCCCAATTAGTGGCAATGAGGGAGACTGTGGTTGGAGTCCCCTCGCTGTGTTTGTAAAAGAACCAAGATGAACAAGTCATGGCTCTCAGACGACTTTTCTTCCCCTGGGTCATCCGGGGGAGGTGAAAGGCACGCGTATTTTTGAGAGTGCTTCATGCAAAGCATCTTTTTCTTTTCCAAAAGGGGGGTCAACTGATGCCAGTCAAGTGAGGTGTGTGTGGCCCAATTAGTGGCAACGAGGGAGATTGTGGTTGGAGTCCCCTCGCTGTGTTTGTAAAAGAACCAAGATGAACAAGTCATGGCTCTCAGAGGACTTTTCTTCCCCTGGGTCATCTAGGGGTGGTGAAAGGCATGCGTATTTTTGAGAGTGCTTCATGCAAAGCATCTTTTTCTTTTTCAAAAGGGGGGTCAACTGATGCCAGTCAAGTGGGGTGTGTGTGGTCCAATTAGTGGCAACGAGGGAGACTGTGGTTGGAGTCCCCTCGCTGTGTTTGTAAAAGAACCAAGATGAACAAGTCATGGCTCTCAGAGGACTTTTCTTCCCCTGGGTCATCCAGGGGTGGTGAAAGGCACGCGTATTATTGAGAGTGCTTCATGCAAAGCATCTTTTTCTTTTTCAAAAGGGGGGTCAACTGATGCCAGTCAAGTGGGGTGTGGGTGGCCCAATTAGTGGCAACGAGGTAGACTGTGGTTGGAGTCCCCTCGCTGTGTTTGTAAAAGAACCAATATGAACAAGTCATGGCTCTCAGAGGACTTTTCTTCCCCTGGGTCATCCGGGGGAGGTGAAAGGCACGCGTATTTTTGAGAGTGCTTCATGCAAAGCATCTTTTTCTTTTTCAAAAGGGGGGTCATCTGATGCCAGTCAAGTGGGGTGTGTGTGGCCCAATTAGTGGCAACGAGGGAGACTGTGGTTGGAGTCCCCTCGCTGTGTTTGTAAAAGAACCAAGATGAACAAGTCATGGCTCGCAGAGGACTTTTCTTCCCCTGGGTCATCCAGGGGTGGTGAAAGGCACGCGTATTTTTGAGAGTGCTTCATGCAAAGCATCTTTTTCTTTTTCAAAAGGGGGGTCAACTGATGCCAGTCAAGTGGGGTGTGTGTGGCCCAATTAGAGGCAACGAGGGAGACTGTGGTTGGAGTCCCCTCGCTGTGTTTGTAAAAGAACCAAGATGAACAAGTCATGGCTCGCAGAGGACTTTTCTTCCCCTGGGTCATCCAGGGGTGGTGAAAGGCACACGTATTTTTGAGAGTGCTTCATGCAAAGCATCTTTTTCTTTTTCAAAAGGGGGGTCAACTGATGCCAGTCAAGTGGGGTGTGTGTGGCCCAATTAGTGGCAACGAGGGAGATTGTGGTTGGAGTCCCCTCGCTGTGTTTGTAAAAGAACCAAGATGAACAAGTCATGGCTCTCAGACGACTTTTCTTCCCCTGGGTCATCCAGGGGTGGTGAAAGGCACGCGTATTTTTGAGAGTGCTTCATGCAAAGCATCTTTTTCTTTTTCAAAAGGGGGGTCAACTGATGCCAGTCAAGTGGGGTGTGTGTGGCCCAATTAGTGGCAACGAGGGAGACTGTGGTTGGAGTCCCCTCGCTGTGTTTGTAAAAGAACCAAGATGAACAAGTCATGGCTCTCAGAGGACTTTTCTTCCCCTGGGTCATCCAGGGGTGGTGAAAGGCACGCGTATTTTTGAGAGTGCTTCATGCAAAGCATCTTTTTCTTTTTCAAAAGGGGGGTCAAGTGATGCCAGTCAAGTGGGGTGTGTGTGGCCCAATTAGTGGCAACGAGGGAGACTGTGGTTGGAGTCCCCTCGCTGTGTTTGTAAAAGAACCAAGATGAACAAGTCATGGCTCTCAGAGGACTTTTCTTCCCCTGGTTCATCCAGGGGTGGTGAAAGGCACGCGTATTTTTGAGAGTGCTTCATGCAAAGCATCTTTTTCTTTTTCAAAAGGGGGGTCAACTGATGCCAGTCAAGTGGGGTGTGTGTGGCCCAATTAGTGGCAACGAGGGAGATTGTGGTTGGAGTCCCCTTGCTGTGTTTGTAAAAGAACCAAGATGAACAAGTCATGGCTCTCAGAGGACTTTTCTTCCCCTGGGTCATCCAGGGGTGGTGAAAGGCACGTGTATTTTTGAGAGTGCTTCATGCAAAGCATCTTTTTCTTTTTCAAAAGGGGGGTCAAGTGATGCCAGTCAAGTGGGGTGTGTGTGGCCCAATTAGTGGCAACGAGGGAGACTGTGGTTGGAGTCCCCTCGCTGTGTTTGTAAAAGAACCAAGATGAACAAGTCATGGCTCTCAGAGGACGTTTCTTCCCCTGGTTCATCCAGGGGTGGTGAAATGCACACGTATTTTTGAGAGTGCTTCATGCAAAGCATCTTTTTCTTTTTCAAAAGGGGGGTCAACTGATGCCAGTCAAGTGGGGTGTGTGTGGCCCAATTAGTGGCAATGAGGGAGACTGTGGTTGGAGTCCCCTCGCTGTGTTTGTAAAAGAACCAAGATGAACAAGTCATGGCTCTCAGAGGACTTTTCTTCCCCTGGGTCATCCAGGGGTGGTGAAAGGCACGCGTATTTTTGAGAGTGCTTCATGCAAAGCATATTTTTCTTTTTCAAAAGAGGGGTCAACTGATGCCAGTCAAGTGGGGTGTGTGTGGCCCAATTAGTGGCAACGAGGGAGACTGTGGTTGGAGTCCCCTCGCTGTGTTTGTAAAAGAACCAAGATGAACAAGTCATGGCTCTCAGAGGACTTTTCTTCCCCTGGGTCATCTGGGGGAGGTGAAAGGCACGCGTATTTTTGAGAGTGCTTCATGCAAAGCATCTTTTTCTTTTTCAAAAGGGGGGTCAACTGATGTCAGTCAAGTGGGGTGTGTGTGACCCAATTAGTGGCAACGAGGGAGACTGTGGTTGGAGTCCCCTCGCTGTGTTTGTAAAAGAACCAAGATGAACAAGTCATGGCTCTCAGACGACTTTTCTTCCCCTGGGTCATCCGGGGGAGGTGAAAGGCACGCATATTTTTGAGAGTGCTTCATGCAAAGCATCTTTTTCTTTTCCAAAAGGGGGGTCAACTGATGCCAGTCAAGTGGGGTGTGTGTGGCCCAATTAGTGGCAACGAGGGAGATTGTGGTTGGAGTCCCCTCGCTGTGTTTGTAAAAGAACCAAGATGAACAAGTCATGGCTCTCAGAGGACTTTTCTTCCCCTGGGTCATCTAGGGGTGGTGAAAGGCATGCGTATTTTTGAGAGTGCTTCATGCAAAGCATCTTTTTCTTTTTCAAAAGGGGGGTCAACTGATGCCAGTCAAGTGGGGTGTGTGTGGTCCAATTAGTGGCAACGAGGGAGACTGTGGTTGGAGTCCCCTCGCTGTGTTTGTAAAAGAACCAAGATGAACAAGTCATGGCTCTCAGAGGACTTTTCTTCCCCTGGGTCATCCAGGGGTGGTGAAAGGCACGCGTATTATTGAGAGTGCTTCATGCAAAGCATCTTTTTCTTTTTCAAAAGGGGGGTCAACTGATGCCAGTCAAGTGGGGTGTGTGTGGCCCAATTAGTGGCAACGAGGTAGACTGTGGTTGGAGTCCCCTCGCTGTGTTTGTAAAAGAACCAATATGAACAAGTCATGGCTTTCAGAGGACTTTTCTTCCCCTGGGTCATCCAGGGGTGGTGAAAGGCACACGTATTTTTGAGAGTGCTTCATGCAAAGCATCTTTTTCTTTTTCAAAAGGGGGGTCAAGTGATGCCAGTCAAGTGGGGTGTGTGTGGCCCAATTAGTGGCAACGAGGGAGACTGTGGTTGGAGTCCCCTCGCTGTGTTTGTAAAAGAACCAAGATGAACAAGTCATGGCTCTCAGAGGACTTTTCTTCCCCTGGTTCATCCAGGGGTGGTGAAAGGCACGCGTATTTTTGAGAGTGCTTCATGCAAAGCATCTTTTTCTTTTTCAAAAGGGGGGTCAACTGATGCCAGTCAAGTGGGGTGTGTGTGGCCCAATTAGTGGCAATGAGGGAGACTGTGGTTGGAGTCCCCTCGCTGTGTTTGTAAAAGAACCAAGATGAACAAGTCATGGCTCTCAGAGGACTTTTCTTCCCCTGGGTCATCCAGGGGTGGTGAAAGGCACGCGTATTTTTGAGAGTGCTTCATGCAAAGCATATTTTTTTTTTTCAAAAGAGGGGTCAACTGATGCCAGTCAAGTGGGGTGTGTGTGGCCCAATTAGTGGCAACGAGGGAGACTATGGTTGGAGTCCCCTCGCTGTGTTTGTAAAAGAACTAAGATGAACAAGTCATGGCTCTCAGAGGACTTTTCTTCCCCTGGGTCATCTGGGGGAGGTGAAAGGCACGCGTATTTTTGAGAGTGCTTCATGCAAAGCATCTTTTTCTTTTTCAAAAGGGGGGTCAACTGATGCCAGTCAAGTGGGGTGTGTGTGGCCCAATTAGTGGCAACGAGGGAGACTGTGGTTGGAGTCCCCTCGCTGTGTTTGTAAAAGAACCAAGATGAACAAGTCATGGCTCTCAGACGACTTTTCTTCCCCTGGGTCATCCGGGGGAGGTGAAAGGCACGCGTATTTTTGAGAGTGCTTCATGCAAAGCATCTTTTTCTTTTCCAAAAGGGGGGTCAACTGATGCCAGTCAAGTGGGGTGTGTGTGGCCCAATTAGTGGCAACGAGGGAGATTGTGGTTGGAGTCCCCTCGCTGTGTTTGTAAAAGAACCAAGATGAACAAGTCATGGCTCTCAGAGGACTTTTCTTCCCCTGGGTCATCTAGGGGTGGTGAAAGGCATTCGTATTTTTGAGAGTGCTTCATGCAAAGCATCTTTTTCTTTTTCAAAAGGGGGGTCAACTGATGCCAGTCAAGTGGGGTGTGTGTGGCCCAATTAGTGGCAACGAGGTAGACTGTGGTTGGAGTCCCCTCGCTGTGTTTGTAAAAGAACCAATATGAACAAGTCATGGCTCTCAGAGGACTTTTCTTCCCCTGGGTCATCCAGGGGTGGTGAAAGGCACGCGTATTTTTGAGAGTGCTTCATGCAAAGCATCTTTTTCTTTTTCAAAAGGGGGGTCAACTGATGCCAGTCAAGTGGGGTGTGTGTGGCCCAATTAGTGGCAACGAGGGAGACTGTGGTTGGAGTCCCCTCGCTGTGTTTGTAAAAGAACCAAGATGAACAAGTCATGGCTCTCAGAGGACTTTTCTTCCCCTGGGTCATCCAGGGGTGGTGAAAGGCACGCGTATTTTTGAGAGTGCTTCATGCAAAGCATCTTTTTCTTTTTCAAAAGGGGGGTCAAGTGATGCCAGTCAAGTGGGGTGTGTGTGGCCCAATTAGTGGCAACGAGGGAGACTGTGGTTGGAGTCCCCTCGCTGTGTTTGTAAAAGAACCAAGATGAACAAGTCATGGCTCTCAGAGGACTTTTCTTCCCCTGGTTCATCCAGGGGTGGTGAAAGGCACGCGTATTTTTGAGAGTGCTTCATGCAAAGCATCTTTTTCTTTTTCAAAAGGGGGGTCAACTGATGCCAGTCAAGTGGGGTGTGTGTGGCCCAATTAGTGGCAACGAGGGAGATTGTGGTTGGAGTCCCCTTGCTGTGTTTGTAAAAGAACCAAGATGAACAAGTCATGGCTCTCAGAGGACTTTTCTTCCCCTGGGTCATCCAGGGGTGGTGAAAGGCACGTGTATTTTTGAGAGTGCTTCATGCAAAGCATCTTTTTCTTTTTCAAAAGGGGGGTCAAGTGATGCCAGTCAAGTGGGGTGTGTGTGGCCCAATTAGTGGCAACGAGGGAGACTGTGGTTGGAGTCCCCTCGCTGTGTTTGTAAAAGAACCAAGATGAACAAGTCATGGCTCTCAGAGGACGTTTCTTCCCCTGGTTCATCCAGGGGTGGTGAAATGCACACGTATTTTTGAGAGTGCTTCATGCAAAGCATCTTTTTCTTTTTCAAAAGGGGGGTCAACTGATGCCAGTCAAGTGGGGTGTGTGTGGCCCAATTAGTGGCAATGAGGGAGACTGTGGTTGGAGTCCCCTCGCTGTGTTTGTAAAAGAACCAAGATGAACAAGTCATGGCTCTCAGAGGACTTTTCTTCCCCTGGGTCATCCAGGGGTGGTGAAAGGCACGCGTATTTTTGAGAGTGCTTCATGCAAAGCATATTTTTCTTTTTCAAAAGAGGGGTCAACTGATGCCAGTCAAGTGGGGTGTGTGTGGCCCAATTAGTGGCAACGAGGGAGACTGTGGTTGGAGTCCCCTCGCTGTGTTTGTAAAAGAACCAAGATGAACAAGTCATGGCTCTCAGAGGACTTTTCTTCCCCTGGGTCATCTGGGGGAGGTGAAAGGCACGCGTATTTTTGAGAGTGCTTCATGCAAAGCATCTTTTTCTTTTTCAAAAGGGGGGTCAACTGATGTCAGTCAAGTGGGGGTGTGTGTGACCCAATTAGTGGCAACGAGGGAGACTGTGGTTGGAGTCCCCTCGCTGTGTTTGTAAAAGAACCAAGATGAACAAGTCATGGCTCTCAGACGACTTTTCTTCCCCTGGGTCATCCGGGGGAGGTGAAAGGCACGCATATTTTTGAGAGTGCTTCATGCAAAGCATCTTTTTCTTTTCCAAAAGGGGGGTCAACTGATGCCAGTCAAGTGGGGTGTGTGTGGCCCAATTAGTGGCAACGAGGGAGATTGTGGTTGGAGTCCCCTCGCTGTGTTTGTAAAAGAACCAAGATGAACAAGTCATGGCTCTCAGAGGACTTTTCTTCCCCTGGGTCATCTAGGGGTGGTGAAAGGCATGCGTATTTTTGAGAGTGCTTCATGCAAAGCATCTTTTTCTTTTTCAAAAGGGGGGTCAACTGATGCCAGTCAAGTGGGGTGTGTGTGGTCCAATTAGTGGCAACGAGGGAGACTGTGGTTGGAGTCCCCTCGCTGTGTTTGTAAAAGAACCAAGATGAACAAGTCATGGCTCTCAGAGGACTTTTCTTCCCCTGGGTCATCCAGGGGTGGTGAAAGGCACGCGTATTATTGAGAGTGCTTCATGCAAAGCATCTTTTTCTTTTTCAAAAGGGGGGTCAACTGATGCCAGTCAAGTGGGGTGTGTGTGGCCCAATTAGTGGCAACGAGGTAGACTGTGGTTGGAGTCCCCTCGCTGTGTTTGTAAAAGAACCAATATGAACAAGTCATGGCTTTCAGAGGACTTTTCTTCCCCTGGGTCATCCAGGGGTGGTGAAAGGCACACGTATTTTTGAGAGTGCTTCATGCAAAGCATCTTTTTCTTTTTCAAAAGGGGGGTCAAGTGATGCCAGTCAAGTGGGGTGTGTGTGGCCCAATTAGTGGCAACGAGGGAGACTGTGGTTGGAGTCCCCTCGCTGTGTTTGTAAAAGAACCAAGATGAACAAGTCATGGCTCTCAGAGGACTTTTCTTCCCCTGGTTCATCCAGGGGTGGTGAAAGGCACGCGTATTTTTGAGAGTGCTTCATGCAAAGCATCTTTTTCTTTTTCAAAAGGGGGGTCAACTGATGCCAGTCAAGTGGGGTGTGTGTGGCCCAATTAGTGGCAATGAGGGAGACTGTGGTTGGAGTCCCCTCGCTGTGTTTGTAAAAGAACCAAGATGAACAAGTCATGGCTCTCAGAGGACTTTTCTTCCCCTGGGTCATCCAGGGGTGGTGAAAGGCACGCGTATTTTTGAGAGTGCTTCATGCAAAGCATATTTTTTTTTTTCAAAAGAGGGGTCAACTGATGCCAGTCAAGTGGGGTGTGTGTGGCCCAATTAGTGGCAACGAGGGAGACTATGGTTGGAGTCCCCTCGCTGTGTTTGTAAAAGAACTAAGATGAACAAGTCATGGCTCTCAGAGGACTTTTCTTCCCCTGGGTCATCTGGGGGAGGTGAAAGGCACGCGTATTTTTGAGAGTGCTTCATGCAAAGCATCTTTTTCTTTTTCAAAAGGGGGGTCAACTGATGCCAGTCAAGTGGGGTGTGTGTGGCCCAATTAGTGGCAACGAGGGAGACTGTGGTTGGAGTCCCCTCGCTGTGTTTGTAAAAGAACCAAGATGAACAAGTCATGGCTCTCAGACGACTTTTCTTCCCCTGGGTCATCCGGGGGAGGTGAAAGGCACGCGTATTTTTGAGAGTGCTTCATGCAAAGCATCTTTTTCTTTTCCAAAAGGGGGGTCAACTGATGCCAGTCAAGTGGGGTGTGTGTGGCCCAATTAGTGGCAACGAGGGAGATTGTGGTTGGAGTCCCCTCGCTGTGTTTGTAAAAGAACCAAGATGAACAAGTCATGGCTCTCAGAGGACTTTTCTTCCCCTGGGTCATCTAGGGGTGGTGAAAGGCATTCGTATTTTTGAGAGTGCTTCATGCAAAGCATCTTTTTCTTTTTCAAAAGGGGGGTCAACTGATGCCAGTCAAGTGGGGTGTGTGTGGTCCAATTAGTGGCAACGAGGGAGACTGTGGTTGGAGTCCCCTCGCTGTGTTTGTAAAAGAACCAAGATGAACAAGTCATGGCTCTCAGAGGACTTTTCTTCCCCTGGGTCATAAAGGGGTGGTGAAAGGCACGCGTATTATTGAGAGTGCTTCATGCAAAGCATCTTTTTCTTTTTCAAAAGGGGGGTCAACTGATGCCAGTCAAGTGGGGTGTGTGTGGCCCAATTAGTGGCAACGAGGTAGACTGTGGTTGGAGTCCCCTCGCTGTGTTTGTAAAAGAACCAATATGAACAAGTCATGGCTCTCAGAGGACTTTTCTTCCCCTGGGTCATCCAGGGGTGGTGAAAGACACGGGTATTTTTGAGAGTGCTTCATGCAAAGCATCTTTTTCTTTTTCAAAAGGGGGGTCAACTGATGCCAGTCAAGTGGGATGTGTGTGCCCCAATTAGTGGCAACGAGGGAGACTGTGGTTGGAGTCCCCTCGCTGTGTTTGTAAAAGAACCAAGATAAACAAGTCATGGCTCTCAGAGGACTTTTCTTCCCCTGGGTCATCCAGGGGTGGTGAAAGGCATGCGTATTTTTGAGAGTGCTTCATGCAAAGCATCTTTTTCTTTTTCAAAAGGGGGGTCAACTGATGCCAGTCAAGTAGGGTGTGTGTGGCCCAATTAGTGGCAACGAGGGAGACTGTGGTTGGAGTCCCCTCGCTGTGTTTGTAAAAGAACCAAGATGAACAAGTCATGGCTCTCAGAGGACTTTTCTTCCCCTGGGTCATCCGGGGGAGGTGAAAGGCACGCGAATTTTTGAGAGTGCTTCATGCAAAGCATCTTTTTCTTTTTCAAAAGGGGGGTCAACTGATGCCAGTCAAGTGGGGTGTGTGTGGCCCAATTAGTGGCAACGAGGGAGACTGTGGTTGGAGTCCCCTCGCTGTGTTTGTAAAAGAACCAAGATGAACAAGTCATGGCTCTCAGAGGACTTTTCTTCCCCTGGGTCATCCGGGGGAGGTGAAAGGCACGCGTATTTTTGAGAGTGCTTCATGCAAAGCATCTTTTTCTTTTCCAAAAGGGGGGTCAACTGATGCCAGTCAAGTGGGGTGTGTGTGGCCCAATTAGTGGCAACGAGGTAGACTGTGGTTGGAGTCCCCTCGCTGTGTTTGTAAAAGAACCAAGATGAACAAGTCATGGCTCTCAGAGGACTTTTCTTCCCCTGGGTCATCCAGGGGTGGTGAAAGGCACGCGTATTTTTGAGAGTGCTTCATGCAAAGCATCTTTTTCTTTTTCAAAAGGGGGGTCAACTGATGCCAGTCAAGTGGGATGTGTGTGCCCCAATTAGTGGCAACGAGGGAGACTGTGGTTGGAGTCCCCTCGCTGTGTTTGTAAAAGAACCAAGATAAACAAGTCATGGCTCTCAGAGGACTTTTCTTCCCCTGGGTCATCCAGGGGTGGTGAAAGGCACGCGTATTTTTGAGAGTGCTTCATGCAAAGCATCTTTTTCTTTTTCAAAAGGGGGGTCAACTGATGCCAGTCAAGTGGGGTGTGTGTGGCCCAATTACTGGCAACGAGGGAGACTGTGGTTGCAGTCCTCTCGCTGTGTTTGTAAAAGAACGAAGATGAACAAGTCATGGCTCGCAGAGGACTTTTCTTCCCCTGGGTCATCCAGGGGTGGTGAAAGGCACGCGTATATTTGAGAGTGCTTCATGCAAAGCATCTTTTTCTTTTTCAAAAGGGGGGTCAACTGATGCCAGTCAAGTAGGGTGTGTGTGGCCCAATTAGTGGCAACGAGGGAGACTGTGGTTGGAGTCCCCTCGCTGTGTTTGTAAAAGAACCAAGATGAACAAGTCATGGCTCTCAGAGGACTTTTCTTCCCCTGGGTCATCCGGGGGAGGTAAAAGGCACACGTATTTTTGAGAGTGCTTCATGCAAAGCATCTTTTTCTTTTCCAAAAGGGGGGTCAACTGATGCCAGTCAAGTGGGGTGTGTGTGGCCCAATTAGTGGCAACGAGGGAGATTGTGTTTGGAGTCCTCTCGCTGTGTTTGTAAAAGAACCAAGATGAACAAGTCATGGCTCTCAGAGGACTTTTCTTCCCCTGGGTCAACCAGGGGTGGTGAAAGGCACGCGTATTTTTGAGAGTGCTTCATGCGAAGCATCTTTTTCTTTTTCAAAAGGGGGGTCAACTGATGCCAGTCAAGTGGGGTGTGTGTGGCCCAATTACTGGCAACGAGGGAGACTGTGGTTGGAGTCCCCTCGCTGTGTTTGTAAAAGAACCAAGATGAACAAGTCATGGCTCTCAGAGAACTTTTCTTCCCCTTGGTCATCCAGGGGTGGTGAAAGGCACGCGTATTTTTGAGAGTGCTTCATGCAAAGCATCTTTTTCTTTTTCAAAAGGGGGGTCAACTGATGCCAGTCAAGTGGGGTGTGTGTGGCTCAATTAGTGGCAACGAGGGAGACTGTGGTTGGAGTCCCCTCGCTGTGTTTGTAAAAGAACCAAGATGAACAAGTCATGTCTCTCAGAGGACTTTTCTTCCCCTGGTTCATCCAGGGGTGGTGAAAGGCACGCGTATTTTTGAGAGTGCTTCATGCAAAGCATCTTTTTCTTTTTCAAAAGGGGGGTCAACTGATGCCAGTCAAGTGGGGTGTGTGTGGCCCAATTAGTGGCAATGAAGGAGATTGTGGTTGGAGTCCCCTCGCTGTGTTTGTAAAAGAACCAAGATGAACAAGTCATGGCTCTCAGAGGACTTTTCTTCCCCTGAGTCATCCAGGGGTGGTGAAAGGCACGCGTATTTTTGAGAGTGCTTCAAGCAAAGCATATTTTTCTTTTTGAAAAGGGGGGTCAACTGATGCCAGTCAAGTGGGGTGTGTGTGGCCCAATTAGTGGCAACGAGGGAGACTGTGGTTGGAGTCCCCTCGCTGTGTTTGTAAAAGAACCAAGATGAACAAGTCATGGCTCTCAGAGGACTTTTCTTCCCCTGGGTCATCTGGGGGAGGTGAAAGGCACGCGTATTTTTGAGAGTGCTTCATGCAAAGCATCTTTTTCTTTTTCAAAAGAAGGGTCAACTGATGCCAGTCAAGTGGGGTGTGTGTGGCCCAATTAGTGGCAAAGAGGGAGACTGTGGTTGGAGTCCCCTCGCTGTGTTTGTAAAAGAACCAAGATGAACAAGTCATGGCTCTCAGACGACTTTTCTTCCCCTGGGTCATCCGGGGGAGGTGAAAGGCACGCGTATTTTTGAGAGTGCTTCATGCAAAGCATCTTTTTCTTTTCCAAAAGGGGGGTCAACTGATGCCAGTCAAGTGGGGTGTGTGTGGCCCAATTAGTGGCAACGAGGGAGATTGTGGTTGGAGTCCCCTCGCTGTGTTTGTAAAAGAACCAAGATGAACAAGTCATGGCTCTCAGAGGACTTTTCTTCCCCTGGGTCATCTAGGAGTGGTGAAAGGCATGCGTATTTTTGAGAGTGCTTCATGCAAAGCATCTTTTTCTTTTTCAAAAGGGGGGTCAACTGATGCCAGTCAAGTGGGGTGTGTGTGGCCCAATTAGTGGCAACGAGGGAGACTGTGGTTAGAGTCCCCTCGCTGTGTTTGTAAAAGAACCAAGATGAACAAGTCATGGCTCTCAGAGGACTTTTCTTCCCCTGGGTCATCTAGGGGTGGTGAAAGGCACGCGTATTATTGAGAGTGCTTCATGCAAAGCATCTTTTTCTTTTTCAAAAGGGGGGTCAACTGATGCCAGTCAAGTGGGGTGTGTGTGGCCCAATTAGTGGCAACGAGGTAGACTGTGGTTGGAGTCCCCTCGCTGTGTTTGTAAAAGAACCAAGATGAACAAGTCATGGCTCTCAGAGGACTTTTCTTCCCCTGGGTCATCCAGGGGTGGTGAAACGCACGCGTATTTTTGAGAGTGCTTCATGCAAAGCATCTTTTTCTTTTTCAAAAGGGGGGTCAACTGATGCCAGTCAAGTGGGATGTGTGTGGCCCAATTAGTGGCAACGAGGGAGACTGTGGTTGGAGTCCCCTCGCTGTGTTTGTAAAAGAACCAAGATGAACAAGTCATGGCTCTCAGACGACTTTTCTTCCCCTGGGTCATCCGGGGGAGGTGAAAGGCACGCGTATTTTTGAGAGTGCTTCATGCAAAGCATCTTTTTCTTTTCCAAAAGGGGGGTCAACTGATGCCAGTCAAGTGGGGTGTGTGTGGCCCAATTAGTGGCAACGAGGGAGACTGTGGTTGGAGTCCCCTCGCTGTGTTTGTAAAAGAACCAAGATGAACAAGTCATGGCTCTCAGACGACTTTTCTTCCCCTGGGTCATCCGGGGGAGATGAAAGGCACGCGTATTTTTGAGAGTGCTTCATGCAAAGCATCTTTTTCTTTTCCAAAAGGGGGGTCAACTGATGCCAGTCAAGTGGGGTGTGTGTGGCCCAATTAGTGGCAACGAGGGAGATTGTGGTTGGAGTCCCCTCGCTGTGTTTGTAAAAGAACCAAGATGAACAAGTCATGGCTCTCAGAGGACTTTTCTTCCCCTGGGTCATCTAGGAGTGGTGAAAGGCATGCGTATTTTTGAGAGTGCTTCATGCAAAGCATCTTTTTCTTTTTCAAAAGGGGGGTCAACTGATGCCAGTCAAGTGGGGTGTGTGTGGCCCAATTAGTGGCAACGAGGGAGACTGTGGTTGGAGTCCCCTCGCTGTGTTTGTAAAAGAACCAAGATGAACAAGTCATGGCTCTCAGAGGACTTTTCTTCCCCTGGGTCATCCAGGGGTGGTGAAAGGCACGCGTATTATTGAGAGTGCTTCATGCAAAGCATCTTTTTCTTTTTCAAAAGGGGGGTCAACTGATGCCAGTCAAGTGGGGTGTGTGTGGCCCAATTAGTGGCAACGAGGTAGACTGTGGTTGGAGTCCCCTCGCTGTGTTTGTAAAAGAACCAAGATGAACAAGTCATGGCTCTCAGAGGACTTTTCTTCCCCTGGGTCATCCAGGGGTGGTGAAACGCACGCGTATTTTTGAGAGTGCTTCATGCAAAGCATCTTTTTCTTTTTCAAAAGGGGGGTCAACTGATGCCAGTCAAGTGGGATGTGTGTGGCCCAATTAGTGGCAACGAGGGAGACTGTGGTTGGAGTCCCCTCGCTGTGTTTGTAAAAGAACCAAGATGAACAAGTCATGGCTCTCAGACGACTTTTCTTCCCCTGGGTCATCCGGGGGAGGTGAAAGGCACGCGTATTTTTGAGAGTGCTTCATGCAAAGCATCTTTTTCTTTTCCAAAAGGGGAGTCAACTGATGCCAGTCAAGTTGGGTGTGTGTGGCCCAATTAGTGGCAACGAGGGAGACTGTGGTTGGAGTCCCCTCGCTGTGTTTGTAAAAGAACCAAGATGAACAAGTCATGGCTCTCAGACGACTTTTCTTCCCCTGGGTCATCCGGGGGAGGTGAAAGGCACGCGTATTTTTGAGAGTGCTTCATGCAAAGCATCTTTTTCTTTTCCAAAAGGGGGGTCAACTGATGCCAGTCAAGTGGGGTGTGTGTGGCCCAATTAGTGGCAACGAGGGAGATTGTGGTTGGAGTCCCCTCGCTGTGTTTGTAAAAGAACCAAGATGAACAAGTCATGGCTCTCAGAGGACTTTTCTTCCCCTGGGTCATCTAGGGGTGGTGAAAGGCATTCGTATTTTTGAGAGTGCTTCATGCAAAGCATCTTTTTCTTTTTCAAAAGGGGGGTCAACTGATGCCAGTCAAGTGGGGTGTGTGTGGTCCAATTAGTGGCAACGAGGGAGACTGTGGTTGGAGTCCCCTCGCTGTGTTTGTAAAAGAACCAAGATGAACAAGTCATGGCTCTCAGAGGACTTTTCTTCCCCTGGGTCATCCAGGGGTGGTGAAAGGCACGCGTATTATTGAGAGTGCTTCATGCAAAGCATCTTTTTCTTTTTCAAAAGGGGGGTCAACTGATGGCAGTCAAGTGGGGTGTGTGTGGCCCAATTAGTGGCAACGAGGTAGACTGTGGTTGGAGTCCCCTCGCTGTGTTTGTAAAAGAACCAATATGAACAAGTCATGGCTCTCAGAGGACTTTTCTTCCCCTGGGTCATCCAGGGGTGGTGAAAGACACGGGTATTTTTGAGAGTGCTTCATGCAAAGCATCTTTTTCTTTTTCAAAAGGGGGGTCAACTGATGCCAGTCAAGTGGGATGTGTGTGCCCCAATTAGTGGCAACGAGGGAGACTGTGGTTGGAGTCCCCTCGCTGTGTTTGTAAAAGAACCAAGATAAACAAGTCATGGCTCTCAGAGGACTTTTCTTCCCCTGGGTCATCCAGGGGTGGTGAAAGGCACGCGTATTTTTGAGAGTGCTTCATGCAAAGCATCTTTTTATTTTTCAAAAGGGGGGTCAACTGATGCCAGTCAAGTGGGGTGTGTGTGGCCCAATTAGTGGCAACGAGGGAGACTGTGGTTGGAGTCCTCTCGCTGTGTTTGTAAAAGAACCAAGATGAACAAGTCATGGCTCGCAGAGGACTTTTCTTCCCCTGGGTCATCCAGGGGTGGTGAAAGGCACGCGTATTTTTGAGAGTGCTTCATGCAAAGCATCTTTTTCTTTTTCAAAAGGGGGGTCAACTGATGCCAGTCAAGTAGGGTGTGTGTGGCCCAATTAATGGCAACGAGGGAGACTGTGGTTGGAGTCCCCTCGCTGTGTTTGTAAAAGAACCAAGATGAACAAGTCATGGCTCTCAGAGGACTTTTCTTCCCCTGGGTCATCCGGGGGAGATGAAAGGCACGCGAATTTTTGAGAGTGCTTCATGCAAAGCATCTTTTTCTTTTTCAAAAGGGGGGTCAACTGATGCCAGTCAAGTGGGGTGTGTGTGGCCCAATTAGTGGCAACGAGGGAGACTGTGGTTGGAGTCCCCTCGCTGTGTTTGTAAAAGAACCAAGATGAACAAGTCATGGCTCTCAGACGACTTTTCTTCCCCTGGGTCATCTAGGGGTGGTGAAAGGCATTCGTATTTTTGAGAGTGCTTCATGCAAAGCATCTTTTTCTTTTTCAAAAGGGGGGTCAACTGATGCCAGTCAAGTGGGGTGTGTGTGGCCCAATTACTGGCAACGAGGGAGACTGTGGTTGGAGTCCCCTCGCTGTGTTTGTAAAAGAACCAAGATGAACAAGTCATGGCTCTCAGAGAACTTTTCTTCCCCTTGGTCATCCAGGGGTGGTGAAAGGCACGCGTATTTTTGAGAGTGCGTCATGCAAAGCATCTTTTTCTTTTTCAAAAGGGGGGTCAACTGATGCCAGTCAAGTGGGGTGTGTGTGGCCCAATTAGTGGCAACGAGGGAGACTGTGGTTGGAGTCCCCTCGCTGTGTTTGTAAAAGAACCAAGATGAACAAGTCATGTCTCTCAGAGGACTTTTCTTCCCCTGGTTCATCCAGGGGTGGTGAAAGGCACGCGTATTTTTGAGAGTGCTTCATGCAAAGCATCTTTTTCTTTTTCAAAAGGGGGGTCAACTGATGCCAGTCAAGTGGGGTGTGTGTGGCCCAATTAGTGGCAATGAAGGAGATTGTGGTTGGAGTCCCCTCGCTGTGTTTGTAACAGAACCAAGATGAACAAGTCATGGCTCTCAGAGGACTTTTCTTCCCCTGAGTCATCCAGGGGTGGTGAAAGGCACGCGTATTTTTGAGAGTGCTTCAAGCAAAGCATATTTTTCTTTTTCAAAAGGGGGGTCAACTGATGCCAGTCAAGTGGGGTGTGTGTGGCCCAATTAGTGGCAACGAGGGAGACTGTGGTTGGAGTCCCCTCGCTGTGTTTGTAAAAGAACCAAGATGAACAAGTCATGGCTCTCAGAGGACTTTTCTTCCCCTGGGTCATCTGGGGGAGGTGAAAGGCACGCGTATTTTTGAGAGTGCTTCATGCAAAGCATCTTTTTCTTTTTCAAAAGAAGGGTCAACTGATGCCAGTCAAGTGGGGTGTGTGTGGCCCAATTAGTGGCAACGAGGGAGACTGTGGTTGGAGTCCCCTCGCTGTGTTTGTAAAAGAACCAAGATGAACAAGTCATGGCTCTCAGACGACTTTTCTTCCCCTGGGTCATCCGGGGGAGGTGAAAGGCACGCGTATTTTTGAGAGTGCTTCATGCAAAGCATCTTTTTCTTTTCCAAAAGGGGGGTCCACTGATGCCAGTCAAGTGGGGTGTGTGTGGCCCAATTAGTGGCAACGAGGGAGATTGTGGTTGGAGTCCCCTCGCTGTGTTTGTAAAAGAACCAAGATGAACAAGTCATGGCTCTCAGAGGACTTTTCTTCCCCTGGGTCATCTAGGAGTGGTGAAAGGCATGCGTATTTTTGAGAGTGCTTCATGCAAAGCATCTTTTTCTTTTTCAAAAGGGGGGTCAACTGATGCCAGTCAAGTGGGGTGTGTGTGGCCCAATTAGTGGCAACGAGGGAGACTGTGGTTGGAGTCCCCTCGCTGTGTTTGTAAAAGAACCAAGATGAACAAGTCATGGCTCTCAGAGGACTTTTCTTCCCCTGGGTCATCCAGGGGTGGTGAAAGGCACGCGTATTATTGAGAGTGCTTCATGCAAAGCATCTTTTTCTTTTTCAAAAGGGGGGTCAACTGATGCCAGTCAAGTGGGGTGTGTGTGGCCCAATTAGTGGCAACGAGGGAGACTGTGGTTGGAGTCCCCTCGCTGTGTTTGTAAAAGAACCAAGATGAACAAGTCATGGCTCTCAGACGACTTTTCTTCCCCTGGGTCATCCGGGGGAGGTGAAAGGCACGCCTATTTTTGAGAGTGCTTCATGCAAAGCATCTTTTTCTTTTCCAAAAGGGGGGTCAACTGATGCCAGTCAAGTGGGGTGTGTGTGGCCCAATTAGTGGCAACGAGGGAGATTGTGGTTGGAGTCCCCTCGCTGTGTTTGTAAAAGAACCAAGATGAACAAGTCATGGCTCTCAGAGGACTTTTCTTCCCCTGGGTCATCTAGGAGTGGTGAAAGGCATGCGTATTTTTGAGAGTGCTTCATGCAAAGCATCTTTTTCTTTTTCAAAAGGGGGGTCAACTGATGCCAGTCAAGTGGGGTGTGTGTGGCCCAATTAGTGGCAACGAGGGAGACTGTGGTTGGAGTCCCCTCGCTGTGTTTGTAAAAGAACCAAGATGAACAAGTCATGGCTCTCAGAGGACTTTTCTTCCCCTGGGTCATCCAGGGGTGGTGAAACGCACGCGTATTTTTGAGAGTGCTTCATGCAAAGCATCTTTTTCTTTTTCAAAAGGGGGGTCAACTGATGCCAGTCAAGTGGGATGTGTGTGGCCCAATTAGTGGCAACGAGGGAGACTGTGGTTGGAGTCCCCTCGCTGTGTTTGTAAAAGAACCAAGATAAACAAGTCATGGCTCTCAGAGGACTTTTCTTCCCCTGGGTCATCCAGGGGTGGTGAAAGGCACGCGTATTTTTGAGAGTGCTTCATGCAAAGCATCTTTTTATTTTTCAAAAGGGGGGTCAACTGATGCCAGTCAAGTGGGGTGTGTGTGGCCCAATTAGTGGAAACGAGGGAGACTGTGGTTGGAGTCCTCTCGCTGTGTTTGTAAAAGAACCAAGATGAACAAGTCATGGCTCGCAGAGGACTTTTCTTCCCTTGGGTCATCTAGGAGTGGTGAAAGGCATGCGTATTTTTGAGAGTGCTTCATGCAAAGCATCTTTTTCTTTTTCAAAAGGGGGGTCAACTGATGCCAGTCAAGTGGGGTGTGTGTGGCCCAATTAGTGGCAACGAGGGAGACTGTGGTTGGAGTCCCCTCGCTGTGTTTGTAAAAGAACCAAGATGAACAAGTCATGGCTCTCAGAGGACTTTTCTTCCCCTGGGTCATCCAGGGGTGGTGAAAGGCACGCGTATTATTGAGAGTGCTTCATGCAAAGCATCTTTTTCTTTTTCAAAAGGGGGGTCAACTGATGCCAGTCAAGTGGGGTGTGTGTGGCCCAATTAGTGGCAACGAGGGAGACTGTGGTTGGAGTCCCCTCGCTGTGTTTGTAAAAGAACCAAGATGAACAAGTCATGGCTCTCAGACGACTTTTCTTCCCCTGGGTCATCCGGGGGAGGTGAAAGGCACGCCTATTTTTGAGAGTGCTTCATGCAAAGCATCTTTTTCTTTTCCAAAAGGGGGGTCAACTGATGCCAGTCAAGTGGGGTGTGTGTGGCCCAATTAGTGGCAACGAGGGAGATTGTGGTTGGAGTCCCCTCGCTGTGTTTGTAAAAGAACCAAGATGAACAAGTCATGGCTCTCAGAGGACTTTTCTTCCCCTGGGTCATCTAGGAGTGGTGAAAGGCATGCGTATTTTTGAGAGTGCTTCATGCAAAGCATCTTTTTCTTTTTCAAAAGGGGGGTCAACTGATGCCAGTCAAGTGGGGTGTGTGTGGCCCAATTAGTGGCAACGAGGGAGACTGTGGTTGGAGTCCCCTCGCTGTGTTTGTAAAAGAACCAAGATGAACAAGTCATGGCTCTCAGAGGACTTTTCTTCCCCTGGGTCATCCAGGGGTGGTGAAACGCACGCGTATTTTTGAGAGTGCTTCATGCAAAGCATCTTTTTCTTTTTCAAAAGGGGGGTCAACTGATGCCAGTCAAGTGGGATGTGTGTGGCCCAATTAGTGGCAACGAGGGAGACTGTGGTTGGAGTCCCCTCGCTGTGTTTGTAAAAGAACCAAGATAAACAAGTCATGGCTCTCAGAGGACTTTTCTTCCCCTGGGTCATCCAGGGGTGGTGAAAGGCACGCGTATTTTTGAGAGTGCTTCATGCAAAGCATCTTTTTATTTTTCAAAAGGGGGGTCAACTGATGCCAGTCAAGTGGGGTGTGTGTGGCCCAATTAGTGGAAACGAGGGAGACTGTGGTTGGAGTCCTCTCGCTGTGTTTGTAAAAGAACCAAGATGAACAAGTCATGGCTCGCAGAGGACTTTTCTTCCCTTGGGTCATCCAGGGGTGGTGAAAGGCACGCGTATTTTTGAGAGTGCTTCATGCAAAGCATCTTTTTCTTTTTCAAAAGGGGGGTCAACTGATGCCAGTCAAGTGGGGTGTGTGTGGCCCAATTAGTGGCAATGAGGGAGACTGTGGTTGGAGTCCCCTCGCTGTGTTTGTAAAAGAACCAAGATGAACAAGTCATGGCTCTCAGAGGACTTTTCTTCCCCTGGGTCATCCAGGGGTGGTGAAAGGCACGCGTATTATTGAGAGTGCTTCATGCAAAGCATCTTTTTCTTTTTCAAAAGGGGGGTCAACTGATGCCAGTCAAGTGGGGTGTGTGTGGCCCAATTAGTGGCAACGAGGTAGACTGTGGTTGGAGTCCCCTCGCTGTGTTTGTAAAAGAACCAAGATGAACAAGTCATGGCTCTCAGAGGACTTTTCTTCCCCTGGGTCATCCAGGGGTGGTGAAACGCACGCGTATTTTTGAGAGTGCTTCATGCAAAGCATCTTTTTCTTTTTCAAAAGGGGGGTCAACTGATGCCAGTCAAGTGGGATGTGTGTGGCCCAATTAGTGGCAACGAGGGAGACTGTGGTTGGAGTCCCCTCGCTGTGTTTGTAAAAGAACCAAGATAAACAAGTCATGGCTCTCAGAGGACTTTTCTTCCCCTGGGTCATCCAGGGGTGGTGAAAGGCACGCGTATTTTTGAGAGTGCTTCATGCAAAGCATCTTTTTATTTTTCAAAAGGGGGGTCAACTGATGCCAGTCAAGTGGGGTGTGTGTGGCCCAATTAGTGGAAACGAGGGAGACTGTGGTTGGAATCCTCTCGCTGTGTTTGTAAAAGAACCAAGATGAACAAGTCATGGCTCGCAGAGGACTTTTCTTCCCTTGGGTCATCCAGGGGTGGTGAAAGGCACGCGTATTTTTGAGAGTGCTTCATGCAAAGCATCTTTTTCTTTTTCAAAAGGGGGGTCAACTGATGCCAGTCAAGTGGGGTGTGTGTGGCCCAATTAGTGGCAATGAGGGAGACTGTGGTTGGAGTCCCCTCGCTGTGTTTGTAAAAGAACCAAGATGAACAAGTCATGGCTCTCAGAGGACTTTTCTTCCCCTGGGTCATCCAGAGGTGGTGAAAGGCACGCGTATTTTTGAGAGTGCTTCATGCAAAGCATCTTTTTCTTTTTCAAAAGGGGGGTCAACTGATGCCAGTCAAGTGGGGTGTGTGTGGCCCAATTAGTGGCAACGAGGGAGACTGTGGTTGGAGTCCCCTCGCTGTGTTTGTAAAAGAACCAAGATGAACAAGTCATGGCTCTCAGAGGACTTTTCTTCCCCTGGGTCATCCAGGGGTGGTGAAAGGCACGCGTATTTTTGAGAGTGCTTCATGCAAAGCATCTTTTTCTTTTTCAAAAGGGGGGTCAACTGATGCCAGTCAAGTGGGGTGTGTGTGGCCCAATTAGTGGCAACGAGGGAGACTGTGGTTGGAGTCCCCTCGCTGTGTTTGTAAAAGAACCAAGATGAACAAGTCATGGCTCTCAGAGGACTTTTCTTCTCCTGGGTCATCCGGGGGAGGTGAAAGGCACGCGTATTTTTGAGAGTGCTTCATGCAAAGCATCTTTTTCTTTTCCAAAAGGGGGGTCAACTGATGCCAGTCAAGAGGGGTGTGTGTGGCCCAATTAGTGGCAACGAGGGAGATTGTGGTTGGAGTCCCCTCGCTGTGTTTGTAAAAGAACCAAGATGAACAAGTCATGGCTCTCAGAGGACTTTTCTTCCCCAGGGTCATCTAGGGGTGGTGAAAGGCATGCGTATTTTTGAGAGTGCTTCATGCAAAGCATCTTTTTCTTTTTCAAAAGGGGGGTCAACTGATGCCAGTCAAATGGGGTGTGTGTGGCCCAATTAGTGGCAACGAGGGAGACTGTGGTTGGAGTCCCCTCGCTGTGTTTGTAAAAGAACCAAGATGAACAAGTCATGGCTCTTAGAGGACTTTTCTTCCCCTGGGTCATCCAGGGGTGGTGAAAGGCACGCGTATTTTTGAGAGTGCTTCATGCAAAGCATCTTTTTCTTTTTCAAAAGGGGGGTCAACTGATGCCAGTCAAGTGGGGTGTGTGTGGCCCAATTAGTGGCAACGAGGGAGACTGTGGTTGGAGTCCCCTCGCTGTGTTTGTAAAAGAACCAAGATGAACAAGTCATGGCTCTCAGAGGACTTTTCTTCCCCTGGGTCATCTAGGGGTGGTGAAAGGCACACGTATTTTTGAGAGTGTTTCATGCAAAGCATCTTTTTCTTTTTAAAAAGGGGGGTCAACTGATGCCAGTCAAGTGGGGTGTGTGTGGCCCAATTAGTGGCAACGAGGGAGATTGTGGTTGGAGTCCCCTCGCTGTGTTTGTAAAAGAACCAAGATGAACAAGTCATGGCTCTCAGAGGACTTTTCTTCCCCTGGGTCATCTAGGGGTGGTGAAAGGCATGCGTATTTTTGAGAGTGCTTCATGCAAAGCATCTTTTTCTTTTTCAAAAGGGGGGTCAACTGATGCCAGTCAAGTGGGGTGTGTGTGGCCCAATTAGTGGCAACGAGGGAGACTGTGGTTGGAGTCCCCTCGCTGTGTTTGTAAAAGAACCAAGATGAACAAGTCATGGCTCTCAGAGGACTTTTCTTCCCCTGGGTCATCCGGGGGAGGTGAATGGCACGCGTATTTTTGAGAGTGCTTCATGCAAAGCATCTTTTTCTTTTTCAAAAGGGGGGTCAACTGATGCCAGTCAAGTGGGGTGTGTGTGGCCCAATTAGTGGCAACGAGGTAGACTGTGGTTGGAGTCCCCTCGCTGTGTTTGTAAAAGAACCAAGATGAACAAGTCATGGCTCGCAGAGGACTTTTCTTCCCCTGGGTCATCCAGGGGTGGTGAAAGGCACGCGTATTTTTGAGAGTGCTTCATGCAAAGCATCTTTTTCTTTTTCAAAAGGGGGGTCAACTGATGCCAGTCAAGTGGGGTGTGTGTGGCCCAATTAGTGGCAACGAGGGAGACTGTGGTTGGAGTCCCCTCGCTGTGTTTGTAAAAGAACCAAGATGAACAAGTCATGGCTCTCAGAGGACTTTTCTTCCCCTGGGTCATCCAGGGGTGGTGAAAGGCACGCGTATTTTTGAGAGTGCTTCATGCAAAGCATCTTTTTCTTTTTCAAAAGGGGGGTCAACTGATGCCAGTCAAGTGGGGTGTGTGTGGCCCAATTACTGGCAACGAGGGAGACTGTGGTTGGAGTCCTCTCGCTGTGTTTGTAAAAGAACGAAGATGAAAAAGTCATGGCTCGCAGAGGACTTTTCTTCCCCTGGGTCATCCAGGGGTGGTGAAAGGCACGCGTATATTTGAGAGTGCTTCATGCAAAGCATCTTTTTCTTTTTCAAAAGGGGGGTCAACTGATGCCAGTCAAGTAGGGTGTGTGTGGCCCAATTAGTGGCAACGAGGGAGACTGTGGTTGGAGTCCCCTCGCTGTGTTTGTAAAAGAACCAAGATGAACAAGTCATAGCTCTCAGAGGACTTTTCTTCCCCTGGGTCATCCGGGGGAGGTGAAAGGCACGCGAATTTTTGAGAGTGCTTCATGCAAAGCATCTTTTTCTTTTTCAAAAGGGGGGTCAACTGATGCCAGTCAAGTGGGGTGTGTGTGGCCCAATTAGTGGCAACGAGGGAGACTGTGGTTGGAGTCCCCTCGCTGTGTTTGTAAAAGAACCAAGATGAACAAGTCATGGCTCTCAGAGGACTTTTCTTCCCCTGGGTCATCCGGGGGAGGTAAAAGGCACACGTATTTTTGAGAGTGCTTCATGCAAAGCATCTTTTTCTTTTCCAAAAGGGGGGTCAACTGATGCCAGTCAAGTGGGGTGTGTGTGGCCCAATTAGTGGCAACGAGGGAGATTGTGGTTGGAGTCCTCTCGCTGTGTTTGTAAAAGAACCAAGATGAACAAGTCATGGCTCTCAGAGGACTTTTCTTCCCCTGGGTCATCCAGGGGTGGTGAAAGGCACGCGTATTTTTGAGAGTGCTTCATGCAAAGCATCTTTTTCTTTTTCAAAAGGGGGGTCAACTGATGCCAGTCAAGTGGGGTGTGTGTGGCCCAATTAGTGGCAACGAGGTAGACTGTGGTTGGAGTCCCCTCGCTGTGTTTGTAAAAGAACCAAGATGAACAAGTCATGGCTCTCAGAGGACTTTTCTTCCCCTGGGTCATCCAGGGGTGGTGAAAGGCACGCGTATTTTTGAGAGTGCTTCATGCAAAGCATCTTTTTCTTTTTCAAAAGGGGGGTCAACTGATGCCAGTCAAGTGGGGTGTGTGTGGCCCAATTACTGGCAACGAGGGAGACTGTGGTTGGAGTCCCCTCGCTGTGTTTGTAAAAGAACCACGATGAACAAGTCATGGCTCTCAGAGAACTTTTCTTCCCCTTGGTCATCCAGGGGTGGTGAAAGGCACGCGTATTTTTGAGAGTGCTTCATGCAAAGCATCTTTTTCTTTTTCAAAAGGGGGGTCAACTGATGCCAGTCAAGTGGGGTGTGTGTGGCCCAATTAGTGGCAACGAGGGAGACTGTGGTTGGAGTCCCCTCGCTGTGTTTGTAAAAGAACCAAGATGAACAAGTCATGGCTCTCAGAGGACTTTTCTTCCCCTGGTTCATCCAGGGGTGGTGAAAGGCACGCGTATTTTTGAGAGTGCTTCATGCAAAGCATCTTTTTCTTTTTCAAAAGGGGGGTCAACTGATGCCAGTCAAGTGGGGTGTGTGTGGCCCAATTAGTGGCAATGAAGGAGATTGTGGTTGGAGTCCCCTCGCTGTGTTTGTAAAAGAACCAAGATGAACAAGTCATGGCTCTCAGAGGACTTTTCTTCCCCTGAGTCATCCAGGGGTGGTGAAAGGCACGCATATTTTTGAGAGTGCTTCAAGCAAAGCATATTTTTCTTTTTCAAAAGGGGGGTCAACTGATGCCAGTCAAGTGGGGTGTGTGTGGCCCAATTAGTGGCAACGAGGGAGACTGTGGTTGGAGTCCCCTCGCTGTGTTTGTAAAAGAACCAAGATGAACAAGTCATGGCTCTCAGAGGACTTTTCTTCCCCTGGGTCATCTGGGGGAGGTGAAAGGCACGCGTATTTTTGAGAGTGCTTCATGCAAAGCATCTTTTTCTTTTTCAAAAGAAGGGTCAACTGATGCCAGTCAAGTGGGGTGTGTGTGGCCCAATTAGTGGCAACGAGGGAGACTGTGGTTGGAGTCCCCTCGCTGTGTTTGTAAAAGAACCAAGATGAACAAGTCATGGCTCTCAGACGACTTTTCTTCCCCTGGGTCATCCGGGGGAGGTGAAAGGCACGCGTATTTTTGAGAGTGCTTCATGCAAAGCATCTTTTTCTTTTCCAAAAGGGGGGTCAACTGATGCCAGTCAAGTGGGGTGTGTGTGGCCCAATTAGTGGCAACGAGGGAGATTGTGGTTGGAGTCCCCTCGCTGTGTTTGTAAAAGAACCAAGATGAACAAGTCATGGCTCTCAGAGGACTTTTCTTCCCCTGGGTCATCTAGGAGTGGTGAAAGGCATGCGTATTTTTGAGAGTGCTTCATGCAAAGCATCTTTTTCTTTTTCAAAAGGGGGGTCAACTGATGCCAGTCAAGTGGGGTGTGTGTGGCCCAATTAGTGGCAACGAGGGAGACTGTGGTTGGAGTCCCCTCGCTGTGTTTGTAAAAGAACCAAGATGAACAAGTCATGGCTCTCAGAGGACTTTTCTTCCCCTGGGTCATCCAGGGGTGGTGAAAGGCACGCGTATTATTGAGAGTGCTTCATGCAAAGCATCTTTTTCTTTTTCAAAAGGGGGGTCAACTGATGCCAGTCAAGTGGGGTGTGTGTGGCCCAATTAGTGGCAACGAGGTAGACTGTGGTTGGAGTCCCCTCGCTGTGTTTGTAAAAGAACCAAGATGAACAAGTCATGGCTCTCAGAGGACTTTTCTTCCCCTGGGTCATCCAGGGGTGGTGAAACGCACGCGTATATTTGAGAGTGCTTCATGCAAAGCATCTTTTTCTTTTTCAAAAGGGGGGTCAACTGATGCCAGTCAAGTGGGATGTGTTTGGCCCAATTAGTGGCAACGAGGGAGACTGTGGTTGGAATCCCCTCGCTGTGTTTGTAAAAGAACCAAGATGAACAAGTCATGGCTCTCAGAGGACTTTTCTTCCCCTGGGTCATCTGGGGGAGGTGAAAGGCACGCGTATTTTTGAGAGTGCTTCATGCAAAGCATCTTTTTCTTTTTCAAAAGGGGGGTCAACTGATGCCAGTCAAGTGGGGTGTGTGTGGCCCAATTAGTGGCAACGAGGGAGACTGTGGTTGGAGTCCCCTCGCTGTGTTTGTAAAAGAACCAAGATGAACAAGTCATGGCTCTCAGACGACTTTTCTTCCCCTGGGTCATCCGGGGGAGGTGAAAGGCACGCGTATTTTTGAGAGTGCTTCATGCAAAGCATCTTTTTCTTTTCCAAAAGGGGGGTCAACTGATGCCAGTCAAGTGGGGTGTGTGTGGCCCAATTAGTGGCAACGAGGGAGATTGTGGTTGGAGTCCCCTCGCTGTGTTTGTAAAAGAACCAAGATGAACAAGTCATGGCTCTCAGAGGACTTTTCTTCCCCTGGGTCATCTAGGAGTGGTGAAAGGCATGCGTATTTTTGAGAGTGCTTCATGCAAAGCATCTTTTTCTTTTTCAAAAGGGGGGTCAACTGATGCCAGTCAAGTGGGGTGTGTGTGGCCCAATTAGTGGCAACGAGGGAGACTGTGGTTGGAGTCCCCTCGCTGTGTTTGTAAAAGAACCAAGATGAACAAGTCATGGCTCTCAGAGGACTTTTCTTCCCCTGGGTCATCCAGGGGTGGTGAAAGGCACGCGTATTATTGAGAGTGCTTCATGCAAAGCATCTTTTTCTTTTTCAAAAGGGGGGTCAACTGATGCCAGTCAAGTGGGGTGTGTGTGGCCCAATTAGTGGCAACGAGGTAGACTGTGGTTGGAGTCCCCTCGCTGTGTTTGTAAAAGAACCAAGATGAACAAGTCATGGCTCTCAGAGGACTTTTCTTCCCCTGGGTCATCCAGGGGTGGTGAAACGCACGCGTATTTTTGAGAGTGCTTCATGCAAAGCATCTTTTTCTTTTTCAAAAGGGGGGTCAACTGATGCCAGTCAAGTGGGATGTGTGTGGCCCAATTAGTGGCAACGAGGGAGACTGTGGTTGGAGTCCCCTCGCTGTGTTTGTAAAAGAACCAAGATAAACAAGTCATGGCTCTCAGAGGACTTTTCTTCCCCTGGGTCATCCAGGGGTGGTGAAAGGCATGCGTATTTTTGAGAGTGCTTCATGCAAAGCATCTTTTTATTTTTCAAAAGGGGGGTCAACTGATGCCAGTCAAGTGGGGTGTGTGTGGCCCAATTAGTGGAAACGAGGGAGACTGTGGTTGGAGTCCTCTCGCTGTGTTTGTAAAAGAACCAAGATGAACAAGTCATGGCTCGCAGAGGACTTTTCTTCCCCTGGGTCATCCAGGGGTGGTGAAAGGCACGCGTATTTTTGAGAGTGCTTCATGCAAAGCATCTTTTTCTTTTTCAAAAGGGGGGTCAACTGATGCCAGTCAAGTGGGGTGTGTGTGGCCCAATTAGTGGCAATGAGGGAGACTGTGGTTGGAGTCCCCTCGCTGTGTTTGTAAAAGAACCAAGATGAACAAGTCATGGCTCTCAGAGGACTTTTCTTCCCCTGGGTCATCCAGGGGTGGTGAAAGGCACGCGTATTTTTGAGAGTGCTTCATGCAAAGCATCTTTTTCTTTTTCAAAAGGGGGGTCAACTGATGCCAGTCAAGTGGGGTGTGTGTGGCCCAATTAGTGGCAACGAGGTAGACTGTGGTTGGAGTCCCCTCGCTGTGTTTGTAAAAGAACCAAGATGAACAAGTCATGGCTCTCAGAGGACTTTTCTTCCCCTGGGTCATCCAGGGGTGGTGAAAGGCACGCGTATTTTTGAGAGTGCTTCATGCAAAGCATCTTTTTCTTTTTCAAAAGGGGGGTCAACTGATGCCAGTCAAGTGGGGTGTGTGTGGCCCAATTAGTGGCAACGAGGGAGACTGTGGTTGGAGTCCCCTCGCTGTGTTTGTAAAAGAACCAAGATGAACAAGTCATGGCTATCAGAGGACTTTTCTTCCCCTGGGTCATCCGGGGGAGGTGAAAGGCACGCGTATTTTTGAGAGTGCTTCATGCAAAGCATCTTTTTCTTTTCCAAAAGGGGGGTCAACTGATGCCAGTCAAGTGGGGTGTGTGTGGCCCAATTAGTGGCAACGAGGGAGATTGTGGTTGGAGTCCCCTCGCTGTGTTTGTAAAAGAACCAAGATGAACAAGTCATGGCTCTAAGAGGACTTTTCTTCCCCTGGGTCATCTAGGGGTGGTGAAAGGCATGCGTATTTTTGAGAGTGCTTCATGCAAAGCATCTTTTTCTTTTTCAAAAGGGGGGTCAACTGATGCCAGTCAAGTGGGGTGTGTGTGGCCCAATTAGTGGCAACAAGGGAGACTGTGGTTGGAGTCCCCTCGCTGTGTTTGTAAAAAAACCAAGATGAACAAGTCATGGCTCTCAGAGGACTTTTCTTCCCCTGGGTCATCCAGGGGTGGTGAAAGGCACGCGTATTTTTGAGAGTGCTTCATGCAAAGCATCTTTTTCTTTTTCAAAAGGGGGGGTCAACTGATGCCAGTCAAGTGGGGTGTGTGTGGCCCAATTAGTGGCAACGAGGGAGACTGTGGTTGGAGTCCCCTCGCTGTGTTTGTAAAAGAATCAAGATGAACAAGTCATGGCTCTCAGAGGACTTTTCTTCCCCTGGGTCATCCGGGGGAGGTGAAAGGCACGCGTATTTTTGAGAGTGCTTCATGCAAAGCATCTTTTTCTTTTCCAAAAGGGGGGTCAACTGATGCCAGTCAAGAGGGGTGTGTGTGGCCCAATTAGTGGCAACGAGGGAGATTGTGGTTGGAGTCCCCTCGCTGTGTTTGTAAAAGAACCAAGATGAACAAGTCATGGCTCTCAGAGGACTTTTCTTCCCCAGGGTCATCTAGGGGTGGTGAAAGGCATGCGTATTTTTGAGAGTGCTTCATGCAAAGCATCTTTTTCTTTTTCAAAAGGGGGGTCAACTGATGCCAGTCAAATGGGGTGTGTGTGGCCCAATTAGTGGCAACGAGGGAGACTGTGGTTGGAGTCCCCTCGCTGTGTTTGTAAAAGAACCAAGATGAACAAGTCATGGCTCTTAGAGGACTTTTCTTCCCCTGGGTCATCCAGGGGTGGTGAAAGGCACGCGTATTTTTGAGAGTGCTTCATGCAAAGCATCTTTTTCTTTTTCAAAAGGGGGGTCAACTGATGCCAGTCAAGTGGGGTGTGTGTGGCCCAATTAGTGGCAACGAGGGAGACTGTGGTTGGAGTCCCTTCGCTGTGTTTGTAAAAGAACCAAGATGAACAAGTCATGGCTCTCAGAGGACTTTTCTTCCCCTGGGTCATCCAGGGGTGGTGAAAGGCACGCGTATTTTTGAGAGTGCTTCATGCAAAGCATCTTTTTCTTTTTCAAAAGGGGGGTCAACTGATGCCAGTCAAGTGGGGTGTGTGTGGCCCAATTAGTGGCAACGAGGGAGACTGTTGTTGGAGTCCCCTCGCTGTGTTTGTAAAAGAACCAAGATGAACAAGTCATGGCTCTCAGAGGACTTTTCTTCCCCTGGGTCATCCGGGGGAGGTGAAAGGCACGCGTATTTTTGAGAGTGCTTCATGCAAAGCATCTTTTTCTTTTCCAAAAGGGGGGTCAACTGATGCCAGTCAAGTGAGGTGTGTGTGGCCCAATTAGTGGCAACGAGGGAGATTGTGGTTGGAGTCCCCTCGCTGTGTTTGTAAAAGAACCAAGATGAACAAGTCATGGCTCTCAGAGGACTTTTCTTCCCCTGGGTCATCTAGGGGTGGTGAAAGGCATGGGTATTTTTGAGAGTGCTTCATGCAAAGCATCTTTTTCTTTTTCAAAAGGGGGGTCAACTGATGCCAGTCAAGTGGGGTGTGTGTGGCCCAATTAGTGGCAACAAGGGAGACTGTGGTTGGAGTCCCCTCGCTGTGTTTGTAAAAAAACCAAGATGAACAAGTCATGGCTCTCAGAGGACTTTTCTTCCCCTGGGTCATCCAGGGGTGGTGAAAGGCACGCGTATTTTTGAGAGTGCTTCATGCAAAGCATCTTTTTCTTTTTCAAAAGGGGGGGTCAACTGATGCCAGTCAAGTGGGGTGTGTGTGGCCCAATTAGTGGCAACGAGGGAGACTGTGGTTGGAGTCCCCTCGCTGTGTTTGTAAAAGAATCAAGATGAACAAGTCATGGCTCTCAGAGGACTTTTCTTCCCCTGGGTCATCCGGGGGAGGTGAAAGGCACGCGTATTTTTGAGAGTGCTTCATGCAAAGCATCTTTTTCTTTTCCAAAAGGGGGGTCAACTGATGCCAGTCAAGAGGGGTGTGTGTGGCCCAATTAGTGGCAACGAGGGAGATTGTGGTTGGAGTCCCCTCGCTGTGTTTGTAAAAGAACCAAGATGAACAAGTCATGGCTCTCAGAGGACTTTTCTTCCCCAGGGTCATCTAGGGGTGGTGAAAGGCATGCGTATTTTTGAGAGTGCTTCATGCAAAGCATCTTTTTCTTTTTCAAAAGGGGGGTCAACTGATGCCAGTCAAATGGGGTGTGTGTGGCCCAATTAGTGGCAACGAGGGAGACTGTGGTTGGAGTCCCCTCGCTGTGTTTGTAAAAGAACCAAGATGAACAAGTCATGGCTCTTAGAGGACTTTTCTTCCCCTGGGTCATCCAGGGGTGGTGAAAGGCACGCGTATTTTTGAGAGTGCTTCATGCAAAGCATCTTTTTCTTTTTCAAAAGGGGGGTCAACTGATGCCAGTCAAGTGGGGTGTGTGTGGCCCAATTAGTGGCAACGAGGGAGACTGTGGTTGGAGTCCCCTCGCTGTGTTTGTAAAAGAACCAAGATGAACTAGTCATGGCTCTCAGAGGACTTTTCTTCCCCTGGGTCATCTAGGGGTGGTGAAAGGCACACGTATTTTTGAGAGTGTTTCATGCAAAGCATCTTTTTCTTTTTAAAAAGGGAGGTCAACTGATGCCAGTCAAGTGGGGTGTGTGTGGCCCAATTAGTGGCAACGAGGGAGATTGTGGTTGGAGTCCCCTCGCTGTGTTTGTAAAAGAACCAAGATGAACAAGTCATGGCTCTCAGAGGACTTTTCTTCCCCTGGGTCATCTAGGGGTGGTGAAAGGCATGCGTATTTTTGAGAGTGCTTCATGCAAAGCATCTTTTTCTTTTTCAAAAGGGGGGTCAACTGATGCCAGTCAAGTGTGGTGTGTGTGGCCCAATTAGTGGCAACGAGGGAGACTGTGGTTGGAGTCCCCTCGCTGTGTTTGTAAAAGAACCAAGATGAACAAGTCATGGCTCTCAGAGGACTTTTCTTCCCCTGGGTCATCTTGGGGAGGTGAATGGCACGCGTATTTTTGAGAGTGCTTCATGCAAAGCATCTTTTTCTTTTTCAAAAGGGGGGTCAACTGATGCCAGTCAAGTGGGGTGTGTGTGGCCCAATTAGTGGCAACGAGGGAGACTGTGGTTGGAGTCCCCTCGCTGTGTTTGTAAAAGAAACAAGATGAACAAGTCATGGCTCGCAGAGGACTTTTCTTCCCCTGGGTCATCCAGGGGTGGTGAAAGGCACGCGTATTTTTGAGAGTGCTTCATGCAAAGCATCTTTTTCTTTTTCAAAAGGGGGGTCAACTGATGCCAGTCAAGTGGGGTGTGTGTGGCCCAATTAGTGGCAATGAGGGAGACTGTGGTTGGAGTCCCCTCGCTGTGTTTGTAAAAGAACCAAGATGAACAAGTCATGGCTCTCAGAGGACTTTTCTTCCACTGGGTCATCCAGGGGTGGTGAAAGGCACGCGTATTTTTGAGAGTGCTTCATGCAAAGCATCTTTTTCTTTTTCAAAAGGGGGGTCAACTGATGCCAGTCAAGTGGGGTGTGTGTGGCCCAATTAGTGGCAACGAGGGAGACTGTGGTTGGAGTCCCCTCGCTGTGTTTGTAAAAGAACCAAGATGAACAAGTCATGGCTCTCAGAGGACTTTTCTTCCCCTGGGTCATCCGGGGGAGGTGAAAGGCACGCGTATTTTTGACAGTGCTTCATGCAAAGCATCTTTTTCTTTTCCAAAAGGGGGGGTCAACTGATGCCAGTCAAGTGGGGTGTGTGTGGCCCAATTAGTGGCAACGAGGGAGACTGTGGTTGGAGTCCCCTCGCTGTGTTTGTAAAAGAACCAAGATGAACAAGTCATGGCTCTCAGAGGACTTTTCTTCCCCTGGGTCATCCAGGGGTGGGGAAAGGCACGCGTATTTTTGAGAGTGCTTCATGCAAAGCATCTTTTTCTTTTTCAAAAGGGGGGTCAACTGATGCCAGTCAAGTGGGGTGTGTGTGGCCCAATTACTGGCAACGAGGGAGACTGTGGTTGGAGTCCCCTCGCTGTGTTTGTAAAAGAACCACGATGAACAAGTCATGGCTCTCAGAGAACTTTTCTTCCCCTTGGTCATCCAGGGGTGGTGAAAGGCACGCGTATTTTTGAGAGTGCTTCATGCAAAGCATCTTTTTCTTTTTCAAAAGGGGGGTCAACTGATGCCAGTCAAGTGGGGTGTGTGTGGCCCAATTAGTGGCAACGAGGGAGACTGTGGTTGGAGTCCCCTCGCTGTGTTTGTAAAAGAACCAAGATGAACAAGTCATGGCTCTCAGAGGACTTTTCTTCCCCTGGTTCATCCAGGGGTGGTGAAAGGCACGCGTATTTTTGAGAGTGCTTCATGCAAAGCATCTTTTTCTTTTTCAAAAGGGGGGTCAACTGATGCCAGTCAAGTGGGGTGTGTGTGGCCCAATTAGTGGCAATGAAGGAGATTGTGGTTGGAGTCCCCTCGCTGTGTTTGTAAAAGAACCAAGATGAACAAGTCATGGCTCTCAGAGGACTTTTCTTCCCCTGAGTCATCCAGGGGTGGTGAAAGGCACGCATATTTTTGAGAGTGCTTCAAGCAAAGCATATTTTTCTTTTTCAAAAGGGGGGTCAACTGATGCCAGTCAAGTGGGGTGTGTGTGGCCCAATTAGTGGCAACGAGGGAGACTGTGGTTGGAGTCCCCTCGCTGTGTTTGTAAAAGAACCAAGATGAACAAGTCATGGCTCTCAGAGGACTTTTCTTCCCCTGGGTCATCTGGGGGAGGTGAAAGGCACGCGTATTTTTGAGAGTGCTTCATGCAAAGCATCTTTTTCTTTTTCAAAAGAAGGGTCAACTGATGCCAGTCAAGTGGGGTGTGTGTGGCCCAATTAGTGGCAACGAGGGAGACTGTGGTTGGAGTCCCCTCGCTGTGTTTGTAAAAGAACCAAGATGAACAAGTCATGGCTCTCAGACGACTTTTCTTCCCCTGGGTCATCCGGGGGAGGTGAAAGGCACGCGTATTTTTGAGAGTGCTTCATGCAAAGCATCTTTTTCTTTTCCAAAAGGGGGGTCAACTGATGCCAGTCAAGTGGGGTGTGTGTGGCCCAATTAGTGGCAACGAGGGAGATTGTGGTTGGAGTCCCCTCGCTGTGTTTGTAAAAGAACCAAGATGAACAAGTCATGGCTCTCAGAGGACTTTTCTTCCCCTGGGTCATCTAGGAGTGGTGAAAGGCATGCGTATTTTTGAGAGTGCTTCATGCAAAGCATCTTTTTCTTTTTCAAAAGGGGGGTCAACTGATGCCAGTCAAGTGGGGTGTGTGTGGCCCAATTAGTGGCAATGAGGGAGACTGTGGTTGGAGTCCCCTCGCTGTGTTTGTAAAAGAACCAAGATGAACAAGTCATGGCTCTCAGAGGACTTTTCTTCCACTGGGTCATCCAGGGGTGGTGAAAGGCACGCGTATTTTTGAGAGTGCTTCATGCAAAGCATCTTTTTCTTTTTCAAAAGGGGGGTCAACTGATGCCAGTCAAGTGGGGTGTGTGTGGCCCAATTAGTGGCAACGAGGGAGACTGTGGTTGGAGTCCCCTCGCTGTGTTTGTAAAAGAACCAAGATGAACAAGTCATGGCTCTCAGAGGACTTTTCTTCCCCTGGGTCATCCGGGGGAGGTGAAAGGCACGCGTATTTTTGACAGTGCTTCATGCAAAGCATCTTTTTCTTTTCCAAAAGGGGGGGTCAACTGATGCCAGTCAAGTGGGGTGTGTGTGGCCCAATTAGTGGCAACGAGGGAGACTGTGGTTGGAGTCCCCTCGCTGTGTTTGTAAAAGAACCAAGATGAACAAGTCATGGCTCTCAGAGGACTTTTCTTCCCCTGGGTCATCCAGGGGTGGGGAAAGGCACGCGTATTTTTGAGAGTGCTTCATGCAAAGCATCTTTTTCTTTTTCAAAAGGGGGGTCAACTGATGCCAGTCAAGTGGGGTGTGTGTGGCCCAATTACTGGCAACGAGGGAGACTGTGGTTGGAGTCCCCTCGCTGTGTTTGTAAAAGAACCACGATGAACAAGTCATGGCTCTCAGAGAACTTTTCTTCCCCTTGGTCATCCAGGGGTGGTGAAAGGCACGCGTATTTTTGAGAGTGCTTCATGCAAAGCATCTTTTTCTTTTTCAAAAGGGGGGTCAACTGATGCCAGTCAAGTGGGGTGTGTGTGGCCCAATTAGTGGCAACGAGGGAGACTGTGGTTGGAGTCCCCTCGCTGTGTTTGTAAAAGAACCAAGATGAACAAGTCATGGCTCTCAGAGGACTTTTCTTCCCCTGGTTCATCCAGGGGTGGTGAAAGGCACGCGTATTTTTGAGAGTGCTTCATGCAAAGCATCTTTTTCTTTTTCAAAAGGGGGGTCAACTGATGCCAGTCAAGTGGGGTGTGTGTGGCCCAATTAGTGGCAATGAAGGAGATTGTGGTTGGAGTCCCCTCGCTGTGTTTGTAAAAGAACCAAGATGAACAAGTCATGGCTCTCAGAGGACTTTTCTTCCCCTGAGTCATCCAGGGGTGGTGAAAGGCACGCATATTTTTGAGAGTGCTTCAAGCAAAGCATATTTTTCTTTTTCAAAAGGGGGGTCAACTGATGCCAGTCAAGTGGGGTGTGTGTGGCCCAATTAGTGGCAACGAGGGAGACTGTGGTTGGAGTCCCCTCGCTGTGTTTGTAAAAGAACCAAGATGAACAAGTCATGGCTCTCAGAGGACTTTTCTTCCCCTGGGTCATCTGGGGGAGGTGAAAGGCACGCGTATTTTTGAGAGTGCTTCATGCAAAGCATCTTTTTCTTTTTCAAAAGAAGGGTCAACTGATGCCAGTCAAGTGGGGTGTGTGTGGCCCAATTAGTGGCAACGAGGGAGACTGTGGTTGGAGTCCCCTCGCTGTGTTTGTAAAAGAACCAAGATGAACAAGTCATGGCTCTCAGACGACTTTTCTTCCCCTGGGTCATCCGGGGGAGGTGAAAGGCACGCGTATTTTTGAGAGTGCTTCATGCAAAGCATCTTTTTCTTTTCCAAAAGGGGGGTCAACTGATGCCAGTCAAGTGGGGTGTGTGTGGCCCAATTAGTGGCAACGAGGGAGATTGTGGTTGGAGTCCCCTCGCTGTGTTTGTAAAAGAACCAAGATGAACAAGTCATGGCTCTCAGAGGACTTTTCTTCCCCTGGGTCATCTAGGAGTGGTGAAAGGCATGCGTATTTTTGAGAGTGCTTCATGCAAAGCATCTTTTTCTTTTTCAAAAGGGGGGTCAACTGATGCCAGTCAAGTGGGGTGTGTGTGGCCCAATTAGTGGCAACGAGGGAGACTGTGGTTGGAGTCCCCTCGCTGTGTTTGTAAAAGAACCAAGATGAACAAGTCATGGCTCTCAGAGGACTTTTCTTCCCCTGGGTCATCCAGGGGTGGTGAAAGGCACGCGTATTATTGAGAGTGCTTCATGCAAAGCATCTTTTTCTTTTTCAAAAGGGGGGTCAACTGATGCCAGTCAAGTGGGGTGTGTGTGGCCCAATTAGTGGCAACGAGGTAGACTGTGGTTGGAGTCCCCTCGCTGTGTTTGTAAAAGAACCAAGATGAACAAGTCATGGCTCTCAGAGGACTTTTCTTCCCCTGGGTCATCCAGGGGTGGTGAAACGCACGCGTATTTTTGAGAGTGCTTCATGCAAAGCATCTTTTTCTTTTTCAAAAGGGGGGTCAACTGATGCCAGTCAAGTGGGATGTGTTTGGCCCAATTAGTGGCAACGAGGGAGACTGTGGTTGGAATCCCCTCGCTGTGTTTGTAAAAGAACCAAGATGAACAAGTCATGGCTCTCAGAGGACTTTTCTTCCCCTGGGTCATCTGGGGGAGGTGAAAGGCACGCGTATTTTTGAGAGTGCTTCATGCAAAGCATCTTTTTCTTTTTCAAAAGGGGGGTCAACTGATGCCAGTCAAGTGGGGTGTGTGTGGCCCAATTAGTGGCAACGAGGGAGACTGTGGTTGGAGTCCCCTCGCTGTGTTTGTAAAAGAACCAAGATGAACAAGTCATGGCTCTCAGACGACTTTTCTTCCCCTGGGTCATCCGGGGGAGGTGAAAGGCACGCGTATTTTTGAGAGTGCTTCATGCAAAGCATCTTTTTCTTTTCCAAAAGGGGGGTCAACTGATGCCAGTCAAGTGGGGTGTGTGTGGCCCAATTAGTGGCAACGAGGGAGATTGTGGTTGGAGTCCCCTCGCTGTGTTTGTAAAAGAACCAAGATGAACAAGTCATGGCTCTCAGAGGACTTTTCTTCCCCTGGGTCATCTAGGAGTGGTGAAAGGCATGCGTATTTTTGAGAGTGCTTCATGCAAAGCATCTTTTTCTTTTTCAAAAGGGGGGTCAACTGATGCCAGTCAAGTGGGGTGTGTGTGGCCCAATTAGTGGCAACGAGGGAGACTGTGGTTGGAGTCCCCTCGCTGTGTTTGTAAAAGAACCAAGATGAACAAGTCATGGCTCTCAGAGGACTTTTCTTCCCCTGGGTCATCCAGGGGTGGTGAAAGGCACGCGTATTATTGAGAGTGCTTCATGCAAAGCATCTTTTTCTTTTTCAAAAGGGGGGTCAACTGATGCCAGTCAAGTGGGGTGTGTGTGGCCCAATTAGTGGCAACGAGGTAGACTGTGGTTGGAGTCCCCTCGCTGTGTTTGTAAAAGAACCAAGATGAACAAGTCATGGCTCTCAGAGGACTTTTCTTCCCCTGGGTCATCCAGGGGTGGTGAAACGCACGCGTATTTTTGAGAGTGCTTCATGCAAAGCATCTTTTTCTTTTTCAAAAGGGGGGTCAACTGATGCCAGTCAAGTGGGATGTGTGTGGCCCAATTAGTGGCAACGAGGGAGACTGTGGTTGGAGTCCCCTCGCTGTGTTTGTAAAAGAACCAAGATAAACAAGTCATGGCTCTCAGAGGACTTTTCTTCCCCTGGGTCATCCAGGGGTGGTGAAAGGCATGCGTATTTTTGAGAGTGCTTCATGCAAAGCATCTTTTTATTTTTCAAAAGGGGGGTCAACTGATGCCAGTCAAGTGGGGTGTGTGTGGCCCAATTAGTGGAAACGAGGGAGACTGTGGTTGGAGTCCTCTCGCTGTGTTTGTAAAAGAACCAAGATGAACAAGTCATGGCTCGCAGAGGACTTTTCTTCCCCTGGGTCATCCAGGGGTGGTGAAAGGCACACGTATTTTTGAGAGTGCTTCATGCAAAGCATCTTTTTCTTTTTCAAAAGGGGGGTCAACTGATGCCAGTCAAGTGGGGTGTGTGTGGCCCAATTAGTGGCAATGAGGGAGACTGTGGTTGGAGTCCCCTCGCTGTGTTTGTAAAAGAACCAAGATGAACAAGTCATGGCTCTCAGAGGACTTTTCTTCCCCTGGGTCATCCAGGGGTGGTGAAAGGCACGCGTATTTTTGAGAGTGCTTCATGCAAAGCATCTTTTTCTTTTTCAAAAGGGGGGTCAACTGATGCCAGTCAAGTGGGGTGTGTGTGGCCCAATTAGTGGCAACGAGGTAGACTGTGGTTGGAGTCCCCTCGCTGTGTTTGTAAAAGAACCAAGATGAACAAGTCATGGCTCTCAGAGGACTTTTCTTCCCCTGGGTCATCCAGGGGTGGTGAAAGGCACGCGTATTTTTGAGAGTGCTTCATGCAAAGCATCTTTTTCTTTTTCAAAAGGGGGGTCAACTGATGCCAGTCAAGTGGGGTGTGTGTGGCCCAATTAGTGGCAACGAGGGAGACTGTGGTTGGAGTCCCCTCGCTGTGTTTGTAAAAGAACCAAGATGAACAAGTCATGGCTATCAGAGGACTTTTCTTCCCCTGGGTCATCCGGGGGAGGTGAAAGGCACGCGTATTTTTGAGAGTGCTTCATGCAAAGCATCTTTTTCTTTTCCAAAAGGGGGGTCAACTGATGCCAGTCAAGTGGGGTGTGTGTGGCCCAATTAGTGGCAACGAGGGAGATTGTGGTTGGAGTCCCCTCGCTGTGTTTGTAAAAGAACCAAGATGAACAAGTCATGGCTCTCAGAGGACTTTTCTTCCCCTGGGTCATCTAGGGGTGGTGAAAGGCATGCGTATTTTTGAGAGTGCTTCATGCAAAGCATCTTTTTCTTTTTCAAAAGGGGGGTCAACTGATGCCAGTCAAGTGGGGTGTGTGTGGCCCAATTAGTGGCAACAAGGGAGACTGTGGTTGGAGTCCCCTCGCTGTGTTTGTAAAAAAACCAAGATGAACAAGTCATGGCTCTCAGAGGACTTTTCTTCCCCTGGGTCATCCAGGGGTGGTGAAAGGCACGCGTATTTTTGAGAGTGCTTCATGCAAAGCATCTTTTTCTTTTTCAAAAGGGGGGGTCAACTGATGCCAGTCAAGTGGGGTGTGTGTGGCCCAATTAGTGGCAACGAGGGAGACTGTGGTTGGAGTCCCCTCGCTGTGTTTGTAAAAGAATCAAGATGAACAAGTCATGGCTCTCAGAGGACTTTTCTTCCCCTGGGTCATCCGGGGGAGGTGAAAGGCACGCGTATTTTTGAGAGTGCTTCATGCAAAGCATCTTTTTCTTTTCCAAAAGGGGGGTCAACTGATGCCAGTCAAGAGGGGTGTGTGTGGCCCAATTAGTGGCAACGAGGGAGATTGTGGTTGGAGTCCCCTCGCTGTGTTTGTAAAAGAACCAAGATGAACAAGTCATGGCTCTCAGAGGACTTTTCTTCCCCAGGGTCATCTAGGGGTGGTGAAAGGCATGCGTATTTTTGAGAGTGCTTCATGCAAAGCATCTTTTTCTTTTTCAAAAGGGGGGTCAACTGATGCCAGTCAAATGGGGTGTGTGTGGCCCAATTAGTGGCAACGAGGGAGACTGTGGTTGGAGTCCCCTCGCTGTGTTTGTAAAAGAACCAAGATGAACAAGTCATGGCTCTTAGAGGACTTTTCTTCCCCTGGGTCATCCAGGGGTGGTGAAAGGCACGCGTATTTTTGAGAGTGCTTCATGCAAAGCATCTTTTTCTTTTTCAAAAGGGGGGTCAACTGATGCCAGTCAAGTGGGGTGTGTGTGGCCCAATTAGTGGCAACGAGGGAGACTGTGGTTGGAGTCCCTTCGCTGTGTTTGTAAAAGAACCAAGATGAACAAGTCATGGCTCTCAGAGGACTTTTCTTCCCCTGGGTCATCCAGGGGCGGTGAAAGGCACGCGTATTTTTGAGAGTGCTTCATGCAAAGCATCTTTTTCTTTTTCAAAAGGGGGGTCAACTGATGCCAGTCAAGTGGGGTGTGTGTGGCCCAATTAGTGGCAACGAGGGAGACTGTTGTTGGAGTCCCCTCGCTGTGTTTGTAAAAGAACCAAGATGAACAAGTCATGGCTCTCAGAGGACTTTTCTTCCCCTGGGTCATCCGGGGGAGGTGAAAGGCACGCGTATTTTTGAGAGTGCTTCATGCAAAGCATCTTTTTCTTTTCCAAAAGGGGGGTCAACTGATGCCAGTCAAGTGGGGTGTGTGTGGCCCAATTAGTGGCAACGAGGGAGATTGTGGTTGGAGTCCCCTCGCTGTGTTTGTAAAAGAACCAAGATGAACAAGTCATGGCTCTCAGAGGACTTTTCTTCCCCTGGGTCATCTAGGGGTGGTGAAAGGCATGGGTATTTTTGAGAGTGCTTCATGCAAAGCATCTTTTTCTTTTTCAAAAGGGGGGTCAACTGATGCCAGTCAAGTGGGGTGTGTGTGGCCCAATTAGTGGCAACAAGGGAGACTGTGGTTGGAGTCCCCTCGCTGTGTTTGTAAAAAAACCAAGATGAACAAGTCATGGCTCTCAGAGGACTTTTCTTCCCCTGGGTCATCCAGGGGTGGTGAAAGGCACGCGTATTTTTGAGAGTGCTTCATGCAAAGCATCTTTTTCTTTTTCAAAAGGGGGGGTCAACTGATGCCAGTCAAGTGGGGTGTGTGTGGCCCAATTAGTGGCAACGAGGGAGACTGTGGTTGGAGTCCCCTCGCTGTGTTTGTAAAAGAATCAAGATGAACAAGTCATGGCTCTCAGAGGACTTTTCTTCCCCTGGGTCATCCGGGGGAGGTGAAAGGCACGCGTATTTTTGAGAGTGCTTCATGCAAAGCATCTTTTTCTTTTCCAAAAGGGGGGTCAACTGATGCCAGTCAAGAGGGGTGTGTGTGGCCCAATTAGTGGCAACGAGGGAGATTGTGGTTGGAGTCCCCTCGCTGTGTTTGTAAAAGAACCAAGATGAACAAGTCATGGCTCTCAGAGGACTTTTCTTCCCCAGGGTCATCTAGGGGTGGTGAAAGGCATGCGTATTTTTGAGAGTGCTTCATGCAAAGCATCTTTTTCTTTTTCAAAAGGGGGGTCAACTGATGCCAGTCAAATGGGGTGTGTGTGGCCCAATTAGTGGCAACGAGGGAGACTGTGGTTGGAGTCCCCTCGCTGTGTTTGTAAAAGAACCAAGATGAACAAGTCATGGCTCTTAGAGGACTTTTCTTCCCCTGGGTCATCCAGGGGTGGTGAAAGGCACGCGTATTTTTGAGAGTGCTTCATGCAAAGCATCTTTTTCTTTTTCAAAAGGGGGGTCAACTGATGCCAGTCAAGTGGGGTGTGTGTGGCCCAATTAGTGGCAACGAGGGAGACTGTGGTTGGAGTCCCCTCGCTGTGTTTGTAAAAGAACCAAGATGAACTAGTCATGGCTCTCAGAGGACTTTTCTTCCCCTGGGTCATCTAGGGGTGGTGAAAGGCACACGTATTTTTGAGAGTGTTTCATGCAAAGCATCTTTTTCTTTTTAAAAAGGGAGGTCAACTGATGCCAGTCAAGTGGGGTGTGTGTGGCCCAATTAGTGGCAACGAGGGAGATTGTGGTTGGAGTCCCCTCGCTGTGTTTGTAAAAGAACCAAGATGAACAAGTCATGGCTCTCAGAGGACTTTTCTTCCCCTGGGTCATCTAGGGGTGGTGAAAGGCATGCGTATTTTTGAGAGTGCTTCATGCAAAGCATCTTTTTCTTTTTCAAAAGGGGGGTCAACTGATGCCAGTCAAGTGTGGTGTGTGTGGCCCAATTAGTGGCAACGAGGGAGACTGTGGTTGGAGTCCCCTCGCTGTGTTTGTAAAAGAACCAAGATGAACAAGTCATGGCTCTCAGAGGACTTTTCTTCCCCTGGGTCATCTTGGGGAGGTGAATGGCACGCGTATTTTTGAGAGTGCTTCATGCAAAGCATCTTTTTCTTTTTCAAAAGGGGGGTCAACTGATGCCAGTCAAGTGGGGTGTGTGTGGCCCAATTAGTGGCAACGAGGGAGACTGTGGTTGGAGTCCCCTCGCTGTGTTTGTAAAAGAACCAAGATGAACTAGTCATGGCTCTCAGAGGACTTTTCTTCCCCTGGGTCATCTAGGGGTGGTGAAAGGCACACGTATTTTTGAGAGTGTTTCATGCAAAGCATCTTTTTCTTTTTAAAAAGGGAGGTCAACTGATGCCAGTCAAGTGGGGTGTGTGTGGCCCAATTAGTGGCAACGAGGGAGATTGTGGTTGGAGTCCCCTCGCTGTGTTTGTAAAAGAACCAAGATGAACAAGTCATGGCTCTCAGAGGACTTTTCTTCCCCTGGGTCATCTAGGGGTGGTGAAAGGCATGCGTATTTTTGAGAGTGCTTCATGCAAAGCATCTTTTTCTTTTTCAAAAGGGGGGTCAACTGATGCCAGTCAAGTGTGGTGTGTGTGGCCCAATTAGTGGCAACGAGGGAGACTGTGGTTGGAGTCCCCTCGCTGTGTTTGTAAAAGAACCAAGATGAACAAGTCATGGCTCTCAGAGGACTTTTCTTCCCCTGGGTCATCTTGGGGAGGTGAATGGCACGCGTATTTTTGAGAGTGCTTCATGCAAAGCATCTTTTTCTTTTTCAAAAGGGGGGTCAACTGATGCCAGTCAAGTGGGGTGTGTGTGGCCCAATTAGTGGCAACGAGGGAGACTGTGGTTGGAGTCCCCTCGCTGTGTTTGTAAAAGAAACAAGATGAACAAGTCATGGCTCGCAGAGGACTTTTCTTCCCCTGGGTCATCCAGGGGTGGTGAAAGGCACGCGTATTTTTGAGAGTGCTTCATGCAAAGCATCTTTTTCTTTTTCAAAAGGGGGGTCAACTGATGCCAGTCAAGTGGGGTGTGTGTGGCCCAATTAGTGGCAATGAGGGAGACTGTGGTTGGAGTCCCCTCGCTGTGTTTGTAAAAGAACCAAGATGAACAAGTCATGGCTCTCAGAGGACTTTTCTTCCACTGGGTCATCCAGGGGTGGTGAAAGGCACGCGTATTTTTGAGAGTGCTTCATGCAAAGCATCTTTTTCTTTTTCAAAAGGGGGGTCAACTGATGCCAGTCAAGTGGGGTGTGTGTGGCCCAATTAGTGGCAACGAGGGAGACTGTGGTTGGAGTCCCCTCGCTGTGTTTGTAAAAGAACCAAGATGAACAAGTCATGGCTCTCAGAGGACTTTTCTTCCCCTGGGTCATCCGGGGGAGGTGAAAGGCACGCGTATTTTTGACAGTGCTTCATGCAAAGCATCTTTTTCTTTTCCAAAAGGGGGGGTCAACTGATGCCAGTCAAGTGGGGTGTGTGTGGCCCAATTAGTGGCAACGAGGGAGACTGTGGTTGGAGTCCCCTCGCTGTGTTTGTAAAAGAACCAAGATGAACAAGTCATGGCTCTCAGAGGACTTTTCTTCCCCTGGGTCATCCAGGGGTGGGGAAAGGCACGCGTATTTTTGAGAGTGCTTCATGCAAAGCATCTTTTTCTTTTTCAAAAGGGGGGTCAACTGATGCCAGTCAAGTGGGGTGTGTGTGGCCCAATTAGTGGCAACGAGGGAGACTGTGGTTGGAGTCCCCTCGCTGTGTTTGTAAAAGAACCAAGATGAACAAGTCATGGCTCTCAGAGGACTTTTCTTCCCCTGGGTTATCTAGGGGTGGTGAAAGGCATGCGTATTTTTGAGAGTGCTTCATGCAAAGCATCTTTTTCTTTTTCAAAAGGGGGGTCAACTGATGCCAGTCAAGTGGGGTGTGTGTGGCCCAATTAGTGGCAACGAGGGAGACTGTGGTTGGAGTCCCCTCGCTGTGTTTGTAAAAGAACCAAGATGAACAAGTCATGGCTCTCAGAGGACTTTTCTTCCCCTGGGTCATCCAGGGGTGGTGAAAGGCACGCGTATTTTTGAGAGTGCTTCATGCAAAGCATCTTTTTCTTTTTCAAAAGGGGGGTCAACTGATGCCAGTCAAGTGGGGTGTGTGTGGCCCAATTAGTGGCAACGAGGGAGACTGTGGTTGGAGTCCCCTCGCTGTGTTTGTAAAAGAACCAAGATGAACAAGTCATGGCTATCAGAGGACTTTTCTTCCCCTGGGTCATCCGGGGGAGGTGAAAGGCACGCGTATTTTTGAGAGTGCTTCATGCAAAGCATCTTTTTCTTTTCCAAAAGGGGGGTCAACTGATGCCAGTCAAGTTGGGTGTGTGTGGCCCAATTAGTGGCAACGAGGGAGATTGTGGTTGGAGTCCCCTCGCTGTGTTTGTAAAAGAACCAAGATGAACAAGTCATGGCTCTCAGAGGACTTTTCTTCCCCTGGGTCATCTAGGGGTGGTGAAAGGCATGCGTATTTTTGAGAGTGCTTCATGAAAGCATCTTTTTCTTTTTCAAAAGGGGGGTCAACTGATGCCAGTCAAGTGGGGTGTGTGTGGCCCAATTAGTGGCAACAAGGGAGACTGTGGTTGGAGTCCCCTCGCTGTGTTTGTAAAAAAACCAAGATGAACAAGTCATGGCTCTCAGAGGACTTTTCTTCCCCTGGGTCATCCAGGGGTGGTGAAAGGCACGCGTATTTTTGAGAGTGCTTCATGCAAAGCATCTTTTTCTTTTTCAAAAGGGGGGGTCAACTGATGCCAGTCAAGTGGGGTGTGTGTGGCCCAATTAGTTGCAACGAGGGAGACTGTGGTTGGAGTCCCCTCGCTGTGTTTGTAAAAGAATCAAGATGAACAAGTCATGGCTCTCAGAGGACTTTTCTTCCCCTGGGTCATCCGGGGGAGGTGAAAGGCACGCGTATTTTTGAGAGTGCTTCATGCAAAGCATCTTTTTCTTTTCCAAAAGGGGGGTCAACTGATGCCAGTCAAGAGGGGTGTGTGTGGCCCAATTAGTGGCAACAAGGGAGATTGTGGTTGGAGTCCCCTCGCTGTGTTTGTAAAAGAACCAAGATGAACAAGTCATGGCTCTCAGAGGACTTTTCTTCCCCAGGGTCATCTAGGGGTGGTGAAAGGCATGCGTATTTTTGAGAGTGCTTCATGCAAAGCATCTTTTTCTTTTTCAAAAGGGGGGTCAACTGATGCCAGTCAAATGGGGTGTGTGTGACCCAATTAGTGGCAACGAGGGAGACTGTGGTTGGAGTCCCCTCGCTGTGTTTGTAAAAGAACCAAGATGAACAAGTCATGGCTCTTAGAGGACTTTTCTTCCCCTGGGTCATCCAGGGGTGGTGAAAGGCACGCGTATTTTTGAGAGTGCTTCATGCAAAGCATCTTTTTCTTTTTCAAAAGGGGGGTCAACTGATGCCAGTCAAGTGGGGTGTGTGTGGCCCAATTAGTGGCAACGAGGGAGACTGTGGTTGGAGTCCCCTCGCTGTGTTTGTAAAAGAACCAAGATGAACTAGTCATGGCTCTCAGAGGACTTTTCTTCCCCTGGGTCATCTAAAGGTGGTGAAAGGCACACGTATTTTTGAGAGTGTTTCATGCAAAGCATCTTTTTCTTTTTAAAAAGGGAGGTCAACTGATGCCAGTCAAGTGGGGTGTGTGTGGCCCAATTAGTGGCAACGAGGGAGATTGTGGTTGGAGTCCCCTCGCTGTGTTTGTAAAAGAACCAAGATGAACAAGTCATGGCTCTCAGAGGACTTTTCTTCCCCTGGGTCATCTAGGGGTGGTGAAAGGCATGCGTATTTTTGAGAGTGCTTCATGCAAAGCATCTTTTTCTTTTTCAAAAGGGGGGTCAACTGATGCCAGTCAAGTGTGGTGTGTGTGGCCCAATTAGTGGCAACGAGGGAGACTGTGGTTGGAGTCCCCTCGCTGTGTTTGTAAAAGAACCAAGATGAACAAGTCATGGCTCTCAGAGGACTTTTCTTCCCCTGGGTCATCTTGGGGAGGTGAATGGCACGCGTATTTTTGAGAGTGCTTCATGCAAAGCATCTTTTTCTTTTTCAAAAGGGGGGTCAACTGATGCCAGTCAAGTGGGGTGTGTGTGGCCCAATTAGTGGCAACGAGGGAGACTGTGGTTGGAGTCCCCTCGCTGTGTTTGTAAAAGAAACAAGATGAACAAGTCATGGCTCGCAGAGGACTTTTCTTCCCCTGGGTCATCCAGGGGTGGTGAAAGGCACGCGTATTTTTGAGAGTGCTTCATGCAAAGCATCTTTTTCTTTTTCAAAAGGGGGGTCAACTGATGCCAGTCAAGTGGGGTGTGTGTGGCCCAATTAGTGGCAATGAGGGAGACTGTGGTTGGAGTCCCCTCACTGTGTTTGTAAAAGAACCAAGATGAACAAGTCATGGCTCTCAGAGGACTTTTCTTCCACTGGGTCATCCAGGGGTGGTGAAAGGCACGCGTATTTTTGAGAGTGCTTCATGCAAAGCATCTTTTTCTTTTTCAAAAGGGGGGTCAACTGATGCCAGTCAAGTGGGGTGTGTGTGGCCCAATTAGTGGCAACGAGGGAGACTGTGGTTGGAGTCCCCTCGCTGTGTTTGTAAAAGAACCAAGATGAACAAGTCATGGCTCTCAGAGGACTTTTCTTCCCCTGGGTCATCCGGGGGAGGTGAAAGGCACGCGTATTTTTGAGAGTGCTTCATGCAAAGCATCTTTTTCTTTTCCAAAAGGGGGGGTCAACTGATGCCAGTCAAGTGGGGTGTGTGTGGCCCAATTAGTGGCAACGAGGGAGACTGTGGTTGGAGTCCCCTCGCTGTGTTTGTAAAAGAACCAAGATGAACAAGTCATGGCTCTCAGAGGACTTTTCTTCCCCTGGGTCATCCAGGGGTGGGGAAAGGCACGCGTATTTTTGAGAGTGCTTCATGCAAAGCATCTTTTTCTTTTTCAAAAGGGGGGTCAACTGATGCCAGTCAAGTGGGGTGTGTGTGGCCCAATTAGTGGCAACGAGGGAGACTGTGGTTGGAGTCCCCTCGCTGTGTTTGTAAAAGAACCAAGATGAACAAGTCATGGCTCTCAGAGGACTTTTCTTCCCCTGGGTTATCTAGGGGTGGTGAAAGGCATGCGTATTTTTGAGAGTGCTTCATGCAAAGCATCTTTTTCTTTTTCAAAAGGGGGGTCAACTGATGCCAGTCAAGTGGGGTGTGTGTGGCCCAATTAGTGGCAACGAGGGAGACTGTGGTTGGAGTCCCCTCGCTGTGTTTGTAAAAGAACCAAGATGAACAAGTCATGGCTCTCAGAGGACTTTTCTTCCCCTGGGTCATCCAGGGGTGGTGAAAGGCACGCGTATTTTTGAGAGTGCTTCATGCAAAGCATCTTTTTCTTTTTCAAAAGGGGGGTCAACTGATGCCAGTCAAGTGGGGTGTGTGTGGCCCAATTAGTGGCAACGAGGGAGACTGTGGTTGGAGTCCCCTCGCTGTGTTTGTAAAAGAACCAAGATGAACAAGTCATGGCTATCAGAGGACTTTTCTTCCCCTGGGTCATCCGGGGGAGGTGAAAGGCACGCGTATTTTTGAGAGTGCTTCATGCAAAGCATCTTTTTCTTTTCCAAAAGTGGGGTCAACTGATGCCAGTCAAGTGGGGTGTGTGTGGCCCAATTAGTGGCAACGAGGGAGATTGTGGTTGGAGTCCCCTCGCTGTGTTTGTAAAAGAACCAAGATGAACAAGTCATGGCTCTCAGAAGACTTTTCTTCCCCTGGGTCATCTAGGGGTGGTGAAAGGCATGCGTATTTTTGAGAGTGCTTCATGCAAAGCATCTTTTTCTTTTTCAAAAGGGGGGTCAACTGATGCCAGTCAAGTTTGGTGTGTGTGGCCCAATTAGTGGCAACAAGGGAGACTGTGGTTGGAGTCCCCTCGCTGTGTTTGTAAAAAAACCAAGATGAACAAGTCATGGCTCTCAGAGGACTTTTCTTCCCCTGGGTCATCCAGGGGTGGTGAAAGGCACGCGTATTTTTGAGAGTGCTTCATGCAAAGCATCTTTTTCTTTTTCAAAAGGGGGGGTCAACTGATGCCAGTCAAGTGGGGTGTGTGTGGCCCAATTAGTGGCAACGAGGGAGACTGTGGTTGGAGTCCCCTCGCTGTGTTTGTAAAAGAATCAAGATGAACAAGTCATGGCTCTCAGAGGACTTTTCTTCCCCTGGGTCATCCGGGGGAGGTGAAAGGCACGCGTATTTTTGAGAGTGCTTCATGCAAAGCATCTTTTTCTTTTCCAAAAGGGGGGTCAACTGATGCCAGTCAAGAGGGGTGTGTGTGGCCCAATTAGTGGCAACAAGGGAGATTGTGGTTGGAGTCCCCTCGCTGTGTTTGTAAAAGAACCAAGATGAACAAGTCATGGCTCTCAGAGGACTTTTCTTCCCCAGGGTCATCTAGGGGTGGTGAAAGGCATGCGTATTTTTGAGAGTGCTTCATGCAAAGCATCTTTTTCTTTTTCAAAAGGGGGGTCAACTGATGCCAGTCAAATGGGGTGTGTGTGGCCCAATTAGTGGCAACGAGGGAGACTGTGGTTGGAGTCACCTCGCTGTGTTTGTAAAAGAACCAAGATGAACAAGTCATGGCTCTTAGAGGACTTTTCTTCCCCTGGGTCATCCAGGGGTGGTGAAAGGCACGCGTATTTTTGAGAGTGCTTCATGCAAAGCATCTTTTTCTTTTTCAAAAGGGGGGTCAACTGATGCCAGTCAAGTGGGGTGTGTGTGGCCCAATTAGTGGCAACGAGGGAGACTGTGGTTGGAGTCCCCTCGCTGTGTTTGTAAAAGAACCAAGATGAACAAGTCATGGCTCTCAGAGGACTTTTCTTCCCCTGGGTCATCCAGGGGTGGTGAAAGGCACGCGTATTTTTGAGAGTGCTTCATGCAAAGCATCTTTTTCTTTTCCAAAAGGGGGGTCAACTGATGCCAGTCAAGAGGGGTGTGTGTGGCCCAATTAGTGGCAACAAGGGAGATTGTGGTTGGAGTCCCCTCGCTGTGTTTGTAAAAGAACCAAGATGAACAAGTCATGGCTCTCAGAGGACTTTTCTTCCCCAGGGTCATCTAGGGGTGGTGAAAGGCATGCGTATTTTTGAGAGTGCTTCATGCAAAGCATCTTTTTCTTTTTCAAAAGGGGGGTCAACTGATGCCAGTCAAATGGGGTGTGTGTGGCCCAATTAGTGGCAACGAGGGAGACTGTGGTTGGAGTCACCTCGCTGTGTTTGTAAAAGAACCAAGATGAACAAGTCATGGCTCTTAGAGGACTTTTCTTCCCCTGGGTCATCCAGGGGTGGTGAAAGGCACGCGTATTTTTGAGAGTGCTTCATGCAAAGCATCTTTTTCTTTTTCAAAAGGGGGGTCAACTGATGCCAGTCAAGTGGGGTGTGTGTGGCCCAATTAGTGGCAACGAGGGAGACTGTGGTTGGAGTCCCCTCGCTGTGTTTGTAAAAGAACCAAGATGAACAAGTCATGGCTCTCAGAGGACTTTTCTTCCCCTGGGTCATCCAGGGGTGGTGAAAGGCACGCGTATTTTTGAGAGTGCTTCATGCAAAGCATCTTTTTCTTTTTCAAAAGGGGGGTCAACTGATGCCAGTCAAGTGGGGTGTGTGTGGCCCAATTAGTGGCAACGAGGGAGACTGTGGTTGGAGTCCCCTCGCTGTGTTTGTAAAAGAACCAAGATGAACAAGTCATGGCTCTCAGAGGACTTTTCTTCCCCTGGGTCATCCGGGGGAGGTGAAAGGCACGCGTATTTTTGAGAGTGCTTCATGCAAAGCATCTTTTTCTTTTCCAAAAGGGGGGTCAACTGATGCCAGTCAAGTGGGGTGTGTGTGGCCCAATTAGTGGCAACGAGGGAGATTGTGGTTGGAGTCCCCTCGCTGTGTTTGTAAAAGAACCAAGATGAACAAGTCATGGCTCTCAGAGGACTTTTCTTCCCCTGGGTCATCTAGGGGTGGTGAAAGGCATGGGTATTTTTGAGAGTGCTTCATGCAAAGCATCTTTTTCTTTTTCAAAAGGGGGGTCAACTGATGCCAGTCAAGTGGGGTGTGTGTGGCCCAATTAGTGGCAACAAGGGAGACTGTGGTTGGAGTCCCCTCGCTGTGTTTGTAAAAAAACCAAGATGAACAAGTCATGGCTCTCAGAGGACTTTTCTTCCCCTGGGTCATCCAAGGGTGGTGAAAGGCACGCGTATTTTTGAGAGTGCTTCATGCAAAGCATCTTTTTCTTTTTCAAAAGGGGGGGTCAACTGATGCCAGTCAAGTGGGGTGTGTGTGGCCCAATTAGTGGCAACGAGGGAGACTGTGGTTGGAGTCCCCTCGCTGTGTTTGTAAAAGAATCAAGATGAACAAGTCATGGCTCTCAGAGGACTTTTCTTCCCCTGGGTCATCCGGGGGAGGTGAAAGGCACGCGTATTTTTGAGAGTGCTTCATGCAAAGCATCTTTTTCTTTTCCAAAAGGGGGGTCAACTGATGCCAGTCAAGAGGGGTGTGTGTGGCCCAATTAGTGGCAACGAGGGAGATTGTGGTTGGAGTCCCCTCGCTGTGTTTGTAAAAGAACCAAGATGAACAAGTCATGGCTCTCAGAGGACTTTTCTTCCCCAGGGTCATCTAGGGGTGGTGAAAGGCATGCGTATTTTTGAGAGTGCTTCATGCAAAGCATCTTTTTCTTTTTCAAAAGGGGGGTCAACTGATGCCAGTCAAATGGGGTGTGTGTGGCCCAATTAGTGGCAACGAGGGAGACTGTGGTTGGAGTCCCCTCGCTGTGTTTGTAAAAGAACCAAGATGAACAAGTCATGGCTCTTAGAGGACTTTTCTTCCCCTGGGTCATCCAGGGGTGGTGAAAGGCACGCGTATTTTTGAGAGTGCTTCATGCAAAGCATCTTTTTCTTTTTCAAAAGGGGGGTCAACTGATGCCAGTCAAGTGGGGTGTGTGTGGCCCAATTAGTGGCAACGAGGGAGACTGTGGTTGGAGTCCCCTCGCTGTGTTTGTAAAAGAACCAAGATGAACAAGTCATGGCTCTCAGAGGACTTTTCTTCCCCTGGGTCATCTAGGGGTGGTGAAAGGCATGCGTATTTTTGAGAGTGCTTCATGCAAAGCATCTTTTTTTTTTTCAAAAGGGGGGTCAACTGATGCCAGTCAAGTGTGGTGTGTGTGGCCCAATTAGTGGCAACGAGGGAGAATGTGGTTGGAGTCCCCTCGCTGTGTTTGTAAAAGAACCAAGATGAACAAGTCATGGCTCTCAGAGGACTTTTCTTCCCCTGGGTCATCTGGGGGAGGTGAATGGCACGCGTATTTTTGAGAGTGCTTCATGCAAAGCATCTTTTTCTTTTTCAAAAGGGGGGTCAACTGATGCCAGTCAAGTGGGGTGTGTGTGGCCCAATTAGTGGCAACGAGGGAGACTGTGGTTGGAGTCCCCTCGCTGTGTTTGTAAAAGAAACAAGATGAACAAGTCATGGCTCGCAGAGGACTTTTCTTCCCCTGGGTCATCCAGGGGTGGTGAAAGGCACGCGTATTTTTGAGAGTGCTTCATGCAAAGCATCTTTTTCTTTTTCAAAAGGGGGGTCAACTGATGCCAGTCAAGTGGGGTGTGTGTGGCCCAATTAGTGGCAATGAGGGAGACTGTGGTTGGAGTCCCCTCGCTGTGTTTGTAAAAGAACCAAGATGAACAAGTCATGGCTCTCAGATGACTTTTCTTCCACTGGGTCATCCAGGGGTGGTGAAAGGCACGCGTATTTTTGAGAGTGCTTCATGCAAAGCATCTTTTTCTTTTTCAAAAGGGGGGTCAACTGATGCCAGTCAAGTGGGGTGTGTGTGGCCCAATTAGTGGCAACGAGGGAGACTGTGGTTGGAGTCCCCTCGCTGTGTTTGTAAAAGAACCAAGATGAACAAGTCATGGCTCTCAGAGGACTTTTCTTCCCCTGGGTCATCCGGGGGAGGTGAAAGGCACGCGTATTTTTGAGAGTGCTTCATGCAAAGCATCTTTTTCTTTTCCAAAAGGGGGGGTCAACTGATGCCAGTCAAGTGGGGTGTGTGTGGCCCAATTAGTGGCAACGAGGGAGACTGTGGTTGGAGTCCCCTCGCTGTGTTTGTAAAAGAACCAAGATGAACAAGTCATGGCTCTCAGAGGACTTTTCTTCCCCTGGGTCATCCAGGGGTGGGGAAAGGCACGCGTATTTTTGAGAGTGCTTCATGCAAAGCATCTTTTTCTTTTTCAAAAGGGGGGTCAACTGATGCCAGTCAAGTGGGGTGTGTGTGGCCCAATTAGTGGCAACGAGGGAGACTGTGGTTGGAGTCCCCTCGCTGTGTTTGTAAAAGAACCAAGATGAACAAGTCATGGCTCTCAGAGGACTTTTCTTCCCCTGGGTCATCCAGGGGTGGTGAAAGGCACGCGTATTTTTGAGAGTGCTTCATGCAAAGCATCTTTTTCTTTTTCAAAAGGGGGGTCAACTGATGCCAGTCAAGTGGGGTGTGTGTGGCCCAATTAGTGGCAACGAGGGAGACTGTGGTTGGAGTCCCCTCGCTGTGTTTGTAAAAGAACCAAGATGAACAAGTCATGGCTCGCAGAGGACTTTTCTTCTCCTGGGTCATCTAAAGGTGGTGAAAGGCACACGTATTTTTGAGAGTGCTTCATGCAAAGCATCTTTTTCTTTTTCAAAAGGGGGGTCAACTGATGCCAGTCAAGTGGGGTGTGTGTGGCCCAATTAGTGGCAACGAGGGAGATTGTGGTTGGAGTCCCCTCGCTGTGTTTGTAAAAGAACAAAGATGAACAAGTCATGGCTCTCAGAGGACTTTTCTTCCCCTGGGTCATCCAAGGGTGGTGAAAGGCATGCGTATTTTTGAGAGTGCTTCATGCAAAGCATCTTTTTCTTTTTCAAAAGGGTGGTCAACTGATGCCAGTCAAGTGGGGTGTGTGTGGCCCAATTAGTGGCAACGAGGGAGACTGTGGTTGGAGTCCCCTCGCTGCGTTTGTAAAAGAACCAAGATGAACAAGTCATGGCTCTCAGAGGACTTTTCTTCCCCTGGGTCATCCGGGGAAGGTGAAAGGCATGCGTATTTTTGAGAGTGCTTCATGCAAAGCATCTTTTTCTTTTTCAAAAGGGGGGTCAACTGATGCCAGTCAAGTGGGGTGTGTGTGGTCCAATTAGTGGCAACGAGGGAGACTGTGGTTGGAGTCCCCTCGCTGTGTTTGTAAAAGAACCAAGATGAACAAGTCATGGCTCGCAGAGGACTTTTCTTCCCCTGGGTCATCCAGGGGTGGTGAAAGGCACGCGTATTTTTGAGAGTGCTTCATGCAAAGCATCTTTTTCTTTTTCAAAAGGGGGGTCAACTGATGCCAGTCAAGTGGGGTGTGTGTGGCCCAATTAGTGGCAATGAGGGAGACTGTGGTTGGAGTCCCCTCGCTGTGTTTGTAAAAGAACCAAGATGAACAAGTCATGGCTCTCAGAGGACTTTTCTTCCCCTGGGTCATCCAGGGGTGGTGAAAGCCACGCGCATTTTTGAGAGTGCTTCATGCAAAGCATCTTTTTCTTTTTCAAAAGGGGGGTCAACTGATGCCAGTCAAGTGGGGTGTGTGTGGCCCAATTAGTGGCAACGAGGTAGACTGTGGTTGGAGTCCCCTCGCTGTGTTTGTAAAAGAACCAAGATGAACAAGTCATGGCTCTCAGAGGACTTTTCTTCCGCTGGGTCATCCAGGGGTGGTGAAAGGCACGCGTATTTTTGAGAGTGCTTCATGCAAAGCATCTTTTTCTTTTTCAAAAGGGGGGTCAACTGATGCCAGTCAAGTGGGGTGTGTGTGGCCCAATTAGTGGCAACGAGGGAGACTGTGGTTGGAGTCCCCTCGCTGTGTTTGTAAAAGAACCAAGATGAACAAGTCATGGCTCTCAGAGGACTTTTCTTCCCCTGGGTCATCCAGGGGTGTTGAAAGGCACGCGTATTTTTGAGAGTGCTTCATGCAAAGCATCTTTTTCTTTTTCAAAAGGGGGGTCAACTGATGCCAGTCAAGTGGGGTGTGTGTGGCCCAATTAGTGGCAACGAGGGAGACTGTGGTTGGAGTCCCCTCGCTGTGTTTGTAAAAGAACCAAGATGAACAAGTCATGGCTCTCAGAGGACTTTTCTTCCCCTGGGTCATCCGGGGGAAGTGAAAGGCACGCGTATTTTTGAGAGTGCTTCATGCAAAGCATCTTTTTCTTTTTCAAAAGGGGGGTCAACTGATGCCAGTCAAGTGGGGTGTGTGTGGCCCAATTAGTGGCAACGAGGGAGACTGTGGTTGGAGTCCCCTCGCTGTGTTTGTAAAAGAACCAAGATGAACAAGTCATGGCTCTCAGAGGACTTTTCTTGCCCTGGGTCATCCAGGGGTGGTGAAAGGCACGCGTATTTTTGAGAGTGCTTCATGCAAAGCATCTTTTTCTTTTTCAAAAGGGGGGTCAACTGATGCCAGTCAAGTGGGGTGTGTGTGGCCCAATTAGTGGCAACGAGGTAGACTGTGGTTGGAGTCCCCTCGCTGTGTTTGTAAAAGAACCAAGATGAACAAGTCATGGCTCTCAGAGGACTTTTCTTCCCCTGGGTCATACAGGGGTGGTGAAAGGCACGCGTATTTTTGAGAGTGCTTCATGCAAAGCATCTTTTTCTTTTTCAAAAGGGGGGTCAACTGATGCCAGTCAAGTGGGATGTGTGTGGCCCAATTAGTGGCAATGAGGGAGACTGTGGTTGGAGTCCCCTCGCTGTGTTTGTAAAAGAACCAAGATGAACAAGTCATGGCTCTCAGAGGACTTTTCTTCCCCTGGGTCATCCAGGGGTGGTGAAAGGCACGCGTATTTTTGAGAGTGCTTCATGCAAAGCATCTTTTTCTTTTTCAAAAGGGGGGTCAACTGATGCCAGTCAAGTGGGGTGTGTGTGGCCCAATTAGTGGCAAGGAGGGAGACTGTGGTTGGAGTCCCCTCGCTGTGTTTGTAAAAGAACCAAGATGAACAAGTCATGGCTCTCAGAGGACTTTTCTTCCCCTGGGTCATCCAGGGGTGGTGAAAGGCACGCGTATTTTTGAGAGTGCTTCATGCAAAGCATCTTTTTCTTTTTCAAAAGGGGGGTCAACTGATGCCAGTCAAGTGGGGTGTGTGTGGCCCAATTAGTGGCAATGAGGGAGATTGTGGTTGGAGTCCCCTCGCTGTGTTTGTAAAAGAACCAAGATGAACAAGTCATGGCTCTCAGAGGACATTTCTTCCCCTGGGTCATCCAGGGGTGGTGAAAGGCACGCGTATTTTTGAGAGTGCTTCATGCAAAGCATCTTTTTCTTTTTAAAAAGGGGGGTCAACTGATGCCAGTCAAGTGGGGTGTGTGTGGCCGAATTAGTGGCAACGAGGGAGACTGTGGTTGGAGTCCCCTCGCTGTGTTTGTAAAAGAACCAAGATGAACAAGTCATGGCTCGCAGAGGACTTTTCTTCCCCTGGGTCATCCAGGGGTGGTGAAAGGCACGCGTATTTTTGAGAGTGCTTCATGCAAAGCATCTTTTTGTTTTTCAAAAGGGGGGTCAACTGATGACAGTCAAGTGGGGTGTGTGTGGCCCAATTAGTGGCAATGAGGGAGACTGTGGTTGGAGTCCCCTCGCTGTGTTTGTAAAAGAACCAAGATGAACAAATCATGGCTCTCAGAGGACTTTTCTTCCCCTGGGTCATCCAGGGGTGGTGAAAGGCACGCGCATTTTTGAGAGTGCTTCATGCAAAGCATCTTTTTCTTTTTCAAAAGGGGGGTCAACTGATGCCAGTCAAGTGGGGTGTGTGTGGCCCAATTAGTGGCAACGAGGGAGAGTGTGGTTGGAGTCCCCTCGCTGTGTTTGTAAAAGAACCAAGATGAACAAGTCATGGCTCTCAGAGGACTTTTCTTCCCCTGGGTCATCCAGGGGTGGTGAAAGACACGCGTATTTTTGAGAGTGCTTCATGCAAAGCATCTTTTTCTTTTTCAAAAGGGGGGTCAACTGATGCCAGTCAAGTGGGGTGTGTGTGGCCCAATTAGTGGCAATGAGGGAGACTGTGGTTGGAGTCCCCTCGCTGTGTTTGTAAAAGAACCAAGATGAACAAGTCATGGCTCTCAGAGGACATTTCTTCCCCTGGGTCATCCAGGGGTGGTGAAAGGCACGCGTATTTTTGAGAGTGCTTCATGCAAAGCATCTTTTTCTTTTTCAAAAGGGGGGTCAACTGATGCCAGTCAAGTGGGGTGTGTGTGGCCCAATTAGTGGCAATGAGGGAGACTGTGGTTGGAGTCCCCTCGCTGTGTTTGTAAAAGAACCAAGATGAACAAGTCATGGCTCTCAGAGGACATTTCTTCCCCTGGGTCATCCAGGGGTGGTGAAAGGCACGCGTATTTTTGAGAGTGCTTCATGCAAAGCATCTTTTTCTTTTTCAAAAGGGGGGTCAACTGATGCCAGTCAAGTGGGGTGTGTGTGGCCCAATTAGTGGCAACGAGGGAGACTGTGGTTGGAGTCCCCTCGCTGTGTTTGTAAAAGAACCAAGATGAACAAGTCATGGCTCGCAGAGGACTTTTCTTCCCCTGGGTCATCCAGGGGTGGTGAAAGGCACGCGTATTTTTGAGAGTGCTTCATGCAAAGCATCTTTTTCTTTTTCAAAAGGGGGGTCAACTGATGCCAGTCAAGTAGGGTGTGTGTGGCCCAATTAGTGGCAATGAGGGAGACTGTGGTTGGAGTCCCCTCGCTGTGTTTGTAAAAGAACCAAGATGAACAAGTCATGGCTCTCAGAGGACTTTTCTTCCCCTGGGTCATCCAGGGGTGGTGAAAGCCACGCGTATTTTTGAGAGTGCTTCATGCAAAGCATCTTTTTCTTTTTCAAAAGGGGGGTCAACTGATGCCAGTCAAGTGGGGTGTGTGTGGCCCAATTAGTGGCAACGAGGGAGACTGTGGTTGGAGTCCCCTCGCTGTGTTTGTAAAAGAACCAAGATGAACAAGTCATGGCTCTCAGAGGACTTTTCTTCCCCTGGGTCATCCAGGGGTGGTGAAAGGCACGCGTATTTTTGAGAGTGCTTCATGCAAAGCATCTTTTTCTTTTTCAAAAGGGGGGTCAACTGATGCCAGTCAAGTGGGGTGTGTGTGGCCCAATTAGTGGCAATGAGGGAGACTGTGGTTGGAGTCCCCTCGCTGTGTTTGTAAAAGAACCAAGATGAACAAGTCATGGCTCTCAGAGGACATTTCTTCCCCTGGGTCATCCAGGGGTGGTGAAAGGCACGCGTATTTTTGAGAGTGCTTCATGCAAAGCATCTTTTTCTTTTTCAAAAGGGGGGTCAACTGATGCCAGTCAAGTGGGGTGTGTGTGGCCCAATTAGTGGCAACGAGGGAGACTGTGGTTGGAGTCCCCTCGCTGTGTTTGTAAAAGAACCAAGATGAACAAGTCATGGCTCTCAGAGGACTTTTCTTCCCCTGGGTCATCCGGGGAAGGTGAAAGTCACGCGTATTTTTGAGAGTGCTTCATGCAAAGCATCTTTTTCTTTTTCAAAAGGGGGGTCAACTGATGCCAGTCAAGTGGGGTGTGTGTGGCCCAATTGGTGGCAACGAGGGAGACTGTGGTTGGAGTCCCCTCGCTGTGTTTGTAAAAGAACCAAGATGAACAAGTCATGGCTCTCAGAGGACTTTTCTTCCCCTGGGTCATCCGGAGGAGGTGAAAGTCACGCGTATTTTTGAGAGTGCTATATGCAAAGCATCTTTTTCTTTTTCAAAAGGGGGGTCAACTGATGCCAGTCAAGTGGAGTGTGTGTGGCCCAATTGGTGGCAACGATGGAGACTGTGGTTGGAGTCCCCTCGCTGTGTTTGTAAAAGAACCAAGATGAACAAGTCATGGCTCTCAGAGGACTTTTCTTACCCTGGGTCATCCGGGGGAGGTGAAAGGCGCGCGTATTTTTGAGAGTGCTTCATGCAAAGCATCTTTTTCTTTTTCAAAAGGGGGGTGAACTGATGCCAGTCAAGTGGGGTGTGTGTGGCCCAATTAGTGGCAACGAGGGAGACTGTGGTTGGAGTCCCCTCGCTGTGTTTGTAAAAGAACCAAGATGAACAAGTCATGGCTCTCAGAGGACTTTTCTTCCCCTGGGTCATCCAGGGGTGGTGAAAGGCACGCGTATTTTTGAGAGTGCTTCATGCAAAGCATCTTTTTCTTTTTCAAAAGGGGGGTTAACTGATGCCAGTCAAGTAGGGTGTGTGTGGCCCAATTAGTGGCAATGAGGGAGACTGTGGTTGGAGTCCCCTCGCTGTGTTTGTAAAAGAACCAAGATGAACAAGTCATGGCTCTCAGAGGACTTTTCTTCCCCTGGGTCATCCAGGGGTGGTGAAAGGCACGCGCATTTTTGAGAGTGCTTCATGCAAAGCATCTTTTTCTTTTTCAAAAGGGGGGTCAACTGATGCCAGTCAAGTGGGGTGTGTGTGGCCCAATTAGTGGCAACGAGGGAGACTGTGGTTGGAGTCCCCTTGCTGTGTTTGTAAAAGAACCAAGATGAACAAGTCATGGCTCTCAGAGGACTTTTCTTCCCCTGGGTCATCCGGGGGAGGTGAAAGGCGCGCGTATTTTTGAGAGTGCTTCATGCAAAGCATCTTTTTCTTTTTCAAAAGGGGGGTCAACTGATGCCTGTCAAGTGGGGTGTGTGTGGCCCAATTAGTGGCAACGAGGGAGACTGTGGTTGGAGTCCCCTCGCAGTGTTTGTAAAAGAACCAAGATAAACAAGTCATGGCTCTCAGAGGACTTTTCTTCCCCTGGGTCATCCGGGGAGGTGAAAGGCACGCGTATTTTTGAGAGTGCTTCATGCAAAGCATCTTTTTCTTTTCCAAAAGGGGGGTCAACTGATGCCTGTCAAGTGGGGTGTGTGTGGCCCAATTAGTGGCAACGAGGGAGACTGTGGTTGGAGTCCCCTCGCTGTGTTTGTAAAAGAACCAAGATGAACAAGTCATGGCTCGCAGAGGACTTTTCTTCCCCTGGGTCATCCAGGGGTGGTGAAAGGCACGCCTATTTTTGAGAGTGCTTCATGCAAAGCATCTTTTTCTTTTTCAAAAGGGGGGTCAACTGATGCCAGTCAAGTAGGGTGTGTGTGGCCCAATTAGTGGCAATGAGGGAGACTGTGGTTGGAGTCCCCTCGCTGTGTTTGTAAAAGAACCAAGATGAACAAGTCATGGCTCTCAGAGGACTTTTCTTCCCCTGGGTCATCCAGGGGTGGTGAAAGGCACGCGTATTTTTGAGAGTGCTTCATGCAAAGCATCTTTTTCTTTTTCAAAAGGGGGTCAACTGATGCCAGTCAAGTGGAGTGTGTGTGGCCCAATTAGTGGCAACGAGGGAGACTGTGGTTGGAGTCCCCTCGCTGTGTTTGTAAAAGAACCAAGATGAACAAGTCATGGCTCTCAGAGGACTTTTCTTCCCCTGGGTAATCCGGGGGAGGTGAAAGTCACGCGTATTTTTGAGAGTGCTTCATGCAAAGCATCTTTTTCTTTTTCAAAAGGGGGGTCAACTGATGCCAGTCAAGTGGAGTGTGTGTGGCCCAATTGGTGGCAACGAGGGAGACTGTGGTTGGAGTCCCCTCGCTGTGTTTGTAAAAGAACCAAGATGAACAAGTCATGGCTCTCAGAGGACTTTTCTTCCTCTGGGTCATCCGGGGGAGGTGAAAGGCGCGCGTATTTTTGAGAGTGCTTCATGCAAAGCATCTTTTTCTTTTTCAAAAGGGGGGTCAACTGATGCCAGTCAAGTGGGGTGTGTGTGGCCCAATTAGTGGCAACGAGGGAGACTGTGGTTGGAGTCCCCTCGCTGTGTTTGTAAAAGAACCAAAATGAACAAGTCATGGCTCTCAGAGGACTTTTCTTCCCCTGGGTCATCCAGGGGTCGTGAAAGGCACGCGTATTTTTGAGAGTGCTTCATGCAAAGCATCTTTTTCTTTTTCAAAAGGGGAGTTAACTGATGCCAGTCAAGTAGGGTGTGTGTGGCCCAATTAGTGGCAATGAGGGAGACTGTGGTTGGAGTCACCTCGCTGTGTTTGTAAAAGAACCAAGATGAACAAGTCATGGCTCTCAGAGGACTTTTCTTCCCCTGGGTCATCCAGGGGTGGTGAAAGGCAAGCGCATTTTTGAGAGTGCTTAATGCAAAGCATCTTTTTTTTTTTTTCAAAAGAGGGGTCAACTGATGCCAGTCAAGTGGGGTGTGTGTGGCCCAATTAGTGGCAACGAGGGAGACTGTGGTTGGAGTCCCCTTGCTGTGTTTGTAAAAGAACCAAGATGAACAAGTCATGGCTCTCAGAGGACTTTTCTTCCCCTGGGTCATCCGGGGGAGGTGAAAGGCACGCGTATTTTTGAGAGTGCTTCATGCAAAGCATCTTTTTCTTTTTCAAAAGGGGGGTCAACTGATGCCTGTCAAGTGGGGTGTGTGTGGCCCAATTAGTGGCAACGAGGGAGACTGTGGTTGGAGTCCCCTCGCAGTGTTTGTAAAAGAACCAAGATAAGTCATGGCTCTCAGAGGACTTTTCTTCCCCTGGGTCATCCGGGGAGGTGAAAGGCACGCGTATTTTTGAGAGTGCTTCATGCAAAGCATCTTTTTCTTTTCCAAAAGGGGGGTCAACTGATGCCTGTCAAGTGGAGTGTGTGTGGCCAAATTGGTGGCAACGAGGGAGACTGTGGTTGGAGTCCCCTCGCTGTGTTTGTAAAAGAACCAAGATGAACAAGTCATGGCTCGCAGAGGACTTTTCTTCCCCTGGGTCATCCAGGGGTGGTGAAAGGCACGCGTATTTTTGAGAGTGCTTCATGCAAAGCATCTTTTTCTTTTTCAAAAGGGGGGTCAACTGATGCCAGTCAAGTAGGGTGTGTGTGGCCCAATTAGTGGCAATGAGGGAGACTGTGGTTGGAGTCCCCTCGCTGTGTTTGTAAAAGAACCAAGATGAACAAGTCATGGCTCTCAGAGGACTTTTCTTCCCCTGGGTCATCCAGGGGTGGTGAAAGGCACGCGTATTTTTGAGAGTGCTTCATGCAAAGCATCTTTTTCTTTTTCAAAAGGGGGGTCAACTGATGCCAGTCAAGTGGGGTGTGTGTGGCCCAATTAGTGGCAACGAGGGAGACTGTGGTTGGAGTCCCCTCGCTGTGTTTGTAAAAGAACCACGATGAACAAGTCATGGCTCTCAGAGGACTTTTCTTCCCCTGGGTCATCCAGGGGTGGTGAAAGGCACGCGTATTTTTGAGAGTGCTTCATGCAAAGCATCTTTTTCTTTTTCAAAAGGGGGGTCAACTGATGCCAGTCAAGTGGGGTGTGTGTGGCCCAATTAGTGGCAATGAGGGAGACTGTGGTTGGAGTCCCCTCGCTGTGTTTGTAAAAGAACCAAGATGAACAAGTCATGGCTCTCAGAGGACATTTCTTCCCCTGGGTCATCCAGGGGTGGTGAAAGGCACGCGTATTTTTGAGAGTGCTTCATACAAAGCATCTTTTTCTTTTTCAAAAGGGAGGTCCACTGATGCCAGTCAAGTGGGGTGTGTGTGGCCCAATTAGTGGCAACGAGGGAGACTGTGGTTGGAGTCCCCTCGCTGTGTTTGTAAAAGAACCAAGATGAACAAGTCATGGCTCTCAGAGGACTTTTCTTCCCCTGGGTCATCCGGGGGAGGTGAAAGTCACACGTATTTTTGAGAGTGCTTCATGCAAAGCATCTTTTTCTTTTTCAAAAGGGGGTCAACTGATGCCAGTCAAGTGGAGTGTGTGTGGCCCAATTAGTGGCAACGAGGGAGACTGTGGTTGGAGTCCCCTCGCTGTGTTTGTAAAAGAACCAAGATGAACAAGTCATGGCTCTCAGAGGACTTTTCTTCCCCTGGGTCATCCGGGGGAGGAGAAAGTCACGCGTATTTTTGAGAGTGTTTCATGCAAAGCATCTTTTTCTTTTTCAAAAGGGGGGTCAACTGATGCCAGTCAAGTGGAGTGTGTGTGGCCCAATTGGTGGCAACGAGGGAGACTGTGGTTGGAGTCCCCTCGCTGTGTTTGTAAAAGAACCAAGATGAACAAGTCATGGCTCTCAGAGGACTTTTCTTCCCCTGGGTCATCCGGGGGAGGTGAAAGGCGCGCGTATTTTTGATAGTGCTTCATGCAAAGCATCTTTTTCTTTTTCAAAAGGGGGGTCAACTGATGCCAGTCAAGTGGGGTGTGTGTGGCCCAATTAGTGGCAACGAGGGAGACTGTGGTTGGAGTCCCCTCGCTGTGTTTGTAAAAGAACCAAGATGAACAAGTCATGGCTCTCAGAGGACTTTTCTTCCCCTGGGTCATCCAGGGGTCGTGAAAGGCACGCGTATTTTTGAGAGTGCTTCATGCAAAGCATCTTTTTCTTTTTCAAAAGGGGAGTTAACTGATGCCAGTCAAGTAGGGTGTGTGTGGCCCAATTATTGGCAATGAGGGAGACTGTGGTTGGAGTCCCCTCGCTGTGTTTGTAAAAGAACCAAGATGAACAAGTCATGGCTCTCAGAGGACTTTTCTTCCCCTGGGTCATCCAGGGGTGGTGAAAGGCAAGCGCATTTTTGAGAGTGCTTAATGCAAAGCATGTTTTTTTTTTTTTCAAAAGGGGGGTCAACTGATGCCAGTCAAGTGGGGTGTGTGTGGCCCAATTAGTGGCAACGAGGGAGACTGTGGTTGGAGTCCCCTTGCTGTGTTTGTAAAAGAACCAAGATGAACAAGTCATGGCTCTCAGAGGACTTTTCTTCCCCTGGGTCATCCGGGGGAGGTGAAAGTCACGCGTATTTTTGAGAGTGCTTCATGCAAAGCATCTTTTTCTTTTTCAAAAGGGGGTCAACTGATGCCAGTCAAGTGGAGTGTGTGTGGCCCAATTAGTGGCAACGAGGGAGACTGTGGTTGGAGTCCCCTCGCTGTGTTTGTAAAAGAACCAAGATGAACAAGTCATGGCTCTCAGAGGACTTTTCTTCCCCTGGGTCATCTAGGGGTGGTGAAAGGCACACGTATTTTTGAGAGTGCTTCATGCAAAGCATCTTTTTCTTTTTCAAAAGGGGGGTCAACTGATGCCAGTCAAGTGGGGTGTGTGTGGCCCAATTAGTGGCAACGAGGGAGACTGTGGTTGGAGTCCCCTCGCTGTGTTTGTAAAAGAACCAAGATGAACAAGTCATGGCTCTCAGAGGACTTTTCTTCCCCTGGGTCATCCAGGGGTGGTGAAAGGCACGCGTATTTTTGAGAGTGCTTCATGCAAAGCATCTTTTTCTTTTTCAAAAGGGGGGTCAACTGATGCCAGTCAAGTGGGGTGTGTGTGGCCCAATTAGTGGCAATGAGGGAGACTGTGGTTGGAGTCCCCTCGCTGTGTTTGTAAAAGAACCAAGATGAACAAGTCATGGCTCTCAGAGGACTTTTCTTCCCCTGGGTCATCCGGGGGAGGTGAAAGGCGCGCGTATTTTTGAGAGTGCTTCATGCAAAGCATCTTTTTCTTTTTCAAAAGGGGGGTCAACTGATGCCAGTCAAGTGGGGTGTGTGTGGCCCAATTAGTGGCAACGAGGGAGACTGTGGTTGGAGTCCCCTCGCTGTGTTTGTAAAAGAACCAAGATGAACAAGTCATGGCTCTCAGAGGACTTTTCTTCCCTTGGGTCATCCAGGGGTCGTGAAAGGCACGCGTATTTTTGAGAGTGCTTCATGCAAAGCATCTTTTTCTTTTTCAAAAGGGGAGTTAACTGATGCCAGTCAAGTAGGGTGTGTGTGGCCCAATTAGTGGCAATGAGGGAGACTGTGGTTGGAGTCCCCTCGCTGTGTTTGTAAAAGAACCAAGATGAACAAGTCATGGCTCTCAGAGGACTTTTCTTCCCCTGGGTCATCCAGGGGTGGTGAAAGGCAAGCGCATTTTTGAGAGTGCTTAATGCAAAGCATCTTTTTTTTTTTTTCAAAAGGGGGGTCAACTGATGCCAGTCAAGTGGGGTGTGTGTGGCCCAATTAGTGGCAACGAGGGAGACTGTGGTTGGAGTCCCATTGCTGTGTTTGTAAAAGAACCAAGATGAACAAGCCATGGCTCTCAGAGGACTTTTCTTCCCCTGGGTCATCCGGGGGAGGTGAAAGGCACGCGTATTTTTGAGAGTGCTTCATGCAAAGCATCTTTTTCTTTTCCAAAAGGGGGGTCAACTGATGCCTGTCAAGTGGGGTGTGTGTTGCCCAATTAGTGGCAACGAGGGAGACTGTGGTTGGAGTCCCCTCGCTGTGTTTGTAAAAGAACCAAGATGAACAAGTCATGGCTCTCAGAGGACTTTTCTTCCCCTGGGTCATCCAGGGGTGGTGAAAGGCACGCGTATTTTTGAGAGTGCTTCATGCAAAGCATCTTTTTCTTTTTCAAAAGGGGGGTCAACTGATGCCAGTCAAGTGGGGTGTGTGTGGCCCAATTAGTGGCAACGAGGGAGACTGTGGTTGGAGTCCCCTCGCTGTGTTTGTAAAAGAACCAATATGAACAAGTCATGGCTCTCAGAGGACTTTTCTTCCCCTGGGTCATCCAGGGGTGGTGAAAGGCACGCGTATTTTTGAGAGTGCTTCATGCAAAGCATCTTTTTCTTTTTCAAAAGGGGGGTCAACTGATGCCAGTCAAGTGGGGTGTGTGTGGCCCAATTAGTGGCAATGAGGGAGACTGTGGTTGGAGTCCCCTCGCTGTGTTTGTAAAAGAACCAAGATGAACAAGTCATGGCTCTCAGAGGACATTTCTTCCCCTGGGTCATCCAGGGGTGGTGAAAGGCACGCGTATTTTTGAGAGTGCTTCATACAAAGCATCTTTTTCTTTTTCAAAAGGGGGGTCAACTGATGCCAGTCAAGTGGGGTGTGTGTGGCCCAATTAGTGGCAATGAGGGAGACTGTGGTTGGAGTCCCCTCGCTGTGTTTGTAAAAGAACCAAGATGAACAAGTCATGGCTCTCAGAGGACATTTCTTCCCCTGGGTCATCCAGGGGTGGTGAAAGGCACGCGCATTTTTGAGAGTGCTTCATGCAAAGCATCTTTTTCTTTTTCAAAAGGGGGGTCAACATATGCTAGTCAAGTGGGGTGTGTGTTGTCCAATTAGTGGCAACGAGGGAGACTGTGGTTGGAGTCCCCTCGCAGTGTTTGTAAAAGAACCAAGATGAACAAGTCATGGCTCTCAGAGGACTTTTCTTCCCCTGGGTCATCCGGGGGAGGTGAAAGGCACGCGTATTTTTGAGAGTGCTTCATGCAAAGCATCTTTTTCTTTTCCAAAAGGGGGGTCAACTGATGCCTGTCAAGTGGGGTGTGTGTGGCCCAATTAGTGGCAACAAGGGAGATTGTGGTTGGAGTCCCCTCGCTGTGTTTGTAAAAGAACCAAGATGAACAAGTCATGGCTCTCAAAGGACTTTTCTTCCCCTGGGTCATCTAGGGGTGGTGAAAGGCATGCGTATTTTTGAGAGTGCTTCATGCAAAGCATCTTTTTCTTTTTCAAAAGGGGGGTCAACTGATGCCAGTCAAGTGGGGTGTGTGTGGCCCAATTAGTGGCAACGAGGGAGACTGTGGTTGGAGTCCCCTCGCTGTGTTTGTAAAAGAACCAAGATGAACAAGTCATGGCTCTCAGAGGACTTTTCTTCCCCTGGGTAATCCGGGGGAGGTGAAAGTCACGCGTATTTTTGAGAGTGCTTCATGCAAAGCATCTTTTTCTTTTTCAAAAGGGGGGTCAACTGATGCCAGTCAAGTGGAGTGTGTGTGGCCCAATTGGTGGCAACGAGGGAGACTGTGGTTGGAGTCCCCTCGCTGTGTTTGTAAAAGAACCAAGATGAACAAGTCATGGCTCTCAGAGGACTTTTCTTCCTCTGGGTCATCCGGGGGAGGTGAAAGGCGCGCGTATTTTTGAGAGTGCTTCATGCAAAGCATCTTTTTCTTTTTCAAAAGGGGGGTCAACTGATGCCAGTCAAGTGGGGTGTGTGTGGCCCAATTAGTGGCAACGAGGGAGACTGTGGTTGGAGTCCCCTCGCTGTGTTTGTAAAAGAACCAAAATGAACAAGTCATGGCTCTCAGAGGACTTTTCTTCCCCTGGGTCATCCAGGGGTCGTGAAAGGCACGCGTATTTTTGAGAGTGCTTCATGCAAAGCATCTTTTTCTTTTTCAAAAGGGGAGTTAACTGATGCCAGTCAAGTAGGGTGTGTGTGGCCCAATTAGTGGCAATGAGGGAGACTGTGGTTGGAGTCACCTCGCTGTGTTTGTAAAAGAACCAAGATGAACAAGTCATGGCTCTCAGAGGACTTTTCTTCCCCTGGGTCATCCAGGGGTGGTGAAAGGCAAGCGCATTTTTGAGAGTGCTTAATGCAAAGCATCTTTTTTTTTTTTTCAAAAGAGGGGTCAACTGATGCCAGTCAAGTGGGGTGTGTGTGGCCCAATTAGTGGCAACGAGGGAGACTGTGGTTGGAGTCCCCTTGCTGTGTTTGTAAAAGAACCAAGATGAACAAGTCATGGCTCTCAGAGGACTTTTCTTCCCCTGGGTCATCCGGGGGAGGTGAAAGGCACGCGTATTTTTGAGAGTGCTTCATGCAAAGCATCTTTTTCTTTTTCAAAAGGGGGGTCAACTGATGCCTGTCAAGTGGGGTGTGTGTGGCCCAATTAGTGGCAACGAGGGAGACTGTGGTTGGAGTCCCCTCGCAGTGTTTGTAAAAGAACCAAGATAAGTCATGGCTCTCAGAGGACTTTTCTTCCCCTGGGTCATCCGGGGAGGTGAAAGGCACGCGTATTTTTGAGAGTGCTTCATGCAAAGCATCTTTTTCTTTTCCAAAAGGGGGGTCAACTGATGCCTGTCAAGTGGAGTGTGTGTGGCCAAATTGGTGGCAACGAGGGAGACTGTGGTTGGAGTCCCCTCGCTGTGTTTGTAAAAGAACCAAGATGAACAAGTCATGGCTCGCAGAGGACTTTTCTTCCCCTGGGTCATCCAGGGGTGGTGAAAGGCACGCATATTTTTGAGAGTGCTTCATGCAAAGCATCTTTTTCTTTTTCAAAAGGGGGGTCAACTGATGCCAGTCAAGTAGGGTGTGTGTGGCCCAATTAGTGGCAATGAGGGAGACTGTGGTTGGAGTCCCCTCGCTGTGTTTGTAAAAGAACCAAGATGAACAAGTCATGGCTCTCAGAGGACTTTTCTTCCCCTGGGTCATCCAGGGGTGGTGAAAGGCACGCGTATTTTTGAGAGTGCTTCATGCAAAGCATCTTTTTCTTTTTCAAAAGGGGGGTCAACTGATGCCAGTCAAGTGGGGTGTGTGTGGCCCAATTAGTGGCAACGAGGGAGACTGTGGTTGGAGTCCCCTCGCTGTGTTTGTAAAAGAACCACGATGAACAAGTCATGGCTCTCAGAGGACTTTTCTTCCCCTGGGTCATCCAGGGGTGGTGAAAGGCACGCGTATTTTTGAGAGTGCTTCATGCAAAGCATCTTTTTCTTTTTCAAAAGGGGGGTCAACTGATGCCAGTCAAGTGGGGTGTGTGTGGCCCAATTAGTGGCAATGAGGGAGACTGTGGTTGGAGTCCCCTCGCTGTGTTTGTAAAAGAACCAAGATGAACAAGTCATGGCTCTCAGAGGACATTTCTTCCCCTGGGTCATCCAGGGGTGGTGAAAGGCACGCGTATTTTTGAGAGTGCTTCATGCAAAGCATCTTTTTCTTTTTCAAAAGGGAGGTCCACTGATGCCAGTCAAGTGGGGTGTGTGTGGCCCAATTAGTGGCAACGAGGGAGACTGTGGTTGGAGTCCCCTCGCTGTGTTTGTAAAAGAACCAAGATGAACAAGTCATGGCTCTCAGAGGACTTTTCTTCCCCTGGGTCATCCGGGGGAGGTGAAAGTCACGCGTATTTTTGAGAGTGCTTCATGCAAAGCATCTTTTTCTTTTTCAAAAGGGGGTCAACTGATGCCAGTCAAGTGGAGTGTGTGTGGCCCAATTAGTGGCAACGAGGGAGACTGTGGTTGGAGTCCCCTCGCTGTGTTTGTAAAAGAACCAAGATGAACAAGTCATGGCTCTCAGAGGACTTTTCTTCCCCTGGGTCATCCGGGGGAGGTGAAAGTCACGCGTATTTTTGAGAGTGTTTCATGCAAAGCATCTTTTTCTTTTTCAAAAGGGGGGTCAACTGATGCCAGTCAAGTGGAGTGTGTGTGGCCCAATTGGTGGCAACGAGGGAGACTGTGGTTGGAGTCCCCTCGCTGTGTTTGTAAAAGAACCAAGATGAACAAGTCATGGCTCTCAGAGGACTTTTCTTCCCCTGGGTCATCCGGGGGAGGTGAAAGGCGCGCGTATTTTTGATAGTGCTTCATGCAAAGCATCTTTTTCTTTTTCAAAAGGGGGGTCAACTGATGCCAGTCAAGTGGGGTGTGTGTGGCCCAATTAGTGGCAACGAGGGAGACTGTGGTTGGAGTCCCCTCGCTGTGTTTGTAAAAGAACCAAGATGAACAAGTCATGGCTCTCAGAGGACTTTTCTTCCCCTGGGTCATCCAGGGGTCGTGAAAGGCAAGCGCATTTTTGAGAGTGCTTCATGCAAAGCATCTTTTTCTTTTTCAAAAGGGGAGTTAACTGATGCCAGTCAAGTAGGGTGTGTGTGGCCCAATTATTGGCAATGAGGGAGACTGTGGTTGGAGTCCCCTCGCTGTGTTTGTAAAAGAACCAAGATGAACAAGTCATGGCTCTCAGAGGACTTTTCTTCCCCTGGGTCATCCAGGGGTGGTGAAAGGCAAGCGCATTTTTGAGAGTGCTTAATGCAAAGCATCTTTTTTTGTTTTTCAAAAGGGGGGTCAACTGATGCCAGTCAAGTGGGGTGTGTGTGGCCCAATTAGTGGCAACGAGGGAGACTGTGGTTGGAGTCCCCTTGCTGTGTTTGTAAAAGAACCAAGATGAACAAGTCATGGCTCTCAGAGGACTTTTCTTCCCCTGGGTCATCCGGGGGAGGTGAAAGGCACGCGTATTTTTGAGAGTGCTTCATGCAAAGCATCTTTTTCTTTTCCAAAAGGGGGGTCAACTGATGCCTGTCAAGTGGGGTGTGTGTGGCCCAATTAGTGGCAACGAGGGAGACTGTGGTTGGAGTCCCCTCGCTGTGTTTGTAAAAGAACCAAGATGAACAAGTCATGGCTCTCAGAGGACTTTTCTTCCCCTGGGTCATCCAGGGGTGGTGAAAGGCACACGTATTTTTGAGAGTGCTTCATGCAAAGCATCTTTTTCTTTTTCAAAAGGGGGGTCAACTGATGCCAGTCAAGTGGGGTGTGTGTGGCCCAATTAGTGGCAACGAGGGAGACTGTGGTTGGAGTCCCCTCGCTGTGTTTGTAAAAGAACCAAGATGAACAAGTCATGGCTCTCAGAGGACTTTTCTTCCCCTGGGTCATCCAGGGGTGGTGAAAGGCACGCGTATTTTTGAGAGTGCTTCATGCAAAGCATCTTTTTCTTTTTCAAAAGGGGGGTCAACTGATGCCAGTCAAGTGGGGTGTGTGTGGCCCAATTAGTGGCAATGAGGGAGACTGTGGTTGGAGTCCCCTCGCTGTGTTTGTAAAAGAACCAAGATGAACAAGTCATGGCTCTCAGAGGACTTTTCTTCCCCTGGGTCATCCGGGGGAGGTGAAAGGCGCGCGTATTTTTGAGAGTGCTTCATGCAAAGCATCTTTTTCTTTTTCAAAAGGGGGGTCAACTGATGCCAGTCAAGTGGGGTGTGTGTGGCCCAATTAGTGGCAACGAGGGAGACTGTGGTTGGAGTCCCCTCGCTGTGTTTGTAAAAGAACCAAGATGAACAAGTCATGGCTCTCAGAGGACTTTTCTTCCCCTGGGTCATCCAGGGGTCGTGAAAGGCACGCGTATTTTTGAGAGTGCTTCATGCAAAGCATCTTTTTCTTTTTCAAAAGGGGAGTTAACTGATGCCAGTCAAGTAGGGTGTGTGTGGCCCAATTAGTGGCAATGAGGGAGACTGTGGTTGGAGTCCCCTCGCTGTGTTTGTAAAAGAACCAAGATGAACAAGTCATGGCTCTCAGAGGACTTTTCTTCCCCTGGGTCATCCAGGGGTGGTGAAAGGCAAGCGCATTTTTGAGAGTGCTTAATGCAAAGCATCTTTTTTTTTTTTTCAAAAGGGGGGTCAACTGATGCCAGTCAAGTGGGGTGTGTGTGGCCCAATTAGTGGCAACGAGGGAGACTGTGGTTGGAGTCCCATTGCTGTGTTTGTAAAAGAACCAAGATGAACAAGTCATGGCTCTCAGAGGACTTTTCTTCCCCTGGGTCATCCGGGGGAGGTGAAAGGCACGCGTATTTTTGAGAGTGCTTCATGCAAAGCATCTTTTTCTTTTCCAAAAGGGGGGTCAACTGATGCCTGTCAAGTGGGGTGTGTGTTGCCCAATTAGTGGCAACGAGGGAGACTGTGGTTGGAGTCCCCTCGCTGTGTTTGTAAAAGAACCAAGATGAACAAGTCATGGCTCTCAGAGGACTTTTCTTCCCCTGGGTCATCCAGGGGTGGTGAAAGGCACGCGTATTTTTGAGAGTGCTTCATGCAAAGCATCTTTTTCTTTTTCAAAAGGGGGGTCAACTGATGCCAGTCAAGTGGGGTGTGTGTGGCCCAATTAGTGGCAACGAGGGAGACTGTGGTTGGAGTCCCCTTGCTGTGTTTGTAAAAGAACCAAGATGAACAAGTCATGGCTCTCAGAGGACTTTTCTTCCCCTGGGTCATCCGGGGGAGGTGAAAGGCACGCGTATTTTTGAGAGTGCTTCATGCAAAGCATCTTTTTCTTTTCCAAAAGGGGGGTCAACTGATGCCTGTCAAGTGGGGTGTGTGTGGCCCAATTAGTGGCAACGAGGGAGACTGTGGTTGGAGTCCCCTCGCTGTGTTTGTAAAAGAACCAAGATGAACAAGTCATGGCTCTCAGAGGACTTTTCTTCCCCTGGGTCATCCAGGGGTGGTGAAAGGCACACGTATTTTTGAGAGTGCTTCATGCAAAGCATCTTTTTCTTTTTCAAAAGGGGGGTCAACTGATGCCAGTCAAGTGGGGTGTGTGTGGCCCAATTAGTGGCAACGAGGGAGACTGTGGTTGGAGTCCCCTCGCTGTGTTTGTAAAAGAACCAAGATGAACAAGTCATGGCTCTCAGAGGACTTTTCTTCCCCTGGGTCATCCAGGGGTGGTGAAAGGCACGCGTATTTTTGAGAGTGCTTCATGCAAAGCATCTTTTTCTTTTTCAAAAGGGGGGTCAACTGATGCCAGTCAAGTGGGGTGTGTGTGGCCCAATTAGTGGCAATGAGGGAGACTGTGGTTGGAGTCCCCTCGCTGTGTTTGTAAAAGAACCAAGATGAACAAGTCATGGCTCTCAGAGGACTTTTCTTCCCCTGGGTCATCCGGGGGAGGTGAAAGGCGCGCGTATTTTTGAGAGTGCTTCATGCAAAGCATCTTTTTCTTTTTCAAAAGGGGGGTCAACTGATGCCAGTCAAGTGGGGTGTGTGTGGCCCAATTAGTGGCAACGAGGGAGACTGTGGTTGGAGTCCCCTCGCTGTGTTTGTAAAAGAACCAAGATGAACAAGTCATGGCTCTCAGAGGACTTTTCTTCCCCTGGGTCATCCAGGGGTCGTGAAAGGCACGCGTATTTTTGAGAGTGCTTCATGCAAAGCATCTTTTTCTTTTTCAAAAGGGGAGTTAACTGATGCCAGTCAAGTAGGGTGTGTGTGGCCCAATTAGTGGCAATGAGGGAGACTGTGGTTGGAGTCCCCTCGCTGTGTTTGTAAAAGAACCAAGATGAACAAGTCATGGCTCTCAGAGGACTTTTCTTCCCCTGGGTCATCCAGGGGTGGTGAAAGGCAAGCGCATTTTTGAGAGTGCTTAATGCAAAGCATCTTTTTTTTTTTTTCAAAAGGGGGGTCAACTGATGCCAGTCAAGTGGGGTGTGTGTGGCCCAATTAGTGGCAACGAGGGAGACTGTGGTTGGAGTCCCATTGCTGTGTTTGTAAAAGAACCAAGATGAACAAGTCATGGCTCTCAGAGGACTTTTCTTCCCCTGGGTCATCCGGGGGAGGTGAAAGGCACGCGTATTTTTGAGAGTGCTTCATGCAAAGCATCTTTTTCTTTTCCAAAAGGGGGGTCAACTGATGCCTGTCAAGTGGGGTGTGTGTTGCCCAATTAGTGGCAACGAGGGAGACTGTGGTTGGAGTCCCCTCGCTGTGTTTGTAAAAGAACCAAGATGAACAAGTCATGGCTCTCAGAGGACTTTTCTTCCCCTGGGTCATCCAGGGGTGGTGAAAGGCACGCGTATTTTTGAGAGTGCTTCATGCAAAGCATCTTTTTCTTTTTCAAAAGGGGGGTCAACTGATGCCAGTCAAGTGGGGTGTGTGTGGCCCAATTAGTGGCAACGAGGGAGACTGTGGTTGGAGTCCCCTTGCTGTGTTTGTAAAAGAACCAAGATGAACAAGTCATGGCTCTCAGAGGACTTTTCTTCCCCTGGGTCATCCGGGGGAGGTGAAAGGCACGCGTATTTTTGAGAGTGCTTCATGCAAAGCATCTTTTTCTTTTCCAAAAGGGGGGTCAACTGATGCCTGTCAAGTGGGGTGTGTGTGGCCCAATTAGTGGCAACGAGGGAGACTGTGGTTGGAGTCCCCTCGCTGTGTTTGTAAAAGAACCAAGATGAACAAGTCATGGCTCTCAGAGGACTTTTCTTCCCCTGGGTCATCCAGGGGTGGTGAAAGGCACACGTATTTTTGAGAGTGCTTCATGCAAAGCATCTTTTTCTTTTTCAAAAGGGGGGTCAACTGATGCCAGTCAAGTGGGGTGTGTGTGGCCCAATTAGTGGCAACGAGGGAGACTGTGGTTGGAGTCCCCTCGCTGTGTTTGTAAAAGAACCAAGATGAACAAGTCATGGCTCTCAGAGGACTTTTCTTCCCCTGGGTCATCCAGGGGTGGTGAAAGGCACGCGTATTTTTGAGAGTGCTTCATGCAAAGCATCTTTTTCTTTTTCAAAAGGGGGGTCAACTGATGCCAGTCAAGTGGGGTGTGTGTGGCCCAATTAGTGGCAATGAGGGAGACTGTGGTTGGAGTCCCCTCGCTGTGTTTGTAAAAGAACCAAGATGAACAAGTCATGGCTCTCAGAGGACTTTTCTTTCCCTGGGTCATCCGGGGGAGGTGAAAGGCGCGCGTATTTTTGAGAGTGCTTCATGCAAAGCATCTTTTTCTTTTTCAAAAGGGGGGTCAACTGATGCCAGTCAAGTGGGGTGTGTGTGGCCCAATTAGTGGCAACGAGGGAGACTGTGGTTGGAGTCCCCTCGCTGTGTTTGTAAAAGAACCAAGATGAACAAGTCATGGCTCTCAGAGGACTTTTCTTCCCCTGGGTCATCCAGGGGTCGTGAAAGGCACGCGTATTTTTGAGAGTGCTTCATGCAAAGCATCTTTTTCTTTTTCAAAAGGGGAGTTAACTGATGCCAGTCAAGTAGGGTGTGTGTGGCCCAATTAGTGGCAATGAGGGAGACTGTGGTTGGAGTCCCCTCGCTGTGTTTGTAAAAGAACCAAGATGAACAAGTCATGGCTCTCAGAGGACTTTTCTTCCCCTGGGTCATCCAGGGGTGGTGAAAGGCAAGCGCATTTTTGAGAGTGCTTAATGCAAAGCATCTTTTTTTTTTTTTCAAAAGGGGGATCAACTGATGCCAGTCAAGTGGGGTGTGTGTGGCCCAATTAGTGGCAACGAGGGAGACTGTGGTTGGAGTCCCATTGCTGTGTTTGTAAAAGAACCAAGATGAACAAGTCATGGCTCTCAGAGGACTTTTCTTCCCCTGGGTCATCCGGGGGAGGTGAAAGGCACGCGTATTTTTGAGAGTGCTTCATGCAAAGCATCTTTTTCTTTTCCAAAAGGGGGGTCAACTGATGCCTGTCAAATGGGGTGTGTGTTGCCCAATTAGTGGCAACGAGGGAGACTGTGGTTGGAGTCCCCTCGCTGTGTTTGTAAAAGAACCAAGATGAACAAGTCATGGCTCTCAGAGGACTTTTCTTCCCCTGGGTCATCCAGGGGTGGTGAAAGGCACGCGTATTTTTGAGAGTGCTTCATGCAAAGCATCTTTTTCTTTTTCAAAAGGGGGGTCAACTGATGCCAGTCAAGTGGGGTGTGTGTGGCCCAATTAGTGGCAATGAGGGAGACTGTGGTTGGAGTCCCCTCGCTGTGTTTGTAAAAGAACCAAGATGAACAAGTCATGGCTCTCAGAGGACTTTTCTTCCCCTGGGTCATCCGGGGGAGGTGAAAGGCGCGCGTATTTTTGAGAGTGCTTCATGCAAAGCATCTTTTTCTTTTTCAAAAGGGGGGTCAACTGATGCCAGTCAAGTGGGGTGTGTGTGGCCCAATTAGTGGCAACGAGGGAGACTGTGGTTGGAGTCCCCTCGCTGTGTTTGTAAAAGAACCAAGATGAACAAGTCATGGCTCTCAGAGGACATTTCTTCCCCTGGGTCATCCAGGGGTCGTGAAAGGCACGCGTATTTTTGAGAGTGCTTCATGCAAAGCATCTTTTTCTTTTTCAAAAGGGGAGTTAACTGATGCCAGTCAAGTAGGGTGTGTGTGGCCCAATTAGTGGCAATGAGGGAGACTGTGGTTGGAGTCCCCTCGCTGTGTTTGTAAAAGAACCAAGATGAACAAGTCATGGCTCTCAGAGGACTTTTCTTCCCCTGGGTCATCCAGGGGTGGTGAAAGGCAAGCGCATTTTTGAGAGTGCTTAATGCAAAGCATCTTTTTTTTTTTTTCAAAAGGGGGATCAACTGATGCCAGTCAAGTGGGGTGTGTGTGGCCCAATTAGTGGCAACGAGGGAGACTGTGGTTGGAGTCCCATTGCTGTGTTTGTAAAAGAACCAAGATGAACAAGTCATGGCTCTCAGAGGACTTTTCTTCCCCTGGGTCATCCGGGGGAGGTGAAAGGCACGCGTATTTTTGAGAGTGCTTCATGCAAAGCATCTTTTTCTTTTCCAAAAGGGGGGTCAACTGATGCCTGTCAAGTGGGGTGTGTGTTGCCCGATTAGTGGCAACGAGGGAGACTGTGGTTGGAGTCCCCTCGCTGTGTTTGTAAAAGAACCAAGATGAACAAGTCATGGCTCTCAGAGGACTTTTCTTCCCCTAGGTCATCCAGGGGTGGTGAAAGGCACGCGTATTTTTGAGAGTGCTTCATGCAAAGCATCTTTTTCTTTTTCAAAAGGGGGGTCAACTGATGCCAGTCAAGTGGGGTGTGTGTGGCCCAATTAGTGGCAACGAGGGAGACTGTGGTTGGAGTCCCCTCGCTGTGTTTGTAAAAGAACCAAGATGAACAAGTCATGGCTCTCAGAGGACTTTTCTTCCCCTGGGTCATCCAGGGGTGGTGAAAGGCACGCGTATTTTTGAGAGTGCTTCATGCAAAGCATCTTTTTCTTTTTCAAAAGGGGGGTCAACTGATGCCAGTCAAGTGGGGTGTGTGTGGCCCAATTAGTGGCAATGAGGGAGACTGTGGTTGGAGTCCCCTCGCTGTGTTTGTAAAAGAACCAAGATGAACAAGTCATGGCTCTCAGAGGACATTTCTTCCCCTGGGTCATCCAGGGGTGGTGAAAGGCACGCGTATTTTTGAGAGTGCTTCATACAAAGCATCTTTTTCTTTTTCAAAAGGGGGGTCAACTGATGCCAGTCAAGTGGGGTGTGTGTGGCCCAATTAGTGGCAATGAGGGAGACTGTGGTTGGAGTCCCCTCGCTGTGTTTGTAAAAGAACCAAGATGAACAAGTCATGGCTCTCAGAGGACATTTCTTCCCCTGGGTCATCCAGGGGTGGTGAAAGGCACGCGCATTTTTGAGAGTGCTTCATGCAAAGCATCTTTTTCTTTTTCAAAAGGGGGGTCAACTGATGCTAGTCAAGTGGGGTGTGTGTTGTCCAATTAGTGGCAACGAGGGAGACTGTGGTTGGAGTCCCCTCGCAGTGTTTGTAAAAGAACCAAGATGAACAAGTCATGGCTCTCAGAGGACTTTTCTTCCCCTGGGTCATCCGGGGGAGGTGAAAGGCACGCGTATTTTTGAGAGTGCTTCATGCAAAGCATCTTTTTCTTTTCCAAAAGGGGGGTCAACTGATGCCTGTCAAGTGGGGTGTGTGTGGCCCAATTAGTGGCAACAAGGGAGATTGTGGTTGGAGTCCCCTTGCTGTGTTTGTAAAAGAACCAAGATGAACAAGTCATGGCTCTCAAAGGACTTTTCTTCCCCTGGGTCATCTAGGGGTGGTGAAAGGCATGCGTATTTTTGAGAGTGCTTCATGCAAAGCATCTTTTTCTTTTTCAAAAGGGGGGTCAACTGATGCCAGTCAAGTGGGGTGTGTGTGGCCCAATTAGTGGCAACGAGGGAGACTGGTGTTGGGGTCCCCTCGCTGTGTTTGTAAAAGAACCAAGATGAACAAGTCATGGCTCTCAGAGGACTTTTCTTCCCCTGGGTCATCCGGGGGAGGTGAAAGTCACGCGTATTTTTGAGAGTGCTTCATGCAAAGCATCTTTTTCTTTTTCAAAAGGGGGGTCAACTGATGCCAGTCAAGTGGGGTGTGTGTGGCCCAATTGGTGGCAACGAGGCAGACTGTGGTTGGAGTCCCCTCGCTGTGTTTGTAAAAGAACCAAGATGAACAAGTCATGGCTCTCAGAGGACTTTTCTTCCCCTGGGTCATTCGGGGGAGGTGAAAGGCACGCGTATTTTTGAGAGTGCTTCATGCAAAGCATCTTTTTCTTTTTCAAAAGGGGGGTCAACTGATGCCAGTCAAGTGGGGTGTGTGTGGCCCAATTAGTGGCAACGAGGGAGACTGTGGTTGGAGTCCCCTCGCAGTGTTTGTAAAAGAACCAAGATGAACAAGTCATGGCTCTCAGAGGACTTTTCTTCCCCTGGGTCATCCGGGGGAGGTGAAAGGCACGCGTATTTTTGAGAGTGCTTCATGCAAAGCATCTTTTTCTTTTCCAAAAGGGGGGTCAACTGATGCCTGTCAAGTGGGGTGTGTGTGGCCCACTTAGTGGCAACGAGGGAGATTGTGGTTGGAGTCCCCTTGCTGTGTTTGTAAAAGAACCAAGATGAACAAGTCATGGCTCTCAGAGGACTTTTCTTCCCCTGGGTCATCTAGGGGTGGTGAAAGGCATGCGTATTTTTGAGAGTGCTTCATGCAAAGCATCTTTTTCTTTTTCAAAAGGGGGGTCAACTGATGCCAGTCAAGTGGGGTGTGTGTGGCCCAATTAGTGGCAACGAGGGAGACTGTGGTTGGGGTCCCCTCGCTGTGTTTGTAAAAGAACCAAGATGAACAAGTCATGGCTCTCAGAGGACTTTTCTTCCCCTGGGTCATCCGGGGGAGGTGAAAGTCACGCGTATTTTTGAGAGTGCTTCATGCAAAGCATCTTTTTCTTTTTCAAAAGGGGGGTCAACTGATGCCAGTCAAGTGGGGTGTGTGTGGCCCAATTGGTGGCAACGAGGGAGACTGTGGTTGGAGTCCCCTCGCTGTGTTTGTAAAAGAACCAAGATGAACAAGTCATGGCTCTCAGAGGACTTTTCTTCCCCTGGGTCATCCGGGGGAGGTGAAAGGCACGCGTATTTTTGAGAGTGCTTCATGCAAAGCATCTTTTTCTTTTTCAAAAGGGGGGTCAACTGATGCCAGTCAAGTGGGGTGTGTGTGGCCCAATTAGTGGCAACGAGGGAGACTGTGGTTGGAGTCCCCTCGCTGTGTTTGTAAAAGAACCAAGATGAACAAGTCATGGCTCTCAGAGGACCTTTCTTCCCCTGGGTCATCCGGGGGAGGTGAAAGGCACGCGTATTTTTGAGAGTGCTTCATGCAAAGCATCTTTTTCTTTTTCAAAAGGGGGGTCAACTGATGCCAGTCAAGTGGGGTGTGTGTGGCCCAATTAGTGGCAACGAGGGAGACTGTGGTTGGAGTCCCCTCGCAGTGTTTGTAAAAGAACCAAGATGAACAAGTCATGGCTCTCAGAGGACTTTTCTTCCCCTGGGTCATCCAGGGGTGGTGAAAGGCACGCGTATTTTTGAGAGTGCTTCATGCAAAGCATCTTTTTCTTTTTCAAAAGGGGGGTCAACTGATGCCAGTCAAGTGAGGTGTGTGTGGCCCAATTAGTGGCAACGAGGTAGACTGTGGTTGGAGTCCCCTCGCTGTGTTTGTAAAAGAACCAAGATGAACAAGTCATGGCTCTCAGAGGACATTTCTTCCCCTGGGTCATCCAGGGGTGGTGAAAGGCACGCGTATTTTTGAGAGTGCTTCATGCAAAGCATCTTTTTCTTTTTCAAAAGGGAGGTCCACTGATGCCAGTCAAGTGGGGTGTGTGTGGCCCAATTAGTGGCAACGAGGGAGACTGTGGTTGGAGTCCCCTCGCAGTGTTTGTAAAAGAACCAAGATGAACAAGTCATGGCTCTCAGAGGACTTTTCTTCCCCTGGGTCATCCGGGGGAGGTGAAAGGCACGCGTATTTTTGAGAGTGCTTCATGCAAAGCATCTTTTTCTTTTCCAAAAGGGGGGTCAACTGATGCCTGTCAAGTGGGGTGTGTGTGGCCCAATTAGTGGCAACAAGGGAGATTGTGGTTGGAGTCCCCTTGCTGTGTTTGTAAAAGAACCAAGATGAACAAGTCATGGCTCTCAAAGGACTTTTCTTCCCCTGGGTCATCTAGGGGTGGTGAAAGGCATGCGTATTTTTGAGAGTGCTTCATGCAAAGCATCTTTTTCTTTTTCAAAAGGGGGGTCAACTGATGCCAGTCAAGTGGGGTGTGTGTGGCCCAATTAGTGGCAACGAGGGAGACTGGTGTTGGGGTCCCCTCGCTGTGTTTGTAAAAGAACCAAGATGAACAAGTCATGGCTCTCAGAGGACTTTTCTTCCCCTGGGTCATCCGGGGGAGGTGAAAGTCACGCGTATTTTTGAGAGTGCTTCATGCAAAGCATCTTTTTCTTTTTCAAAAGGGGGGTCAACTGATGCCAGTCAAGTGGGGTGTGTGTGGCCCAATTGGTGGCAACGAGGCAGACTGTGGTTGGAGTCCCCTCGCTGTGTTTGTAAAAGAACCAAGATGAACAAGTCATGGCTCTCAGAGGACTTTTCTTCCCCTGGGTCATTCGGGGGAGGTGAAAGGCACGCGTATTTTTGAGAGTGCTTCATGCAAAGCATCTTTTTCTTTTTCAAAAGGGGGGTCAACTGATGCCAGTCAAGTGGGGTGTGTGTGGCCCAATTAGTGGCAACGAGGGAGACTGTGGTTGGAGTCCCCTCGCAGTGTTTGTAAAAGAACCAAGATGAACAAGTCATGGCTCTCAGAGGACTTTTCTTCCCCTGGGTCATCCGGGGGAGGTGAAAGGCACGCGTATTTTTGAGAGTGCTTCATGCAAAGCATCTTTTTCTTTTCCAAAAGGGGGGTCAACTGATGCCTGTCAAGTGGGGTGTGTGTGGCCCACTTAGTGGCAATGAGGGAGATTGTGGTTGGAGTCCCCTCGCAGTGTTTGTAAAAGAACCAAGATGAACAAGTCATGGCTCTCAGAGGACTTTTCTTCCCCTGGGTCATCCGGGGGAGGTGAAAGTCACGCGTATTTTTGAGAGTGCTTCATGCAAAGCATCTTTTTCTTTTTCAAAAGGGGGGTCAACTGATGCCAGTCAAGTGGGGTGTGTGTGGCCCAATTGGTGGCAACGAGGGAGACTGTGGTTGGAGTCCCCTCGCTGTGTTTGTAAAAGAACCAAGATGAACAAGTCATGGCTCTCAGAGGACTTTTCTTCCCCTGGGTCATCCGGGGGAGGTGAAAGGCACGCGTATTTTTGAGAGTGCTTCATGCAAAGCATCTTTTTCTTTTTCAAAAGGGGGGTCAACTGATGCCAGTCAAGTGGGGTGTGTGTGGCCCAATTAGTGGCAACGAGGGAGACTGTGGTTGGAGTCCCCTCGCTGTGTTTGTAAAAGAACCAAGATGAACAAGTCATGGCTCTCAGAGGACCTTTCTTCCCCTGGGTCATCCGGGGGAGGTGAAAGGCACGCGTATTTTTGAGAGTGCTTCATGCAAAGCATCTTTTTCTTTTTCAAAAGGGGGGTCAACTGATGCCAGTCAAGTGGGGTGTGTGTGGCCCAATTAGTGGCAACGAGGGAGACTGTGGTTGGAGTCCCCTCGCAGTGTTTGTAAAAGAACCAAGATGAACAAGTCATGGCTCTCAGAGGACTTTTCTTCCCCTGGGTCATCCAGGGGTGGTGAAAGGCACGCGTATTTTTGAGAGTGCTTCATGCAAAGCATCTTTTTCTTTTTCAAAAGGGGGGTCAACTGATGCCAGTCAAGTGAGGTGTGTGTGGCCCAATTAGTGGCAACGAGGTAGACTGTGGTTGGAGTCCCCTCGCTGTGTTTGTAAAAGAACCAAGATGAACAAGTCATGGCTCTCAGAGGACATTTCTTCCCCTGGGTCATCCAGGGGTGGTGAAAGGCACGCGTATTTTTGAGAGTGCTTCATGCAAAGCATCTTTTTCTTTTTCAAAAGGGAGGTCCACTGATGCCAGTCAAGTGGGGTGTGTGTGGCCCAATTAGTGGCAACGAGGGAGACTGTGGTTGGAGTCCCCTCGCTGTGTTTGTAAAAGAACCAAGATGAACAAGTCATGGCTCTCAGAGGACTTTTCTTCCCCTGGGTCATCCAGGGGTGGTGAAAGGCACGCGTATTTTTGAGAGTGCTTCATGCAAAGCATCTTTTTCTTTTTCAAAAGGGGGGTCAACTGATGTCAGTCAAGTGGGGTGTGTGTGGCCCAATTAGTGGCAACGAGGGAGACTGTGGTTGGAGTCCCCTCGCTGTGTTTGTAATAGAACCAGGATGAACAAGTCATGGCTCTCAGAGGACTTTTCTTCCCCTGGGTCATCCAGGGGTGGTGAAAGGCACGCGCATTTTTGAGAGTGCTTCATGCAAAGCATCTTTTTCTTTTTCAAAAGGGGGGTCAACTGATGCCAGTCAAGTGGGGTGTGTGTGGCCCAATTAGTGGCAACGAGGGAGACTGTGGTTGGAGTCCCCTCGCTGTGTTTGTAAAAGAACCAAAATGAACAAGTCATGGCTCTCAGAGGACTTTTCTTCCCCTGGGTCATCCGGGGGAGGTGAAAGGCACGCGTATTTTTGAGAGTGCTTCATGCAAAGCATCTTTTTCTTTTTCAAAAGGGGGGTCAACTGATGCCAGTCAAGTGGGGTGTGTGTGGCCCAATTAGTGGCAACGAGGGAGATTGTGGTTGGAGTCCCCTCGCAGTGTTTGTAAAAGAACCAAGATGAACAAGTCATGGCTCTCAGAGGACTTTTCTTCCCCTGGGTCATCCGGGGGAGGTGAAAGGCACGCGTATTTTTGAGAGTGCTTCATGCAAAGCATCTTTTTCTTTTCCAAAAGGGGGGTCAACTGATGCCTGTCAAGTGGGGTGTGTGTGGCCCAATTAGTGGCAACGAGGGAGACTGTGGTTGGAGTCCTCTCGCTGTGTTTGTAAAAGAACCAAGATGAACAAGTCATGGCTCTCAGAGGACTTTTCTTCCCCTGGGTCATCTAGGGGTGGTGAAAGGCATGCGTATTTTTGAGAGTGCTTCATGCAAAGCATCTTTTTCTTTTTCAAAAGGGGGGTCAACTGATGCCAGTCAAGTGGGGTGTGTGTGGCCCAATTAGTGGCAACGAGGGAGACTGTGGTTGGAGTCCCCTCGCTGTGTTTGTAAAAGAACCAAGATGAACAAGTCATGGCTCTCAGAGGACTTTTCTTCCCCTGGGTCATCCGGGGGAGGTGAAAGGCGCGCGTATTTTTGAGAGTGCTTCATGCAAAGCATCTTTTTCTTTTTCAAAAGGGGGTTCAACTGATGCCAGTCAAGTGGGGTGTGTGTGGCCCAATTAGTGGCAATGAGGGAGACTGTGGTTGGAGTCCCCTCGCTGTGTTTGTAAAAGAACCAAGATGAACAAGTCATGGCTCTCAGAGGACTTTTCTTCCCCTGGGTCATCCAGGGGTGGTGAAAGGCACGCGTATTTTTGAGAGTGCTTCATGCAAAGCATCTTTTTCTTTTTCAAAAGGGGGGTCAACTGATGCCAGTCAAGTGGGGTGTGTGTGGCCCAATTAGTGGCAACGAGGTAGACTGTGGTTGGAGTCCCCTCGCTGTGTTTGTAAAAGAACCAAGATGAACAAGTCATGGCTCTCAGAGGACTTTTCTTCCCCTGGGTCATCCAGGGGTGGTGAAAGGCACGCGTATTTTTGAGAGTGCTTCATGCAAAGCATCTTTTTCTTTTTCAAAAGGGGGGTCAACTGATGCCAGTCAAGTGGGGTGTGTGTGGCCCAATTAGTGGCAACGAGGGAGACTGTGGTTGGAGTCCCCTCGCTGTGTTTGTAAAAGAACCAGGATGAACAAGTCATGGCTCTCAGAGGACTTTTCTTCCCCTGGGTCATCCAGGGGTGGTGAAAGGCACGCGTATTTTTGAGAGTGCTTCATGCAAAGCATCTTTTTCTTTTTCGTTTAATATTTCTTTATTGTTTTCAAGAAAAATTATATAACAAAGCATGAATATAGATAATTTTGTAGTGCCCGGTTTTACAGAATATGGAAAAGTTGCAGTTTGGTCTGGGCATTTAAATCTTATACAGCATATACTACAGTGAACTTTATCGTAGGTCTTAGAAGAAAAATTATTCATAACATCCTTAATGACATCTTATCCCAAGTATATATCAATCGTTTATCTTTTGTTCTATTTAATATGTAGATGCCAATATCATTCTGTATAATCTTGCCATATATTTCAACAAGTAAACCTATGTACACTAATTAGATAAGCAAGAGAAGGAAAAGAGGGGAAAGAAAGAAAAGCAAGGGATGAAAGGAGAAGAAGAGGGAGAAAGAGAAGAGAAAGAAGGAAAACACGAGAAAGAGAGAAGGGGAGATTCTGTAGGGTTCTGTAACGTGGCACCATGCCATCCTCCCATCAGGAGGGCCACGTCGCCCCGCCAAACATCAGTGTGGCAGCGTGCCCGTGTGTAACCAGGATTGGAATTGTTGTGTTTCTCTGAATTGAAGCCACGGATACCAGGTGGAAAAGCATAGTGAGTGTCTCCCTTCATCAAATGCTCTTATCTCTTCCAAACGTCTCAGGGCATCCATAGCCCCCACCCAGTCTGCTCTTCTCAATGTATAGGTGGACCTCCAATGTTTCGGTATGATCTGTCTCATTGAGATCATGAAGTATGAGAGCAGACCTCTCTTCGCTTTAGAGATTGCCCCCCCGTACATTGAGAAGAGTGCCACTTCCGGCGAGGGTGTCACTCCCACTTGATGTAAATGATTATAGAGAGCAAAGACGTCTTCCCATAATCCCTGGATTCCTGGACAAGACCACCAAACATGCAGCATTGTGCCCACCGAGGTCTGACACCTCCAGCAAGTGTCTGAGACCTCTGGAAACATTCTGTGGAGCCTGGCGGGTGTCCTGTACCACCGTGCGAGGATTTTATAGTTGAGTTCCTGCATTCTACATGAGATGGTGGATTTGTGTGTTAGGTTAAATGACTTATACCACTGTTCTTTGGAAAAAGTCTTTCTCAGTTCTGACTGCCATTGCCCTACATACTCGGGCAGGTCCCCCCCCGTCCCTCCAGACACTGTTATGTTGTAGATTATCGAGACTGTGTGGGGAGGTGTTTCTCGAAGGAAACATAGTCTGTCAAATGGAGTCAAGTCCTTATGCATCTCAGATCTCGGAGACAGAGAGTCTACAAAGCTACGTAGTTGTAAGTATTGAAACCAATGACTTGGCTCTCTTGGCCGGTCATCTAGCAAGGACAACAGTGGTCTGCAACCCTGTTGAGTAATGACATCTTTAACACGTGGGATCCGACCCGTTGGCATTGAAATCAAGCTGGGACGGATTTCGTGAAGCCAGCATTGGAATGCAGGGTTGCCCACCAGTGGTGTCATAGGGCCCGGTTCCCCTGTCAGCCTATATCGCCTATTGGCCCTCCTCCATGCAGTAGCCAGAGACAAGAGAATCGGGGAAATTCCCAGGGTCTCCAAGTTGATTCTAGATGATAACCAGAAGATTCCCTGCGTCATGGTTGCGTGTAGATCACATTCAATCTCTACCCACAATTTTCTGTCCCTGTTATGGAGGAGATCCAGTATGCAATTGCCCACCGACGCCGCATGGTACGCTTTAAAATCAGGTAGCCCCACCCCTCCGCCCCAGCGAGACCTGTTCAACATGGAGTATTTCAGTCGGGGTCTGGTACCTCGCCATACAAAATTGCTGATCATCTTTTTTAACTTGAGGAAGAAGTTTTCTCCTAGATTCAATGGGATTGTTTGGAACATATATAGTATTTTGGGTAGGACATCCATTTTAATTGTATTGACTCTGCCAAACCACGAGATGGGGAGGTTATGCCAAGCCGTGAGGTCTTTTTGTATGTTTTTTAAAAGGTCTGGAAAATTATGTTCATATAGGTCTTGGTGTTTAGAAGGTATCCTGATCCCCAAATATTTTATGCAATTGCTGTTCCACTTAAAGGGAAAAACGGGTTTGAGGGCATCCTCTTCCACCGACGGTAGCGATACGTTTAGGATCTCTGTTTTTTGTAGGTTTACTTTAAAGTTGGAGAGTCCACCAAAAGTCTCAAACTCCTGTAGTATGGCGGGTAAGCTAATCCTTGGTTGTGTCACATATATCAGGAGGTCATCTGCAAACAGTGCCAGTTTATGAGACGTTGGTCCTATCTGTAACCCCTTTATCGAGGGGTTTTTCCTAAGCGCGTTTGCCAGGGATTCCATTACCAAAATGTATAGGTATGGTGATAGAGGGCATCCCTGTCTGGTGCCATTTCCAATATTGAATGGGGTTGACAGGCGTCCGTTCACACCCACTTGTGCCGTTGGTTCACGGTATAGGGCCTTTACCCATTGTAGTAAGCGCGAACGGACGCCAATTGCCTGCAGCGTGGCTTCTAAAAAGCCCCAATGGACTCTGTCAAATGCTTTTTCGGCATCGACTGTCAAGAGGCACATTGGGGTTTGGCGTTGTCGGGCTTGGGCTACCAAAGACAGGGTTCTGATTGTATTATCACGCGCCTCCCTCCCTGGAACAAATCCTACCTGGTCTTTGTGTATCAGCTTGGGAATGTAGGGGCCTAATCTCAAAGCTATCATTTTAGAGTATAGTTTAATATCCACGTTTATTAATGAGATAGGTCTGTAATTGGCGCAAGTTAGTGGATCTCTGCCAGGTTTTGGGATTACTGTTATTCGGGCTTGAAGTGTCTGTTTAGGGAACTGGCATGTTTTTGTTATGGAGTTAAAGGCTTTCAACATTATAGAGCTACAGGCTTCTCCACATATTTTGTAGAACCGGGGGGTAAACCCGTCGGGGCCAGGACTTTTGCCAACTTTAAGGGCTTTAATAGCATCGCCTAGTTCAGTGTCTGAGAAATCCTCTTCTAGGCTCTCAGCCTCTGTATCCTCAAGAGGGTATGGTGCATATTTATTGAGGTATTCTAAGATGTTATGGTGTCTCATGTCAGATAATGGGGCATGTGGAGTTGGGATGTTGTAAAGTTTTGCATAGTAGGTTCTAAATTCTTCTAGTATGTCAGGGGTGGAGTGGATCTGAGTTCCTGTCTGTGAGTTTAGCGAGAGTATTGGAGTTTGTGCATATCTGGGATGTAGGGTTCTGGCTAGTAATCGTCCACTTTTATCTCCAAACTCAAAGATATTCCTGCGGAATTTATCCCTGGCACACAACGATTTTCGATCTAGTATGGATAATATTTGGTGACGAATGTTAGATATTTCTATTTTGAGTATATCACTGGCTCTGGATTTATTTATCGTTTCTTTGTGGCCTAGCTGCAGCAGTAGTTCTTTTAGCTCTCTTGCACTTTCTTTTTTAATTCTGGATCCATGCGATATGCAAACCCCCCGAATCATACATTTTAACGCTTCCCATTTGACCGGGTCTGGTGTAGGATCTGCCGCATGATCTATTTTGAAATTTGCAATGGTCTTATGGATATCTTCCAGACACTGCTCATTTTTAAGTAGATTATCATTAAATCTCCAGGTGTGTCCCGTGTCCCCTCTGTCCCTTACCCCAATTTCCCCATACACTGGTGCGTGGTCCGACCAAAGGAAGACATCCATCGAGCAGCCCGGGGATTTGTCCAGCAAGTCATGGGATATGAAGATGTGATCTAATCTGGTGTAGCTGTTGTGTACTGTGGAATGAAAACTGTAGTCTCTGACTCCGGGATGTAGGACCCTCCAAAGATCAACTAATTTAAGGGATGTCAGTTCCCTTTTCAATCTACGTAGTGCCGAGGAGGGGATTGCGGACCTACCAGAGGACGAGTCCAGGACCGGGTCTAGAACGAGGTTGAAGTCTCCTCCCACGATGATACAGGTGCCACCCGCAAACTCCGCCAGCCCCCTCAAAGTCTCCAGTCCAAAGGATACCTGGTCTTGATTTGGAAAATAGATGTTAGCAATAGTATAGATGTTATTCAAAAAAGATATTTTAAGAAATAACCAGCGTCCCTCCTGGTCAATGAGTGTGTCAAGGATTGTTGGCTGGAACGTTTTGTGGAAGGCAATGGAAACCCCGCATGCCTTCCGACTAGGGTGTGGGCCATGAAACCACGTCGGGTAATTTTTGGTTTTACATTTAGGTGTATTGGAAGCTATGAAGTGTGTCTCTTGGAATAGAGCTATTTTAACTCCCTTCCGATGTAGACGATATAAGATTTGACTCCTCTTTTCAGGTTTATTTAAACCTTTAGTATTGTAGGTGCAAAAGGTTAGGTGCGACATCACAGAAAAGAGTGGGAAGGGGATAGAAAGAGAGAAAAGAAAAGGAAAAAGAAGAAGAGAGGAATAGAAATAAGATAGTTGAGAAAGAAAAGAGGTAAGTAAGCTAAGTAGGACTAGATGGCCTACTGCTCCTGAATATCTGCTAGTAGACTATTGTCTAATGTGGCACTCTGCCACGTCCCTAATAGAGGTACGGGGAAGCCTACGGCACTTCAAGAGCTCCCCCGTCCCCACGACAGACCTCCACATGAAATATGAATAACAATCCACATATGCAATTTAATAATGATCAATAACTTTTCCTTCCCTCCCTCCTCCCAACCCCCGAATGTTTGATATATTTCAAATATAAAACATATGGCACAGGGAGAACACGGTACAACCAACTTAGAGAAATGTAATTAAACCAGAGCTCAATATCAGATCTAGATGAAGTGGAAGGGGAAAAGGGGAGAAGGGGAAAGACAACTGGGGAAAGAAGGATTATGTAACGCAGGGAATGATGCGAAGGTAGAGGACCAGTGGGGAGAAGCAGGAAAAATTTGGGGGGCAGGAAAAAAAAAAAAAGTGGGGGAGGGGGTAAGAGAGTTGAATATGGTGTGTGCTAGAGAGTGATGAGAGTGTGGAGAATGTGGGAAGGTGGGAAGCGGGGAGAGAGGATAGGAAAAAAAAAAAGTGGGGGAGGGGGTAAGAGAGTTGAATATGGTGTGTGCTAGAGAGTGATGAGAGTGTGGAGAATGTGGGAAGGTGGGAAGCGGGGAGAGAGAATAGGAAAAAAAAAGGTGGGGGAGGGGGTAAGAGAGTTGAATATGGTGTGTGCTAGAGAGTGATGAGAGTGTGGAGAAAGTGGGAAGGTGGGAAGCGGGGAGAGAGAATAGGAAAAAAAAAAAAAAAAAAGGTGGGGGAGGGGGTAAGAGTTGAATATGGTGTGTGCTAGAGAGTGATGAGAGTGTGGAGAATGTGGGAAGGTGGGAAGCGGGGAGAGAGAATAGGAAAAAAAAAAAAAAAAGGGGGGGGGGGAGGAGATGGTATGATGGGAGAGGTGGGAAAAAGCATTGATATAGTTATGCTCTATAGATATGTAGGTAGATAAACAGTCAAATATAATCAACATGTATCTCGCCTCCTGGCTCCTCCAGTATGTTTCCTTCCTTTCTCTGGATGGTCAGCGATTATCAGCGATGTACATCTCGGGGGGATCCTCCAGCTCGTCTGATCTGTACTTGTCGCCATTGCTCCCTTGGTGGTAAGGGTGTGGGACCTCCCGGAGTTGGCCAATCTGGCAGGCTGATCATAGGCAGTTCAAAAGTCCCTAAGAAATTAGGAAGATCTCCCAAGGACCGGAGGACTGCCGACTTCCCATTCTTCTTGGCTAGGAGTTGGAAAGGATATCCCCAGCGATATGGAATATCTTTATCTTTAAGGGACTGGAGTAGTGGTCTTAAGGCCTTACGTAGTTGTAGTGTTCTCCATGATAGGTCTGGCAGGACAATCAAGGGTGTCCCTTTATATGTACCCGCTCCTTTCTCTCTGCATCTTTGTAGTATGGCCTCCTTTTCTTTATAGAAGTGGACCCGACATATCACATCTCTTGGTCTGGCCGGGTCAGGGGATTTGGGACCCAGGGATCTGTGGATGCGGTCCAGTTCTGTGTGTTGTTCTGGATCACGTTGGAGGAGACGGGTAAAGAATTTTTGTGCCCATTCGTCCAGCTGTGATGGTTCCACTGCCTCTGTGAGGCCTCTAATCCTTAAGTTATTTCGGCGATGCCGGTTCTCGATATCATCTAAATGGGTCAAAATGTCCTGTATCTGGGCTGTGTGCTCTGATAGGACTTGTTGATGTGATTCTATATGGGAAAATATCTGTTCCTGCACCTCTTCTGTAGCTGCTACACGCTGGCCAATTTGTTTGATCTCTGATTGTATAGCAGCCATGTCCTGCTTGTGGGATTCCCTTAGTTTCCCCAGCAAAGAGTCCATTTCCTGCCTGGTTGGAATTGATCTGATATGTGCTTTCCAATCCCAATCTTCCTCTTGTACCTGTGACTGGTCTGGTTTATTCTTGTCTCCTTTGTTTCTGCTGGTGGAGGTATTTGAATTGGAGGGTCTTTGTTCTTTAGGTGATGTATGTTGTTGTGGTGGTTTTATTACAGGCTCCTCTCCGGGTGCTGCAGGTCTGCTTCCCATAGCTGCTGGAGTTTGTTGTAATATTGGGCTGGAGCCTTGCTCTGCCTGTAACTCCCCTGGAGATCGTTGTTGTGTCTGGGGCAAGGGGTTATCAGTATTCCCCTCTGTGGTGCCCAGCTTTAATGTGTCTGCATTTAAAGCTGTGCTGGCTGCCAGCACGTGTGGGGGCAGTGAGGTCGCTCCTCTGCATGTTTGCTGAGTGTTATCTCCTGTCTCAGTGTCTGCCGGCACCATCTTGGAGAGAGCAGCAGTGTCAGGCTGAGAGGCTGCAGCCCCAAAAAAGCGGGCGATATCAGCACCTTCTCCCTCCTGGATCTGTGTGCTCGTCGCCCGTCCTCTCCTGCGCGCCATTACCGTCCTGGAGCCCGGTTAGTGCCTGTGTTATTGGAGTTCTGCCGTGGGTCTGCGGGAGCTCCTTCTTTCTGTGTCTTAACACTCCATCGGCTAGCTCCGCCCCCCCATCTTTTTCTTTTTCAAAAGGGGGGTCAACTGATGCCAGTCAAGTGGGGTGTGTGTGGCCCAATTAGTGGCAACGAGGGAGACTGTGGTTGGGGTCCCCTTGCTGTGTTTGTAAAAGAACCAAGATGAACAAGTCATGGCTCTCAGAGGACTTTTCTTCCCCTGGGTCATCCGGGGGAGGTGAAAGGCACGCGTATTTTTGAGAGTGCTTCATGCAAAGCATCTTCTTCTTTTTCAAAAGGGGGGTCAACTGATGCCAGTGAAGTGGGGTGTGTGTGGCCCAATTAGTGGCAACGAGGGAGACTGTGGTTGGAGTCCCCTCGCTGTGTTTGTAAAAGAACCACCATGAACAAGTCAAGGCTCTCAGAGGACTTTTCTTCCCCTGGGTCATCCAGGGGTGGTGAAAGGCACGCGTATTTTTGAGGGTGCTTCATGCAAAGCATCTTTTTCTTTTTCAAAAGGGGGGTCAACTGATGCCAGTCAAGTGGGGTGTGTGTGGCCCAATTAGTGGCAACGAGGGAGATTGTGGTTGGAGTCCCCTCGCTGTGTTTGTAAAAGAACCAAGATGAACAAGTCATGGCTCTCAGAGGACTTTTCTTCCCCTGGGTCATCCAGGGGTGGTGAAAGGCACGCGTATTTTTGAGAGTGCTTCATGCAAAGCATCTTTTTCTTTTTCAAAAGGGGGGTCAACTGATGCCAGTCAAGTGGGGTGTGTGTGGCCCAATTAGTGGCAACGAGGGAGACTGTGGTTGGAGTCCCCTCGCTGTGTTTGTAAAAGAACCAAGATGAACAAGTCATGGCTCTCAGAGGACTTTTCTTCCCCTGGGTCATCTAGGGGTGGTGAAAGGCATGCGTATTTTTGAGAGTGCTTCATGCAAAGCATCTTTTTCTTTTTCAAAAGGGGGGTCAACTGATGCCAGTCAAGTGGGGTGTGTGTGGCCCAATTAGTGGCAACGAGGGAGACTGTGGTTGGAGTCCCCTCGCTGTGTTTGTAAAAGAACCAAGATGAACAAGTCATGGCTCTCAGAGGACTTTTCTTCCCCTGGGTCATCTAGGGGTGTTGAAAGGCATGCGTATTTTTGAGAGTGCTTCATGCAAAGCATCTTTTTCTTTTTCAAAAGGGGGGTCAACTGATGCCAGTCAAGTGGGGTGTGTGTGGCCCAATTAGTGGAAACGAGGGAGATTGTGGTTGGAGTCCCCTCGCTGTGTTTGTAAAAGAACCAAGATGAACAAGTCATGGCTCTCAGAGGACTTTTCTTCCCCTGGGTCATCCGGGGGAGGTAAAAGGCACGCGTATATTTGAGAGTGCTTCATGCAAAGCATCTTCTTCTTTTTCAAAAGGGGGGTCAACTGATGCCAGTCAAGTGGGGTGTGTGTGGCCCAATTAGTGGCAACGAGGGAGACTGTGGTTGGAGTCCCCTCGCTGTGTTTGTAAAAGAACCAAGATGAACAAGTCATGGCTCTCAGAGGACTTTTCTTCCCCTGGGTCATCCGGGGGAGGTGAAAGGCACGCGTATTTTTGAGAGTGCTTCATGCAAAGCATCTTCTTCTTTTTCAAAAGGGGGGTCAACTGATGCCAGTGAAGTGGGGTGTGTGTGGCCCAATTAGTGGCAACGAGGGAGACTGTGGTTGGAGTCCCCTCGCTGTGTTTGTAAAAGAACCACCATGAACAAGTCAAGGCTCTCAGAGGACTTTTCTTCCCCTGGGTCATCCAGGGGTGGTGAAAGGCACGCGTATTTTTGAGGGTGCTTCATGCAAAGCATCTTTTTCTTTTTCAAAAGGGGGGTCAACTGATGCCAGTCAAGTGGGGTGTGTGTGGCCCAATTAGTGGCAACGAGGGAGATTGTGGTTGGAGTCCCCTCGCTGTGTTTGTAAAAGAACCAAGATGAACAAGTCATGGCTCTCAGAGGACTTTTCTTCCCCTGGGTCATCCAGGGGTGGTGAAAGGCACGCGTATTTTTGAGAGTGCTTCATGCAAAGCATCTTTTTCTTTTTCAAAAGGGGGGTCAACTGATGCCAGTCAAGTGGGGTGTGTGTGGCCCAATTAGTGGCAACGAGGGAGACTGTGGTTGGAGTCCCCTCGCTGTGTTTGTAAAAGAACCAAGATGAACAAGTCATGGCTCTCAGAGGACTTTTCTTCCCCTGGGTCATCCGGGGGAGGTGAAAGGCACGCGTATTTTTGAGAGTGCTTCATGCAAAGCATCTTTTTCTTTTCCAAAAGGGGGGTCAACTGATTCCAGTCAAGTGGGGTGTGTGTGGCCCAATTAGTGGCAACGAGGGAGATTGTGGTTGGAGTCCCCTCGCTGTGTTTGTAAAAGAACCAAGATTAACAAGTCATGGCTCTCAGAGGACTTTTCTTCCCCTGGGTCATCTAGGGGTGGTGAAAGGCATGCGTATTTTTGAGAGTGCTTCATGCAAAGCATCTTTTTCTTTTTCAAAAGGGGGGTCAACTGATGCCAGTCAAGTGGGGTGTGTGTGGCCCAATTAGTGGCAACGAGGGAGACTGTGGTTGGAGTCCCCTCGCTGTGTTTGTAAAAGAACCAAGATGAACAAGTCATGGCTCTCAGAGGACTTTTCTTCCCCTGGGTCATCTAGGGGTGTTGAAAGGCATGCGTATTTTTGAGAGTGCTTCATGCAAAGCATCTTTTTCTTTTTCAAAAGGGGGGTCAACTGATGCCAGTCAAGTGGGGTGTGTGTGGCCCAATTAGTGGAAACGAGGGAGATTGTGGTTGGAGTCCCCTCGCTGTGTTTGTAAAAGAACCAAGATGAACAAGTCATGGCTCTCAGAGGACTTTTCTTCCCCTGGGTCATCCGGGGGAGGTAAAAGGCACGCGTATATTTGAGAGTGCTTCATGCAAAGCATCTTCTTCTTTTTCAAAAGGGGGGTCAACTGATGCCAGTCAAGTGGGGTGTGTGTGGCCCAATTAGTGGCAACGAGGGAGACTGTGGTTGGAGTCCCCTCGCTGTGTTTGTAAAAGAACCAAGATGAACAAGTCATGGCTCTCAGAGGACTTTTCTTCCCCTGGGTCATCCAGGGGTGGTGAAAGGCACGCGTATTATTGAGAGTGCTTCATGCAAAGCATCTTTTTCTTTTTCAAAAGGGGGGTCAACTGATGCCAGTCAAGTGGGGTGTGTGTGGCCCAATTAGTGGCAACGAGGTAGATTGTGGTTGGAGTCCCCTCGCTGTGTTTGTAAAAGAACCAAGATGAACAAGTCATGGCTCTCAGAGGACTTTTCTTCCCCTGGGTCATCCAGGGGTGGTGAAAGGCACGCGTATTTTTGAGAGTGCTTCATGCAAAGCATCTTTTTCTTTTTCAAAAGGGGGGTCAACTGATGCCAGTCAAGTGGGGTGTGTGTGGCCCAATTAGTGGCAACGAGGGAGACTGTGGTTGGATTCCCCTCGCTGTGTTTGTAAAAGAACCGAGATGAACAAGTCATGGCTCTCAGAGGACTTTTCTTCCCCTGGGTCATCCAGGGGTGGTGAAAGGGACGCGTATTTTTGAGAGTGCTTCATGCAAAGCATCTTTTTCTTTTTCAAATGGGGGGTCAACTGATGCCAGTCAAGTGGGGTGTGTGTGGCCCAATTAGTGGCAACGAGGGAGACTGTGGTTGGAGTCCTCTCGCTGTGTTTGTAAAAGAACCAAGATGAACAAGTCATGGCTCGCAGAGGACTTTTCTTCCCCTGGGTCATCCAGGGGTGGTGAAAGGCACGCGTATTTTTGAGAGTGCTTCATGCAAAGCATCTTTTTCTTTTTCAAAAGGGGGGTCAACTGATGCCAGTCAAGTGGGGTGTGTGTGGCCCAATTAGTGGCAATGAGGGAGACTGTGGTTGGAGTCCCCTCGCTGTGTTTGTAAAAGAACCAAGATGAACAAGTCATGGCTCTCAGAGGACTTTTCTTCCCCTCGGTCATCCAAGGGTGGTGAAAGGCACGCGTATTTTTGAGAGTGCTTCATGCAAAGCATCTTTTTCTTTTTTAAAAGGGGGGTCAACTGATGCCAGTCAAGTGGGGTGTGTGTGGCCCAATTAGTGGCAACGAGGGAGACTGTGGTTGGAGTCCCCTCGCTGTGTTTGTAAAAGAACCAAGATGAACAAGTCATGGCTCTCAGAGGACTTTTCTTCCCCTGGGTCATCCGTGGGAGGTGAAAAGCACGCGTATTTTTGAGAGTGCTTCATGCAAAGCATCTTTTTCTTTTTCTAAAGGGGGGTCAACTGATACCAGTCAAATGGGGTGTGTGTGGCCCAATTAGTGGCAACGAGGGAGACTGTGGTTGGAGTCCCTTCGCTGTGTTTGTAAAAGAACCAAGATGAACAAGTCATGGCTCTCAGAGGACTTTTCTTCCCCTGGGTCATCCGGGGGAGGTCAAAAGGCACGCGTATTTTTGAGAGTGCTTCATGCAAAGCATCTTTTTCTTTTCCAAAAGGGGGGTCAACTGATGCCAGTCAAGTGGGGTGTGTGTGGCCCAATTAGTGGCAACGAGGGAGATTGTGGTTGGAGTCCCCTCGCTGTGTTTGTAAAAGAACCAAGATGAACAAGTCATGGCTCTCAGAGGACTTTTCTTCCCCTGGGTCATCTAGGGGTGGTGAAAGGCATGCGTATTTTTGAGAGTGCTTCATGCAAAGCATCTTTTTCTTTTTCAAAAGGGTGTCAACTGATGCCAGTCAAGTGGGGTGTGTGTGGCCCAATTAGTGGCAACGAGGGAGACTGTGGTTGGAGTCCCCTCGCTGTGTTTGTAAAAGAACCAAGATGAACAAGTCATGGCTCTCAGAGGACTTTTCTTCCCCTGGGTCATCCGGGGGAGGTGAAAGGCACGCGTATTTTTGAGAGTGCTTCATGCAAAGCATCTTTTTCTTTTTCAAAAGGGGGGTCAACTGATGCCAGTCAAGTGGGGTGTGTGTGGCCCAATTAGTGGCAACGAGGGAGACTGTGGTTGGAGTCCCCTCGCTGTGTTTGTAAAAGAACCAAGATGAACAAGTCATGGCTCTCAGAGGACTTTATTTTCCCTGGGTCATCCAGGGGTGGTGAAAGGCACGCGTATTTTTGAGAGTGCTTCATGCAAAGCATCTTTTTCTTTTTCAAAAGGGGGGTCAACTGATGCCAGTCAAGTGGGGTGTGTGTGGCCCAATTAGTGGCAACGAGGGAGACTGTGGTTGGAGTCCCCTCGCTGTGTTTGTAAAAGAACCAAGATGAACAAGTCATGGCTCTCAGAGGACTTTTCTTCCCCTGGGTCATCCGGGGGAGGTGAAAGGCACGCGTATTTTTGAGAGTGCTTCATGCAAAGCATCTTTTTCTTTTCCAAAAGGGGGGTCAACTGATGCCAGTCAAGTGGGGTGTGTGTGGCCCAATTAGTGGCAACGAGGGAGATTGTGGTTGGACTCCCCTCGCTGTGTTTGTAAAAGAACCAAGATGAACAAGTCATGGCTCTCAGAGGACTTTTCTTCCCCTGGGTCATCTAGGGGTGGTGAAAGGCATGCGTATTTTTGAGAGTGCTTCATGCAAAGCATCTTTTTCTTTTTCAAAAGGGGGGTCAACTGATGCCAGTCAAGTGGGGTGCGTGTGGCCCAATTAGTGGCAACGAGGGTGACTGTGGTTGGAGTCCCCTCGCTGTGTTTGTAAAAGAACCAAGATGAACAAGTCATGGCTCTCAGAGGACATTTCTTCCACTGGGTCATCCAGGGGTGGTGAAAGGCACGCGTATTTTTGAGAGTGCTTCATGCAAAGCATCTTTTTCTTTTTCAAAAGGGGGGTCAACTGATGCCAGTCAAGTGGGCTGTGTGTGGCCCAATTAGTGGCAACGAGGGAGACTGTGGTTGGAGTCCCCTCGCTGTGTTTGTAAAAGAACCAAGATGAACAAGTCATGGCTCTCAGAGGACTTTTCTTCCCCTGGGTCATCCAGGGGTGGTGAAAGGCACACGTATTTTTGAGAGTGCTTCATGCAAAGCATCTTTTTCTTTTTCAAAAGGGGGGTCAACTGATGCCAGTCAAGTGGGGTGTGTGTGGCCCAATTAGTGGCAACGAGGTAGACTGTGGTTGGAGTTTCCTCGCTGTGTTTGTAAAAGAATCAAGATGAACAAGTCATGGCTCTCAGAGGACTTTTCTTCCCCTGGGTCATCCAGGGGTGGTGAAAGGCATGCGTATTTTTGAGAGTGCTTCATGCAAAGCATCTTTTTCTTTTTCAAAAGAGGGGTCAACTGATGCCAGTCAAGTGGGGTGTGTGTGGCCCAATTAGTGGCAATGAGGGAGACTGTGGTTGGAGTCCCCTCGCTGTGTTTGTAAAAGAACTAAGATGAACAAGTCATGGCTCTCAGAGGACTTTTCTTCCCCTGGGTCATCCAGGGGTGGTGAAAGGCATGCGTATTTTTGAGAGTGCTTCATGCAAAGCATCTTTTTCTTTTTCAAAAGGGGGGTCAACTGATGCCAGTCAAGTGGGGTGTGTGTGGCCCAATTAGTGGCAACGAGGGAGACTGTGGTTGGAGTCCCCTCGCTGTGTTTGTAAAAGAACCAAGATGAACAAGTCATGGCTCTCAGAGGACTTTTCTTCCCCTGGGTCATCCAGGGGTGGTGAAAGGCACGCGTATTTTTGAGAGTGCTTCATGCAAAGCATCTTTTTCTTTTTCAAAAGGGGGGTCAACTGATGCCAGTCAAGTGGGGTGTGTGTGGCCCAATTAGTGGCAACGAGGTAGACTGTGGTTGGAGTTTCCTCGCTGTGTTTGTAAAAGAACCAAGATGAATAAGTCATGGCTCTCAGAGGACTTTTCTTCCCCTGGGTCATCCGGCGGAGGTGAAAGGCACACATATTTTTGAGAGTGCTTCATGCAAAGCATCTTTTTCTTTTTCAAAAGGGGGGTCAAGTGAAGCCAGTCAAGTGGGGTGTGTGTGGCCCAATTAGTGGCAACGAGGGAGACTGTGGTTGGAGTCCTCTCGCTGTGTTTGTAAAAGAACCAAGATGAACAAGTCATGGCTCTCAGAGAACTTTTCTTCCACTGGGTCATCCGGGGGAGGTGAAAGGCACGCGTATTTTTGAGAGTGCTTCATGCAAAGTATCTTTTTCTTTTCCAAAATGGGGGTCAACTGATGCCAGTCAAGTGGGGTGTGTGTGGCCCAATTAGTGGCAACGAGGGAGATTGTGGTTGGAGTCCCCTCGCTGTGTTTGTAAAAGAACCAAGATGAACAAGTCATGGCTCTCAGAGGACTTTTCTTCCCCTGGGTCATCTAGGGGTGGTGAAAGGCATGCGTATTTTTGAGAGTGCTTCATGCAAAGCATCTTTTTCTTTTTCAAAAGGGGGGTCAACTGATGCCAGTCAAGTGGGGGGTGTGTGGCCCAATTAGTGGCAACGAGGGAGACTGTGGTTGGAGTCCCCTCGCTGTGTTTGTAAAAGAACCAAGATGAACAAGTCATGGCTCTCAGAGGACTTTTCTTCCCCTGGGTCATCCAGGGGTGGTGAAAGGCACGCGTATTTTTGAGAGTGCTTCATGCAAAGCATCTTTTTCTTTTTCAAAAGGGGGGTCAACTGATGCCAGTCAAGTGGGGTGTGTGTGGCCCAATTAGTGGCAACGAGGGAGATTGTGGTTGGAGTCCCCTCGCTGTGTTTTTAAAAGAACCAAGATGAACAAGTCATGGCTCTCAGAGGACTTTTCTTCCCCTGGGTCATCTAGGGGTGGTGAAAGGCATGCGTATTTTTGAGAGTGCTTCATGCAAAGCATCTTTTTCTTTTTCAAAAGGGGGGTCAACTGATGCCAGTCAAGTGGGGTGTGTGTGGCCCAATTAGTGGCAACGAGGGAGACTGTGGTTGGAGTCCCCTCGCTGTGTTTGTAAAAGAACCAAGATGAACAAGTCATGGCTCTCACAGGACTTTTCTTCCCCTGGGTCATCCAGGGGTGGTGAAAGGCACGCGTATTTTTGAGAGTGCTTCATGCAAAGCATCTTTTTCTTTTTCAAAAGGGGGTCCACTGATGCCAGTCAAGTGGGGTGTGTGTGGCCCATTTAGTGGCAACGAGGGAGACTGTGGTTGGAGTCCCCTCGCTGCGTTTGTAAAAGAACCAAGATGAACAAGTCATGGCTCTCAGAGGACTTTTCTTCCCCTGGGTCATCCGGGGGAGGTGAAAGGCACGCGTATTTTTGAGAGTGCTTCATGCAAAGCATCTTTTTCTTTTTCAAAAGGGGGGTCAACTGATGCCAGTCAAGTGGGGTGTGTGTGGCCCAATTAGTGGCAACGAGGGAGACTGTGGTTGGAGTCCCCTCGCTGTGTTTGTAAAAGAACCAAGATGAACAAGTCATGGCTCTCAGAGGACTTTTCTTCCCCTGGGTCATCCAGGGGTGGTGAAAGGCACGCGTATTTTTGAGAGTGCTTCATGCAAAGCATCTTTTTTTTTTTAAAAAAAGGGGGGTCAACTGATGCCAGTCAAGTGGGGTGTGTGTGGCCCAATTAGTGGCAACGAGGGAGACTGTGGTTGGAGTCCCCTCGCTGTGTTTGTAAAAGAACCAAGATGAACAAGTCATGGCTCTCAGAGGACTTTTCTTCCACTGGGTCATCCGGGGGAGGTGAAAGGCACGCGTATTTTTGAGAGTGCTTCATGCAAAGCATCTTTTTCTTTTCCAAAAGGGGGGTCAACTGATGCCAGTCAAGTGGGGTGTGTGTGGCCCAATTAGTGGCAACGAGGGAGGTTGTGGTTGGAGTCCCCTCGCTGTGTTTGTAAAAGAACCAAGATGAACAAGTCATGGCTCTCAGAGGACTTTTCTTCCCCTGGGTCATCTAGGGGTGGTGAAAGGCATGCGTATTTTTGAGAGTGCTTCATGCAAAGCATCTTTTTCTTTTTCAAAAGGGGGGTCAACTGATGCCAGTCAAGTGGGCTGTGTGTGGCCCAATTAGTGGCAACGAGGGAGACTGTGGTTGGAGTCCCCTCGCTGTGTTTGTAAAAGAACCAAGATGAACAAGTCATGGCTCTCAGAGGACTTTTCTTCCCCTGGGTCATCCAGGGGTGGTGAAAGGCACGCGTATTTTTGAGAGTGCTTCATGCAAAGCATCTTTTTCTTTTTCAAAAGGGGGGTCAACTGATGCCAGTCAAGTGGGCTGTGTGTGGCCCAATTAGTGGCAACGAGGGAGACTGTGGTTGGAGTCCCCTCGCTGTGTTTGTAAAAGAACCAAGATGAACAAGTCATGGCTCTCACAGGACTTTTCTTCCCCTGGGTCATCCAGGGGTGGTGAAAGGCATGTGTATTTTTGAGAGTGCTTCATGCAAAGCATCTTTTTCTTTTTCAAAAGGGGGTCCACTGATGCCAGTCAAGTGGGGTGTGTGTGGCCCTTTTAGTGGCAACGAGGGAGACTGTGGTTGGAGTCCCCTCGCTGCGTTTGTAAAAGAACCAAGATGAACAAGTCATGGCTCTAGGAGGACTTTTCTTCTCCTGGGTCATCCGGGGGAGGTGAAAGGCACGCGTATTGTTGAGAGTGCTTCATGCAAAGCATCTTTTTCTTTTTCAAAAGGGGGGTCAACTGATGCCAGTCAAGTGGGGTGTGTGTGGCCCAATTAGTGGCAACGAGGGAGACTGTGGTTGGAGTCCCCTCGCTGTGTTTGTAAAAGAACCAAGATGAACAAGTCATGGCTCTCAGAGGACTTTTCTTCCCCTGGGTCATCCAGGGGTGGTGAAAGGCACGCGTATTTTTGAGAGTGCTTCATGCAAAGCATCTTTTTTTTTTTAAAAAAGGGGGGTCAACTGATGCCAGTCAAGTGGGGTGTGTGTGGCCCAATTAGTGGCAACGATGGAGACTGTGGTTGGAGTCCCCTCGCTGTGTTTGTAAAAGAACCAAGATGAACAAGTCATGGCTCTCAGAGGACTTTTCTTCCACTGGGTCATCCGGGGGAGGTGAAAGGCACGCGTATTTTTGAGAGTGCTTCATGCAAAGCATCTTTTTCTTTTCCAAAAGGGGGGTCAACTGATGCCAGTCAAGTGGGGTGTGTGTGGCCCAATTAGTGGCAACGAGGGAGGTTGTGGTTGGAGTCCCCTCGCTGTGTTTGTAAAAGAACCAAGATGAACAAGTCATGGCTCTCAGAGGACTTTTCTTCCCCTGGGTCATCTAGGGGTGGTGAAAGGCATGCGTATTTTTGGGAGTGCTTCATGCAAAGCATCTTTTTCTTTTTCAAAAGGGGGGTCAACTGATGCCAGTCAAGTGGGCTGTGTGTGGCCCAATTAGTGGCAACGAGGGAGACTGTGGTTGGAGTCCCCTCGCTGTGTTTGTAAAAGAACCAAGATGAACAAGTCATGGCTCTCAGAGGACTTTTCTTCCCCTGGGTCATCCAGGGGTGGTGAAAGGCACGCGTATTTTTGAGAGTGCTTCATGCAAAGCATCTTTTTCTTTTTCAAAAGGGGGGTCAACTGATGCCAGTCAAGTGGGGTGTGTGTGGCCCAATTAGTGGCAACGAGGGAGACTGTGGTTGGAGTCCCCTCGCTGTGTTTGTAAAAGAACCAAGATGAACAAGTCATGGCTCTCACAGGACTTTTCTTCCCCTGGGTCATCCAGGGGTGGTGAAAGGCATGTGTATTTTTGAGAGTGCTTCATGCAAAGCATTTTTTCTTTTTCAAAAGGGGGGTCAACTGATGCCAGTCAAGTGGGGTGTGTGTGGCCCTTTTAGTGGCAACGAGGGAGACTGTGGTTGGAGTCCCCTCGCTGCGTTTGTAAAAGAACCAAGATGAACAAGTCATGGCTCTCAGAGGACTTTTCTTCCCCTGGGTCATCCGGGGGAGGTGAAAGGCACGCGTATTTTTGAGAGTGCTTCATGCAAAGCATCTTTTTCTTTTTCAAAAGGGGGGTCAACTGATGCCAGTCAAGTGGGGTGTGTGTGGCCCAATTAGTGGCAACCAGGGAGACTGTGGTTGGAGTCCCCTCGCTGTGTTTGTAAAGGAACCAAGATGAACAAGTCATGGCTCTCAGAGGACTTTTCTTCCCCTGGGTCATCCAGGGGTGGTGAAAGGCACGCGTATTTTTGAGAGTGCTTCATGCAAAGCATCTTTTTCTTTTTCAAAAGGGGGGTCAACTGATGCCAGTCAAGTGGGGTGTGTGTGGCCCAATTAGTGGCAACGAGGGAGACTGTGGTTGGAGTCCCCTCGCTGTGTTTGTAAAAGAACCAAGATGAACAAGTCATGGCTCTCACAGGACTTTTCTTCCCCTGGGTCATCCAGGGGTGGTGAAAGGCATGTGTATTTTTGAGAGTGCTTCATGCAAAGCATCTTTTTCTTTTTCAAAAGGGGGGTCAACTGATGCCAGTCAAGTGGGGTGTGTGTGGCCCTTTTAGTGGCAACGAGGGAGACTGTGGTTGGAGTCCCCTCGCTGCGTTTGTAAAAGAACCAAGATGAACAAGTCATGGCTCTCAGAGGACTTTTCTTCCCCTGGGTCATCCGGGGGAGGTGAAAGGCACGCGTATTTTTGAGAGTGCTTCATGCAAAGCATCTTTTTCTTTTTCAAAAGGGGGGTCAACTGATGCCAGTCAAGTGGGGTGTGTGTGGCCCAATTAGTGGCAACGAGGGAGACTGTGGTTGGAGTCCCCTCGCTGTGTTTGTAAAGGAACCAAGATGAACAAGTCATGGCTCTCAGAGGACTTTTCTTCCCCTGGGTCATCCAGGGGTGGTGAAAGGCACGCGTATTTTTGAGAGTGCTTCATGCAAAGCATCTTTTTCTTTTTCAAAAGGGGGGTCAACTGATGCCAGTCAAGTGGGGTGTGTGTGGCCCAATTAGTGGCAACGAGGGAGACTGTGGTTGGAGTCCCATCGCTGTGTTTGTAAAAGAACCAAGATGAACAAGTCATGGCTCTCACAGGACTTTTCTTCCCCTGGGTCATCCAGGGGTGGTGAAAGGCACGCGTATTTTTGAGAGTGCTTCATGCAAAGAATCTTTTTCTTTTTCAAAAGGGGGTCCACTGATGCCAGTCAAGTGGGGTGTGTGTGGCCCTTTTAGTGGCAACGAGGGAGACTGTGGTTGGAGTCCCCTCGCTGCGTTTGTAAAAGAACCAAGATGAACAAGTCATGGCTCTCAGAGGACTTTTCTTCCCCTGGGTCATCCGGGGGAGGTGAAAGGCACGCGTATTTTTGAGAGTGCTTCATGCAAAGCATCTTTTTCTTTTTCAAAAGGGGGGTCAACTGATGCCAGTCAAGTGGGGTGTGTGTGGCCCAATTAGTGGCAACGATAGAGACTGTGGTTGGAGTCCCCTCGCTGTGTTTGTAAAAGAACCAAGATGAACAAGTCATGGCTCGCAGAGGACTTTTCTTCCCCTGGGTCATCCAGGGGTGGTGAAAGGCACGCGTATTTTTGAGAGTGCTTCATGCAAAGCATCTTTTTCTTTTTCAAAAGGGGGGTCAACTGATGCCAGTCAAGTGGGGTGTGTGTGGCCCAATTAGTGGCAACGAGGGAGACTGTGGTTGGAGTCCCCTCGCTGTGTTTGTAAAAGAACCAAGATGAACAAGTCATGGCTCTCAGAGGACTTTTCTTCCCCTTGGTCATCTAGGGGTGGTTAAAGGCATGCGTATTTTTGAGAGTGCTTCATGCAAAGCATCTTTTTCTTTTTCAAAAGGGGGGTCAACTGATGCCAGTCAAGTGGGGTGTGTGTGGCCCAATTAGTGGCAACGAGGGAGACTGTGGTTGGAGTCCCCTCGCTGTGTTTGTAAAAGAACCAAGATGAACAAGTCATGGCTCTCAGAGGACTTTTCTTCCCCTGGGTCATCCAGGGGTGGTGAAAGGCACGCATATTTTTGAGAGTGCTTCATGCAAAGCATCTTTTTTTTTTTTAAAAGGGGGGTCAACTGATGCCAGTCAAGTGGGGTGTGTGTGGCCCAATTAGTGGCAACGAGGGAGACTGTGGTTGGAGTCCCCTCGCTGTGTTTGTAAAAGAACCAAGATGAACAAGTCATGGCTCTCAGAGGACTTTTCTTCCCCTGGGTCATCCAGGGGTGGTGAAAGGCACGCGTATTTTTGAGAGTGCTTCATGCAAAGCATCTTTTTCTTTTTCAAAAGGGGGGTCAACTGATGACAGTCAAGTGGGGTGTGTGTGGCCCAATTAGTGGCAACGAGGGAGATTGTGGTTGGAGTCCCCTCGCTGTGTTTGTAAAAGAACCAAGATGAACAAGTCATGGCTCTCAGAGGACTTTTCTTCCCCTGGGTCATCTAGGGGTGGTGAAAGGCATGCGTATTTTTGAGAGTGCTTCATGCAAAGCATCTTTTTCTTTTTCAAAAGGGGGGTCAACTGATGCCAGTCAAGTGGGGTGTGTGTGGCCCAATTAGTGGCAACGAGGGAGACTGTGGTTGGAGTCCCCTCGCTGTGTTTGTAAAAGAACCAAGATGAACAAGTCGTGGCTCTCACAGGACTTTTCTTCCCCTGGGTCATCCAGGGGTGGTGAAAGGCACGCGTATTTTTGAGAGTGCTTCATGCAAAGCATCTTTTTCTTTTTCAAAAGGGGGGTCAACTGATGCCAGTCAAGTGGGGTGTGTGTGGCCCAATTAGTGGCAACGAGGGAGACTGTGGTTGGAGTCCCCTCGCTGTGTTTGTAAAAGAACCAAGATGAAAAAGTCATGGCTCGCAGAGGACTTTTCTTCCCCTGGGTCATCTAGGGGTGGTGAAAGGCACGCGTATTTTTAAGAGTGCTTCATGCAAAGCATCTATTTCTTTTTCAAAAGGGGGGCCAACTGATGCCAGTCAAGTAGGGTGTGTGTGGCCCAATTAGTGGCAACGAGGGAGACTGTGGTTGGAGTCCCCTTGCTGTGTTTGTAAAAGAACCAAGATGAACAAGTCATGGCTCTCAGAGGACTTTTCTTCCCCTGGGTCATCCAGGGGTGGTGAAAGGCACGCGTATTTTTGAGAGTGCTTCATGCAAAGCATCTTTTTCTTTTTCAAAAGGGGGGTCAACTGATGCCAGTCAAGTGGGGTGTGTGTGGCCCAATTAGTGGCAACGAGGGAGACTGTGGTTGGAGTCCCCTCGCTGTGTTTGTAAAAGAACCAAGATGAACAAGTCATGGCTCTCAGAGGACTTTTCTTCCCCTGGGTCATCCGGGGGAGGTGAAAGGTACGCGTATTTTTGAGAGTGCTTCATGCAAAGCATCTTTTTCTTTTTCAAAAGGGGGGTCAAATGATGCCAGTCAAGTGGGGTGTGTGTGGCCCAATTAGTGGCAACGAGGTAGACTGTGGTTGGAGTCCCCTCGCTGTGTTTATAAAAGAACCAAGATGAACAAGTCATGGCTCTCAGAGGACTTTTCTTCCCCTGGGTCATCCAGGGGTGGTGAAAGGCACGCGTATTTTTGAGAGTGCTTCATGCAAAGCATCTTTTTCTTTTTCAAAAGGGGGGTCAACTGATGCCAGTCAAGTGGGGTGTGTGTTGCCCAATTAGTGGCAACGAGGGAGACTGTGGTTGGAGTTCCCTCGCTGTTTGTAAAAGAACCAAGATGAACAAGTCATGTCTCTCAGAGGACTTTTCTTCCCCTGGGTCATCCAGGGGTGGTGAAAGGCACGCGTATTTTTGAGAGTGCTTCATGCAAAGCATCTTTTTCTTTTTCAAAAGGGGGGTCAACTGATGCCAGTCAAGTGGGGTGTGTGTGGCCCAATTAGTGGCAATGAGGGAGACTGTGGTTGGAGTCCCCTCGCTGTGTTTGTAAAAGAACCAAGATGAACAAGTCATGGCTCTCAGAGGACTTTTCTTCCCCTGGGTCATCCGGGGGAGGTGAAAGGCACGCGTATTTTTGAGAGTGCTTCATGCAAAGCATCTTTTTCTTTTCCAAAAGGGGGGTCAACTGATGCCAGTCAAGTGGGGTGTGTGTGGCCCAATTAGTGGCAACGAGGGAGACTGTGCTTGGAGTCCCCTCGCTGTGTTTGTAAAAGAACCAAGATGAACAAGTCATGGCTCTCAGAGGACTTTTCTTCTCCTGGGTCGTCCAGGGGTGGTGAAAGGCACACGTATTTTTGAGAGTGCTTCATGCAAAGCATCTTTTTCTTTTTCAAAAGGGGGGTCAACTGATGCCAGTCAAGTGGGGTGCGTGTGGCCCAATTAGTGGCAACGAGGGAGACTGTGGTTGGAGTCCCCTCGCTGTGTTTGTAAAAGAACCAAGATGAACAAGTCATGGCGCTCAGAGGACTTTTCTTCCCCTGGGTCATCCAGGGGTGGTGAAAGGCACGCGTATTTTTGAGAGTGCTTCATGCAAAGCATCTTTTTCTTTTTCAAAAGGGGGGTCAACTGATGCCAGTCAAGTGGGGTGTGTGTGGCCCAATTAGTGGCAACGAGGTAGACTGTGGTTGGAGTCCCCTCGCTGTGTTTGTAAAAGAACCAAGATGAACAAGTCATGGCTCTCAGAGGACTTTTCTTCCCCTGGGTCATCCAGAGGTGGTGAAAGGCACGCGTATTTTTGAGAGTGCTTCATGCAAAGCATCTTTTCCTTTTTTAAAAGGGGGGTCAACTGATGCCAGTCAAGTGGGGTGTGTGTGGCCCATTTAGTGGCAACGAGGGAGACTGTGGTTGGAGTCCCCTCGCTGTGTTTGTAAAAGAACCAAGATGAACAAGTCATGGCTCTCAGAGGACTTTTCTTCCCCTGGGTCATCCAGGGGAGGTGAAAGGCATGCGTATTTTTGAGAGTGCTTCATGCAAAGCATCTTTTTCTTTTTCAAAAGGGGGGTCAACTGATGCCAGTCAAGTGGGGTGTGTGTGGCCCAATTAGTGGCAACGAGGGAGACTTTGGGTGGAGTCCCCTCGCTGTGTTTGTAAAAGAACCAAGATGAACAATCATGGCTCACAGAGGAATTTTCTTCCCCTGGGTCATCCAGGGGTTGTGAAAGGCACGCGTATTTTTTAGAGTGCTTCATGCAAAGCATCTTTTTCTTTTTCAAAAGGGGGGTCAACTGATGCCAGTCAAGTGGGGTGTGTGTGGCCCATTTAGTGGCAACGAGGGAGACTGTGGTTGGAGTCCCCTCGCTGTGTTTGTAAAAGAACCAAGATGAACAAGTCATGGCTCTCAGAGGACTTTTCTTCCCCTGGGTCATCCAGAGGTGGTGAAAGGCACGCGTATTTTTGAGAGTGCTTCATGCAAAGCATCTTTTTCTTTTTCAAAAGGGGGGTCAACTGATGCCAGTCAAGTGGGGTGTGTGTGGCCCAATTAGTGGCAACGAGGGAGACTGTGGTTGGAGTCCCCTCGCTGTGTTTGTAAAAGAACCAAGATGAACAAGTCATGGCTCTCAGAGGACTTTTCTTCCCCTGGGTCATCCAGGGGTGGTGAAAGGCACGCGTATTTTTGAGAGTGCTTCATGCAAAGCATCTTTTTCTTTTTCAAAAGGGGGGTCAACTGATGCCAGTCAAGTGGGGTGTGTGTTGCCCAATTAGTGGCAACGAGGGAGACTGTGGTTGGAGTTCCCTCGCTGTTTCTAAAAGAACCAAGATGAACAAGTCATGTCTCTCAAAGGACTTTTCTTCCCCTGGGTCATCCAGGGGTGGTGAAAGGCACGCGTATTTTTGAGAGTGCTTCATGCAAAGCATCTTTTTCTTTTTCAAAAGGGGGGTCAACTGATGCCAGTCAAGTGGGGTGTGTGTGGCCCAATTAGTGGCAATGAGGGAGACTGTGGTTGGAGTCCCCTCGCTGTGTTTGTAAAAGAACCAAGATGAACAAGTCATGGCTCTCAGAGGACTTTTCTTCCCCTGGGTCATCCGGGGGAGGTGAAAGGCACGCGTATTTTTGAGAGTGCTTCATGCAAAGCATCTTTTTCTTTTCCAAAAGGGGGGTCAACTGATGCCAGTCAAGTGGGGTGTGTGTGGCCCAATTAGTGGCAACGAGGGAGACTGTGCTTGGAGTCCCCTCGCTGTGTTTGTAAAAGAACCAAGATGAACAAGTCATGGCTCTCAGAGGACTTTTCTTCTCCTGGGTCATCCAGGGGTGGTGAAAGGCACGCGTATTTTTGAGAGTGCTTCATGCAAAGCATCTTTTTCTTTTTCAAAAGGGGGGTCAACTGATGCCAGTCAAGTGGGGTGCGTGTGGCCAAATTAGTGGCAACGAGGGAGACTGTGGTTGGAGTCCCCTCGCTGTGTTTGTAAAAGAACCAAGATGAACAAGTCATGGCGCTCAGAGGACTTTTCTTCCCCTGGGTCATCCAGGGGTGGTGAAAGGCACGCGTATTTTTGAGAGTGCTTCATGCAAAGCATCTTTTTCTTTTTCAAAAGGGGGGTCAACTGATGCCAGTCAAGTGGGGTGTGTGTGGCCCAATTAGTGGCAACGAGGTAGACTGTGGTTGGAGTCCCCTCGCTGTGTTTGTAAAAGAACCAAGGTGAACAAGTCATGGCTCTCAGAGGACTTTTCTTCCCCTGGGTCATCCAGGGGTGGTGAAAGGCACGCATATTTTTGAGAGTGCTTCATGCAAAGCATCTTTTTCTTTTTCAAAAGGGGGGTCAACTGATGCCAGTCAAGTGGGGTGTGTGAGGCCCAATTAGTGGCAACGAGGGAGACTGTGGTTGGAGTCCCCTCGCTGTGTTTGTAAAAGAACCAAGATGAACAAGTCATGTCTCTCAGAGGACTTTTCTTCCCCTGGGTCATCCAGGGGTGGTGAAAGGCACGCGTATTTTTGAGAGTGCTTCATGCAAAGCATCTTTTTCTTTTTCAAAAGGGGGGTCAACTGATGCCAGTCAAGTGGGGTGTGTGTGGCCCAATTAGTGGCAACGAGGGAGACTGTGGTTGGAGTCCCCTCGCTGTGTTTGTAAAAGAACCAAGATGAACAAGTCATGGCTCTCAGAGGACTTTTCTTCCCCTGGGTCATCCGGGGGAGGTGAAAGGCACGCGTATTTTTGAGAGTGCTTCATGCAAAGCATCTTTTTCTTTTCCAAAAGGTGGGTCAACTGATGCCAGTCAAGTGGGGTGTGTGTGGCCCAATTAGTGGCAACGAGGGAGACTGTGGTTGGAGTCCCCTCGCTGTGTTTGTAAAAGAACCAAGATGAACAAGTCATGGCTCTCAGAGGACTTTTCTTCCCCTGGGTCATCCAGGGGTGGTGAAAGGCACGCGTATTTTTGAGAGTGCTTCATGCAAAGCATCTTTTTCTTTTTCAAAAGGGGGGTCAACTGATGCCAGTCAAGTGGTGTGTGTTGCCCAATTAGTGGCAACGAGGTAGACTGTGGTTGGAGTCCCCTCGCTGTGTTTGTAAAAGAACCAAGATGAACAAGTCATGGCTCTCAGAGGACTTTTCTTCCCCTGGGTCATCCAGGGGTGGTGAAAGGCACGCGTATCTTTGAGAGTGCTTCATGCAAAGCATCTTTTTCTTTTTCAAAAGGGGGGTCAACTGATGCCAGTCAAGTGGGGTGTGTGTGGCCCAATTAGTGGCAACGAGGTAGACTGTGGTTGGAGTCCCCTCGCTGTGTTTGTAAAAGAACCAAGATGAACAAGTCATGGCTCTCAGAGGACTTTTCTTCCCCTGGGTCATCCAGGGGGGGTGAAAGGCACGCGTATTTTTGAGAGTGCTTCTTGCAAAGCATCTTTTTCTTTTTCAAAAGGGGGGTCAACTGATGCCAGTCAAGTGGGGTGCGTGTGGCCCAATTAGTGGCAACGAGGGAGACTGTGGTTGGAGTCCCCTCGCTGTGTTTGTAAAAGAACCAAGATGAAAAAAGTCATGGCTCTCAGAGGACTTTTCTTCCACTGGGTCATCCAGGGGTGGTGAGAGGCACGCGTATTTTTGAGAGTGCTTCATGCAAAGCATCTTTTTCTTTTTCAAAAGGGGGGTCAACTGATGCCAGTCAAGTGGGGTGTGTGTGGCCCAATTAGTGGCAACGAGCTAGACTGTGGTTGGAGTCCCCTCGCTGTGTTTGTAAAAGAACCAAGATGAACAAGTCATGGCTCTCAGAGGACTTTTCTTCCCCTGGGTCATCCAGGGGTGGTGAAAGGCACGCGTATTTTTGAGAGTGCTTCATGCAAAGCATCTTTTTCTTTTTCAAAAGGGGGGTCAACTGATGCCAGTCAAGTGGGGTGTGTGTGGCCCAATTAGTGGCAATGAGGGAGACTGTGGTTGGAGTCCCCTCGCTGTGTTTGTAAAAGAACCAAGATGAACAAGTCATGGCTCTCAGAGGACTTTTCTTCCCCTGGGTCATCCGGGGGAGGTGAAAGGCACGCGTATTTTTGAGAGTGCTTCATGCAAAGCATCTTTTTCTTTTCCAAAAGGGGGGTCAACTGATGCCAGTCAAGTGGGGTGTGTGTGGCCCAATTAGTGGCAACGAGGGAGACTGTGCTTGGAGTCCCCTCGCTGTGTTTGTAAAAGAACCAAGATGAACAAGTCATGGCTCTCAGAGGACTTTTCTTCTCCTGGGTCATCCAGGGGTGGTGAAAGGCACGCGTATTTTTGAGAGTGCTTCATGCAAAGCATCTTTTTCTTTTTCAAAAGGGGGGTCAACTGATGCCAGTCAAGTGGGGTGCGTGTGGCCAAATTAGTGGCAACGAGGGAGACTGTGGTTGGAGTCCCCTCGCTGTGTTTGTAAAAGAACCAAGATGAACAAGTCATGGCGCTCAGAGGACTTTTCTTCCCCTGGGTCATCCAGGGGTGGTGAAAGGCACGCGTATTTTTGAGAGTGCTTCATGCAAAGCATCTTTTTCTTTTTCAAAAGGGGGGTCAACTGATGCCAGTCAAGTGGGGTGTGTGTGGCCCAATTAGTGGCAACGAGGTAGACTGTGGTTGGAGTCCCCTCGCTGTGTTTGTAAAAGAACCAAGATGAACAAGTCATGGCTCTCAGAGGACTTTTCTTCCCCTGGGTCATCCAGGGGTGGTGAAAGGCACGCATATTTTTGAGAGTGCTTCATGCAAAGCATCTTTTTCTTTTTCAAAAGGGGGGTCAACTGATGCCAGTCAAGTGGGGTGTGTGAGGCCCAATTAGTGGCAACGAGGGAGACTGTGGTTGGAGTCCCCTCGCTGTGTTTGTAAAAGAACCAAGATGAACAAGTCATGTCTCTCAGAGGACTTTTCTTCCCCTGGGTCATCCAGGGGTGGTGAAAGGCACGCGTATTTTTGAGAGTGCTTCATGCAAAGCATCTTTTTCTTTTTCAAAAGGGGGGTCAACTGATGCCAGTCAAGTGGGGTGTGTGTGGCCCAATTAGTGGCAACGAGGGAGACTGTGGTTGGAGTCCCCTCGCTGTGTTTGTAAAAGAACCAAGATGAACAAGTCATGGCTCTCAGAGGACTTTTCTTCCCCTGGGTCATCCGGGGGAGGTGAAAGGCACGCGTATTTTTGAGAGTGCTTCATGCAAAGCATCTTTTTCTTTTCCAAAAGGTGGGTCAACTGATGCCAGTCAAGTGGGGTGTGTGTGGCCCAATTAGTGGCAACGAGGGAGACTGTGGTTGGAGTCCCCTCGCTGTGTTTGTAAAAGAACCAAGATGAACAAGTCATGGCTCTCAGAGGACTATTCTTCCCCTGGGTCATCCAGGGGTGGTGAAAGGCACGCGTATTTTTGAGAGTGCTTCATGCAAAGCATCTTTTTCTTTTTCAAAAGGGGGGTCAACTGATGCCAGTCAAGTGGTGTGTGTTGCCCAATTAGTGGCAACGAGGTAGACTGTGGTTGGAGTCCCCTCGCTGTGTTTGTAAAAGAACCAAGATGAACAAGTCATGGCTCTCAGAGGACTTTTCTTCCCCTGGGTCATCCAGGGGTGGTGAAAGGCACGCGTATCTTTGAGAGTGCTTCATGCAAAGCATCTTTTTCTTTTTCAAAAGGGGGGTCAACTGATGCCAGTCAAGTGGGGTGTGTGTGGCCCAATTAGTGGCAACGAGGTAGACTGTGGTTGGAGTCCCCTCGCTGTGTTTGTAAAAGAACCAAGATGAACAAGTCATGGCTCTCAGAGGACTTTTCTTCCCCTGGGTCATCCAGGGGGGGTGAAAGGCACGCGTATTTTTGAGAGTGCTTCTTGCAAAGCATCTTTTTCTTTTTCAAAAGGGGGGTCAACTGATGCCAGTCAAGTGGGGTGCGTGTGGCCCAATTAGTGGCAACGAGGGAGACTGTGGTTGGAGTCCCCTCGCTGTGTTTGTAAAAGAACCAAGATGAAAAAAGTCATGGCTCTCAGAGGACTTTTCTTCCACTGGGTCATCCAGGGGTGGTGAGAGGCACGCGTATTTTTGAGAGTGCTTCATGCAAAGCATCTTTTTCTTTTTCAAAAGGGGGGTCAACTGATGCCAGTCAAGTGGGGTGTGTGTGGCCCAATTAGTGGCAACGAGCTAGACTGTGGTTGGAGTCCCCTCGCTGTGTTTGTAAAAGAACCAAGATGAACAAGTCATGGCTCTCAGAGGACTTTTCTTCCCCTGGGTCATCCAGGGGTGGTGAAAGGCACGCGTATCTTTGAGAGTGCTTCATGCAAAGCATCTTTTTCTTTTACAAAAGGGGGGTCAACTGATGCCAGTCAAGTGGGGTGTGTGTGGCCCAATTAGTGGCAACGAGGGAGACTGTGGTTGGAGTCCCCCCGCTGTGTTTGTAAAAGAACCAAGATGAACAAGTCATGGCTCTCAGAGGACTTTTCTTCCCCTCGGTCATCCAGGGGTGGTGAAAGGCACGCGTATTTTTGAGAGTGCTTCATGCAAAGCATCTTTTTCTTTTTCAAAAGGGGGGTCAACTGATGCCAGTCAAGTGGGGTGTGTGTGGCCCAATTAGTGGCAACGAGGGAGACTGTGGTTGGAGTCCCCTCGCTGTGTTTGTAAAAGAACCAAGATGAACAAGTCATGGCTCGCAGAGGACTTTTCTTCCCCTGGGTCATCCAGGGGTGGTGAAAGGCACGCGTATTTTTGAGAGTGCTTCATGCAAAGCATCTTTTTCTTTTTCAAAAGGGGGGTCAACTGATGCCAGTCAAGTGGGGTGTGTGTGGCCCAATTAGTGGCAACGAGGTAGACTGTGGTTGGAGTCCCCTCGCTGTGTTTGTAAAAGAACCAAGATGAACAAGTCATGGCTCTCAGAGGACTTTTCTTCCCCTGGGTCATCCAGGGGTGGTGAAAGGCACGCGTATCTTTGAGAGTGCTTCATGCAAAGCATCTTTTTCTTTTTCAAAAGGGGGGTCAACTGATGCCAGTCAAGTGGGGTGTGTGTGGCCCAATTAGTGGCAACGAGGGAGACTGTGGTTGGAGTCCCCCCGCTGTGTTTGTAAAAGAACCAAGATGAACAAGTCATGGCTCTCAGAGGACTTTTCTTCCCCTGGGTCATCCAGGGGTGGTGAAAGGCACGCGTATTTTTGAGAGTGCTTCATGCAAAGCATCTTTTTCTTTTTCAAAAGGGGGGTCAACTGATGCCAGTCAAGTGGGGTGTGTGTGGCCCAATTAGTGGCAACGAGGGAGACTGTGGTTGGAGTCCCCTCGCTGTGTTTGTAAAAGAACCAAGATGAACAAGTCATGGCTCGCAGAGGACTTTTCTTCCCCTGGGTCATCCAGGGGTGGTGAAAGGCACGCGTATTTTTGAGAGTGCTTCATGCAAAGCATCTTTTTCTTTTTCAAAAGGGGGGTCAACTGATGCCAGTCAAGTGGGGTGTGTGTGGCCCAATTAGTGGCAATGAGGGAGACTGTGGTTGGAGTTCCCTCGCTGTGTTTGTAAAAGAACCAAGATGAACAAGTCATGGCTCTCAGAGGACTTTTCTTCCCCTCGGTCATCCAGGGGTGGTGAAAGGCATGCGTATTTTTGAGAGTGCTTCATGCAAAGCATCTTTTTCTTTTTCAAAAGGGGGGTCAACTGATGCCAGTCAAGTGGGGTGTGTGTGGCCCAATTAGTGGCAACGAGGGAGACTGTGGTTGGAGTCCTCTCGCTGTGTTTGTAAAAGAACCAAGATGAACAAGTCATGGCTCTCAGAGGACTTTTCTTCCCCTGGGTCATCCGGGGGAGGTGAAAGGCACGTGTATTTTTGAGAGTGCTTCATGCAAAGCATCTTTTTCTTTTTCAAAAGGGGGGTCAACTGATGCCAGTCAAGTGGGGTGTGTGTGGCCCAATTAGTGGCAACGAGGGAGACTGTGGTTGGAGTTTCCTCACTGTGTTTGTAAAAGAACCAAGATGAACAAGTCATGGCTCTCAGAGGACTTTTCTTCCCCTGGGTCATCCAGGGGTGGTGAAAGGCACGCGTATTTTTGAGAGTGCTTCATGCAAAGCATCTTTTTCTTTTTCAAAAGGGGGGTCAACTGATGCCAGTCAAGTGGGGTGTGTGTGGCCCAATTAGTGGCAATGAGGGAGACTGTGGTTGGAGTCCCCTTGCTGTGTTTGTAAAAGAACCAAGATGAACAAGTCATGGCTCTCAGAGGACTTTTCTTCCCCTGGGTCATCCAGGGGTGGTGAAAGGCACGCGTATTTTTGAGAGTGCTTCATGCAAAGCATCTTTTTCTTTTTCAAAAGGGGGGTCAACTGATGCCAGTCAAGTGGGGTGTGTGTGGCCCAATTAGTGGCAACGAGGGAGACTGTGGATGGAGTCCCCTCGCTGTGTTTGTAAAAGAACCAAGATGAACAAGTCATGGCTCTCAGAGGACTTTTCTTCCCCTGGGTCATCCAGGGGTGATGAAAAGCACGCGTATTTTTGAGAGTGCTTCATGCAAAGCATCTTTTTCTTTTTCAAAAGGGGGTCAACTGATGCCAGTCAAGTGGGGGGGTGTGGCCCAATTAGTGGCAATGAGGGAGATTGTGGTTTGAGTCCCCTCGCTGTGTTTGTAAAAGAACCAAGATGAACAAGTCATGGCTCTCAGAGGACTTTTCTTCCCCTGGGTCATCTAGGGGTGGTGAAAGGCATGCGTATTTTTGAGAGTGCTTCATGCAAAGCATCTTTTTCTTTTTCAAAAGGGGGGTCAACTGATGCCAGTCAAGTGGTGTGTGTTGCCCAATTAGTGGCAACGAGGTAGACTGTGGTTGGAGTCCCCTCGCTGTGTTTGTAAAAGAACCAAGATGAACAAGTCATGGCTCTCAGAGGACTTTTCTTCCCCTGGGTCATCCAGGGGGGGTGAAAGGCACGCGTATTTTTGAGAGTGCTTCATGCAAAGCATCTTTTTCTTTTTCAAAAGGGGGGTCAACTGATGCCAGTCAAGTGGGGTGCGTGTGGCCCAATTAGTGGCAACGAGGGAGACTGTGGTTGGAGTCCCCTCGCTGTGTTTGTAAAAGAACCAAGATGAAAAAAGTCATGGCTCTCAGAGGACTTTTCTTCCACTGGGTCATCCAGGGGTGGTGAGAGGCACGCGTATTTTTGAGAGTGCTTCATGCAAAGCATCTTTTTCTTTTTCAAAAGGGGGTCAACTGATGCCAGTCAAGTGGGGGGGTGTGGCCCAATTAGTGGCAATGAGGGAGATTGTGGTTTGAGTCCCCTCGCTGTGTTTGTAAAAGAACCAAGATGAACAAGTCATGGCTCTCAGAGGACTTTTCTTCCCCTGGGTCATCTAGGGGTGGTGAAAGGCATGCGTATTTTTGAGAGTGCTTCATGCAAAGCATCTTTTTCTTTTTCAAAAGGGGGGTCAACTGATGCCAGTCAAGTGGTGTGTGTTGCCCAATTAGTGGCAACGAGGTAGACTGTGGTTGGAGTCCCCTCGCTGTGTTTGTAAAAGAACCAAGATGAACAAGTCATGGCTCGCAGAGGACTTTTCTTCCCCTGGGTCATCCAGGGGGGGTGAAAGGCACGCGTATTTTTGAGAGTGCTTCATGCAAAGCATCTTTTTCTTTTTCAAAAGGGGGGTCAACTGATGCCAGTCAAGTGGGGTGCGTGTGGCCCAATTAGTGGCAACGAGGGAGACTGTGGTTGGAGTCCCCTCGCTGTGTTTGTAAAAGAACCAAGATGAAAAAAGTCATGGCTCTCAGAGGACTTTTCTTCCACTGGGTCATCCAGGGGTGGTGAGAGGCACGCGTATTTTTGAGAGTGCTTCATGCAAAGCATCTTTTTCTTTTTCAAAAGGGGGGTCAACTGATGCCAGTCAAGTGGGGTGTGTGTGGCCCAATTAGTGGCAACGAGGTAGACTGTGGTTGGAGTCCCCTCGCTGTGTTTGTAAAAGAACCAAGATGAACAAGTCATGGCTCTCAGAGGACTTTTCTTCCCCTGGGTCATCCAGGGGTGGTGAAAGGCACGCGTATCTTTGAGAGTGCTTCATGCAAAGCATCTTTTTCTTTTACAAAAGGGGGGTCAACTGATGCCAGTCAAGTGGGGTGTGTGTGGCCCAATTAGTGGCAACGAGGGAGACTGTGGTTGGAGTCCCCCCGCTGTGTTTGTAAAAGAACCAAGATGAACAAGTCATGGCTCTCAGAGGACTTTTCTTCCCCTCGGTCATCCAGGGGTGGTGAAAGGCACGCGTATTTTTGAGAGTGCTTCATGCAAAGCATCTTTTTCTTTTTTCAAAAGGGGGGTCAACTGATGCCAGTCAAGTGGGGTGTGTGTGGCCCAATTAGTGGCAACGAGGGAGACTGTGGTTGGAGTCCCCTCGCTGTGTTTGTAAAAGAACCAAGATGAACAAGTCATGGCTCGCAGAGGACTTTTCTTCCCCTGGGTCATCCAGGGGTGGTGAAAGGCACGCGTATTTTTGAGAGTGCTTCATGCAAAGCATCTTTTTCTTTTTCAAAAGGGGGGTCAACTGATGCCAGTCAAGTGGGGTGTGTGTGGCCCAATTAGTGGCAACGAGGTAGACTGTGGTTGGAGTCCCCTCGCTGTGTTTGTAAAAGAACCAAGATGAACAAGTCATGGCTCTCAGAGGACTTTTCTTCCCCTGGGTCATCCAGGGGTGGGGAAAGGCACGCGTATCTTTGAGAGTGCTTCATGCAAAGCATCTTTTTCTTTTTCAAAAGGGGGTTCAACTGATGCCAGTCAAGTGGGGTGTGTGTGGCCCAATTAGTGGCAACGAGGGAGACTGTGGTTGGAGTCCCCCCGCTGTGTTTGTAAAAGAACCAAGATGAACAAGTCATGGCTCTCAGAGGACTTTTCTTCCCCTGGGTCATCCAGGGGTGGTGAAAGGCACGCGTATTTTTGAGAGTGCTTCATGCAAAGCATCTTTTTCTTTTTCAAAAGGGGGGTCAACTGATGCCAGTCAAGTGGGGTGTGTGTGGCCCAATTAGTGGCAACGAGGGAGACTGTGGTTGGAGTCCCCTCGCTGTGTTTGTAAAAGAACCAAGATGAACAAGTCATGGCTCGCAGAGGACTTTTCTTCCCCTGGGTCATCCAGGGGTGGTGAAAGGCACGCGTATTTTTGAGAGTGCTTCATGCAAAGCATCTTTTTCTTTTTCAAAAGGGGGGTCAACTGATGCCAGTCAAGTGGGGTGTGTGTGGCCCAATTAGTGGCAATGAGGGAGACTGTGGTTGGAGTCCCCTCGCTGTGTTTGTAAAAGAACCAAGATGAACAAGTCATGGCTCTCAGAGGACTTTTCTTCCCCTCGGTCATCCAGGGGTGGTGAAAGGCATGCGTATTTTTGAGAGTGCTTCATGCAAAGCATCTTTTTCTTTTTCAAAAGGGGGGTCAACTGATGCCAGTCAAGTGGGGTGTGTGTGGCCCAATTAGTGGCAACGAGGGAGACTGTGGTTGGAGTCCTCTCGCTGTGTTTGTAAAAGATCCAAGATGAACAAGTCATGGCTCTCAGAGGACTTTTCTTCCCCTGGGTCATCCGGGGGAGGTGAAAGGCACGCGTATTTTTGAGAGTGCTTCATGCAAAGCATCTTTTTCTTTTTCAAAAGGGGGGTCAACTGATGCCAGTCAAGTGGGGTGTGTGTGGCCCAATTAGTGGCAACGAAGGAGACTGTGGTTGGAGTCCCCTCGCTGTGTTTGTAAAAGAACCAAGATGAACAAGTCGTGGCTCTCAGAGGACTTTTCTTCCCCTGGGTCATCCAGGGGTGGTGAAAGGCACGCGAATTTTTGAGAGTGCTTCATGCAAAGCATCTTTTTCTTTTTCAAAAGGGGGGTCAACTGATGCCAGTCAAGTGGGGTGTGTGTGGCCCAATAAGTGGCAACGAGGTAGACTGTGGTTGGAGTTTCCTCACTGTGTTTGTAAAAGAACCAAGATGAACAAGTCATGGCTCTCAGAGGACTTTTCTTCCCCTGGGTCATCCAGGGGTGGTGAAAGGCACGCGTATTTTTGAGAGTGCTTCATGCAAAGCATCTTTTTCTTTTTCAAAAGGGGGGTCAACTGATGCCAGTCAAGTGGGGTGTGTGTGGCCCAATTAGTGGCAATGAGGGAGACTGTGGTTGGAGTCCCCTCGCTGTGTTTGTAAAAGAACCAAGATGAACAAGTCATGGCTCTCAGAGGACTTATCTTCCCCTGGGTCATCCAGGGGTGGTGAAAGGCACGCGTATTTTTGAGAGTGCTTCATGCAAAGCATCTTTTTCTTTTTCAAAAGGGGGGTCAACTGATGCCAGTCAAGTGGGGTGTGTGTGGCCCAATTAGTGGCAACGATTGAGACTGTGGATGGAGTCCCCTCGCTGTGTTTGTAAAAGAACCAAGATGAACAAGTCATGGCTCTCAGAGGACTTTTCTTCCCCTGGGTCATCCAGGGGTGATGAAAAGCACGCGTATTTTTGAGAGTGCTTCATGCAAAGCATCTTTTTCTTTTTCAAAAGGGGGTCAACTGATGCCAGTCAAGTGGGGGGTGTGTGGCCCAATTAGTGGCAATGAGGGAGATTGTGGTTTGAGTCCCCTCGCTGTGTTTGTAAAAGAACCAAGATGAACAAGTCATGGCTCTCAGAGGACTTTTCTTCCCCTGGGTCATCTTGGGGTGGTGAAAGGCATGCGTATTTTTGAGAGTGCTTCATGCAAAGCATCTTTTTCTTTTTCAAAAGGGGGGTCAACTGATGCCAGTCAAGTGGGGTGTGTGTGGCCCAATTAGTGGCAACGAGGGAGACTGTGGTTGGAGTCCCCTCGCTGTGTTTGTAAAAGAACCAAGATGAACAAGTCATGGTTCTCAGAGGACTTTTCTTCCCCTTGGTCATCCAGGGGTGGTGAAAGGCACGCGTATTTTTGAGAGTGCTTCATGCAAAGCATCTTTTTCTTTTTCAAAAGGGGGGTCAACTGATGCCAGTCAAGTGGGGTGTGTGTGGCCCAATTAGTGGCAATGAGGGAGACTGTGGTTGGAGTCCCCTCGCTGTGTTTGTAAAAGAACCAAGATGAACAAGTCATGGCTCTCAGAGGACTTTTCTTCCCCTGGGTCATCCAGAGGTGGTGAAAGGCACGCGTATTTTTGAGAGTGCTTCATGCAAAGCATCTTTTCCTTTTTTAAAAGGGGGGGTCAACTGATGCCAGTCAAGTGGGGTGTGTGTGGCCCACTTAGTGGCAACGAGGGAGACTGTGGTTGGAGTCCCCTCGCTGTGTTTGTAAAAGAACCAAGATGAACAAGTCATGGCTCTCAGAGGACTTTTCTTCCCCTGGGTCATCCAGGGGAGGTGAAAGGCATGCGTATTTTTGAGAGTGCTTCATGCAAAGCATCTTTTTCTTTTTCAAAAGGGGGGTCAACTGATGCCAGTCAAGTGGGGTGTGTGTGGCCCAATTAGTGGCAACGAGGGAGACTTTGGGTGGAGTCCCCTCGCTGTGATTGTAAAAGAACCAAGATGAACAATCATGGCTCTCAGAGGAATTTTCTTCCCCTGGGTCATCCAGGGGTTGTGAAAGGCACGCGTATTTTTGAGAGTGCTTCATGCAAAGCATCTTTTTCTTTTTCAAAAGGGGGGTCAACTGATGCCAGTCAAGTGGGGTGTGTGTGGCCCATTTAGTGGCAACGAGGGAGACTGTGGTTGGAGTCCCCTCGCTGTGTTTGTAAAAGAACCAAGATGAACAAGTCATGGCTCTCAGAGGACTTTTCTTCCCCTGGGTCATCCAGGGGTGGTGAAAGGCACGCGTATTTTTGAGAGTGCTTCATGCAAAGCATCTTTTTCTTTTTCAAAAGGGGGGTCAACTGATGCCAGTCAAGTGGGGTGTGTGTGGCCCAATTAGTGGCAACGAGGGAGACTGTGGTTGGAGTCCCCTCGCTGTGTTTGTAAAAGAACCAAGATGAACAAGTCATGGCTCTCAGAGGACTTTTCTTCCCCTGGGTCATCCAGGGGTGGTGAAAGGCACGCGTATTTTTGAGAGTGCTTCATGCAAAGCATCTTTTTCTTTTTCAAAAGGGGGGTCAACTGATGCCAGTCAAGTGGGGTGTGTGTGGCCCAATTAGTGGCAACGAGGGAGACTGTGGTTGGAGTCCCCTCGCTGTGTTTGTAAAAGAACCAAGATGAACAAGTCATGGCTCTCAGAGGACTTTTCTTCCCCTGGGTCATCCAGGGGTGGTGAAAGGCACGCGTATTTTTGAGAGTGCTTCATGCAAAGCATCTTTTTCTTTTTCAAAAGGGGGGTCAACTGATGCCAGTCAAGTGGGGTGTGTGTGGCCCAATTAGTGGCAATGAGGGAGACTGTGGTTGGAGTCCCCTCGCTGTGTTTGTAAAAGAACCAAGATGAACAAGTCATGGCTCTCAGAGGACTTTTCTTCCCCTGGGTCATCCAGGGGTGGTGAAAGGCACGCGTATTTTTGAGAGTGCTTCATGCAAAGCATCTTTTTCTTTTTCAAAAGGGGGGTCAACTGATGCCAGTCAAGTGGGGTGTGTGTGGCCGAATTAGTGGCAACGAGGGAGACTGTGGTTGGAGTCCCCTCGCTGTGTTTGTAAAAGAACCAAGATGAACAAGTCATGGCTCTCAGAGGACTTTTCTTCCCCTGGGTCATCCAGGGGAGGTGAAAGGCACATGTATTTTTGAGAGTGCTTCATGCAAAGCATCTTTTTCTTTTTCAAAAGGGGGGTCACCTGATGCCACTCAAGTGGGGTGTGTGTGGCCCAATTAGTGGCAATGAGGGAGACTGTGGTTGGAGACCCCTCGCTGTGTTTGTAAAAGAACCAAGATGAACAAGTCATGGCTCTCAGAGGACTTTTCTTCCCCTGGTTCATCCAGGGGTGGTGAAAGGCACGCGTATTTTTGAGAGTGCTCCATGCAAAGCAACTTTTTCTTTTTCAAAAGGGGGGCAACTGATGCCAGTCAAGTGGGGTGTGTGTGGCCCAATTAGTGGCAACGAGGGAGACTGTGGTTGGAGTCTCCTCGCTGTGTTTGTAAAAGAACCAAGATGAACAAGTCATGGCTCTCAGAGGACTTTTCTTCCCCTGGGTCATCCAGGGGTGGTGAAAGGCACGAGTATTTTTGAGAGTGCTTCATGCAAAGCATCTTTTTCTTTTTCAAAAGGGGGGTCAACTGATGCCAGTCAAGTGGGGTGTGTGTGGTCCAATTAGTGGCAATGAGGGAGACTGTGGTTGGAGTCCCCTCGCTGTGTTTGTAAAAGAACCAAGATGAACAAGTCATGGCTCTCAGAGGACTTTTCTTCCCCTGGGTCATCCAGGGGTGGTGAAAGGCACGCGTATTTTTGAGAGTGCTTCATGCAAAGCATCTTTTTCTTTTTCAAAAGGGGGGTCAACTGATGCCAGTCAAGTGGGGTGTGTGTGGCCCAATTAGTGGCAATGAGGGAGACTGTGGTTGGAGTCCCCTCGCTGTGTTTGTAAAAGAACCAAGATGAACAAGTCATGGCTCTCAGAGGACTTTTCTTCCCCTGGGTCATCCAGGGGTGGTGAAAGGCACGCGTATTTTTGAGAGTGCTTCATGCAAAGCATCTTTTTCTTTTTCAAAAGGGGGGTCAACTGATGCCAGTCAAGTGGGGTGTGTGTGGCCGAATTAGTGGCAACGAGGGAGACTGTGGTTGGAGTCCCCTCGCTGTGTTTGTAAAAGAACCAAGATGAACAAGTCATGGCTCTCAGAGGACTTTTCTTCCCCTGGGTCATCCAGGGGAGGTGAAAGGCACATGTATTTTTGAGAGTGCTTCATGCAAAGCATCTTTTTCTTTTTCAAAAGGGGGGTCACCTGATGCCACTCAAGTGGGGTGTGTGTGGCCCAATTAGTGGCAATGAGGGAGACTGTGGTTGGAGACCCCTCGCTGTGTTTGTAAAAGAACCAAGATGAACAAGTCATGGCTCTCAGAGGACTTTTCTTCCCCTGGTTCATCCAGGGGTGGTGAAAGGCACGCGTATTTTTGAGAGTGCTCCATGCAAAGCAACTTTTTCTTTTTCAAAAGGGGGGCAACTGATGCCAGTCAAGTGGGGTGTGTGTGGCCCAATTAGTGGCAACGAGGGAGACTGTGGTTGGAGTCTCCTCGCTGTGTTTGTAAAAGAACCAAGATGAACAAGTCATGGCTCTCAGAGGACTTTTCTTCCCCTGGGTCATCCAGGGGTGGTGAAAGGCACGAGTATTTTTGAGAGTGCTTCATGCAAAGCATCTTTTTCTTTTTCAAAAGGGGGGTCAACTGATGCCAGTCAAGTGGGGTGTGTGTGGTCCAATTAGTGGCAATGAGGGAGACTGTGGTTGGAGTCCCCTCGCTGTGTTTGTAAAAGAACCAAGATGAACAAGTCATGGCTCTCAGAGGACTTTTCTTCCCCTGGGTCATCCAGGGGTGGTGAAAGGCACGCGTATTTTTGAGAGTGCTTCATGCAAAGCATCTTTTTCTTTTTCAAAAGGGGGTCAACTGATGCCAGTCAAGTGGGGTGTGTGTGGCCCAACTACTGGCAATGAGGGAAACTGTGGTTGGAGTCCCCTCGCTGTGTTTGTAAAAGAACCAAGATGAACAAGTCATGGCTCTCAGAGGACTTTTCTTCCCCTGGGTCATCCAGGGGTGGTAAAAGGCACGCGTATTTTTGAGAGTGCTTCATGCAAAGCATCTTTTCCTTTTTTAAAAGGGGGGGTCAACTGATGCCAGTCAAGTGGGGTGTGTGTGGCCCACTTAGTGGCAACGAGGGAGACTGTGGTTGGAGTCCCCTCGCTGTGTTTGTAAAAGAACCAAGATGAACAAGTCATGGCTCTCAGAGGACTTTTCTTCCCCTGGGTCATCCAGGGGAGGTGAAAGGCATGCGTATTTTTGAGAGTGCTTCATGCAAAGCATCTTTTTCTTTTTCAAAAGGGGGGTCAACTGATGCCAGTCAAGTGGGGTGTGTGTGGCCCAATTAGTGGCAACGAGGGAGACTTTGGGTGGAGTCCCCTCGCTGTGATTGTAAAAGAACCAAGATGAACAATCATGGCTCTCAGAGGAATTTTCTTCCCCTGGGTCATCCAGGGGTTGTGAAAGGCACGCGTATTTTTGAGAGTGCTTCATGCAAAGCATCTTTTTCTTTTTCAAAAGGGGGGTCAACTGATGCCAGTCAAGTGGGGTGTGTGTGGCCCATTTAGTGGCAACGAGGGAGACTGTGGTTGGAGTCCCCTCGCTGTGTTTGTAAAAGAACCAAGATGAACAAGTCATGGCTCTCAGAGGACTTTTCTTCCCCTGGGTCATCCAGGGGTGGTGAAAGGCACGCGTATTTTTGAGAGTGCTTCATGCAAAGCATCTTTTTCTTTTTCAAAAGGGGGGTCAACTGATGCCAGTCAAGTGGGGTGTGTGTGGCCCAATTAGTGGCAACGAGGGAGACTGTGGTTGGAGTCCCCTCGCTGTGTTTGTAAAAGAACCAAGATGAACAAGTCATGGCTCTCAGAGGACTTTTCTTCCCCTGGGTCATCCAGGGGTGGTGAAAGGCACGCGTATTTTTGAGAGTGCTTCATGCAAAGCATCTTTTTCTTTTTCAAAAGGGGGGTCAACTGATGCCAGTCAAGTGGGGTGTGTGTGGCCCAATTAGTGGCAACGAGGGAGACTGTGGTTGGAGTCCCCTCGCTGTGTTTGTAAAAGAACCAAGATGAACAAGTCATGGCTCTCAGAGGACTTTTCTTCCCCTGGGTCATCCAGGGGTGGTGAAAGGCACGCGTATTTTTGAGAGTGCTTCATGCAAAGCATCTTTTTCTTTTTCAAAAGGGGGGTCAACTGATGCCAGTCAAGTGGGGTGTGTGTGGCCCAATTAGTGGCAATGAGGGAGACTGTGGTTGGAGTCCCCTCGCTGTGTTTGTAAAAGAACCAAGATGAACAAGTCATGGCTCTCAGAGGACTTTTCTTCCCCTGGGTCATCCAGGGGTGGTGAAAGGCACGCGTATTTTTGAGAGTGCTTCATGCAAAGCATCTTTTTCTTTTTCAAAAGGGGGGTCAACTGATGCCAGTCAAGTGGGGTGTGTGTGGCCGAATTAGTGGCAACGAGGGAGACTGTGGTTGGAGTCCCCTCGCTGTGTTTGTAAAAGAACCAAGATGAACAAGTCATGGCTCTCAGAGGACTTTTCTTCCCCTGGGTCATCCAGGGGAGGTGAAAGGCACATGTATTTTTGAGAGTGCTTCATGCAAAGCATCTTTTTCTTTTTCAAAAGGGGGGTCACCTGATGCCACTCAAGTGGGGTGTGTGTGGCCCAATTAGTGGCAATGAGGGAGACTGTGGTTGGAGACCCCTCGCTGTGTTTGTAAAAGAACCAAGATGAACAAGTCATGGCTCTCAGAGGACTTTTCTTCCCCTGGTTCATCCAGGGGTGGTGAAAGGCACGCGTATTTTTGAGAGTGCTCCATGCAAAGCAACTTTTTCTTTTTCAAAAGGGGGGCAACTGATGCCAGTCAAGTGGGGTGTGTGTGGCCCAATTAGTGGCAACGAGGGAGACTGTGGTTGGAGTCTCCTCGCTGTGTTTGTAAAAGAACCAAGATGAACAAGTCATGGCTCTCAGAGGACTTTTCTTCCCCTGGGTCATCCAGGGGTGGTGAAAGGCACGAGTATTTTTGAGAGTGCTTCATGCAAAGCATCTTTTTCTTTTTCAAAAGGGGGGTCAACTGATGCCAGTCAAGTGGGGTGTGTGTGGTCCAATTAGTGGCAATGAGGGAGACTGTGGTTGGAGTCCCCTCGCTGTGTTTGTAAAAGAACCAAGATGAACAAGTCATGGCTCTCAGAGGACTTTTCTTCCCCTGGGTCATCCAGGGGTGGTGAAAGGCACGCGTATTTTTGAGAGTGCTTCATGCAAAGCATCTTTTTCTTTTTCAAAAGGGGGTCAACTGATGCCAGTCAAGTGGGGTGTGTGTGGCCCAACTACTGGCAACGAGGGAAACTGTGGTTGGAGTCCCCTCGCTGTGTTTGTAAAAGAACCAAGATGAACAAGTCATGGCTCTCAGAGGACTTTTCTTCCCCTGGGTCATCCAGGGGTGGTAAAAGGCACGCGTATTTTTGAGAGTGCTTCATGCAAAGCATCTTTTTTTTTTTCAAAAGGGGGTCAACTGATGCCAGTCAAGTGGGGTGTGTATGGCCCAATTAGTGGCAACGAGGGAGACTGTGGTTGGAGTCCCCTCGCTGTGTTTGTAAAAGAACCAAGATGAACAAGTCATGGCTCTCAGAGGACTTTTTTTCCCCTGGGTCATCCAGGGGTGGTGAAAGGCACGCGAATTTTTGAGAGTGCTTCATGCAAAGCATCTTTTTCTTTTTCAAAAGGGGGGTCAACTGATGCCAGTCAAGTGGGGTGTGTGTGGCCCAATTAGTGGCAACGAGGGAGACTGTGGTTGGAGTCCCCTCGCTGTGTTTGTAAAAGAACCAAGATGAACAAGTCATTGCTCTCAGAGGACTTTTCTTCCCCTGGGTCATCCAGGGGTGGTGAAAGGCACGCGTATTTTTGGGAGTGCTTCATGCAAAGCATCTTTTTCTTTTTCAAAAGGGGGGTCAACTGATGCCAGTCAAGTGGGGTGTGTGTGGCCCAATTAGTGGCAACGAGGGAGACTGTGGTTGGAGTCCCCTCGCTGTGTTTGTAAAAGAACCAAGATGAACAAGTCATGGCTCTTAGAGGACTTTTCTTCCCCTGGGTCATCCAGGGGTGGTGAAAGACACGCGTATTTTGAGATTGCTTCATGCAAAGCATCTTTTTTTTTTCAAAAGGGGGGTCAACTGATGCCAGTCAAGTGGGGTGTGTGTGGCCCAATTAGTGGCAACGAGGGAGACTGTGGTTGGAGTCCCCTCGCTGTGTTTGTAAAAGAACCAAGATGAACAAGTCATGGCTCTCAGAGGACTTTTCTTCCCCTGGGTCATCCAGGGGTGGTGAAAGGCACGCGTATTTTTGAGAGTGCTTCATGCAAAGCATCTTTTTCTTTTTCAAAAGGGGGGTCAACTGATGCCAGTCAAGTGGGGTGTGTGTGGCCCAATTAGTGGCAATGAGGGAGACTGTGGTTGGAGTCCCCTCGCTGTGTTTGTAAAAGAACCAAGATGAACAAGTCATGGCTCTCAGAGGACTTTTCTTCCCCTGGGTCATCCAGGGGTGGTGAAAGGCACGCGAATTTTTGAGAGTGCTTCATGCAAAGCATCTTTTTCTTTTTCAAAAGGGGGGTCAACTGATGCCAGTCAAGTGGGGTGTGTGTGGCCCAATTAGTGGCAACGAGGGAGACTGTGGTTGGAGTCCCCTCGCTGTGTTTGTAAAAGAACCAAGATGAACAAGTCATGGCTCTCAGAGAGCTTTTCTTCCCCTGGGTCATCCGGGGGAGGTGAAAGGCACGCGTATTTTTGAGAGTGCTTCATGCAAAGCATCTTTTTCTTTTTCAAAAGGGGGGTCAACTGATGCCAGTCAAGTGGGGTGTGTGTGGCCCAATTAGTGGCAATGAGGGAGACTGTGGTTGGAGTCCCCTCGCTGTGTTTGTAAAAGAACCAAGATGAACAAGTCATGGCTCTCAGAGGACTTTTCTTCCCCTGGGTCATCCAGAGGTGGTGAAAGGCACGCGTATTTTTGAGAGTGCTTCATGCAAAGCATCTTTTCCTTTTTTAAAAGGGGGGGTCAACTGATGCCAGTCAAGTGGGGTGTGTGTGGCCCACTTAGTGGCAACGAGGGAGACTGTGGTTGGAGTCCCCTCGCTGTGTTTGTAAAAGAACCAAGATGAACAAGTCATGGCTCTCAGAGGACTTTTCTTCCCCTGGGTCATCCAGGGGAGGTGAAAGGCATGCGTATTTTTGAGAGTGCTTCATGCAAAGCATCTTTTTCTTTTTCAAAAGGGGGGTCAACTGATGCCAGTCAAGTGGGGTGTGTGTGGCCCAATTAGTGGCAACGAGGGAGACTTTGGGTGGAGTCCCCTCGCTGTGATTGTAAAAGAACCAAGATGAACAATCATGGCTCTCAGAGGAATTTTCTTCCCCTGGGTCATCCAGAGGTTGTGAAAGGCACGCGTATTTTTGAGAGTGCTTCATGCAAAGCATCTTTTTCTTTTTCAAAAGGGGGGTCAACTGATGCCAGTCAAGTGGGGTGTGTGTGGCCCATTTAGTGGCAACGAGGGAGACTGTGGTTGGAGTCCCCTCGCTGTGTTTGTAAAAGAACCAAGATGAACAAGTCATGGCTCTCAGAGGACTTTTCTTCCCCTGGGTCATCCAGGGGTGGTGAAAGGCACGCGTATTTTTGAGAGTGCTTCATGCAAAGCATCTTTTTCTTTTTCAAAAGGGGGGTCAACTGATGCCAGTCAAGTGGGGTGTGTGTGGCCCAATTAGTGGCAACGAGGGAGACTGTGGTTGGAGTCCCCTCGCTGTGTTTGTAAAAGAACCAAGATGAACAAGTCATGGCTCTCAGAGGACTTTTCTTCCCCTGGGTCATCCAGGGGTGGTGAAAGGCACGCGTATTTTTGAGAGTGCTTTATGCAAAGCATCTTTTTCTTTTTCAAAAGGGGGGTCAACTGATGCCAGTCAAGTGGGGTGTGTGTGGCCCAATTAGTGGCAACGAGGGAGACTGTGGTTGGAGTCCCCTCGCTGTGTTTGTAAAAGAACCAAGATGAACAAGTCATGGCTCTCAGAGGACTTTTCTTCCCCTGGGTCATCCAGGGGTGGTGAAAGGCACGCGTATTTTTGAGAGTGCTTCATGCAAAGCATCTTTTTCTTTTTCAAAAGGGGGGTCAACTGATGCCAGTCAAGTGGGGTGTGTGTGGCCCAATTAGTGGCAATGAGGGAGACTGTGGTTGGAGTCCCCTCGCTGTGTTTGTAAAAGAACCAAGATGAACAAGTCATGGCTCTCAGAGGACTTTTCTTCCCCTGGGTCATCCAGGGGTGGTGAAAGGCACGCGTATTTTTGAGAGTGCTTCATGCAAAGCATCTTTTTCTTTTTCAAAAGGGGGGTCAACTGATGCCAGTCAAGTGGGGTGTGTGTGGCCGAATTAGTGGCAACGAGGGAGACTGTGGTTGGAGTCCCCTCGCTGTGTTTGTAAAAGAACCAAGATGAACAAGTCATGGCTCTCAGAGGACTTTTCTTCCCCTGGGTCATCCAGGGGAGGTGAAAGGCACATGTATTTTTGAGAGTGCTTCATGCAAAGCATCTTTTTCTTTTTCAAAAGGGGGGTCACCTGATGCCACTCAAGTGGGGTGTGTGTGGCCCAATTAGTGGCAATGAGGGAGACTGTGGTTGGAGACCCCTCGCTGTGTTTGTAAAAGAACCAAGATGAACAAGTCATGGCTCTCAGAGGACTTTTCTTCCCCTGGTTCATCCAGGGGTGGTGAAAGGCACGCGTATTTTTGAGAGTGCTCCATGCAAAGCAACTTTTTCTTTTTCAAAAGGGGGGCAACTGATGCCAGTCAAGTGGGGTGTGTGTGGCCCAATTAGTGGCAACGAGGGAGACTGTGGTTGGAGTCTCCTCGCTGTGTTTGTAAAAGAACCAAGATGAACAAGTCATGGCTCTCAGAGGACTTTTCTTCCCCTGGGTCATCCAGGGGTGGTGAAAGGCACGAGTATTTTTGAGAGTGCTTCATGCAAAGCATCTTTTTCTTTTTCAAAAGGGGGGTTAACTGATGCCAGTCAAGTGGGGTGTGTGTGGTCCAATTAGTGGCAATGAGGGAGACTGTGGTTGGAGACCCCTCGCTGTGTTTGTAAAAGAACCAAGATGAACAAGTCATGGCTCTCAGAGGACTTTTCTTCCCCTGGGTCATCCAGGGGTGGTGAAAGGCACGCGTATTTTTGAGAGTGCTTCATGCAAAGCATCTTTTTCTTTTTCAAAAGGGGGTCAACTGATGCCAGTCAAGTGGGGTGTGTGTGGCCCAACTACTGGCAATGAGGGAAACTGTGGTTGGAGTCCCCTCGCTGTGTTTGTAAAAGAACCAAGATGAACAAGTCATGGCTCTCAGAGGACTTTTCTTCCCCTGGGTCATCCAGGGGTGGTAAAAGGCACGCGTATTTTTGAGAGTGCTTCATGCAAAGCATCTTTTTTTTTTTCAAAAGGGGGTCAACTGATGCCAGTCAAGTGGGGTGTGTGTGGCCCAATTAGTGGCAACGAGGGAGACTGTGGTTGGAGTCCCCTCGCTGTGTTTGTAAAAGAACCAAGATGAACAAGTCATGGCTCTCAGGGGACTTTTTTTACCCTGGGTCATCCAGGGGTGGTGAAAGGCACGCGAATTTTTGAGAGTGCTTCATGCAAAGCATCTTTTTCTTTTTCAAAAGGGGGGTCAACTGATGCCAGTCAAGTGGGGTGTGTGTGGCCCAATTAGTGGCAACGAGGGAGACTGTGGTTGGAGTCCCCTCGCTGTGTTTGTAAAAGAACCAAGATGAACAAGTCATTGCTCTCAGAGGACTTTTCTTCCCCTGGGTCATCCAGGGGTGGTGAAAGGCACGCGTATTTTTGGGAGTGCTTCATGCAAAGCATCTTTTTCTTTTTCAAAAGGGGGGTCAACTGATGCCAGTCAAGTGGGGTGTGTGTGGCCCAATTAGTGGCAACGAGGGAGACTGTGGTTGGAGTCCCCTCGCTGTGTTTGTAAAAGAACCAAGATGAACAAGTCATGGCTCTTAGAGGACTTTTCTTCCCCTGGGTCATCCAGGGGTGGTGAAAGACACGCGTATTTTGAGATTGCTTCATGCAAAGCATCTTTTTTTTTTCAAAAGGGGGGTCAACTGATGCCAGTCAAGTGGGGTGTGTGTGGCCCAATTAGTGGCAACGAGGGAGACTGTGGTTGGAGTCCCCTCGCTGTGTTTGTAAAAGAACCAAGATGAACAAGTCATGGCTCTCAGAGGACTTTTCTTCCCCTGGGTCATCCAGGGGTGGTGAAAGGCACGCGTATTTTTGAGAGTGCTTCATGCAAAGCATCTTTTTCTTTTTCAAAAGGGGGGTCAACTGATGCCAGTCAAGTGGGGTGTGTGTGGCCCAATTAGTGGCAATGAGGGAGACTGTGGTTGGAGTCCCCTCGCTGTGTTTGTAAAAGAACCAAGATGAACAAGTCATGGCTCTCAGAGGACTTTTCTTCCCCTGGGTCATCCAGGGGTGGTGAAAGGCACGCGAATTTTTGAGAGTGCTTCATGCAAAGCATCTTTTTCTTTTTCAAAAGGGGGGTCAACTGATGCCAGTCAAGTGGGCTGTGTGTGGCCCAATTAGTGGCAACGAGGGAGACTGTGGTTGGAGTCCCCTCGCTGTGTTTGTAAAAGAACCAAGATGAACAAGTCATGGCTCTTAGAGGACTTTTCTTCCCCTGGGTCATCCAGGGGTGGTGAAAGGCACGTGTATTTTGAGATTGCTTCATGCAAAGAATCTTTTTTTCTTCAAAAGGGGGGTCAACTGATGCCAGTCAAGTGGGGTGTGTGTGGCCAAATTAGTGGCAACGAGGGAGACTGTGGTTGGAGTCCCCTCGCTGTGTTTGTAAAAGAACCAAGATGAACAAGTCATGGCTCTCAGAGGACTTTTCTTCCCCCAGGTCATCCAGGGGTGGTGAAAGGCACGCGAATTTTTGAGAGTGCTTCATGCAAAGCATCTTTTTCTTTTTCAAAAGGGGGGTCAACTGATGCCAGTAAAGTGGGGTGTGTGTGGCCCAATTAGTGGCAACGAGGGAGACTGTGGTTGGAGTCCCCTCGCTGTGTTTGTAAAAGAACCGAGATGAACAAGTCATGGCTCTCAGAGGACTTTTCTTCCCCTGGGTCATCCAGGGGTGGTGAAAGGCACGCGTATTTTTGGGAGTGCTTCATGCAAAGCATCTTTTTCTTTTTCAAAAGGGGGGGTCAACTGATGCCAGTCAAGTGGGGTGTGTGTGGCCCAATTAGTGGCAACGAGGGAGACTGTGGTTGGAGTCCCCTCGCTGTGTTTGTAAAAGAACCAAGATGAACAAGTCATGGCTCTTAGAGGACTTTTCTTCCCCTGGGTCATCCAGGGGTGGTGAAAAACACGCGTATTTTGAGATTGCTTCAGGCAAAGCATCTTTTTTTTTTCAAAAGGGGGGTCAACTGATGCCAGTCAAGTGGGGTGTGTGTGGCCCAATTAGTGGCAACGAGGGAGACTGTGGTTGGAGTCCCCTCGCTGTGTTTGTAAAAGAACAAAGATGAACAAGTCATGGCTCTCAGAGGACTTTTCTTCCCCTGGGTCATCCAGGGGTGGTGAAAGGCACGCGTATTTTTGAGAGTGCTTCATGCAAAGCATATTTTTTTTTTTTCAAAAGGGGGGTCAACTGATGCCAGTCAAGTGGGGTGTGTGTGGCCCAACTACTGGCAACGAGGGAAACTGTGGTTGGAGTCCCCTCGCTGTGTTTGTAAAAGAACCAAGATGAACAAGTCATGGCTCTCAGAGGACTTTTCTTCCCCTGGGTCATCCAGGGGTGGTAAAAGGCACGCGTATTTTTGAGAGTGCTTCATGCAAAGCATCTTTTTTTTTTTCAAAAGGGGGTCAACTGATGCCAGTCAAGTGGGGTGTGTGTGGCCCAATTAGTGGCAACGAGGGAGACTGTGGTTGGAGTCCCCTCGCTGTGTTTGTAAAAGAACCAAGATGAACAAGTCATGGCTCTCAGAGGACTTTTTTTCCCCTGGGTCATCCAGGGGTGGTGAAAGGCACGCGAATTTTTGAGAGTGCTTCATGCAAAGCATCTTTTTCTTTTTCAAAAGGGGGGTCAACTGATGCCAGTCAAGTGGGGTGTGTGTGGCCCAATTAGTGGCAACGAGGGAGACTGTGGTTGGAGTCCCCTCGCTGTGTTTGTAAAAGAACCAAGATGAACAAGTCATTGCTCTCAGAGGACTTTTCTTCCCCTGGGTCATCCAGGGGTGGTGAAAGGCACGCGTATTTTTGGGAGTGCTTCATGCAAAGCATCTTTTTCTTTTTCAAAAGGGGGGTCAACTGATGCCAGTCAAGTGGGGTGTGTGTGGCCCAATTAGTGGCAACGAGGGAGACTGTGGTTGGAGTCCCCTCGCTGTGTTTGTAAAAGAACCAAGATGAACAAGTCATGGCTCTTAGAGGACTTTTCTTCCCCTGGGTCATCCAGGGGTGGTGAAAGACACGCGTATTTTGAGATTGCTTCATGCAAAGCATCTTTTTTTTTTCAAAAGGGGGGTCAACTGATGCCAGTCAAGTGGGGTGTGTGTGGCCCAATTAGTGGCAACGAGGGAGACTGTGGTTGGAGTCCCCTCGCTGTGTTTGTAAAAGAACCAAGATGAACAAGTCATGGCTCTCAAAGGACTTTTCTTCCCCTGGGTCATCCAGGGGTGGTGAAAGGCACGCGTATTTTTGAGAGTGCTTCATGCAAAGCATCTTTTTCTTTTTCAAAAGGGGGGTCAACTGATGCCAGTCAAGTGGGGTGTGTGTGGCCCAATTAGTGGCAATGAGGGAGACTGTGGTTGGAGTCCCCTCGCTGTGTTTGTAAAAGAACCAAGATGAACAAGTCATGGCTCTCAGAGGACTTTTCTTCCCCTGGGTCATCCAGGGGTGGTGAAAGGCACGCGAATTTTTGAGAGTGCTTCATGCAAAGCATCTTTTTCTTTTTCAAAAGGGGGGTCAACTGATGCCAGTCAAGTGGGGTGTGTGTGGCCCAATTAGTGGCAACGAGGGAGACTGTGGTTGGAGTCCCCTCGCTGTGTTTGTAAAAGAACCAAGATGAACAAGTCATGGCTCTTAGAGGACTTTTCTTCCCCTGGGTCATCCAGGGGTGGTGAAAGGCACGTGTATTTTGAGATTGCTTCATGCAAAGAATCTTTTTTTCTTCAAAAGGGGGGTCAACTGATGCCAGTCAAGTGGGGTGTGTGTGGCCAAATTAGTGGCAACGAGGGAGACTGTGGTTGGAGTCCCCTCGCTGTGTTTGTAAAAGAACCAAGATGAACAAGTCATGGCTCTCAGAGGACTTTTCTTCCCCTAGGTCATCCAGGGGTGGTGAAAGGCACGCGAATTTTTGAGAGTGCTTCATGCAAAGCATCTTTTTCTTTTTCAAAAGGGGGGTCAACTGATGCCAGTAAAGTGGGGTGTGTGTGGCCCAATTAGTGGCAACGAGGGAGACTGTGGTTGGAGTCCCCTCGCTGTGTTTGTAAAAGAACCGAGATGAACAAGTCATGGCTCTCAGAGGACTTTTCTTCCCCTGGGTCATCCAGGGGTGGTGAAAGGCACGCGTATTTTTGGGAGTGCTTCATGCAAAGCATCTTTTTCTTTTTCAAAAGGGGGGTCAACTGATGCCAGTCAAGTGGGGTGTGTGTGGCCCAATTAGTGGCAACGAGGGAGACTGTGGTTGGAGTCCACTCGCTGTGTTTGTAAAAGAACCAAGATGAACAAGTCATGGCTCTCAGAGGACTTTTCTTCCCCTCGGTCATCCAGGGGTGGTGAAAGGCACGCGTATTTTTGAGAATGCTTCATGCAAAGCATCTTTTTCTTTTTCAAAAGGGGGGTCAACTGATGCCAGTCAAGTGGGGGATGTGTGGCCCAATTAGTGACAACGAGGGAGACTGTGGTTGGAGTCCCCTCGCTGTGTTTGTAAAAGAACCAAGATGAACAAGTCATGGCTCTCAGAGGACTTTTCTTCCCCTAGGTCATCCAGGGGTGGTGAAAGGCACGCGAATTTTTGAGAGTGCTTCATGCAAAGCATCTTTTTCTTTTTCAAAAGGGGGGTCAACTGATGCCAGTCAAGTGGGGTGTGTGTGGCCCAATTAGTGGCAACGAGGGAGACTGTGGTTGGAGTCCCCTCGCTGTGTTTGTAAAAGAACCAAGATGAACAAGTCATGGCTCTCAGAGGACTTTTCTTCCCCTGGGTCATCCAGGGGTGGTGAAAGGCACGCGTATTTTTGGGAGTGCTTCATGCAAAGCATCTTTTTCTTTTTCAAAAGGGGGGTCAACTGATGCCAGTCAAGTGGGGTGTGTGTTGCCCAATTAGTGGCAACGAGGGAGACTGTGGTTGGAGTCCCCTCGCTGTGTTTGTAAAAGAACCAAGATGAACAAGTCATGGCTCTCAGAGGACTTTTCTTCCCCTAGGTCATCCAGGGGTGGTGAAAGGCACGCGAATTTTTGAGAGTGCTTCATGCAAAGCATCTTTTTCTTTTTCAAAAGGGGGGTCAACTGATGCCAGTCAAGTGGGGTGTGTGTGGCCCAATTAGTGGCAACGAGGGAGACTGTGGTTGGAGTCCCCTCGCTGTGTTTGAAAAAGAACTGAGATGAACAAGTCATGGCTCTCAGAGGACTTTTCTTCCCCTGGGTCATCCAGGGGTGGTGAAAGGCACGCGTATTTTTGGGAGTGCTTCATGCAAAGCATCTTTTTCTTTTTCAAAAGGGGGGTCAACTGATGCCAGTCAAGTGGGGTGTGTGTGGCCCAATTAGTGGCAACGAGGGAGACTGTGGTTGGAGTCCCCTCGCTGTGTTTGTAAAAGAACCAAGATGAACAAGTCATGGCTCTTAGAGGACTTTTCTTCCCCTGGGTCATCCAGGGGTGGTGAAAAACACGCGTATTTTGAGATTGCTTCAGGCAAAGCATCTTTTTTTTTTCAAAAGGGGGGTCAACTGATGCCAGTCAAGTGGGGTGTGTGTGGCCCAATTAGTGGCAACGAGGGAGACTGTGGTTGGAGTCCCCTCGCTGTGTTTGTAAAAGAACAAAGATGAACAAGTCATGGCTCTCAGAGGACTTTTCTTCCCCTGGGTCATCCAGGGGTGGTGAAAGGCACGCGTATTTTTGAGAGTGCTTCATGCAAAGCATATTTTTCTTTTTCAAAAGGGGGGTCAACTGATGCCAGTCAAGTGGGGTGTGTGTGGCCCAATTAGTGGCAATGAGGGAGACTGTGGTTGGAGTCCCCTCGCTGTGTTTGTAAAAGAACCAAGATGAACAAGTCATGGCTCTCAGAGGACTTTTCTTCCCCTGGGTCATCCAGGGGTGGTGAAAGGCACGCGAAGTTTTGAGAGTGCTTCATGCAAAGCATCTTTTTCTTTTTCAAAAGGGGGGTCAACTGATGCCAGTCAAGTGGGGTGTGTGTGGCCCAATTAGTGGCAACGAGGGAGACTGTGGTTGGAGTCCCCTCGCTGTGTTTGTAAAAGAACCAAGATGAACAAGTCATGGCTCTTAGAGGACTTTTCTTCCCCCGGGTCATCCAGGGGTGGTGAAAGGCACGCGTATTTTGAAATTGCTTCATGCAAAGCATCTTTTTTTCTTCAAAAGGGGGGTCAACTGATGCCAGTCAAGTGGGGTGTGTGTGGCCAAATTAGTGGCAACGAGGGAGACTGTGGTTGGAGTCCCCTCGCTGTGTTTGTAAAAGAACCAAGATGAACAAGTCATGGCTCTCAGAGGACTTTTCTTCCCCTGATTCATCCAGGGGTGGTGAAAGGCACGCATATTTTTGAGAGTGCTTCATGCAAAGCATCTTTTTCTTTTTCAAAAGGGGGGTCAACTGATTCCAGTCAAGTGGGGTGTGTGTGGCCCAATTAGTGGCAATGAGGGAGACTGTGGTTGGAGTCCCCTCGCTGTGTTTGTAAAAGAACCAAGATGATCAAGTCATGGCTCTCAGAGGACTTTTCTTCCCCTGGGTCATTCAGGGGTGGTAAAAGGCACGCGTATTTTTGAGAGTGCTTCATGCAAAGCATCTTTTTTTTTTTCAAAAGGGGGGTCAACTGATGCCAGTCAAGTGGGGTGTGTGTGGCCCAATTAGTGGCAACGAGGGAGACTGTGGTTGGAGTCCCCTCGCTGTGTTTGTAAAAGAACCAAGATGAACAAGTCATGGCTCTCAGAGGACTTTTCTTTCCCTGGGTCATCCAGGGGTGGTGAAAGGCACGCGAATTTTTGAGAGTGCTTCATGCAAAGCATCTTTTTCTTTTTCAAAAGGGGGGTCAACTGATGCCAGTCAAGTGGGGTGTGTGTGGCCCAATTAGTGGCAACGAGGGAGACTGTGGTTGGAGTCCCCTCGCTGTGTTTGTAAAAGAACCAAGATGAACAAGTCATGGCTCTTAGAGGACTTTTCTTCCCCTGGGTCATCCAGGGGTGGTGAAAGGCACGCGTATTTTGAGATTGCTTCATGCAAAGCATCTTTTTTTTTTCAAAAGGGGGGTCAACTGATGCCAGTCAAGTGGGGGATGTGTGGCCCAATTAGTGGCAACGAGGGAGACTGTGGTTGGAGTCCCCTCGCTGTGTTTGTAAAAGAACCAAGATGAACAAGTCATGGCTCTCAGAGGACTTTTCTTCCCCTGGGTCATCCAGGGGTGGTGAAAGGCACGCGAATTTTTGAGAGTGCTTCATGCAAAGCATCTTTTTCTTTTTCAAAAGGGGGGTCAACTGATGCCAGTCAAGTGGGGTGTGTGTGGCCCAATTAGTGGCAACGAGGGAGACTGTGGTTGGAGTCCCCTCGCTGTGTTTGTAAAAGAACCAAGATGAACAAGTCATGGCTCTTAGAGGACTTTTCTTCCCCTGGGTCATCCAGGGGTGGTGAAAGGCACGCGTATTTTGAGATTGCTTCATGCAAAGCATCTTTTTTTTTTCAAAAGGGGGGTCAACTGATGCCAGTCAAGTGGGGTGTGTGTGGCCCAATTAGTGGCAACGAGGGAGACTGTGGTTGGAGTCCCCTCGCTGTGTTTGCAAAAGAACCAAGATGAACAAGTCATGGCTCTCAGAGGACTTTTCTTCCCCTGGGTCATCCAGGGGTGGTGAAAGGCACGCGTATTTTTGAGAGTGCTTCATGCAAACCATCTTTTTCTTTTTCAAAAGGGGGGTCAACTGATGCCAGTCAAGTGGGGTGTGTGTGGCCCAATTAGTGGCAATGAGGGAGACTGTGGTTGGAGTCCCCTCGCTGTGTTTGTAAAAGAACCAAGATGAACAAGTCATGGCTCTCAGAGGACTTTTCTTCCCCTGGCTCATCCAAGGGAGGTGAAAGGCACGCATATTTTTGAGAGTGCTTCATGGAAAGCATCTTTTTCTTTTTCAAAAGGGGGGTCAACTGATGCCAGTCAAGTGGGGTGTGTGTGGCCCAATTAGTGGCAACAAGGGAGACTGTGGTTGGAGTCCCCTCGCTGTGTTTGTAAAAGAACCAAGATGAACAAGTCATGGCTCTCAGAGGACTTTTCTTCCCCTGGGTCATCCAGGGGTGGTGAAAGGCACGCGTATTTTTGAGAGTGCTTCATGCAAAGCATCTTTTTCTTTTTCAAAAGGGGGGTCAACTGATGCCAGTCAAGTGGGGTGTGTGTGGCCCAATTAGTGGCAACAAGGGAGACTGTGGTTGAAGTCCCCTCGCTGTATTTGTAAAAGAACCAAGATGAACAAGTCATGGCTCTCAGAGGACTTTTCTTCCCCTGGGTCATCCAGGGGTGGTGAAAGGCACGCATATTTTTGAGAGTGCTTCATGCAAAACATCTTTTTCTTTTTAAAAAGGGGGTCAACTGATGCCAGTCAAGTGGGGTGTGTGTGGCCCAATTAGTGGCAACAAGGGAGACTGTGGTTGGAGTCCCGTCGCTGTGTTTGTAAAAGAACCAAGATGAACAAGTCATGGCTCTCAGAGGACTTTTCTTCCCCTGATTCATCCAGGGGTGGTGAAAGGCACGCGTATTTTTGAGAGTGCTTCATGCAAAGCATCTTTTTCTTTTTCAAAAGGGGGGTCAACTGATTCCAGTCAAGTGGGGTGTGTGTGGCCCAATTAGTGGCAATGAGGGAGACTGTGGTTGGAGTCCCCTCGCTGTGTTTGTAAAAGAACCAAGATGATCAAGTCATGGCTCTCAGAGGACTTTTCTTCCCCTGGGTCATTCAGGGGTGGTAAAAGGCACGCGTATTTTTGAGAGTGCTTCATGCAAAGCATCTTTTTTTTTTTCAAAAGGGGGGTCAACTGATGCCAGTCAAGTGGGGTGTGTGTGGCCCAATTAGTGGCAACGAGGGAGACTGTGGTTGGAGTCCCCTCGCTGTGTTTGTAAAAGAACCAAGATGAACAAGTCATGGCTCTCAGAGGACTTTTCTTCCCCTGGGTCATCCAGGGGTGGTGAAAGGCACGCGAATTTTTGAGAGTGCTTCATGCAAAGCATCTTTTTCTTTTTCAAAAGGGGGGTCAACTGATGCCAGTCAAGTGGGGTGTGTGTGGCCCAATTAGTGGCAACGAGGGAGACTGTGGTTGGAGTCCCCTCGCTGTGTTTGTAAAAGAACCAAGATGAACAAGTCATGGCTCTTAGAGGACTTTTCTTCCCCTGGGTCATCCAGGGGTGGTGAAAGGCACGCGTATTTTGAGATTGCTTCATGCAAAGCATCTTTTTGTTTTCAAAAGGGGGGTCAACTGATGCCAGTCAAGTGGGGGATGTGTGGCCCAATTAGTGGCAACGAGGGAGACTGTGGTTGGAGTCCCCTCGCTGTGTTTGTAAAAGAACCAAGATGAACAAGTCATGGCTCTCAGAGGACTTTTCTTCCCCTGGGTCATCCAGGGGTGGTGAAAGGCACGCGAATTTTTGAGAGTGCTTCATGCAAAGCATCTTTTTCTTTTTCAAAAGGGGTGTCAACTGATGCCAGTCAAGTGGGGTGTGTGTGGCCCAATTAGTGGCAACGAGGGAGACTGTGGTTGGAGTCCCCTCGCTGTGTTTGTAAAAGAACCAAGATGAACAAGTCATGGCTCTTAGAGGACTTTTCTTCCCCTGGGTCATCCAGGGGTGGTGAAAGGCACGCGTATTTTGAGATTGCTTCATGCAAAGCATCTTTTTTTTTTCAAAAGGGGGGTCAACTGATGCCAGTCAAGTGGGGTGTGTGTGGCCCAATTAGTGGCAACGAGGGAGACTGTGGTTGGAGTCCCCTCGCTGTGTTTGCAAAAGAACCAAGATGAACAAGTCATGGCTCTCAGAGGACTTTTCTTCCCCTGGGTCATCCAGGGGTGGTGAAAGGCACGCGTATTTTTGAGAGTGCTTCATGCAAACCATCTTTTTCTTTTTCAAAAGGGGGGTCAACTGATGCCAGTCAAGTGGGGTGTGTGTGGCCCAATTAGTGGCAATGAGGGAGACTGTGGTTGGAGTCCCCTCGCTGTGTTTGTAAAAGAACCAAGATGAACAAGTCATGGCTCTCAGAGGACTTTTCTTCCCCTGGGTCATCCAAGGGAGGTGAAAGGCACGCATATTTTTGAGAGTGCTTCATGGAAAGCATCTTTTTCTTTTTCAAAAGGGGGGTCAACTGATGCCAGTCAAGTGGGGTGTGTGTGGCCCAATTAGTGGCAACAAGGGAGACTGTGGTTGGAGTCCCCTCGCTGTGTTTGTAAAAGAACCAAGATGAACAAGTCATGGCTCTCAGAGGACTTTTCTTCCCCTGGGTCATCCAGGGGTGGTGAAAGGCACGCGTATTTTTGAGAGTGCTTCATGCAAAGCATCTTTTTCTTTTTCAAAAGGGGGGTCAACTGATGCCAGTCAAGTGGGGTGTGTGTGGCCCAATTAGTGGCAACAAGGGAGACTGTGGTTGGAGTCCCCTCGCTGTATTTGTAAAAGAACCAAGATGAACAAGTCATGGCTCTCAGGGGACTTTTCTTCCCCTGGGTCATCCAGGGGTGGTGAAAGGCACGCATATTTTTGAGAGTGCTTCATGCAAAACATCTTTTTCTTTTTAAAAAGGGGGTCAACTGATGCCAGTCAAGTGGGGTGTGTGTGGCCCAATTAGTGGCAACAAGGGAGACTGTGGTTGGAGTCCCGTCGCTGTGTTTGTAAAAGAACCAAGATGAACAAGTCATGGCTCTCAGAGGACTTTTCTTCCCCTGGGTCATCCAGGGGTGGTGAAAGGCACTCGTATTTTTGAGAGTGCTTCATGCAAAGCATCTTTTTTTTTTCAACTGATGCCAGTCAAGTGGGGTGTGTGTGTGTGCCCAATTAGTGGAAACGAGGGAGACTGTGGTTGGAGTCCAATCGCTGTGTTTTACATGATTTTCGAAGGGCATGACATGCCTAAGAGGTTGAGTTTCATCATCTGCAACTTGTTGGCAACAGAAAGGCTGCCTTTACACCCTTTTGAGACCGAGGATTTTCGAGACCTTATGCCAATTGCAGTGCCCCTAGAGCCGATGGCCAGTCGTCACTCCTTCTCCAAGAAAGGCGTGCCCGTGCTACCACAGCAGGTCGCACACAACCTCACCGATTCCTTGAGAAACTCTGTGTGTGACAGGGTGCATTTCACCACAGATATTTGGACCAGTAAGCATGGACAGGGGAGTTACATGTTGCTGACTGGGCACTGGGTAACTATAGTGAGAGATGGAGAAGGGTTTGCTGTACAAGTCTTGCCGTCCCTACGACTTGTGTGTCAATCCTTCCTCTGTATGTACAAGTTCCTCCACTGCTTCTGCCTCCTCAACCTCGTGTGGGTCCTCCACCTCGGCCCAAACCCTGTGTGGTCAGGCCACCCTTCCTTGTAACTGCGCCCAAGGAATCCCACACACATCCTTACTATGCTGGCAGCAGAGCTCAACAGCATGATGCGGTAGACTCTTTACTTAGAAATGTCTGGGAAATGTGAGTCACACCGCTGAGGAGTTGTGGACGGTAAGCTCTGGAGAGTGAGACAGAGTTTCATCAATGGTTGTCTCCACTCAACCAGCAGCCAGGGAATGTCGGGTGCGACAATGATGCAAACCAGTCTGCGACCCTTCTTCAGGGCAATGTGACACACGTGCCTTGTATGGCTCACGTGTTGAACCTGGTTGTCCAGCAATTTTTAAAACACTATACCGGCCTACATGGCCTTCCGCAGAGGGCACAGTGTAACGCCTGCCTGGATCGACACACTCAGATGGGCTGTAAAGGATAGGCTAGAGGCAAGCCACTCACCAAGCTGGACACCCAGAACCCTGAAACCCTTTAACCCCTATACAGTGATTTGGAATTACACAGGGCCCAAGTTGATCAATACCTGTGGAAGGCTGCAGTTCCAGAGAATAGTAGTCATGCAGGGTCAAAAACATTAATTGAGGAAGAGGAACAAAATGGGATGGCCAGGACTTAATCAGAAAACAAGCAGAGGTGAAATGCGGATCGGCCAACGAGGTACATAAACAGCAAGCAGGAAAAGTAGTCAGGTAACAAGCACACAAAATCATAAAACTGAACTGGGGGTAACAGTAACAAGAGGTTCATAGCTTTTTCTGGCAGTGGTCTGCAGACAGGAGGGGCCTAAAAAAGGGTGTGGTGTCTTCCCATTGGTTGTAGCTGAATGATGGTACTTCATCTGTGAGATACCCACCACCTACATTCAGCCTGTGGTTCTGTATCTGTCAAGGTAACGCAACCCAGTGGGTGACCATAACCTGCGTCCACCTGCGCCGCTGGCATCGACTCCTTTCCCATCATCAGCACTATGCACGAAACGAACACGTTGTCACCTGGTGACCGGAGTACAAATTGATTGAGTGGACTACGTTGGTGACTTAACATCCGTGTGCGGCAATGATGCAAACCTGTCTGCGGCCCTTCGGCAGGGCAAAATGACACACGTGCCTTGTATGTCTCACGTGTTGAATCTGATTCTCCAGCAATTTTTAAAATACCATCCCGGCCTACATGGCCTTGTGCAGCGGGCATGCTGCTATGTGCTCACTTTCATCCTTCGCACCCAGCAGCTCAACAACTTTCATCACTCCTGAAGTCTAAAGGCTGCTTTACACCAGACAATCTATCGTGCGATATATCGTCGGGGTCACGGTTTTTGTGACGCACATCCGGCATCGCTTTCGCTGCCGGCCTGTGTGACACCTCCTAGCGACACAGTATCGCTCACAAATCATGAGTCGTGTACTGCTCGCTAGGTTCCATAATATCGTTTATTTAGTAGTTCATCGTTTCCGGGGTAGCACACGCCGCTCCGTGTGACACCCCGGGAACGATGAACAGCAGCTCACCTGCATGACGCGGCCGCCGCCGGCTATGTGAAGGAAGGAGGTGGGCAGGATATTTACGTCCCGCTCATCTCCGCCCCTCCGCTTCCATTGACCAACGGCCGTGTGACGTCGCTGTGACGCCGAACGTCCCTCCCACTCCAGGAAGTGGACGTTCGCCACCCACAGCGAGGTCGCACGAGAGGTAAGTATGTGTGACAGGGGTTACTGACTTTGTGCGACACGGGCAGCGATTTGCCCGTGACGCAGAAAGGACGGGGGCGGGTACGATCGATTTGTGAAATTGCACAATCGGTCGTACCGTGTAAAGCAGCCTTTAGGGTCTGGCGGTTAAACGCCGGAAATGCGATGTTCCGACACGCAGGAATTGGAATCTGCACATGTTGCAGCATCTGTGGCAGCACCTCAGAGCCCTGCTGAAATACGGTCTGACATATACCCTGGGCTAACTTGATCCAGAGGTGGTGCAGATCACGCTGCTGGAGTGGTGTCAGATCAAGGACCTATGCACCCTTCTACACAGTTTACAAATGTCGACGAAGATATTTAGCAATGGCGATGCCATTCTCAGCATGACTATTCTGGTCATCTACAAGATGGAGCACACTGTAAGCATTATTCAAAGTCAGGTGTTGGTCCAAGAGGAAGGGGAGGAAGTACAGGAGGAGTCATATGCAGAAGGGATAATAAGATCTACAAGTTCCAGACGGTGAGCGGCACCTAGGTGGCACTCATGGTGGGGGAGAGGGATTAACAAGGGCGCATAGTATCAGCAAAAATTGTTGAGGAAGGTGCAGGAGCCCATGAAGAAATGGAGGACGAACTGGCGATGGGCATGGAAGACTCAGCAGATGAGTGAGAGCTTGCTCACATTTCGGTTGTGCGAGGTTGGGGGGAGAGGGCAGAGGAAGGAGGCACGATTCTCACCTCTCTGCCACCAACACACCAAGGACTTGGTCCTCCTGGATGCACAAGACACATGAGCGCCTTCTTGCTGCACTACCTACAACATGACCCTCGGATTGTACGAATTCGAAGTATCGCTAACTTCTGGGTTGCCACACTGTTAGATCCCTGGTACAAGACAAAATTTGGCGAAATAATTCCTGCCATAGAAAGGGACGCACGTATACAGGAGTATCTGCAGAAGGTGGTACGGATTCTTAGATCTGCTTTTCCAGTAAACACCAGTGCTGCACAGAGTGAATCTCAACGCTTTGTCATGGATAGGAGGAAATGGTCTTTTACTTGTCCACATCTGAGGGACTGAGGGCTGGCTGCTGTGCTGAGATGACATTGAGTACGGTGTCCCTGCAGAGTTGCACTTTTGGTCATATACCAAATGAGTTGAAAAAGGATAGATGCTGGTGGAAAGGGGAACAGTTGTGTTGGAAAGGGGAAAAAAGTTTTTGTTTGTGGGTTTGTTGGTTAAGCAAAAGTAACTTTTGATGAAGAAACACCATCTGTTACGGTGGGACTGGCAGATTTGGATAGGTGGTATATACTATGTTACTGCTATATAACGAAAATTAATAAGAAAAGAAAGAGAAAGGTATATATCCCCATCAGCAGTCAATGTCCACCGTGCTCCCAGATGGAAAAGGAGAGGTTGGCAACTGGAAGGTTAGGTGGAGGATACAGATCTGTGTGGCTATGAAACTAATAGTTAGACGCCACTCGGATCTGGAGACTGGGAGCCCTGTTAGCGTCACAGGGTCCACACGCCCACCCAGCCCAGGAACTCCCTGTTAACATCACAGGGGCCATTCAGTACGCTGACCGTGTGCATTGGGGCCACACCTGTGGACAGCAGGCGCATCAGGAGCAGCAGGCCTGTTAATGCCACTGGGCTGCACAAGCAGGACTTGTAGTACAGGAGCTGGTCTTAACCGTTCTGCGTTACCAACTGTGGTGGCGGCCTGCATCGATGCCCTATCCCTGCCTACCTCTGGCCTAAAGCCGCAATGGGACATGGAGGTGAGCTCTTTCGGAGCATAATAGAAGACTGCGCACCTCCTTGTTGGCTCCAGCCCGTTTTATAACCTGGAACCGCAACTTCAATAATGACCTCATGGCTGCCACGACACAAACACCTCACCAGTCATCGTCTGACCATCAATAATGAGATGACAAGTCATAGGGGCGGGCCTCTGCAAGCCATTTGGGAGTGGCCTGGCCACATCGTCAGGACACCTGATGCGCTGTGGTCTATATGGGCCCCCCACATCAGGGGCAGTGCCAAAGAGTTCATTACCGGACCTAGTCTCTGATGCAGTAAGTGCCTGAGCATGCTCAGTAGCATGAAATACAGTCTCCGAAAAAAGACAATAAGCTTTAGCATGTTGTCTAGGCACAACACAGGACTTAGACCCGGCACGGAGTGCAAGTACCTGTGCAAAGAGGCTTTTTGCACTAAGTGTGGGAGCATGCGCTGTATCCCGAAATGAAGACTTAGCCTCAGGAATGGCACAGTCAGGCTGAGCATACTCACTAGGTGAAACACTGTAGTTAGGCTGTGGCTGGGGTAAATCGGCACACGCATGCGCACTAGCTGCCTCTCCACACTTAGACGTGGAGGAGAAATTGCTCTTCGGGTGTGGACTTGGAAATGCTGTCTATGAACAGAAGGAAAAGATAAAGGAAGCCTCACTTTCTATCCCTCCGAATGATCAAATGCAGAAAGGTATTCCCTGAGTTTGCTATAAAATTAGCGTCGCAAAATGTGCATGAGGGTGTCATGCAGAGGTGCTGCAAATAGATTTGCACCAGTGGGACACTAATGGAAGTCCAACAGCCAGTTCTTGTATGCCACTAAATGGCAGCATTTTTTGCTATCATTATAGCTTATTAAAAACATAGCAGGAGGGTGTCATGCAGAGGTGCTGCACATAGATTTGCACCAGTGGGGCACTAATGGAAGTCCAACAGCCAGTTCTTGTATGCCACTAAATGGCAGCATTTTTGCTATCATTATAGCTTATTAAAAACAGAGCAGGAGGGTGTCCTGCACATGTGCTAGAAATAGCTTGGCACCAGTGGGACAATAATGAAATACAACAGCCTGTTCTTGTATGCCACAAAATGGCAGCATTTTTTGCTATCATTATAGCTTATTAATAACAGAGCAGGAGGGTGTCATGCAGAGGTGCTGCACATAGATTTGCACCAGTGGGGCACTAATGGAGTACAACAGCTACTTTTTGTATGCCACTAAGTTTACTCAATTTTTGGTATTATAATGCCTTAGTAACAATGTGTTTGAGTGTGCAATGCAGGCAGACGTGCTGCAAATATCTTTGCACTAGTGGGACAATACAGAAGTCCAACAGGCACTTTTATGATGCCACTAAGTTCACTCAGTGTTTGCTAGTATAATGGCTTAGTAACAATGAGTTTGAGTGTGCAATGCAGGTAGATGTGCTGCAAATATCTTTGCACTAGTGGGACAATACAGAAGTCCAACAGCCACTTTTATGATGCCACTAAGTTTACTCAGTGTTTGCTAGTATAATGGCTTAGTAATAATGAGTTTGAGTGTGCAATGCATGTAGACATGCTGCAAATTTCTTTGCACTAGTGGGACAATACAGAAGTCCCACAGCCACGTTTAGGATGCCACTAAGTTCACTCAGTGTTTGCTAGTATAATGGCTTAGTAACAATGAGTTTGAGTGTGCAATGCAGGCAGACGTGCTGCAAATATCATTGCACTAGTGGGACAATACAGAAGTCCAACAGCCAGTTCTTGTATGCCACTAAATGGCAGCATTTTTTGCTATCATTATAGCTTATTAAAAACAGAGCAGGAGGGTGCTGACTCACCCACCCCAGGGCTATGGGACACCCGGTGCCGGGCCGGACTAGTCCAGGGGTAGTCAGTGGTGGCGGGGCCCGACTCCGTGGCCCTGGTGGGTGTCAGTTAAATATGGCTGGTGACTTGGGGTTTGACTAAAGTTTGTGTTCGTGACACCACCTGTGGTTTGCGGCTATTAATCCGCCGCTGCTGTGTAAGGCCTCCGGGGTGATGAAGTGGCAGCAATGGTGGTACTGCTCCCCACAGGTGGAGCGGTGCCCCGGGGCACAGTTCGTGCTCATGAGAGTCTATGGTGTAGTGGAAGTCTAAGCAGACGGAATAACAGAGGCAACTCCAAGGGTGCAGTTTCAAGTTCTTTACTCACACGTCCTGGTAGGAGCTCACTGGTGCCCTCAGACGACTGGAACCCACTGTCAGGGACCTCCGCCGTTTCTGGGTGATTCCTGGAGTGAAAACCGGTACTCTTCTCTCTACGGTGTCTCTGTCTTCAGCTGTCCTCCTAAGCCTAGCTCTTTTAGGATGAACTTGCTCGGCCTCCACTACAGCCTCCAGACTGGGGGGTCACCTGTCGGTTGGTTGTCCCCTTTCCAAAGGTTCTGCTGTGGGATGTGGCCCGGGGAGTTTACAACTTTCCCTGGGCCTCGGTTTTTACTGTTTGGAGATAATTTTGCACTCCTCCAGTTTCTAGGGACCGTCCCCTGTTGCAGCTTGATCCCTCCACCGATGTTCCTGTGGAACAGGCCACCACAGCTCTACAGCTATCCGTGGCCCTGGAATCCCTTCTTTTCTCTGCTTGGTGTCACCTGGACCCTCTGAGTCCCAGGATCTTCACCAGGAAGCGTCTCTTTCATCTTCTCAGCTCCTGACTGACTAGAGCCTTTCTTCTACTTCTCCTCCTTGCCTGCCTCCTGCAGACCTCCTCCTCCTTCCCCACTCTCTCTCAGACTACTCAAACTTGACCTTCCTTTCTCTGACTGCTCTCTGGTGGCTCCTCCCACCTCCCCAGTTGCTAAGCTGTACCCTATAGGAGCAGGTATGGGTCTTACGGCCCCTCCCAGCATGCAGCATGGGAGGGTTACTGCCACTGTCCCTGGTCCCAGTGTGTACCTAACAATGGGTGTTGTGTAGATTTACCAGGGGACCGGTGTTCACTCCTTTCCTCACCCAGAATGGGGCATCACACCGCTGGATGGGGTGCAATGTCCTGTGGCGACGGAAGCCTCAGGGGCGCCACACTCCCCCACAGCGAATCCCAGCATGTCCTCGGGCTGAAAAACAACAAGAAAATGTGGAAAGAAACTGCAAAAACATTTTTGTTATGCATAACACAAAACAATAAAACTTTTCTTCCCTTTATGGGAGGCACAGGTACTTAAACGTTGCAAAATTCTTATAAAGAAACATCTATATGTGCACTTCCAGTCCATTGCACGGTTTGGGCACATCCCCCATAATTCTGGTAGGGGGCACAACGGGTGCAACTATTTACATTCTTGGCTACAACAAGTCCAGTAGCCTGGCAGTTCGTTCAGCTTTCTCAAGCTACAAAAGGAAAAAGACAAGACCTGCACTAAGTCCAGTGGCCTGGTTACACAGGACACATTACATTCACATTCACCGGGGACCACATTCCAGTCCAGTGGCCCGGTAACACATAAACAAAGGGCGGTGACTTCTTCAAAAAGCACAAGGGGCAGTAAGGCAGGAAAGGGTGTCATCTTCAAAAAGCACATTAGGGCAGAACAAAAGGGACATCTTCACAAAGGATGAGGGGCAGATAGGGGCTATATACAGTTCAGCAGCTTCATCTTCATCTCTTTACTCGCGAGGGTAGATCCTAGGATCCCACTCCGGCATTGCCCCAGGCAACAGGTAGGCCGATGAGATCATAGTCTGTGTCTCCCGGTTGCTGGTCACTGACCTACTGCGGGCCGCTGCGGCCTGGGCAGGAATGGGGCTGCTAGCATGCACAGCGCGGCGTTCTTGTAGAGGACTGCTTGCTTGCAGGGGGCTGCCGACTTGCATGGGGCTGATGATGTATTTGGAGTCACGCTTTGGCAGGGCCCTTGGCAGCATATAAGCCATGGAGATCTTGGTCTGCGTCTCCTGCGTTGCTTTAGCGGGGCTGCTGGCGGGGGCGGTACTGCACGCTGGCATAGCGCGGCGCCACTCCAGTTCTTCTGGGGCTGCCTCTTCCCGCAGGATGTGGACATTCAGAGCGTACCAGCCACGGCTCCCCATCAGCCTGGTGTACTCCACTGTGTCACCAGGCTTAGCATCACGCTCTGGGTGGCCTCTGGGCAGGTGCTCCTCTATATCTCGGCGGGCAACAAAGACATCCTTGCCCAGTCCGGGCTCTCTGATAAAGCCCCAGCCGTCTTTCTGCCGGAAGTCTATTACTTGGCCCCTTCTCACTGGGCCCTGAGATCCCTTGAGGGCCTTTCGGAACTGCTCTTTGGAGGCAAGGTTGGATGCCTCCTCGGCCCTCCGCTTCTCCTCCCGGGCCTCCCGCTCCCGCTGGAACTCCTCCACCATTTTCTGGCAGGCCAGTTCGTTTGCCATGGGAGTCTCTTCGGGGCGCAGTGGCTGCTGCAGTCTCCCGCTCTCAATGGGCGCTGCGTCCCAGTTCACTCCCGGTGATTTTGCTCCCAGGAGGCTTACAGGGGGACTTGGTAGGGGGCCCACTAACTGTTTGGGGTCCACCCCACCCCAGGCACCGTCTTTGGGGGTCTCCGGTAGGCCACCGGTGCCCCACAGGGCGTTAGCGGGGCTGGCGGGGAAAGCTAGCGTGACGGTGGAGGGACTGGGCGGTGGCGCTTGGTAGGGCCGTGGGTCCGGACGGGTCAGGGTTGTAAATAGCTCACCCGGGTGCTGCTCGGCGACCTCCATCCTGTGGCCCACGTTCTCCGGCACCATCGGACTTTCTCTCTACCGGTCCCCCTCCATCTACATGGCGCTCAGCCTCCTGGCCAGGATCCTCATCTCTTCCTGAAGCAGGTCCAGCTCAGGATCCATGTTCCCGGTCCCTGGTGTGCACTTCTGCAGCCTCTCTGCCATGCTGCCAACGTGGGGAACGCTTGCTGGTACACTGCTCGGGTGCTCGACCACGCCACTCGGCTGCACCCTTTCCCTTCTCGGAGGCGGGGCCGGAGGCTGCAGTAGCATCTGGCGCCAGACTGGCGCCCAGCCCATCACGGCCGGCACCGCTCCGCTTGCGATGAGGTACATTTTGGCTCTTGTCTGGTCTGGCATCTCGACTCTTGCTGCCAGCCAGCCAGCTTTTCTAGTCGCCATCTCTTCTTCTTCCGCCCTCCATGGCGGGCACTGCTTCGCAATCTTTTCTTAGACAAGGGGGCGGGGCTTACTTTTGCGCACTTTCTTCAGGCACGCCCCCCTTCTTCCCGCTCTCAGCAGCGCTAATGACGGCGGTTTCCACAGTAAAACACAGTCTTTTCAAAGGCGCACAGTACCCGATGGGACCGGGCACGAAATCCTGTTCGCGACGCCAAAATGACTCGCCCACCCCAGGGCTATGGGACACCCGGTGCCGGGCCGGACTAGTCCGGGGGTAGTCAGTGGTGTCGGGGCCCGACTCCGTGGCCCTGGTGGGTGTCAGTTAAATATGGCTGGTGACTTGGGGTTTGAATAAAGTTTGTGTTCGTGACGCCACCTGTGGTTTGCGGCCATTAAGCCGCCGCTGCTGTGTAAGGCCTCCGGGGTGATGAAGTGGCAGCAATGGTGGTACTGCTCCCCACAGGTGGAGCGGTGCCCCGGGGCACAGTTGGTGCTCGTGAGAGTCTATGGTGTAGTGGAAGTCTAAGCAGACGGAATAACAGAGGCAACTCCAAGGGTGCAGTTTCAAGTTCTTTACTACTCACACGTCCTGGTAGGAGCTCACTGGTGCCCTCAGACGACTGGAACCCACTGTCAGGGACCTCCGCCGTTTCTGGGTGATTCCTGGAGTGAAAACCGGTACCCTTCTCTCTAAGGTGTCTCTGTCTTCAGCTGTCCTCCTAAGCCTAGCTCTTTTAGGATGAACCTGCTCGGCCTCCACTACAGCCTCCAGGCAGGGGGGTCACCTGTCGGTTGGTTGTCCCCTTTCCAAAGGTTCTGCTGTGGGATGTGGCCCGGGGAGTTTACAACTTTCCCTGGGCCTCGGTTTTTACTGTTTGGAGATAATTTTGCACTTATCCGGTTTCTAGGGACCGTCCCCTGTTGCAGCTTGATCCCTCCACCGATGTTCCTGTGGAACAGGCCAACACAGCACTACAGCTATCCGTGGCCCTGGAATCCCTTCTTTTCTCTGCTTGGTGTCACCTTGACCCTCTGAGTCCCAGGATCTTCACCAGGAAGCATCTCTTTCATCTTCTCAGCTCCTGACTGACTAGAGCCTTTCTTCTACTTCTCCTCCTTGCCTGCCTCCTGCAGACCTCCTCCTCCTTCCCCACTCTCTCTCAGACTACTGAAACTTGACCTTCCTTTCTCTGACTGCTCTCTGGTGGCTCCTCCCACCTCACCAGTTGCTAAGCTGTACCCTATAAGAGCAGGGATGGGTCATACGGCCCCTCCCAGCATGCAGCATGGGAGGGTTACTGCCACTGTCCCTGGTCCCAGTGTGTACCTAACAATGGGTGTTGTGTAGATTTACCAGGGGACCGGTGTTCACTCCTTTCCTCACCCAGAATGGGGCATCACACCGCTGGATGGGGTGCAATGTCCTGTGGCGACGGAAGCCTCAGGGGCGCCACAGTGTCATGCAGAGGTGCTGCACATAGATTTGCACCAGTGGGGCACTAATGGAGTACAACAGCCACTTCTTGTATGCCACTAAGTTTACTCAATTTTTGGTATTATAATGTCTTAGTAACAATGAGTTTCAGTGTGCAATGCAGGCAGACGTGCTGCAAATATCCTTGCACTAGTGGGACAATACAGAAGTCCAACAGCCACTTTTATGATGCCACTAAGTTCACTCAGTATTTGCTAGTATAATGGCTTAGTAACAATGAGTTTGAGTGTGCAATGCAGGCAGACGTGCTGCAGATATCTTTGCACTAGTTGGACAATACAGAAGTCCAACAGCCATGTTTAGAATGCCACTAAGTTCACTCAGTGTTTGCTAGTATAATGGCTTAGTAACAATGAGTTTGAGTGTGCAATGCAGGCAGACGTGCTGCAAATATCTTTGCACTAGTGGGACAATACAGAAGTCCAACAGCCACGTTTAGAATGCCACTAAGTTCACTCAGTGTTTGCTAGTATAATGGCTTAGGCAAAAACAAAAAACCTCAAATTCGCTTAAAAATATTCTTTAATGATATATATTAAAATTTTTTTATAACACCCAGTGTAATAAACACACAAGGACCAATAGAAGGGATGGGGGGGAGGAGCTTAAATATATGGGATCCCTATAGAGCCCTATGGGATATAGCTCCTACCTACCAACGGAGTGTTTTACGCCTTAACTGTTTTGGGCGCCCCCGCTCCACGTCGGCTTTCCCTCAAAAAGGCCCTAACAGCTAGTGAATTAAAATACTAATTACACTCTAAATGGCCAAGTAGTGATGTTAATTTATGCTGAATATGATACAAAAGTTAATATCCTTCAAAATAAGAGGTTTAACAAAAAGGACAAAACCTCATGTGCCAAGCCTCAAAAAAAGTGATAGACAAATTTTGGGCAACCAGTATTGCACAAAAAAGATCCTTTAAACAAGTAGGAGGTAAAGGATATGAATGAGGAAAATACCATTATTTATATATATATATACATTCCATCACCCAATATCCTCCCCCCTCACATACCCTGGCCATTGTTCATGGACAAACTTCATACATAAACTTGCCAGCAGGACAGTGCACACTTTAGATATATACTGCAGCGCCCTCCAGCAGTCACAGAATTGATTTATAAGCAGAGTTAAACATAGTATTAATCACAGTCAGGGAAAGCAATATAATTTAGTTACTTCCCTGAAAGAAGTTGCTCTGCAATGCCTCAGTGCCTCGACGCGTTTCCCCTTCTAAAGATATAAGGATCATCAGGAGGCTATAATGTCACAGGTAACCGATGTATATGGAGGAATAATCCATGGCTGTGTGCCCAGAACACAGGATGCCCTGTCTTCTTAAGTCTAAAATTATATCTGACTAGTGTGAACTGGGTCCTGTATGGGAATTTTTGGGGTATAGGTCTCTGCATATGAGAAAGGCTTTTAAGGCCTGCATCTAAATTATCGTGCAGGAATCAAATAGGCCCCTGTGATGTTATTATCAAGTGGCATAATGCCTTGCAAACATTCTGCAACATATATTTTGTTAATTTAATAATAAGAGCCATTTCTGTTGGTAGGATGTGTTGGGCCCTTTGCCCCTTTAATCCCCTATGCTCCTGATATAAGAGGTGGTAACACAGACATCTCAATAACATCTATATCTGTTCTGGGAAGTATGTGTGTATCCACATTGCCGGAAGATGCTTTGGTACAGTCACTATAGGGATATGTATAGGTGGTGTTGTTATCCTTTGGATTATTTCCTGAAGGTTTTATTAACCCCCCCATTATAATTATACTTATGGATATAGTGGCGATTGGGCAGATTAGCCTGTACTCAAACCTTCCTTTACCCACCCTTTTTTTTCCTTTCTTTCCCCTCCCCCAGTCCGGACCCTGCTATGCGCGCTGTAACTCCAGGCATTATATGATCCTGAGAGCTAAGTCTGGAGTGCGCATGCGTGGGCAGGTTTTCTGATTCTTCCACGTGCATAAACAATGACGCGTTGTTGGGGGTGGTACCGTACTACCAGACGGCGTCCGTATGGATAAGGTGTGTATAGGCGGTGCCAGTGTCCATATTCCGTTGCCGCCCACTTTTGTGTGCGCTGGTATCGGAGACACAGGATCTGTGTCTGTATTACAGCGCGCACGCAGGCGCAGACATGACCCAGGGACCTCTAGTGTCCAGACTGCAAGGTATATGCGCAGTCGAGTTCTGAAGACAGAGTAGCCTAAAACACTGATTGGTTGCCTGATCCATGTGATCTGATTGGCGCCGTGTTTTAAACCCGGACATCCTGTGTTCTGGGCACACAGCCATGGATTATTCCTCCATATACATCGGTTACCTGTGACATTATAGCCTCCTGATGATCCTTATATCTTTAGAAGGGGAAACGCGTCGAGGCACTGAGGCATTGCAGAGCAACTTCTTTCAGGGAAGTAACTAAATTATATTGCTTTCCCTGACTGTGATTAATACTATGTTTAACTCTGCTTATAAATCAATTCTGTGACTGCTGGAGGGCGCTGCAGTATATATCTAAAGTGTGCACTGTCCTGCTGGCAAGTTTATGTATGAAGTTTGTCCATGAACAATGGCCAGGTTATGTGAGGGGGGAGGATATTGGGTGATGGAATGTATATATATATATAAATAATGGTATTTTCCTCATTCATATCCTTTACCTCATACTTGTTTAAAGGATCTTTTTTGTGCAATACTGGTTGCCCAAAATTTGTCTATCACTTTTTTTGAGGCTTGGCACATGAGGTTTTGTCCTTTTTGTTAAACCTCTTATTTTGAAGGATATTAACTTTTGTATCATATTCAGCATAAATTAACATCACTACTTGGCCATTTAGAGTGTAATTAGTATTTTAATTCACTAGCTGTTAGGGCCTTTTTGAGGGAAAGCCGACGTGGAGCGGGGGCGCCCAAAACAGTTAAGGCGTAAAACACTCCGTTGGTAGGTAGGAGCTATATCCCATAGGGCTCTATAGGGATCCCATATATTTAAGCTCCTCCCCCCCATCCCTTCTATTGGTCCTTGTGTGTTTATTACACTGGGTGTTATAAAAAAATTTTAATATATATCATTAAAGAATATTTTTAAGCGAATTTGAGGTTTTTTGTTTTTGCCTTCAATACTCTATTCGGATATACTGTATACGGTTCTCTAGTATAATGGCTTAGTAACAATGAGTTTGAGTGTGCAATGCAGGCAGACGTGCTGCAAATATCTTTGCACTAGTGGGACAATACAGAAGTCCAACAGCCAGTTCTTGTATGCCACTAAATGGCAGCATTTTTTGCTATCATTATAGCTTATTAAAAACAGAGCAGGAGGGTGTCATGCAGAGGTGCTGCACATAGATTTGCACCAGTGGGGCACTAATGGAGTACAACAGCCACTTTTTGTATGCCACTAAGTTTACTCAATTTTTGGTATTATAATGTCTTAGTAACAATGAGTTTGAGTGTGCAATGCAGGCAGACGTGCTGCAAATATCTTTGCACTAGTGGGACAATACAGAAGTCCAACAGCCACTTTTATGATGCCACTAAGTTCACTCAGTGTTTGCTAGTATAATGGCTTAGTAACAATGAGTTTGAGTGTGCAATGCAGGCAGACGTGCTGCAAATATCTTTACACTAGTGGGACAATACAGAAGTCCAACAGCCAGTTCTTGTATGACACTAAATGGCAGCATTTTTTGCTATCATTATAGCTTATTAAAAACAGAGCAGGAGGGTGTCATGCAGAGGTGCTGCACATAGATTTGCACCAGTGGGGCACTAATGGAGTACAACAGCCACTTTTTGTATGCCACTAAGTTTACTCAATTTTTGGGATTATAATGTCTTAGTAACAATGAGTTTGAGTGTGCAATGCAGGCAGACGTGCTGCAAATATCTTTGCACTAGTGGGACAATACAGAAGTCCAACAGCCACGTTTAGGATGCCACTAAGTTCACTCAGTGTCTGCTAGTATAATGGCTTAGTAACAATGAGTTTGAGTGTGCAATGCAGGCAGACGTGCTGCAAATATCTTTGCACTAGTCGGACAATACAGAAGTCCAACAGCCACGTTTAGGATGCCACTAAGTTCACTCAGTGTTTGCTAGTATAATGGCTTAGTAACAATGAGTTTGAGTGTGCAATGCAGGCAGACATGCTGCAAATATCTTTGCACTAGTGGTACAATACTGAAGTCCAATAGCCACGTTTAGGATGCCACTACGTTCACTCAGTGTTTGCTAGTATAAGGGCTTAGTAACAATGAGTTTGAGTGTGCAATGCAGGCAGACGTGCTGCAAATATCTTTGCACTAGTGGGACAATACAGAAGTCTAATAGCCACGTTTAGGATGCCACTAAGTTCACTCAGTGTTTGCTAGTATAATGGCTTAGTAACAATGAGTTTGAGTGTGCAATGCAGGCAGACGTGCTGCAAATATCTTTGCACTAGTGGGACAATACAGAAGTCCAACAGCCACGTTTAAGATGCCACTAAGTTCACTCAGTGTTTGCTAGTATAATGGCTTAGTAACAATGAGTTTGAGTGTTAAATGCAGGCAGACGTGCTGCAGATATCTTTGCACTAGTTGGACAATACAGAAGTCCAACAGCCATGTTTAGAATGCCACTAAGTTCACTCAGTGTTTGCTAGTATAATGGCTTAGTAACAATGAGTTTGAGTGTGCAATGCAGGCAGACGTGCTGCAAATATCTTTGCACTAGTGGGACAATACAGAAGTCCAACAGCCACGTTTAGAATGCCACTAAGTTCACTCAGTATTTGCTGGTATAATGGCTTAGTAACAATGAGTTTGAGTGTGCAATGCAGGCAGACGTGCTGCAAATATCTTTGCACTAGTGGGACAATACAGAAGTCCAACAGCCAGTTCTTGTATGCCACTAAATGGCAGCATTTTTTGCTATCATTATAGCTTATTAAAAACAGAGCAGGAGGGTGTCATGCAGAGGTGCTGCACATAGATTTGCACCAGTGGGGCACTAATGGAGTACAACAGCCACTTTTTGTATGCCACTAAGTTTACTCAATTTTTGGTATTATAATGTCTTAGTAACAATGAGTTTGAGTGTGCAATGCAGGCAGACGTGCTGCAAATATCTTTGCACTAGTGGGACAATACAGAAGTCCAACAGCCACGTTTAGGATGCCACTAAGTTCACTCAGTGTTTGCTAGTATAATGGCTTAGTAACAATGAGTTTGAGTGTGCAATGTAGGCAGACGTGCTGCAAATATCTTTGCACTAGTGGTACAATACAGAAGTCTAATAGCCACGTTTAGGATGCCACTAAGTTCACTCAGTGTTTGCTAGTATAATGGCTTAGTAACAATGAGTTTGAGTGTGCAATGTAGGCAGACGTGCTGCAAATATCTTTGCACTAGTGGGACAATACAGAAGTCCAACAGCCAGTTCATGTATGCCACTAAATGGCAGCATTTTTTGCTATCATTATAGCTTATTAAAAACAGAGCAGGAGGGTGTCATGCAGAGGTGCTGCACATAGATTTGCACCAGTGGGGCACTAATGGATTACAACAGACACTTCTTGTATGCCACTAAGTTTACTTAATTTTTGGGATTATAATGTCTTAGTAACAATGAGTTTGAGTGTGCTATGCAGGCAGACGTGCTGCAAATATCTTTGCACTAGTGGGACAATAGTGAAGTCCAACAGCCACGTTTAAGATGCCACTAAGTTCACTCAGTGTTTGCTAGTATAATGGCTTAGTAACAATGAGTTTGAGTGTGCAATGCAGGCAGACGTGCGGCAAATATCTTTGCACTAGTGGGACAATACAGAAGTCCAACAGCCACGTTTAGGATGCCACTAAGTTCACTCAGTGTTTGCTAGTATAATGGCTTAGTAACAATGAGTTTGAGTGTGCAATGCAGGCAGACGTGCTGCAAATATCTTTGCAGTAGTGGGACTATACAGAAGTCTAATAGCCACGTTTAGGATGCCACTAAGTTCACTCAGTGTTAGCTAGTATAATGGCTTAGTAACAATGAGTTTGAGTGTGCAATGCAGGCAGACGTGCTGCAAATATCTTTGCACTAGTGGGACAATACAGAAGTCCAACAGCCAGTTCTTGTATGCCACTAAATGGCAGCATTTTTTGCTATCATTATAGCTTATTAAAAACAGAGCAGGAGGGTGTCATGCAGAGGTGCTACACATAGATTTGCACCAGTGGGGCACTAATGGAGTACAACAGCCACTTCTTGTATGCCACTAAGTTTACTCAATTTTTGGTATTATAATGTCTTAGTAACAATGAGTTTGAGTGTGCAATGCAGGCAGATGTGCTGCAAATATCTTTGCACTAGTGGGACAATACAGAAGTCCAACAGCCACTTTTATGATGCCACTAAGTTCACTCAGTGTTTGCTAGTATAATGGCTTAGTAACAATGAGTTTGAGTGTGCAATGCAGGCAGACATGCTGCAAATATCTTTGCACTAGTGGGACAATACAGAAGTCCAACAGCCACGTTTAGGATGCCACTAAATTCACTCAGTGTTAGCTAGTATAATGGCTTAGTAACAATGAGTTTGAGTGTGCAATGCAGGCAGACGTGCTGCAAATATCTTTGCACTAGTGGGACAATACAGAAGTCCAACAGCCAGTTCTTGTATGCCACTAAATGGCAGCATTTTTTGCTATCATTATAGCTTATTAAAAACAGAGCAGGAGGGTGTCATGCAGAGGTGCTGCACATAGATTTGCACCAGTGGGGCACTAATGGAGTACAACAGCCACTTCTTGTATGCCACTAAGTGTACTCAATTTTTGGTATTATAATGTCTTAGTAACAATGAGTTTGAGTGTGCAATGCAGGCAGACGTGCTGCGAATATCTTTGCACTAGTGGGAAAATACAGAAGTCCAACAGCCACTTTTATGATGCCACTAAGTTCACTCAGTGTTTGCTAGTATAATGGCTTAGTAACAATGAGTTTGAGTGTGCAATGCAGGCAGACGTGCTGCAAATATCTTTACACTAGTGGGACAATACTGAAGTCCAACAGCCACGTTTAGGATGCCACTAAGTTCACTCAGTGTTTGCTAGTATAATGGCTTAGTAACAATGAGTTTGAGTGTGCAATGCAGGCAGACGTGCTGCAAATATCTTTGCACTAGTGGGACAATACAGAAGTCCAACAGCCACGTTTAGGATGCCACTAAGTTCACTCAGTGTTTGCTAGTATAATGGCTTAGTAACAATGAGTTTGAGTGTGCAAAGGGCAGGAGGGTACAGTGGCAGGGTTGTGGGTCTCTGGGTAGAGGAAAGGAAGCCTGCCTTTCTATCCCTTCTAATGGGGAAATGCTGCGAGGAAATCCCTGACCTTAGCTACACAGACGCTGTCATCTTGTGTAGCTGTTAAACTTTATTTTCACGGACCTGTGGCTCTGACCCTGCCGGTATTAGCCCTTAAAAGGACTGATAGAAAGTTCTATCCCTATTCTGTACAGCGCTGTATATAGAGCGTACACAGCATTATCGGAGATAGGCGCTGCGCCAGCGGTGACTAGAGTTGAGCGCGGTTCGAGGTTCGTGGTTCTCCAGTTCTAGGCTCGAGTGATTTTGGGGCCTGTTCTAGATCGAACTAGAACTCGAGCTTTTTGCAAAAGCTCGATAGTTCTAGATACGTTCGAGAACGGTTCTAGCTGCAAAAAGCAGGGCTTTTTACAGCTACAGTGTGCAGGAGCCATCGCTGGCAGCCTGCCAGAAGCTGGTAACCAAGATAAACATCGGGTATCCAAGCAAAGCGCTTTGGTTAGTAACCCGATGTCTATCCTAGTTACGTGCAGGAAGCCCACACTTCCCCGCTCAGCTCGCTCCGCCCCCTCCTGCCCGCGGCATGTACACATACACATACACATACACATACACACACACACACACACACACACACACACACACACACACACACACACACATGGTCCCGCTCGGCTTACCTGCGGTGATGAAGTCCCGCCATCCCGACCTCAGCGCTGTCACTGTCCTCCATGGCCGCCGCTTGTCACATCACCTCTCGCTTCCGACCCGAGACTGACTAGCGGTGACGTCACGGGCCTCTCGCGAGACTTGCTGTGAAGGCGCCAGTCATTGAACTCAGTGACAGGGGCTGTCAGTGTGCTGGAGATCAGCGCAGGTAATGTACCTCGCTGACAGCAGCACTTGTCATCCCCTGCAGTGACCTGGGCTGACCCATTGATGTTAGCTCAGGTCACTGCACTGCTCTCCCAGCCAATGGGGAACATCCTGCTCTTCATTGACTGGGACAGTGTGGATCGTCATGGCAACCCCTTGGATTACACCAGACCTGGATTTGTTTTTCATTCTAATAAATTGGTTAAAGAGGGAATGTTTTGGGGAGTGTTTTTTCAAATAAAAATGTGTTTGTCGTCTATTTTTTTTTATTACTGACTGGGTTGGTGATGTCGGGTATCTGATAGACGCCTGACCTCACCAACCCCAGGGCTTGATGCCAGGTGACTTACACATCTGGTATTAACCCCATATATTACCCCGTTTGCCACCGCACCAGGGCGCGGGATGAGCTGGATGCGCCACTTCCGGGGCGGCTGCGGCCTGCTATTTTTAGGCTGGGGACCTCCCTAGTCTGAGAATATCAGGCCCCAGCTGTCTGCTTTACCTTGGCTGGTGATCCAATTTTGGGGGGACCCCTACGTGTTTTTTTTTTTTTAATTATTTATTTAATTTAAAATAACAGCGTGGGGTGCCCTCAGTTTTGGATTACCAGCCAAGGTGAAGTTGCCAGCTGTGGTCTGCAGGCTGCAGCCGTCTGCTTTACCCTAGCTGGCTACAAAACTAGGGGGAATCCTACGTCATTTTTTTTTTTTTCATTTTTTTGGCTAAATACAAAGCTAAGCACCAAAGGATGCTCCACTTTTTCTCCATTTTTTCTCCATTTTTTCTCCACTTTTTCTGCACTTTTTATCCATTTTTTCTCCACTTTTTCTCCACTTTTTCTCCACTTTTTCTCCATTTTTTTCTCCATTTTTTCTCCACTTATTCTCCACTTATTCTCCACTTTTTCTCCACTTTTTCTCCACTTTTTCTCCATTTTTTCTCCATTTTTTCTCCACTTTTTCTCCATTTTTCCTCCACTTTTTCTCCACTTTTTCTACATCTTTTCCTCCATTTTTTTCTCCACTTTTTCTCCACTTTTTCTCCGTTTTTTTTCTCCATTTTTTTTCTCCACTTTTTTCTCCATTTTTTCTCCATTTTTTCTCCACTTTTTCTTCACTTTTTCTCCACTTTTTATCCATTTTTTCTCCACTTTTTCTCCACTTTTTCTCCACTTTTTCTCCACTTTTTCTTCACTTTTTCTCCACTTTTTCTCCATTTTTTTCTCCATTTTTTCTCCACTTATTCTCCACTTTTTCTCCACTTATTCTCCTCTTTTTTCTCCATTTTTTCTCCATTTTTTCTCCACTTTTTCTTCACTTTTTCTCCACTTTTTATCCATTTTTTCTCCATTTTTTCTCCACTTTTTCTCCACTTTTTCTCCACTTTTTCTCCATTTTTTCTCCACTTTTTCTTCACTTTTTCTCCACTTTTTATCCATTTTTTATCCATTTTTTATCCATTTTTTATCAATTTTTTATCCATCTTTTTCTCCACTTTTTCTCCACTTTTTCTCCACTTTTTCTCCATTTTTTCTCCACTTTTTCTCCACTTTTTCTCCACTTTTTCTCCACTTTTTCTATGGTCGGTCTACCCATTAGCTCTGCCATGCATACTGTAGCTCTACACCTACTGCACATGTTACTTTATGATTGACATCTCTTTCGTACCAGAGCTGTCTAAGCCTACTCTGACCCCATATTTGTCATTACTATATTGTCCTTGTACTGTATTATGACATTTGTATCATGTGTTTCATTTCTTGCTGTGTTGCAATTTTTTTGCTGCATCCCAATTGTACCTCTACATTGTTCGAGTTTATGTTATTGTTCTCTCACTCTTATGTGATACTGATTATTGTCATTTTTCAGGATTACATGCAGATAAGTCCAATCTGACGAAGGCTCAGGCCGAAACGTCATTTGTAACTTGTTTTGGACAAAAACATATATGCTTATGAAAAAAAATGTTTTTCTTAATACGGACCAATAAAGAGTGATTTTGCATTACTATCCGTTGTGACTTACTGACTTAGTCTGGGAGATTTAGAGTGCCGAGGTTACTCACTAATTTTATCTATTATTACCTCTGAGCACCTATATACCAGTGAGCAGAGCTTCCTCTATAGTAGTTCTCCTGATTAGGCATGCCCTTACCTCATGAGCAGGGCATTGCAGCTTTGGTAGCAACCATTACGACATGGACTCTGCTGCTGTGGACCCGGGGAGAGTGAGTGCAGATTCATTGCACCCACACTCCTCACATGAAGGGTCCGCACTCCTAGAAAATGGGGGATACGTTCCCTGAGTGTCTCCCCCCCATATTCCAGACGGTCCAGAGTCGTCGTGGGACCCCTTTATTTTTTTTCTTACAATAAATTGGTGAAAGAGGAAATGTTTTGGGGACTGTTTTTTCAAATAAATTTCTTTTGTCGATTTTTTTTTTTTTTTTTTTTGTTAGTACTGACAGTTTATGATGTTGGGTATCTAATAGACGCCATGACATCACAAACTGCTGGGCTTGATCTCAGGTGACTTTACAGCTAGTATCAACCCGATTTATTACCCCGTTTGCCACTGCACCAGGGCACGGGATGAGCTGGGGTGAAGCGCCAGGATTGGCGCATCTAGTGGATGCGCCACGTCTGGGGTGCCTGCGGCCTGCTATTTTTAGGCTGTGAAGGCCCAATAACTATGGACCTTCCCACCCTGAGAATACCAGACCACAGCTGTCCGCTTTACCTTGGCTGGTGATCCAATTTGGGGGGGACCCTACTTTTATTGTGTAATTATTAATATTTATAAAATAATTATAAAAAAGAGCCTGAGGGGACCTCCACATTGGATCCCCAACCACGGTAAAGCTGCCAGCTGTGGTTTTCAGGCTACAGCCGTCTGCTTTACCCTAGCTGGCTATCAAAAATGGGGGGACCCAACGTCATTTTTTTTTTTAACTATTTTTTAAATAGAAAAAATTAATAGGCTTCCCTGTATTTTGATTGCCAACCAAGGTAACGGCAGGCAGATGGGGGTGGCAACCCATAGCTGTCTGCTTTATCTGCGCTGAGAATCAAAAATACCGCGAAGCGCTACGTCATTTTTTTAAAGATTTATTTTTACAGCACTGTGATGTCCAGCAATCAAAATACAGGGAAGCCCATTTTATTTGTAGTTATTTAAATAAATAATTAAAAAAAATATATATGGGCTCCCGCTGCATTTTTTGTAGTGCTAGCTAAGGGTAATCCAAGCAGCTACTGGCTGCTAACCCCCACTGCTTGGTGTTACCTTCACTGGCAATGGAAAATCCAGGGAAGCATTTTTTATTTTTTTTGCCAAAAAACTACAAAAAAAAGGACGTGAGCTTCGCCATATTTTGTATGCTAGCCAGGTATAGCAGGCAGGTGCTGAAAGAGTTGGATACAGCGCCAGAAGATGGCGCTTCTATGAAAATGCCATTTTCTGAGACGGCTGCAGACTGCAATTCGCAGCAGTGGGGCCCAGAAAGCTCAGGCCAACCTGTGCTGCGGATTCCAATCCCCAGCTGCCTTGTTGTACCTGGCTGGACACAAAAATGGGGCGAAGCCTACGTCATTTGTTTTCTAATTATTTCATGAAATTCATGAAATAATAAAAAAAGGGCTTCCCTTTATTTTTGGTTCCCAGCCCGGTACAAATAGGCAACTGGGGGTTGGGGGCAGCCGTACCTGCCTGCTGTACCTGGCTAGCATACAAAAATATGGCGAAGCCCACATAATTTTTTCAGGGGGCAAAAAACTTCTGCATACAGTCCTGGATGGAGTATCCTGAGCCTTGTAGTTCTGCAGCTGCTGTCTGTCTGTATGGAGAAGAGCAGACAGCAGCTGCAGAACTACAAGGCTCAGCATACTCCATCCAGGACTGTATGCAGATTTTTTTTGCCCACCAAAAAAATTACGTGGGCTTCGCCATATTTTTGTATGCTAGCCAGGTACAGCAGGCAGCCACGGGCTGCCTCCAACCCCCAGTTGCCTATTTGTACCCGGCTGGGAACCAAAAATATAGGGAAGCCCGTTTTTTTTTAATTATTTCACTTATTTCATGAAATAATTAAAAAACAAATGACGTGGGCTTCGCCCCATTTTTGTGTCCAGCCGGGTACAACTAGGCAGCTGGGGATTGGAATCCGCAGCACAGGTTAGCCCGAGGTTTCTGGGCGCCTCTGCTGCGAATTACAGTCCGCAGCCGTCCCAGAAAATGGCGCTCTCATAGAAGCGCCATCATCTGGCGCTGTATCCAACTCTTCCAACAGCCCTGGAGCCGGGTGGCTTGTTGGGTAATCATGAGTTAATACTGGCTTTGTTTTACTAGCCAGTATTAAGCCAGAGATTCTTAATGTCAGGCACGTTTGACCCGGCCATTAAGAATCTCCAATAAAGGGTTAAAAAAAACACCACACAGAGAAAAAATACTTTAATAGAAATAAATACACAGACACATTAGAGACTCCATCTTTATTACCCCCTGTCAGCCCTCCACGATCCTGCTCTTCTGTCTTCTTTCTAGTGTAGTAGTAGTGACGATTGTAGTGAGGAAGGATGAGGTTCACCAGCTCATCACTTGGGGCTGGGGAACCTCATCCTCACTACAATGCTCACTACAATCGTGCAGCCTTCACTCCGTGAGTGATCAGTGCTGGCTGTCAGCGGTAACAGCGGTAACGCTGACAGACGCGTTACCATAGCAATGGTGCTCTCGGAGCCGCGGTTAGCGGTGACGTCACCGCTAACTGCGTTGCTATGGCAACGGTGATCTCCGTTAATGACCGGCTGTGTCAGCCGGTCCCTAACGGAACGGGGAGTCGACCGTGTGCTAGAGCATGTCGCCGGTACACGGCGATACACATATGTGCACCGTGTACCGGAGAGATGCACTCGCAGGTCCTACATGACGTGTCATAGTCATGTGACCAGTCTGTAGCCAATGAGATAATAGCCACGTGACTGGTCACATGGCTATTTTGACGTCACGATAGGTCCTGCATCTCTGCTGGCAGTGCCGGTCGCCGGGAGGATTCAGCGATCATCGGATGGAATAGCGGCAGGAGACAGAGTGCAGAAGGGATCGCGGGGACCGGTAAGTGTTATGGCAATGTTTATTAACTGTTTGTGTACATTTATCATGCATTTTTATGTGTTTGTTATTGCCTCCCATTATAGCCTATTGGCTCGAGTTCGGTTCGTCGAACGTTCGACGAACCGAACTCGAACGGGACCTCCGTTCGGCGAACCGACCTCGAGCCGAACCGGGACCAGTTCGCTCATCTCTAGCGGTGACTGACACCAAGGACGCAGAAGAGATAATGGCGTCTGGACGGGCAGATACTCGTTTTTAGAATGCAGGGACATGTGACATGGACATCCTATCACACATGCCGTTGCTTCTCTGGCTAAAAGTACACTTAGCTGTGTGTGTGTCTGGGATAGGCTGACATGTCGGCCCGCCCCACAACACGCGCGCGCTTAGGGAAGGAAGACAAGGAAAAAAAAAAATGGCGATCGCCATTATCCATACAGCAGTGATCTGAATGCGCTGTTCCCTCACACTATACACTGAAATTTCATAATAGTGTGAGTCACAGAGTGACTTACACTATTACAGCGGAAAGCCAGCTAGTAATTAGCTGGTCTTTTTGCTGCTAGAACCGTTCTCGAACGTATCTAGAACTATCGAGCTTTAGCAAAAAGCTCGAGTTCTAGTTCTATCTAGAACAGCCCCCAAAATCACTCGAGCCGCGAACTGGAGAACCTTGAATAGCGAACCGCGCTCAACTCTAGTCTTAACCGCAAGTCTCCTTAGTACCAGTGCCGGTTTAGTGACCTGATGGCTTCTTTCCCCTGCACCTGTCTTTGGTTGATGGGTCCGCGTGGCTTGGAGCGACTGGAGGTCCCCTCCTGGTTGTCTTTTACAGCAGTCTGTATGATGGTAGCGTGAACCCTGTGGGGGATGGAGTCTCTGGTCCTGTCCCTGGTTCTTCTGTTGCTACTGTGACCCGAACGTCAAGGTCAGTGAGGTCCTTGATGGTCCCCTCACTGTGCAGATTTTATCAGGTCTGCCTGGAGCGTTTGCCTGACCTAGAATTCTGTACCCCGTTGGTGCGTAGTTCTGGGAGTACTCCACCGTACACCACCGGCAACCAACCGCCTGGGCCCGCAGGTCACTGTTACTCTGGTCAGTCCGTCTGCTCACTTCACAGTCTCTCCTCTGCTTCCACCATTACTATGTCTCTCCTTCACTGTCTGACTCTCCACACTGACTATCCACTGTCTTCCCTCCCACCTGGTTGTCTAGTGGACTGGAGTGGCTCCAAATCTAGGTGGCCATCCATTGGTCTGACCCTAGCCTTGTACCATTTTATGGGGAATAATTGAGGAAAACAGGGATTACCTGGAGTGTTTGTGTGTTACCGGCACTGGTTTTCTGGGTCCCTAGGGGGTAGGCCCTGATCCGGGTGGGGATGCAGTACCTTGTAGCTCCCTTATGGCTTCAGGGGCGCTACATTCGCCCTTGGTTAATTCCAGCACATCCTCGGGCTGCAAGTGATACAGGTTACATTTTCTATTTTTGCACATAACATAACATTCTAATATTCTTCCAACACAAAGGAGGTTCAGACTTTAACGTTGCTTAACTGGAGTACCCCTTTCCCTTCTCCCACCACCCAAAGGTTCTGGTCCCAGAGGCAGGTCACGAATTTCTGTAATGACCAGGTCCAGGCTATCTCTGTCCCTTTCCTCCAATCTTCCCCTCCTTGGTGGCGGTGTTTAACAGGGTCCACTGGTTGTACTCCGGTGATGCACAACTGGTGGAACTTTTTACATTTAAAGTTGTTGGCTGCTGCCAGTCCTGCAGCCTGGGTCTATTTTTATCAAATCAAACTGGTAAATGCAACATTCAACATTTTCAGCACACATTTATCAGGAACAGTTCAAACAAACAAACAAACAAACAAACTGGTAGCACACCAGGTCATAGCTACCAGGGTGTTGGAAAGGGGCCATCTGGTTCACTTGGTCTCCTGGGATCAGCACTTACAGTCTGAGTACACTGGTTCCATGCACCTGCACTGCCTCCTAGTTGCAGCTGAGGGACTGGTGCTGAAGTGGGAGCAGGGCCTGTATTTTCTGCAAGGACCTCCACATTTAGGGCGTACCAGCCCCGCTCTCCATAGTGTCGGGTGTAGGCAACTTTGTCACCCACATGCAGATCCCGGTCGGGGTGTCCTCTGGGGAGATGGGGTCTCACATCCGGTGGGAGATGAAGACTCCCTCCTTCAAGCCGGGCTCCACAATGAAACCCCATCCCCCTATGATGCTTAAGCGCTCCACCACTCCCTGGTAGAACAGGCCCCAGGGCCGGTAGCTGGCAAGCCGCAGGCGCTGCTTCTCCTGGAGGTCCCTGGCCTCCGTCTGCACCTGCCTGGCTTCCCTTTGCTCCTGCTCCCAGGCCAGCTGGGTGATGACGGCCTGGCAACCCCCACGGGTGTCCTCCCAGGTGACAACCGCTAACTTCCCGCTACCTTGTTCAGGGTAGCTCGCTGCCGGGTCCCTGACAGCGACTGGGCACAGTACCTGGGGATGGTCGTCAGCACTGGCGGTGGCCTCCTCCGCAGCTCCCGATGATGCCCTTTCCTCAATCCCCAATCTACAAAAATGCTAGTGCATGCCCTCATAATCTCCCGCATCGACTACTGCAACATCCTCCTCTGTGGTCTCCCTGCTAACACACTCGCCCCTCTCCAGTCCATCCTTAACTCTGCTGCCCGACTGATCCACCTCTCTCCTCAATACCACCCCGCTTCTCCTCTCTGCAAGTCCCTCCACTGGCTCCCCATCTTCTATCGTATCCAATTCAAACTACTAACCCTGACCTACAAAGCTATCCATAATCTGTCTCCTCCATATATCTCTGAACTAACCTCTCGCTACACTCCAAAACGTAACCTCCGGTCCTCCCAAGATCTCCTTCTCTCCTCCTCTCTCATTCGCTCCTCATGCAACCGACTCCAAGACTTCTCCCGAGCATCCCCAGTCTCCTGGAACTCACTGCCTCAACACGTCAGACTATCTACTACACTTGCAAACTTCAAACGGACCCTGAAAACTCATCTGTTCAGAAATGCCTATAATCTACAATGACCTCACTGCCCCACCACCGTGCGGAGCTGCCGCCCCACCACCGTGCGGAGCTGCCGCCCCACCACCGTGCGGAGCTGCCGCCCCACCACCGTGCGGAGCTGCCGCCCCACCACCGTGCGGAGCTGCCGCCCCACCACCGTGCGGAGCTGCCGCCCCACCTACACCCCACCTACTGTCTCCTCCCCAAAATCCTTTAGGATGTAAGCCCGCAAGGGCAGGGCCCTCTTCCCTCTGTGCTAGTCTGTCTATTGTAACGTGTATATGTATTCTGTATGTAACCCCCTCATGTACAGCACCATGGAATCAATGGTGCTCTATAAATAAACAATAATAATAAATAATAATGCCGTAGCCTGTGTTGTGGTCACTGGGTCAGACAGTGCAGCTTGATCCTTCTCCAGCGGAGAAGGTGATGCGACCGCTTCAGGTCTCGCTGGCTCTGGTGGTGATGCGGCCTGGTTGAGGATGGATCCCGGTTTCTGGGTCGGTGCAGCCTGGTCAAGCGGCGCTCCTCTCTCTTGGGCCCGCATGGCTGCCACCACTTCCATCATCTCCGCCTTCCACTCCTCGACATGCTGCAGGTGTTCCGCACGCAGAGTCCAGCACAGCCGCTGGACCTCCGCCTCTAGCCTCTCCGCGGTCCAGGTCCCTGGGTGACCTGGGGCTCTGGCACGATCCCCTGGGGTGGACATGGTGCTGTTAGATACAGTCCTGAAGGCATTCTGTGGCAGGGCCTCCGGGCTCCCCGCTTCCGGTTTCGTTTTACATTCAGGACACTACCAGGGGGCAGGGCTTTCTTTTTGCGCCTTCCTCACTTCTAGTCGTCTTTTACTGCAGTCGGTATGGCGGTAGCATGAACCCTGTGGGGGATGGATTCTCTGGTCCTGTCTCCGGTTTTCCTGTTGCTACTGTGTCCCGAACTTCAAGGTCAGTGAGGTCCTTGATGGTCCCCTCACTGTGCAGATTTTTATCAGGTCTGCCTGGAGCGTTTGCCTGACCTTGGATTTTGTAGCCTATTGGTGGGTAGTTCCGGGAGTACTCTACCGGCAACTAACCACCTAGACCCGCAGGTCACTGTTACTCCGGTCACTCCGTCTGCTCAATTTCAGTCTCTCCTCTGCTTCCACCATTAGTAGAAATGAGCCACCCCCCTAGAGTTTGAGTTCGGTTTGGATCGTCGAACGGAGGACAAGTTCGTTGAACGTTTGATGAACGTTCGACGAACCAATTCGAACCCCATTGAAAACAATGGCAGGCAATCACAAACACATAAAAACACATTATACATGTACACATACAGTAAATAAACATTGACATAACACTTACAGGTCCCCGCAATGCGTCCTGCACTCTGTCTCCCGACGCTTTTCCTTTCGATAATCACTGCGTCCTCCCGGTAACCAGCACTGATGATAGGACCTTCCGTGACATCAAAATAACATGTGACCAGTCACGTGTGTATTATCTCATTGGCTACAGACTGGTCACATGGTTAGATGTCATGCTAGGTCCTGTCAGTGCATCTCTCCGGTACGCGGCGCTCTTTACAGAGTCAGCCCATATGCAAGGACTGGCTGCCACAGCTGGTGAATTGCGGCACCGGGAATCATGTGATCGGAGCACCATTGCTATAGTAACCGCCTGTCAGATTACTTTAGCAACGGTGGCAGCGGTGACATCACCGCTTCCAGCCCGCAGCCTCTGCTCACTCTCACTGAGTGATTAGACTGCACGGGGAGCAGCAGCGTCTTCCTCCCATGCAGTGCTGTCTGATGTAGCAGAGATGCATGAGTTGAAGGAGAAAGAAGACCAGGATCATGGAGGGATGAGAGGGAGTAATAAACATGGAGTCTCTAATAGAGATGAGCCACCCCCCTAGAGTTCGCGTTCGGTTCGTCGAATGGTGCCCCATTCGATGAGCCGTTCGACGAGCCGTTCGACGAACCTCTCGAACCCCATTGAAAACAATGGGAGGCAATCACAAACACATAAAAACACGTTATAAACGTAAACAAAAAGTTAATAAACATTGCCATAACACTTACCGGTCCCCGCGATCCGTCCTGCACTCTGTCTCATGTCGCTATTCCTTCTGATGATTGCTGCGTCTTCCCGGTAACCAGCACTGATGACAGGACCTTCCGTGACGTCAAAATAGCATGTGACCAGTCACGTGTCTGTTATTTCATTGGCTACAGACTGGTCACATGACTATGACGCGTCATGTAGGACCTGTCAGTGCATCTCTCCAGTACGTGATGATCGTTTGTGTATCTCTGTGTACCGGCGACATGCTCTGGCACACGGTCGGGTTCCTGGTCTGCTTCCCCATTCCATTATAAACCGGCTGCCACAGCCGGTCAATAACGGAGATCACCGTTGCTATAGCAACACGCCTGTCAGTGGTGACGTCACTGCTTACAGGCAGCAGCTCCTTCTCACTCACGGAGTGAAAACACTGCACGGGAAGCAGCACCGTCTTCTTTCAATGCAGCGCTGCTGATGTAGCAGAGCTGCATGTGTTGAAGGAGAAAGAAGACAGAAGAGCCGGATCGTGGAGGGATAAGAGGGAGTAATAAACATGGCGTCTCTAATGTGTCTGTGTATTTATTTCTATTAAAGTATTTTTTCTCTGTGTGGTGTCTTTTTTTAACCCTTTATTGGAGATTCTTACTGGCCGGGTCAAACTTGCCTAACATTAAGAATCTCTGGCTTAATACTAGCTAGTAAAACAAAGCCAGTATTAACCCATTATTACCCAGCAAACCACCGTCACCAGGGCTGTTGGAAGCGTTGGATACAGCGCCAGATGATGGCACTTCTATGAAAGCGCCATTTTCTGGGGCGGCTGCGGATTGCATTTGCAATTCGCAGCAGAGGCGCCCAGAAATCTCGGGCTAACCTGTGCTGTGGATTCCAATCCCCAGCTGCTTAGTTGTACCTGGCGGGACACAAAAATATGGCGAAGCCCACGTCATTTGTTTTTTAATTATTTCATGAAATAAGTGAAATAATTAAAAAAAAACGGGATTCACTATATTTTTAGTTTCTAGCCGGGTACAAATAGGTAGCTGGGGGTTGGGGGCAGCCCGTAGCTGCCTGCTGTACCTGGCTAGCATACAAAAACATGGCGAAACACGTAATTTTTTTGGTGGGCAAAAAACTCCTGCATACAGTCCTGGATGGAGTATGCTGAGCCTTGTAGTTCTGCAGCTGCTGTCTGCTCTCCTGTATACACTAGTGAATGGAGCATTCTAAGCCTTGCCGTTCTGCAGCTGCTGTCTGCTCTCCTCCATACAGACAGACAGCAGCTGCAGAACTCCAAGGCTCAGCATACTCCATCCAGGACTGTATGCAGGACTTTTTGCTCCCCAAAAAAATTATTTGGGCTTTGCCATATTTTTGTATGCTAGCCAGGTACAGCAGGCAGCTACGGGCTGCCCCCAACCCCCAGCTGCCTATTTGTACCCGGCTGGAAACAAAAATATGGGGAAGCTCTTTTTTTATTAATTATTTCATGAATTTCATGAAATAATTAAAAAACAAATGACGTGGACTTCGCCATATTTTTGTGTCCAGCCAGGTACAACTAGGCAGCTGGGGATTGGAATCCACAGCACAGGTTGGCCTCAGCTTTCTGGGCCCCTCTGCTGCGAATTGCAGTCCGCAGCCGCCCTAGAAAATGGAACTTTCATAGAAGCGCCATCATCTGGTGCTGTATCCAACTCTTCCAACAGCCCGGTGGCTTGCTGGGTAATAATGGGGTTAGGGCTAGCTGTATATTATCAACTGGCCCTAAGCCCGAAATTCATGGTGGCATGCCAATATTCGACAAGGCCACCATGAATTTCTAGTACCGATAAAAAGAACTACAACACAGAAAAATATTTTTATTATAAATAAAACACAACACAATTAGTGACTCCATCTTTATTGAAATAAAGAACCCCCCTCCGAAGTAATCCTGGGTCAAGGGTCCTGCGCCGTCCAATCCGGATCCAATATCATCTGATCGGTTTGCTGGAAGGCAAAGCGATCAGATGATGTGTCAGGTTCAAGGGCCTGAATCACATGACATAGCAGCTGATTGTATAAACGGCTTTTATACAATCAGCTGATGCATAAGTGCAAAAAGAACAAAACAAACTACACACTTCAGTGCAGACTCCTGTCCGACAGCATCAGCTGATAGTTTAGCCGGCCGGGCGGTAAAAAGCCGGTCTCACCGCTCGACTTATAGTGTCAGCTGATTCCGTCAGGTGACCGCATCAGCTGATCATTGCCAGGTCTGAGAAAGAGAGAGAGAGGAAGAAGAGAGAGAAAGAGAGAGAGAAAGAGAGAAAGAGAGAAAGAAGAGAGAAAAAGAGAGAAAGAGAGAAAGAAGATAGAGAAAGAGAGAAAGAAAAGAGAAAGAGAAAGAAGAGAGAAAGAAGCGAAAGAGGAGAAAGAAGAGAAAGAGAGAAGGAAGAGAAAGAGAGAAAGAAGAGAAAGAAGAGAAAGTAGAGAAAGAAGAGAAAGAAAGGAGAGAGAGAAAGGAGAGAGACAGAGAAAGGAGAGAGAGAAAGAAGAGAAAGAGAGAAGGAAGAGAGAGAGAGAAAGAAGAGAGAGAAGAGAGAGGAGAAAGAAGAGAAAGAACAGAAAGGAGAAAGAGAGAAAGGTGAGAAAGAAAGGAGAGAGAGAAAGAGAGAAAGGAGAGAGAGAAAGGAGAGAAAGAAAGGAGAGAGATATGAGAGAGAGAAAGGAGAGAGAGAAAGAAAGGAGAGAGAGAAAGGAGAGAGAGAAAGAAAGGAGAGAGAGAAAGGAGAGAGACAAATAAAGGAGAGAGAAAGAAGAGAAAGAGAGAAGGAAGAGAGAGAGAGAAAGAAGAGAGAGAAGAAAGAAGAGAAAGAACAGAAAGGAGAAAGAGAGAAAGGTGAGAAAGAAAGGAGAGAGAGAAAGGAGAGAAAGAAAGGGGAGAGAGAGAAAGGAGAGAGAAAGAAAAAGACAAAGAGAGAAACAAGAGAAAGAAAGGAGAGAGAGAAAGGAGAGAGAGAGAAAGGAGAGAGAGAGAAAGAAGAGTAAGAAAGGTGAGAGAGAGAAAGGACAGAGAGAGAAAGGAGAGAGAGAAAGGAGAGACAGAGAGAGAAAAAAGAGAAAGAAAGGAGAGAGAGAAAGGAGAGAGAGAAAGGAGAGAGAGAAAGGAGAGAGAGAAAGGAGAGAGAGAAAGGAGAGAAAGAAAGGAGAGAGAGAAAGGTGAGAGAGAAAGAAAGGTGAGAGAGAAAGGAGAGAGAGAGAAAGGAGAGAGAGAGAAAGGAGAGACAGAGAGAGAGAAAAGAGAAAGAAAGGAGAGAGAGAAATGAGAGAGAAAGAAAGGAGAGAGAGAAAGGTGAGAGAGAGAGAAAGGAGAGAGATAGAGAGAGCGAGCTCACAGCTGATGTCCAGCTCCTCCCCTCAGTGCATAATTAAATTATAATTATAAATATATTATAAATATAATTTAAAATTAAAAATAAAAAAAAAATAATTCTTTACCGGGTCAAAACTCACGACCTTATGCTTCCTAGGTGAGTGCTCTATCCATTCAGCTATTGCCTACAATGTGAAAGAGAGGCAGATTTGCTAATCTTGAAGTCTGGATTGCTGAAGTCTCAGGTGACCACGTGATTCACTTCATTGCTACGTGAAGCTCATGCAGAGCACTCGTGTTTTGTAGCAGAGATGACAGTGTCGTGTGGATTACGTCGGACCTGGAGGGGTATTGGAGGATTTTAATAAAATGGTGAAACTGTGTTTTTTTGTCTTTTATTCCAAAAAAATGATTTTTCGCGGTGTGAGTTTATTTACTTTCACTTTATAAATAGATCATAATTATAATTTAAAATTATAAATAAAAAAAATAAAAAAAAAATATTAAATTCTTTACCGGGACTAGAACTCCAGACATTATGAGTCTTAGGTGGGCACTTTATCCACTAGTCTAGTGCCCACTTCAGTGCCACTACATCTTGAGGGAGCAGAGCTGACAGTGTCGTGTGGATTACTTCGGACCTGGAGGGGTATTTTTGGAATTAATAAAGGGGTGAGCCAGGGTTGTTTTTTTGTCTTTTATTTCAAATAAAGGATTTATTGGTGTGTGTGTTTCTTTACTTTCACTTTAAATTTAATCATGAAAGGTATCTCGGGGAGACGCCTGCCATGATTAAACTCATTATTACCCCAATTGCCACCGCACCAGGATGCGGCAATTCTGGGTGGCTGCTGGGTGATATTGTTAGGGTGGCTGGCTCCCCATATCGTGGTGCCCTCGATCCTGATAATACCAGCCTCCAGCCGTGTGGCTTTATCCTGGCTGGTATCAAATATTGGGGGACCGCATTTTTTTTTTTTAATTTATTTATTTTAATGCATGATATAGACCCGCCCACCGGCGGCTGTGATTGGTTGCAATGAGACAGCTGTCACTCAGCTTGGGGACGTGTCTGACTGCAACCAATCATAAGCGCCGGTGGGCGGGGAAAGCACGGAATAAGTATTTGACTAATGAAGCGGCAGCCATTTTCTAAAGAGGAAAAGACGCCGCAGATTTGTGAAAGCCGTGGAGTGAGACGCACGTGATCGGTGAGTAGGAAAGGGAGAGGGATTGTGCTGGGGACGCAGGACACATGCAGATAGCAACATGTGCACATAGCCTTACTGTGAAAAGCCACGTTTATGGTGATCGAACGTAACTCGAACTGTCGAGCTTAGAGCAAAAAGTTCGAGTTCGAGTTTGATCTCGAGCACCCCCAAAATCACTCGAACATGAAATTGGCGAACCTCGAACATCACTCAACTCTAGTCTCTAAGTGTGTCTGTGTATTTATTTCTATTAAAGTATTTTTTCTCTGTGTGGTGTCTTTTTTTTTAACCCTTTATTGGAGATTCTTAATGGCTGGGTCAAACTTGCCTGACATTAAGAATCTCTGGCTTAATACTAGCTAGTAAAACAAAGCTAGTATTAACCCATTATTACCCAGCAAGCCACCCGGCTTCAGGGCAGCTGGAAGAGTTGGATACAGCGCCAGATAATGGCGCTTCTATGAAAGCGCCATTTTCTGGGGCAGCTGCGGACTTCAATTCGCAGCAGAGGGGCCCAGAAAGCTCGGGCCAACCTGTGCTGCGGATTCTAATCCCCAGCTGCCTAGTTGTACCTGGCTGGCACAAAAATGGGGCGAAGCCCATGTCGATTTTTTTTTTAATTATTCCATGAAATTCATGAAATAATTAAAAAAAGGGCTTCCCTATTTTTTAAGTTCCCAGCCGGGTACAAATAGGCAGCTGGGGGTTGGGGGCAGCCGTACCTGCCTGCTGTAACTGGCTAGCATATAAAAACATGGCGAAGCCCACGTCATTTTTTTGGGGGGCAAAAAAACTCCTGCACACAGTCCTGGATGGAGTATGCTGAGCCTTGTAGTTCTGCAGCTGCTGTCTGCTCTCCTGCATACACTAGTGAATTGAGCATGCTGAGCCTTGTAGTTCTGCAGCTGCTGTCTGCTCTTCTCCATAAAGACAGATAGCAGACAGCAGCTGCAGAGCTGCAAGGCTCAGCATACTCCATCCAGGACTGTATGCAGAAGGTTTTTGCCCCCCCAAAAAATTACGTGGGCTTTGCCATGTTTTTGTATGCTAGCCAGGTACAGCAGGCAGCTACGGGCTGCCTCCAACCCCCAGCTTCCTATTTGTACCCGGCTGTGAACCAAAAATATAGGGAAGCCCTTTTTTTTTTAAATAATTTCATGAATTTCATGAAATTTTTTTTTAAAAAAAATGACGTGGGCTTCGCCCAATTTTTGTGTCCAGCCAGGTACAACTAGGCAGCTGGGGATTGGAATCCGCAGCGCAGGGTGCCCAAGCTTTCTGGGCACCTCTGCTGTGAATTGCAGTCCGCAGCCGCCCCAGAAAATGGCGCTTTAATAGAAACACCATTTTCTGGCGCTGTATCCAACTCTTATAGCTGCCCTGGTGACAGGTGGCTCGCTGGGTAATAATGGGGTTAGTGCTAGCTGTATATTATCAACTGGCCCTAAGCCCGAAATTCATGGTGTCACGCCAATATTATACATGGTCACCATGAATTTCTAGTACAGATAAAAAAAACACAACAGACAGAAAAATATTTTTATTAGAAAGAAAACACAACACAATTAGTGACTCCATCTTTATTGAAATAAAGAACCCCCCTCCGCAGTTATCCTGGGTCAAGGGTCCCGCGCCGTCCAATCCGGATCCAATATCATCTGATCGGTTTGCTGGAAGGCAAAGCGATCAGATGATGTGTCAGGTTCAAGAGCCTGAATCACATGACACAGCAGCTGATTGTATAAACGGCTTCTATACAATCAGCTGATGCATCAATGCAAAAAAACCCCAACAAACTACACACTTCTGTGCAGACTCCTGTCTGACAGCAGCAGCTGATAGTTTTGCCGGCCAGGCGGTAAAAAGCCGGCCCCACCGCTCGACTTTTAGTGTCAGCTGATGCCGTCAGGTGACCGCATCAGCTGATCATCGCCAGGTCTGAGAGAGAGAAAAGAGAGAGAAAAGAGAAGAGAGAGAGAGGAGGAGAGAAGAGGAGAGAAGAGAGAGACAGAAGAGGAGAGAAGAGAGAAAGAGAGATAGAGAAAGAGAGAGAGAAAGAGAGAGAAAGAGAGTGAATGAGAGTGAAAGAGGGAGAAAGAGGAAAGAAGAGAGAAGAGGAGAGAGGAGAGAAGAGAGAGAGAGAAGGAAAGAAGAGAGAGAGGAAAGAGAGAAGAGAGAGAGAAGAGAGAGAGGAGAGAGAGAGGAGAGAGAGAGGAGAGAGAGGAGACAGAGAGAAAAAGAAAGAGAGAGAGAAAGAGAGAGAGAAGAGAGAGAGAAAAAGAGAGAGAGAAAGAGAGAGAGAGAACACAAGAGAGAGAGAACAAGAGAGAGAAAGAGAGAGAGAGAGAGAGAGAGAGAGGAGGGAGCAATGCAGCCTCATTCCTTGAACTGCTCCGATTTTAGAAGTGTGGCCCGCAGCTCACAGCTGATGTCTGACTCCTCCCCTGAGTGCATAATTAAATTAAATTAAAAATTAAAAATAAATTAAATTCTTTACCGGGGCGGCCGGGACTTGAACTCGTGAACTAATGCTTCCTAGGCAGTAGCTCTAACCATTGAGCCTCTAATGGGAAATATAGGAAGATTTGGTTATCTTGACCTCTGCATTGCAGAATGAAGTCTCAAGTGACAGCGCAGCTCACATCAGGTGCTGCGTGGAGAGGACACAGAGCGCTCATGTTCTATGGGGCTTCCGGTCATCTTCATGTAGCAGAGCTGACAGTGTCGTGTGGATTACTTCGGACCTGGATTGTTGTTTGGGGATTAATGAAGAGGTAAATGAGGTTTTTTTTTGTCTTTTATTCCAAATAAAGGATTTTTCGCTGTCTGTGTTTCTTTTCTTTCACTTACAGGTTAATCATGGAAGGTGTCTCGGGGAGACTCTTGTCATGATTAACCCCGTTATTACCTCGATTGCCACCGCACCAGGGCAATTCGGGATGAGCTGGGTAGAGTCCCGGGACTGTCACATCTAATGGATGCGGCAATTCCCGAGGCTGCTGGGGGATATTATTAGGGCGGTGGGCTCCCCATAACGTGGCGCTCGCATCCTGACAATACCAGCCTCCAGCCATGGCAATTTTATCCTGGCTGGTATCAAAATTGGGAGAAACCGCATTTTTTTTTTTTAATTATTTATTTTACTGCGCGATATAGAACCGCCCACCAGCGGTTGTGATTGGTTGCAGTGAGACAGCTGTCACTCATCGTGGGGGCATGTCTGACTGCAACCAATCATGGGCGTCGGTGGGCGGGGAAGGCATGGAATGCCTGATTGAATGATGAAGCGGCAGCCTTTTTCAAAAGAGGAAAAGCCGCCGGAGATTTGTGACAGCCATGCAGCGAGGCGCCCGTGATCGGTAGGTAGGAAAGAGAGAGGGATTGTGCTGGGGACGCAGGACGCATGAAGATACGCAACGTGCGCACATACTTACTGTGAAAAGCCACGCTTTTGGTGATTGAACTGTTCTCGAACGTAACTCGAACTGCCGAACTTTAAGCAAATCGTTCGAGTTCGTCGAACGACTCGAACACCCTCCAAAATCACTCGAATATGAAATTGGCGAACCGTTTGACTCGAACATCGCTCAACTCTAACCATTAGGCTACATTCACATGACCATTCCGTTTTTGAGGTCCGCAAAACTCGGTCCATTTTTGTCACGGATGCATCCGTGTGTCATCCGTGTGCCTTCTATTTTTTTGCGGACTGCAAAACGCGGAAGAAGCTAGATAGATAGATAGATGGAGAGCTAGATATAGATAGATAGATTGATAGAGGGTTAGATAGAGAGACAGAGAGATAGATAGAGGGATAAATAGAGGAATGAATGAATGAATAGAGGGAATAGATGAATGAATAGATGAGAGAGACATATAATGTCCCATTCTCCAGCATTTTCTAATCCTGCACCCTTTAGTGCTTTTCATGTGGCACTAAAGGGTGCTTAGCCTTGTATTTAGCTAAAAAAATAAATAAATAATTAAAACAAACGACGTGGGGTCCCCTTATTTTTTGCAGCTAGCTCAGATAAAGCAGATGGCTGCAGCCTGCAGACCACAGCTGGCAGCTTCACCGTGGCTGGTAATCCAAAACAGAGGGCACCCCATGCTGTCATTTTAAATTAAATAAATAATTTAAAACAAAAAACGTGGGGTCCCCCCCAAATTGGATCACCAGCCAAGGTAAAGCGGACAACTATGGTCTGGTATTCTCAGACTAGGGAGGTCCGCGGTTCTTGGACCCTCCCCAACCTAAGAATAGCAGGCCCCAGCCACCCCAGAAGTGGCGCATGCATTAGATGTGCCAATACTGGTGCTTTGTCCCAGCTCATCCCGATGCCCTGGTTCAGTGGCAAATGGGATAATACATGGGGTTGATACCAGATATGTAATGTCACCTGGCATCAAGCCCTGGAGTTACTGAGGTCACAACGTCTATCAGATACCCGACATTACTAACCCAGTCAGTAATTAAAAAAAAATAGACGACAAACAAATTTTTATTTGAAAAAAAAAATCCCCAACACATTCCCTCTTTCACCAATTTATTGAAAAGAAAAAACTCAAATCTGGGTCCGCCGTAATCCAATAAGGGGGTCTCACGACGATGCAGTGCAGTGACCTGAGCTAACATCATGAGGTCAGCGCAGGTCATTGCAGGACATGACCAGCGCTGACTTCAGGAGGTTAGCTAGGTGCATTACCTGCGATGATGGAAGCCGCTGCACTCCTAATGTCAGCGCTGGTCACTGACTTCTATGCCCGCCGCGTTCTCAGATCACCTCTCCCGCGAGAGGTGATGTGAGAACGTGGCGGTCAGTGACAAGCGCTGACGTCAGGAGTGTAGGAGTTCATCACTGCAGGTAATGAACCTTATTAACATCCCCGCGGCTGCTCGCACACTGCAGTGCGAGCATTTGTCGACACTGCTGTGCAGGCAGATGCTGACACACAGCAGTGCGGGCAGATGCTGACACACTGCAATGCGGGCAAATGCTGAGACACTGCAGTGCGAGCAGCCACGGGGCTGGAGCGGGAGTGGGACACAGACTGCAGGGGCACCCGACGAAGGTCAAACAAAGTGCTTCCGTGTGGCTTCTGTAGATTTTGTGGGCCCATTGACTTTCACGGTCCGTTATTACAGAACATAATAGGACATGTTCCATAATAACGGAGCGGACTTATGGCATCCAATGTGTTTTTTTGTAAGATCGAATGCACACGGAAGTGCTACTGTGTGCCATCTATCCTACACAAAAGAAATTGAAAATATGGTCCTGTCCGTGGGTCCACAAAAAAAATAGGAACTGACCAGGACAAACGGAAGGGTGATGGGAATGAGCCTTTAGGGTATGTACACACATCAGTTTTTTGCTGTACGGCACAATCCGGCGCATTCCTGAAAAACTGGATGCGGCGACAGCTGTCGCTGGATCCATTTTTTTTCCCCATAGACTTTCATTAGCGCCAGATTGTGCCGCATGGCCGTGCGTTCTCTCAGTTTTTTGCTGGATCCGGGAAAAACATTGACCTAGACTTTTTTTGTCTCATGAAAAAAATCACATCCCGCCGGCGCGATGCGGCATAATGTATAATGGCTGTCTATGGACGCCAGATCTGTTGGGATGTGGCAAAAACCGGAATACATGGACGGATCCGTTTTTTAAACTGAGCATGCTCAAACTGGCACAACACAGCTATATAAAGCCCTCACTCCTCACTGTGATGACTGCCTGCCGACCAAGACCAACACTGCCTGCTGCCCAACCCTGCCAGCCTGCTGAAACCCTACCAGCCATTCGCCTGCAGCCAGCCATCCGCCAGCCAGGAGGTCCCCATTTTTGCGGCACGTTTGTTTTGTACTGTTATTGTCCTTGTATTTTAATAAAGAGCTATGTAGCTCCTCCATTGCAGAAAAAAAAAAGATTATATAAGGGATTTTATACAAAAAATCCACAAAGAACCAGCGCTAGATGGGTTTTTTTATATATAATTTTATTAAAGAAAATATTGCTATCCTTGTTCCAAGGCAGGGTATTTAATAGTACACAATACACTAAAAAATTTTCTTAGAACCACATATACCAGAAAAAACACAATATAAATAAGTCAGAATTGAAAATACAAATAAAAATAAAGATAGAAATAAAAATGTTAATAATAATAAAAATATGAAAGATAAATCAAAAACCACACAAAGGGTTTTGGTATAAACCCGTTTCCTCAGAGGTGATCCGATATTCACAATAATTAATTTCTAACTCAGCTATCGTAATGCCCCGGCCGGTGGCATATACTTGATTTAGTAAAATATTGTGACTGATAGCATATAGGTGTACCACACCACCTCTGACTAATTTGCAAGCCTATTTTGCACACATCAAGCTTTGCACAAAATGTTGTAGAAATCAGAAACCCTCAATCCCCAATGTGATGTCAGTGGGATTTGCCAGCAGATTTTGATCTGTAGTAATATAGACCTGATTCCTCCGTTAGATAAACTGAAGTTGTTGTCAATGCAGGATTAACTTGTTAAATTTTCCAAGCACCTACTTGGAAGCATGTGGTCGTGAACAATACAGGTTGTGGAGGAGATGTCAGGTTACCACAAACCCCTTAGTTAGAGTCTCTAGACCACTTTACGGTGCCACAACTAAGCGGTCCCGTATTGTCCCAGTTCCCCAGCAGCTAGGTACAGTCGCTGGAAGCACCGATTATTTGCTGCAAATATAATGTGTGATCAGCAGTTTTACTCAACCTCTCCAGCGGGCAGTCCGATCTGTGTCCAGTGTGAGCTGAATGTGTCCACACACCGAGGGAGTTTACTTGGCAAGCTGTCACTACACAGGTAAAGCAGACAGTGCAAGATTCCAATCCAGTCCACTTCCAATGTGAACAATGAGTAGCCGTAGAGGGCACCACTGGAGGATGGTTGCAAGCAAGAATAGGCAAGCAAGAGGCTGACTAGTGCTGCACAAGGGAGAGGTTGTTTGACAGAGTTACTCTGTCAAACAACCTCTCCCTTGTGCAGCACTAGTCAGCCTCTAAAGGACACGGTCCGGACTGTCTGCTGAAAAGGTTGAGAAGTTACCGCTGTTATTCTTGCTTGCAACCATCCTCCAGTGGTGCCCTCTACGGCTACTCATTGTTCACATTGGAAGTGGACTGGATTGGAATCTTGCACTGTCTGCTTTACCTGTGTAGTGACAGCTTGCCAAGTAAACTCCCTCGGTGTGTGGACACATTCAGCTCACACTGGACACAGATCGGACTGCCCGCTGGAGAGGTTGAGTAAAACTGCTGATCACACATTATATTTGCAGCAAATAATCGGTGCTTCCAGCGACTGTACCTAGCTGCTGGGGAACTGGGACAATACGGGACCGCTTAGTTGTGGCACCGTAAAGTGGTCTAGAGACTCTAACTAAGGGGTTTGTGGTAACCTGACATCTCCTCCACAACCTGTATTGTTCACGACCACATGCTTCCAAGTAGGTGCTTGGAAAATTTAACAAGTTAATCCTGCATTGACAACAACTTCAGTTTATCTAACGGAGGAATCAGGTCTATATTACTACAGATCAAAATCTGCTGGCAAATCCCACTGACATCACATTGGGGATTGAGGGTTTCTGATTTCTACAACATTTTGTGCAAAGCTTGATGTGTGCAAAATAGGCTTGCAAATTAGTCAGAGGTGGTGTGGTACACCTATATGCTATCAGTCACAATATTTTACTAAATCAAGTATATGCCACCGGCCGGGGCATTACGATAGCTGAGTTAGAAATTAATTATTGTGAATATCGGATCACCTCTGAGGAAACGGGTTTATACCAAAACCCTTTGTGTGGTTTTTGATTTATCTTTCATATTTTTATTATTATTAACATTTTTATTTCTATCTTTATTTTTATTTGTATTTTCAATTCTGACTTATTTATATTGTGTTTTTTCTGGTATATGTGGTTCTAAGAAAATTTTTTAGTGTATTGTGTACTATTAAATACCCTGCCTTGGAACAAGGATAGCAATATTTTCTTTAATAAAATTATATATAAAAAAACCCATCTAGCGCTGGTTCTTTGTGGATTTTTTGTATAAAATCCCTTATATAATTTATTAAAACCTGGCTAAGTAAAGGGGTGTCTTTGCCAATAGAACCAAGCTGCAAGAATATAGCAGGTTTTTTCAGGGTTAAGCGCTGCCATTTGCCTGCAGGCACTTTAGAAAAAAAAAAGAGATTAAAAAAAGAAATATTATACTTGTTCCAAAACTTTTGTATTTGTGTGTCATTTTAAGGTAACTTTACATGATTGAGTTATTTCTCAAAGCAAAGCACCTATGGTACTTTGGGGTTCTTTTTTAAAAAAAAAACATGGTGTATACAAATGGGGCAAAATGTTTTTGGTTTTTTTTTAAATTAAGGGTTTTTTAAACCTTACATATGTGTTATATATATATATAATAAAATGGGGCATTGAGGTATTTAACCCTTTCACGACCAGCTGATTTTTTGCTTTCCGTTTTTTTTTTCGCCATTCTCTTCTTTTATTTTTCAGTCAATATGGTCATGTGAGGGCTCATTTTTTGCATAACGAGCTGTACTTTTAAATGAAAGCATAATTTTTACCATATAGTGTACTGCAAAACGGCAAAAAATTCCAAATGCAGAAAAATTGCAAAAAAAATATGGTAAAACTGATGTGGGTGTGATGCCTCAGGTCAGTGCGAGTTCATAGACACCAAACATGTATAGGTTTACTTTTATATAAGAGGTTAAAAAAAAATCACAAAAAAACAGATCTGTCAAAAAATAGACAGAAAACCGGATGAAAAACCGGATGCGTCAGATCCGGTTTTTGCCGGATCCGAAAAAAAAACGGTCCTGCGCATCCTGTTTTTCACAAATTTTGCCGGATCCGTTGCCGAACTCACACGCCGGATTCTGCCTGATGGCTAAAACCGGATGTGTGCACTTAGCCCTACTGTGTCTCTCCTTCACTGTCTCACTCTCCACACTGACTGTCCACTGTCTGCCCCTCCCACCTGGTTGTCTAGTGGACTGGAGTGGCTCCACCTCTAGGCGGCCATCCATTGGTCCGACCCTAGCCTTGTGCCATTTCATGGGGGATGATTGGGGAAAACAGGGATTACCTGGAGTGTTTGTGTGTTACCGGCACTGGTGTTCTGGGTCCCTGTGGGGATGCAGTACCTTGTAACTCCCTGATGGCTTCAGAGGCACTGCACTATGATGGGGCATAGAATTTATACCTTTATGCCCAAATTCCCTATCTAACCAGTCCTATATAATGCTATTCACTAATATGAATGTTTAAAAAAATAATTTATAAACCGCGCTGTCCTTATGTTAATTAGTGCCTTGACTAGTCAGCCCTGTTTCCATGTAACCACGGTCCTGTGGGCATGGTAAGATTATTTCTACAAGCCGGAGTCATTGCGATCTCCTGGAATTTTTGCACCTTCGCGTGGTTCATTTCGGCCTAATCAGTGTGCTTTTGAAGCTGAGTGTATTCTTCTTGGCTTCATTACATACTACGCATGACCATAAGTTCAGAAGAAAGCTCACGTGACTTTTGAACTGCTGGTCATGCACAGTGGACCTAATCAAGCAGGGAAGCATACACCAAGCTTCATAAGCAACACTGACAAAATGAGCCAGCACATGTACAAGATTTCTAGGAGCTGGGTGTGAGGGTCGACTAGTTTGGGGAAACAATGCCCCTGCAACAATACAGGGCCCTAATTAGTATAGCGACAGCAAGATTTGTGTCTTGTTTTAACCCCTTACCGACAATGGATATACTGGGTATATCCTGGTTGTCAGTGCATTAATGACCAAGTGCGTCCTGGCGATTTGCTGGGGCAGAGCGCCTGTGCCCCCGCAATCGCCGCCGTGAGCTCGGTGTATCTGACAGCTGTGCCCTGGCTCTCACAACCACTGTCACAGCACCATCTATATGACTGCTTACCTCCCTAAATGCCATATTTGAGTTGAGAGAGGGACCGTGTTCCCTCTTCCCTTCATACTGTGCCCCTACGCGTCTGTAAGATCTCAATCTATAAAACTGTCACACTAGTTAACACTAGAAGTCCCAGAGTGGGGTAATTTAACATTTCTACCTTTGGAACCCAGAGACGGGTCGAATGACCTGAAGGATTTTAGCTAACATCCTATAATCCCCGTCTTTTGTTCTGTAATTAAGGTCATTACTGTCGCACCACAGGAGGTTGTTGTGTTCCATTGAGTTTAGCCATTTAGTTTCTAGTTAAGCCTCCGTCACATTTAGCGAGGTAGCTGGTGAGATGTCACACAGTCAGACCTTACCAACGACTCAGTAACGATACAGGTCGCAGTAGCGACCTGTATAACGATCTCTGCTGTCATTGGGACCCTGTCACAGTGTCAAACATAGCAATGCGTAATGCCCAGCAGGATATCGCCTTTGAAGAAAATAAACCAGAACAGTGTGTAACGATCAGCGATTTTACAGCAGGGGCCAGGTCGCTGCTTAGTGTCACACATAACGAGATCGCTGGTGAGACCGCTATTACGTCACAAAACCTGTGACTCAGCAGCGATCTCGCTAGCGATCTCGTTATGTGAGAAGTACCCCTTAGTTCTATTCAGTTTATCATCAGTCATTTGACCCTCTTTCGGGACTTCAGGGGGAGCTCGAAATTTCTGGGACTTTTAGTGTTAAAGGGAATCTGTCACCAGGTTTTTGCCACTTAATCTGAGAGCAGCATAATGTAGGGGCAGATGTCACGAGTAAGGCTGCTACCAGGAACATGGAACTACTCTTACCCTGTACGCTAGAGTTTCCTGACTTGCCCTCAAGCCACGGGTATGCTTGAAGGTAGTGAGGCGTGACCCTCCGACCTGTCCTTGGCTCCTACCCAGACCTTGGTCTAGAGACCCACTACCTTGTTCAGTGGGACCCCTCCAGGGGACAAAACCAAAAAAATAAAAAAGAAATAACAAAACTACAATCGCTTCTGCAAACTACTCCTTGTTTGTAGAAGGCTACTGGAACTGGGATATGGTACGACCACACACACAGGCTCTCTCTATAAACTGAGGAGAGAAAATAACCGGCCCTGTGTGAAGGATGCTGGGTCGTTTTAAAGGCCCAGCCTAATTAGTAACTTAGAGCACCTGAGGGAATGGCTCTTAAAGGAAAAAACGTCCAATTAAATGAGGACAAGTCTCGCTGGAAAGACCAGCATGACAGCAGATATCCAAATTCCATCAGTGTTTCACTTACTGGGGGGCTTAGTGTAGTTTTGATAATCGACTTCTGATTAATCAGTGATTTTATCATTATAGAGGACTACTTTGCCTGCTGTCCAGTGGTCCGGCATATACATGAGCTCTATATAACTGCTAGATCTGCAGCTGAGAAAACATTGATTTTATCAAAATGACAGCAAACAGCTCAGTAAGTGAGACATCGCTGGAATCAGGGTCTCTGGTTTTATATTATGGTGCTCAAGGGCGTACATAGAAATCTTGGGGCCCCATAGCAGAATTTCTAACTGCCCCCCCTTCCAAAGCAAAAAATAATAAAATCAAACAGGTCTGATCGCCATAAACCCTATGAGCCTTCCCAATCGCATCTGTACCACCCTGAGAGGGGCCCGGCCGCTTCCTCCGCTTGCTCGGGCGCCTCTGGACCGGGAGCCACGTCACTCTTGTTAAAGGGGAAGTAGGCGGTGGGAGGATGGTGGTCGTGTTACGGGTCGTGACGCCACCCACGGGTCGCGGTGACGGGGGAAGCACCACCGCTGCGGCTGAAGTAATGACGGGCTCATCCGGGATCGGTGTTGTGGCCGCAGCTGAGATGTTAGCCCCTCCGTGGGTAGGGGCGGTGTGTCCCGGGGGCCGGTGGGGGACTGTAGGAGTGGATGGTTGTTGTAGCCGGGGTGCAGGGCGCCGTGCCGCGGTGTAGTGTGTCGTGCCCAGATGGCACTGGTGTACTCACGATTAATGCACACTGAGTCACTGGTAAACCAAAGTTCAGTAGTGGTCGGTTCCCGCGGCCGGCTGCTGATGTCCCCTGTGGGGTTGATGGTGGCCCCTTTTTCCGTGCACCTCTGGATGTTTGTGTTTCGGCCCCCCTGCCTGAGCAGTGGTAGCCCGCTCCTTGGCGTTGAGCTGCCGGAGGAGCCCTCGGTTGCCCGCAGGCGCTGGCCCGTCGGATGTTTGGCCCTTGGCGGTGGCGCTCACCCGGTCTCGGTGGGCTTTTGCCTTCTTTCGGGACTTTGGTTGTGGATGAACCCCTGAGGTCCGGCCAGCAATCAGTCAATTTGCCTATACTCAGTGGCTTCTAAGCTAGGACGGGGTCTGAGTACCCTTCTTCTGTTTGGTGCTCCGGTATACGTTTGGCTCCCCGGTTCGCGACCGGCGGGCTCCAACCCAAGCCCGGTCCGTACGGTTCCGCCGGTTGTTGTACTGGTACTCCTGCAGACGGCCACCACCGCCTGCCTGCCTGACATTTTCTAAGGGGCCCAGGCTCCAACCCGGGTCCCTGACAGCTGCTCCACTACCACTCACTGTCACTGTACAAACTAATCTGCTTGAACTTCCTGCCCCAAGACAGTAGTCTCCTCGGTGGGCGTGTCTTTCCGCCTGACTCTGCCCACCTGGTGTGCCCTACTGGCCCTGAGGGAGGCATCAGGTCTCCCTTTCGGGTGACATGTGTGTGACCTCACAGGGGGTGGGGGTGTGTGTGTGTATGTGGCTGATGTAATTACCTGTGACCCCTGGGGTCCAGGGCGTCACATACCCCCTTGGTTTAATGCAGACCGTCCGCGGGCTGCCCGACCAACTCCGGTTTATTTTTATTTTTCAAACTGCAAAACGGGAAAGAAAAACGGGAAAACACTTACCATTATAATAACATTTGTACAAACTATGGTTACTGCAGGTCTTCCCTTAACAGGAGGCATTTTACTTTAACGTTTTCAAACTTTATTAAACGGGAACGGGTTCATGTCCTTCCGCCTTTTCCACCCAAACAACCTAGCCCTGATGCTGCCCCTAAGAAATAGGCAGCACCCCTTTTCCCCAGTCCGGAAACGGGAACATGGCAGGGCACCCAGGCGGGAACGGGTACAGTGCAGCGCACCCGGCAGTTGTTAAAGGGCTCCCTGGAGGATGGTCACCGGTCCCGGTGGTGACCGGACCCCAGCCTGCTCTGCTGCGGGTCCTACCTCCAATCTGCCTCTCCGTAGGCCAACGGAATGGGAAGGTATGTTAAAGGGGGCAGTTAGGGCAATATTTACAAGCCCAAAAGTTTTTGGGTGGCCGGCAAATCCACGGCTTTGTCCATGAGCAGTCACTCATGCAACAGGGGTTTTAACATCACACAAGTCCCAACGGGGACGAGTCCTTTTAAGCTACAACGGATTTCCACTTACTCAGCAGGAGGTTCCTCTTCCTCCGATGCGGATTCACCTTCCGCCTCGAACATCTCCAGGACGCAACAGGCCCTATTGGAAAGGGCCATCCGGTATCCATTTCCCCCGCATCGCGGGATGTATGTGGCCGTCGGGGCACTACCATCAAGGAAACTTTCGTCGGCCTCCTCCGACCCTGAGACCAGCTCGGTGTTGGGACCAGAGTCGCTGCTATCATTCCTCGCTCGGCTGGGTCCCATCCCTCTCTGGGCTGGGCGGGCGGCCGAGGTCATGCCTCTCTCCGCGGCCAGCGGGTTGCCCGCAGCTGCCCTTTCAGCCACCCCAACCTCCAGATCTTCCTGACGCAATATTTCGGGTCCCCCTTCCATGGCAGGAGGCAGCGGGCCAGCTCGACTAGCCGCGACTCTCCCCACGGGTGATGGCGGAGGCTGTATAGGGGCTAAGGGAAGACTGGGCCTTTCAGCCGCAGCGGCCAGCCCCGGAGGGGCATAGAAGCGTGGGCCACTCACCAGCTCCTCTAACTCGGCCTCCATCTCATACACCCGGGCGGTCGCAGCCAGCGCCTCTACCTCTGCGGTCCACCGCTCCATCAAGAGGCGTATCTGGCTCCGGTGGCGCTGGCAAATCTCCGCCGTCCTGACCCTCATCCACGCCACGGTTCCGGGCGCGGGCTCTGGGTCCTCGGGCTGCTCGGATGGGACAGACATTTTTCTTCTGTGCCGGCGGGGTCCAGGAACAGAGCAGATGCAGGGTCCTGGAGTCCCTGCCTTTTATCTTTTCGGTTACATCAGGCAGCCTTCTCGCCCGCCTCGCCCTTGGTTTTCTCTTAACACTCCTCCTTAGGGGGCGGGGCTTCTCTTTTTGCACCTTCACTGCTCGGGGAAGACGACTCGAGCGGGAAACTTTCGCGCCAAGATGGCGGGACTTCAACTTTTTGGGCAGGACGCCGCTGACGGAAACTTCTAAGGCGCACTTTCCACAGGTAAGTGGACTGTCCGAATCCTGTTCGTGACGCCAGAAAGAGTTTACGTGTACCACCCTGAGAGGGTCCCGGCCGCTTCCTCCGCTTGCTCAGGCCGAGCCGCTCGAGATCCGGACTCGGGTTTGTCGATGGCACGAGCGCCTCCGGACCGGGGGCCACATCACTCTTGTTAAAGGGGAAGTAGGCGGTGGGAGGATGGTGGTCATGTTACGGGTCGTGACGCCACCCACGGGTCGTGGTGATGGGAGAAGCACCACCGCTGCAGCTGAAGTAATGGCGGGCTCGTCCGGGATCGATGTTGTGGCCGCAGCCGAGATGTTAGCCCCTCCGTGGGTAGGGGCGGTGTGTCCCGGGGCCCGGTGGGTTGGTTGTTGTAGCCGGGGTGCAGGGCGCCGTGCCGTGGTGTAGTGTGTCGTGCCCAGATGGCACTGGTGTACTCACAATTAATGCACACTGAGTCACTGGTAAACCAAAGTTCGGTAGTGGTCGGTTCCCGCGGCCGGCTGTTGATGTCCACTGTGGGGTTGATGGTGGCCCCTTTTTCCGTGCACCTCTGGATGTTTGTGTTTCGGCCCCCCTGCCTGAGCAGTGGTAGCCCGCTCCCTGGTGTTGAGCTGCCGGAGGAGCCCTCGGTTGCCCGCAGGCGCTGGCCCGTCGGATGTTTGGCCCTTGGCGGTGGCGCTCACCCGGTCTCGGTGGGCTTTTGCCTTCTTTCGGGACTTTGGTTGTGGATGAACCCCTGAGGTCCGGCCAGCAATCAGTCAATTTGCCTATACTCAGTGGCTTCTAAGCTAGGACGGGGTCTGAGTACCCTTCTTCTGTGTGGTGCACCGGTACATGTTTGGCTCCCTGGTTCGGGACCAGCGGGCTCCAACCCAAGCCCGGTCCATACGGTTTCACCGGTTGCTGTTCCGGTACTCCTGCAGATGGCCACCACCGCCTGCCTGCCTGACGTTTTCTAAGGGGCCCAGGCTCCAACCCGGGTCCCTGACAGCTGCTCCACTACCACTCACTGTCACTGTACAAACTAATCTGCTTGAACTTCCTACCCCAGGACAGTAGTCTCCTTGGTGGGCGTGTCTTTCCGCCTGACTCCGCCCATCTGGTGTGCCCTACTAGCCCTGAGGGAGGCATCAGGTCTCCCTTTCGGGTGACATGTGTGTGACCTCACAGGGGGTGGGGGTGTGTGTGTGTATGTGGCTGATGTAATTACCTGTGACCCCTGGGGTCCAGGGCGTCACACATCTGTATAGCTAAAAAGCCCAGAACAATTTTCCGGGTCCTTCTCCCCTATAACACTCGCCAAAATGGCAAATGCCTGCAGCCAATTAACAAAGTCTGGGGTATAAGCCACCACCTCCTCTTCTCTTCCTCTTCCTTCTTACTTTCATCCTTTTTATTCTTATCCAGATTAAACTTTTCTAAAGGAAGAAGGGAAAATATTTCCACATATTCGTCCTTCCAAATCTTTTCCCTGACTTCCTTCTTCAAGTGGGCCCTGAGTGGAACCTCGAAATATACATATACCTCCCCTTTTGCTCTATCATCTAGAACTATCTTATCACCTTTCTTATCCTTCTCCATCTGTACCGACACAGAAACCCCTCCACCAGGTGTCGCCTTGCTCCCTGATTGACCTGCAACATGCCCCACCACTTCGACGCCCGACACCCACACAGGAATGGGGGACTCCATCGTTCTGGTATTTGCACGCTCTAAACTCTCCAGCAACTCCCGCACACTCCCCAAAACACTGCTGACCATATTATCAGATCCCGACACCCCCCCAGGGAACGGATACTGAGACCCCCGCCACTACCCTGAGCTGAACGAAACCCTCAGGGAACAACTGAACTAGCAAGGGACATACGTAACACAGAATCATACTCACCAGGCTGCGTTGGTGCCCGACACCCACCAGTCGGAATTCCCATCTCCAGACGACGATCTGTACCCTCATCCTCAAGCACTGAAGCTGCTTCAGCAGCTCGAACAGGGGGACCCCGGCAAGTCGCCGTGCTCGGACCTGGCTGGACCACCAGGGAGCGGACTGCATGATGCGCTGTGTCACGGGATGCAGGGGACTCCCTCCTAGACCGCAACCTCCTCCCTGTAGGTGACCTCCTCCCATATGGCGACCTCTGGAGGGACGCCGATCTCCTTGGCGATCGCGATTTGGACCCAGACGCCGACATCCTTCCATCCTGCCCGACTCGCAGATGGTGACTGACACGGTGACCTCCTCCCTGGGGACGACTGCTTCCTGGCCACTGCCGCTAACATCCTCCCAGGCACTGCTGCCCCCCCTGGACCAGGGGGCGCTCCAGACGACTTGCTTCAGCTGATTCCAGTGGTCCCTCTGACAGGAGCATTGCCAGGAAGGACCGCCGCCATCTTGTTGTAGCCCTGGACGCTAGAGGCCTGGAGCAGGGCGCCGGTCATGAGATTGCCCGAGGCCCCACCCACCGCCGCAGGCCCCGGCAGCCTACTAGGATTCCTTCCCCGCATGTCCTGTGGCTCCTGGTAGCTGGAAGGGGGGACGGGCGAGAAGGGTCCCTAGAGGGGCTCCTGCGGTGTCGCCAAGTCCTAGTGACAATCCGGTGACAATCTTTCCGCTGGTCTCACCCGGCGCGCCGGCCGGGCAGGTGGATCAGGGTGAGAAGACTCTGCAGCCGTACCTCCCAGGATCTCCAAAGCCTGTGCCCTGACCATGGCTCCATCCACGCCGCCGGCAGCAGCCCGAAGCTGCTCCAGGAGATCTTGGACTGACACCATCAGAGCAGGAGACCAAGGTGAGGAGGGCACGGGACCTTTGCTTGGTGGCCACACGCGCCTAAGTGGTAGTCCCCACCCCCTCACCTTGACTCTATTTCCCCCTACCTATTCCAACCACCCCCCCTTGCTTCCAAACCCACCTCCATAAACTTTTGACCCCTCAGTAGCCCGCGCTTTTCCCTTCTTTCCCACTGTTAACCCCTCGTTGCCCTCCAAAGTAAGTCATGGGTCACTTTGCCCATGGCTCCGCTGTGGGCTCCGTTCAGTCTTTATACTGTTAGCAGTATATGTGCCTTGTATAGTTCACTGCTGACTTTGTGTGTTGTCACATGATACTGTCAGCAGTTTATTTTGGCTTTTGATGGCATTTATGACAGTGTCATTGTGTGTTAATTCTGGACACCTCAATTGCCGTCCAGTATCACATATTTGTATTTATTTATGTTTGTCAGTTTGTATGTTTTTATGACCAGAGGTCTTTTTAAACCTATTTAGTAAAGGTTAAAGGGAACCAGTCAGCAAGATTTTTGTATATAACCTAAAGCCAGTGCTATACTGGCACTATCAGGCTGATTCTCTACATACCTGTAGTGGTCAGCTCGGATGTATAGATTTTGAAATCCAAAAAAGTAAAGTTCATAAAATAATCAGCTTCTTGAGTGACAGCAGCTAAGGATCAGCTAATATATTCATAGTTATCCCGTCCCCCTGTTAGAATTAGCATAATTATTGTACAATCGATTTAATGTTTGACTTGCAGGACCTGTGTGTGAAGTCATATCTATGTGACCAGAAGGGACGGGGCCTCAGCCAACAAAGCTGATATCAGAAAGCAACATTTTTCTGTTGGCTGAAGATACGCCCCTTCTGGTCACATGGCTATGACCTGTGTGTGGTCCTACAAGTCAAACATTAAATTGATTGTAAAATGCTTATGCTAATTCTAACAAGGGGAGGGGATAACTATGAAAATATTATCTGATCCTCAGCTGCTGTCACTCAAGAAGCTGATGATTTTATAAACTTTACTTTCTTGGATTTCAAAACCTAAACATCCGAGCTGACCACTACAGGTATGTAGAGAATAAGCCTGATAGTGCCAGTATAAGCACTGACTTTAGGGAATATAGGAAAATCCTGGTGATTGGCTCCCTTTAATTTTCATTATTTTCTACCTTCGCTGATTTAATTGCTGAAACTCGGCTTGGATAGCTGTGCACAACTATACAACTGTGTGATTGCATTCTCCAATGCATTTTAAAAGCAACACTGCCTTAGGCCCCTTTCACACGTCAGTGATTCTGGTACGTTTGTGCTTTTTTTTAAACGTACCAGAATCACTGACATACGCAGACCCATTATAATGAATGGGTCTGCTCACACATCAGTGATTTTTCACTGCACGTGTCTCCGTGCAGCGAACCCGCGTGTGCGTGATTGCTGCACGGAGACATGTCCATTTTTTTCTGGCATCACTGATGTTCCACGGACCATGCAGTGGTGTGGTCCGTGAAACACGTGCGAGAAAAAAACGTGCTTTTAAAATAATAAACATTTTAACTCACCCGGCGTCCAGCGATGTCCTCTGTAGCCCGTCCTCCCTGCTGCTTCTAAGCCGGCTGATTACTGTCGCGCATATCCATTATGCGCGACACAGCCAACCCGGAAGCAGCTGCTGCGGGGGTCACCGCCGGCCGGATGCTGCGTCGCGGGAGCGATCAGCACCATGGACAGCGGGAGCGGGCGCAGGTGAGTGAATCTCTAAGTGCAATCATGGGCTACGGAGAACGGAGCCCGGATTGCACTTAGACAACCCACGTGTGCCGAGATTCACGGCACACGCAGGTACATGTGCGTGTTTTACACGCCAGTGAAAAACGTCTGTGTTTTTCACTGACGTGTGAAACGGGCCTTATTGCGGTGAGCACTGGCTGCACAGTACGGAGGTGGGGGGATTCTCTCTAAACTGTTGGATTGCGAGTCACATTAAGGCAGAGGTTAAGGGTGCAGGTGGAGGTCCTAGAGGAGATGAAGGAGGCAGAAGCAGTGGAAGAAGTGGTAGATGGATGGGTTTATTTAGACTTGAGAGTGTCTTTTGTCTTTATTTCTTTAATAATTTTCTCTTTTTATGTCTTTCAGGTTCGCTTTTAAGGAATGTCATGGGACATTGCTATGGATTGTGGCTGACCTTTTTAAAAAAAAAAAAACAAAAACCTGGTGAATGAGGGCTGTATTCTGGGGATGTTTGTTCTAGACCCTCATTATCATCCTCTCTGTTTTTCCACTTCTCGCCCTGAGAGTCACCCTCCTCTTCTTCCTGCCCTGACAGCACAGTACAGTATGCTTGCACCTCAGGTATCTGAAAATCATCATGATCACCTCCACCCCTGGGGGTTAACATGTGGTGACAAGGGTCTGGATTATGCTCAGACCCTATTTCGTTTGGGCCCAGATTCAACTGACAAAAACGTTGGGCATTGCTTTCCTCCTTTTGAGTCTGGGAATCTTTGGAGCTGACTTCTGATGCCTAAGAAATAGAATGTATGAACCACTTTGCAGACTCACCTATCTGTGGTTCCATAATCCATTGAGGTGTAGGAAGAGGAGGAGAGGCTACTTGATGCAGTGCTTGCCATCCACTTTAGCACATGCTCTTTCTGGCGCTCATCTACAAGCCGTACCACTGTGCAGCTGCCAAGGAAAGGGAGCCAAGAAGCTAATCCAGTAACAGAAGTTGTCGGTTGTCTTTGGCTAGGAGGAGTCAGTGTTTGTTCAGTAGAGCTTTCAGTAACATTAGCACCTATCCCAAGTACAACTTGAACCCCACTGTTACATGGTGTTTGGCTAAAATCTTGCCAAGTGTGAGGACTACTTGTAACGCTGTTCACATAGCAGAGTCGCACACTCCACACAATGCTGCTTTTGAGTTGCACAGACAGGCTCAGGCTTTGATCAACTGTGCTCTTTTTAGTAAACTCCTGCAAGCCTGATCATTTCTGCTAGCCTTTGGATTGCTACTGGAATCACATGTTGCAAGAGACATCACAGTCGTCTCCACCCTTTTTAAGATGGTATAGCTTGTGCTCCCATACCGTTGCTAGCATTATGCGATCCAGGTCCTTGTGATTTGTTAGCCAGTTGCTGGTGAACTTCTCTGTGCTGTTTGATGTGTTGTGGAAATACTCTGGTTGTGTGATTATTTCCTCCCTTACTTTAATTTCCTCCTTAGAACGTATTGTCTATACTTCTGTGTGTGATTGCTGTGAGTTTGAGTTTTTGTTTTACTTCTGTCTGCCCCTAATTTTTAACTTTTCAAGTTGTGTGTTGCCTGTAGTCGCAGAGGTCTCACAGCACCAGGCCTACACCTGTCACTCATCCCCCTAAATATTTCTTATTTTAATAGTCTAGGAAGCTAATGGCTGTGCCACAACAGTGTGGCTCCACTGTAAAGCAGTTTGAGCTGTTTTGGCAGCTTTTGGAGCCCCTAAAGGTGTTATTTATGCTTTTTGCTTTTGCCTCCTATTTAATTCAGTGGGGTTTGGATATTGTGGCGATATTCATGGGGTTCTCCCCACTGTGACCCTCTTACCAGGCAGGCTTGTTTGGCTATCCCACTGCTCCACTGCAGTCTCAGGGTTTCCTGCTTCATGACTTTAAGTCTTTACCATCTCTGGGTGTCTATGACACATTTGCAGATTATCTCAGTCCCTGTAATGTTGTTTCTATTTCGCAGCACCTCTATCCAGATAATCTTTACATCTTGCTATGTGAGTTGTAATTTTATTTTTTTATTTTGATCATTGCTTATTTTGCTTATCTTGCTCTAGTTTACAGTATATATTTGTGTACATGTTTACCTGCTTGGCATGTTGGTCCTGTGTCCCACAGCTGTCTTGTACAGCCATCATGTATCAACCTAAGGGCTGTTTTTAATTGCTTTTATTAAATACGTCTTTTTGGTTTTTTTTCTACAATAAAAATTGATATACATTTTTGGTGATCATCCTCGTATGGCATACTTATTTTTCTTTTTTTTCAATTATGTCTCATTGGTGTGCATAAGATAGATCTCTTATTATTCGGCGGTGTCCTCCTTTTTTCAATTACTTGGTTCAGTCATCGTACACCAACCAATTAAGTCTGGGGGCTGTGTCCTGGACCTCCCCCTAGGAAAGTCCATAACCTGTCTTTCCTCCTCCTCACTCATCTCCTCCAACAAGCCTTTCCATCAAACTTGATGGTTGCTCACTCACCCCAGTCTCACAAGCCCGTTGCCTTGGAGTGACCCTCGACTCTGCTCTATCCTTCAAGCCACACATCCAAGCCCTCTTCAACTCATGCCGATTACAACTCAAAAATATCTCCCGGATCCGTGCTTTCCTTAACCAAGAATCTGCAAAAACATTAGTGCATGCCCTCATCATCTCCCGCCTCGACTACTGCAACCTCCTGCTCTCTGGCCTCCCTTCCAACACTCTTGCACCCCTCCAATCTATCCTAAACTCTGCAGCCCGCTTAATCCACCTCTCCCCTCGCTACTCCCCAGCCTCGCCACTCTGCCAATCCCTTCACTGGCTTCCCATCGCCCAACGACTCCAGTTCAAAACATTAACCATGACATACAAAGCCATGCACAACCTGTCTCCTCCCTACATCTGTGACCTAGTCTCCCGGTACCTACCTGCACGCAACCTTAGATCCTCACAAGATCTCCTTCTCTGCTCCTCTCTTATCTCCTCTTCCCACAATCGTGTACAAGATTTCTCCCGTGCATCCCCCATACTCTGGAACGCTCTACCTCAGCACATCAGACTCTCCACTACCGTGGAAAGCTTCAAGAGGAACCTCAAGACCCACCTCTTCCAACAAGCCTACAACCTACAATAGCCCTCAGTCCAGTAGACCACTGCGCAACCAGCTCTGTCCTCACCTATTGTACCATCACCCATTCCCTGTAGACTGTGAGCCCTCGCGGGCAGGGTCCTCTCTCCTCCTACATCAGTCTGTCTTGTACTGTTAATGATTGTTGTACGTATACCCTCTTTCACTTGTAAAGCGCCATGGAATAAATGGCGCTATAATAATAAATAATAATAATAATAATAATAATAATAACCTCCTTGCAAGATTAATGATGGGAAACACTTATTTCCTTTGACTCCAATTCCTGGTTTAGTCCAGGCTAACTCTATTAGCAACCCAGTTGGTATCTCCTGTTGGCTTCATATGAAGCAATTCTATTCTTCATTTGCAATATTTTAAATTACTGTAAATAAGAGGTTGTAAAAACAGCATATACTTTATAGATTTTAGTCTGATTCTTTACTGTTTATATAGAATGTCTATTTAATTTAATACATGATAAAGAGGAAAACAACAGAATCTTTAGATGAAAGAAAAACAAATAAAAGTTATTCCTAATATACATGAAATGTGTTAAGCAATGATGAACATTTAGGACATATTTTTGAGTGAAATGTATTTGGCAGTATTGTAATCTAGACTGAAAGAAGAAAGAATTTATTACATCCATTAAGAAATCACATTTTACCAGTATGCACCAATATGTTCAATATCTTCAGTCTGTTCGTAGCAATGAACTTATACATTTTAGTGCTACATCCATATTGGCACTTTCTTGGTTTAATTAACAGGTTATATTACTATAATAAATAATGCTTTAAAAACATTTTACTTCAGAGTTGACTGACAAACATTCATTCACATCAAGCTTTGCACTATAGGTGAAGGTGTTCTTTTATTTTTAGAACATGCTTGCAATGCTTTTGGTCACTATGTCCTGCTTTCTCCCCACCTCCTATTGTCCTGCAAGGTCATTGAGTCCAGTAGGTCTCACATCAGTGAATACCTCTAAAGCAACTAAAGCAAGCAGGTAGTACAGAAGACGGAGTAACTGAACAGTGTAGACGTTTTTTGTGTGTAGGATAATGTCTTTTGAGGCATGACAGTTTGCAAACAGCATATGTGTGATATGCACCAGGGCTTGATCACTTTGGCAAAGAGCACAATCTATTGCTATGTTTCCCAAAACTGATCAATAGAAAAGTCTTTACAATTATGTATCTGCTCTTCTAGTTGCTCAGCACACATATCTCTTTCTTTCTGCCACGTAACCATTTTAGAATGTACATTCTTTCAGATCTTACAGTGGTTGCACAAACTGATATACAAGGCGTTGAGACACATCGGGCTTACGAATAATGCCTTTTTTGTAGTACTGTCGAATAGAGCGGCTTAGTTTATCGTAGTTCATTGCAGGACGGTTCTTTCTGATCCCCCAAAGACGTGCAACTTGAGCAGAATCTTCAATTTTAAAGATACCTGACAAAATATTAAATTGAAAATGAAATGCGATATAAGAAAATATACTAAAAGTCAGTTTAGAGTTCTGCTTAGAAATCACAATTATATGTATTTAAATGATTGTCCCATAAAAATCTACCGGCTCATTCTGTAACATTGTGGTCTGCTGCAATTTGAAACAGATTGTCACAATTCCTCTGTGCAGAGCATATTGCGCATTAGGAGATGCTCTGCTGTATTTTCCTGAGCTACTGAGCTGGCAGGTTGATTGACAGAGCAGGATTTCATGCTGGTTCTGGGAGGTGCTGATGACTCAGGTGTTCCATCTTCTTGATAATGTTTCTGCTTCTTTACTAAGCATGCTCTCCCAGAACCTTGCCAGTTGTACATTCTGGTTCTGTACTTGTGCTGTTGGCCTGTGTTTCTGCATGTGTTCTGATTTTGTTTCTTGACCCCGGACTGTTGTTTGACTCCTTTCTGCCTGCTCCCTGTTCCTGTCATGACCTCCTGGCTTTTGTTCTTGGACCGTTAACCTGACCATGTCTCAGTTTTCTCTCTGAATCTATTAGGTGCCCTCCTAGAATTCTAACCTTGGATTAAGCCTTAAAGGGATTGTACCAAAATACACGAAGACTATGGAAAATCAAAATAAATCAACACAAGCATTGTGATGTCAAATCCACTGATATGCATATATTTGTTTTAGTCTATTAAACTTCTTTTAACCACTTCAGGTTTTCAAAGATGTTGTTAAAATGCCTGACCTAACCATTCTTTGGATGGCTTCTGATTGAGAGAATGGCCCCCACTTTATATTAAAAAGTTCAAAAAGCGCCATAGCCAATGAAACAGCTGAAAAGAGGCTTAATAAAAAAAGTTTCAGAAAACACCAAAAAGGGGGGAAAGGAAGCAATAATGCAACAATTGTAATAAAATAATCCTTTATTTATGACAATTAAAAATACATATTGATCAAATGGAACCGCCCAATGACGGATGGAATATTAAGGTGGGGGACACAGCACCTATGGTGATAAAACATACCACCATAAATCGCAGGGATAATGTAAAAAAATCTTAATATATACATATATATATATATAAATGCTTTTCGGTAAAAAATACAGCCATAATTATGAAATATAATACTAGTGTATCAAGGCATAAAATAGCTATTTGGAAAAGAAGGTGAGAGAGGCAGCGACATTATCATTGAAAAGCATACATAATATTACCACAGTGTAAAGTATCCACAGCGGGTATAGGTGCAACGGCCCCCACCAACACTGACGCGCGTTTCGCAGCTCGTGTGCTTCGTCCAAGAGTGGTAAGTGAAGAGTCCCAGGCTGGGGCATTTAGTATTAGGTTTTATGTAATCACGTTTAAACATGCACTGGTATTTATTGATATGTATGTGTATTTGTGGATATATGTGATACGCATGGGTATGAGCGCATTAACCTATTTATTATACTAACTAAATTACATATAAATATGTGGTTCATAATTGTTTTACATTATTTATTTGCATTTAATTACCTATTTTATGCATATGTGATCCATGGTAAATCTTGGTTGTCACATGTTTTTGGTGCCTGTGACATAAGATTCCATGGTAAATGTTTGGCTTACGCGGTGTCTGGATTAGACCCAGCATGACACCTTCCAGACATCTGTTGATATATCACCAAAGAAACCTTCCGGACTTACGCTCTCTGGGACGCGCTCTCAGGAGAAAAGGCATCGCTGGCTGATTCATTACTTTGTTTACAAAATACACCATGGCAACCCTGTGAGTCAGACTGCTGGATGTCCGGAGATGACACATCGATGTACTGTGTACATTACACAGTACATAGCTGGGACACATATATAAGATTATCTTAACACTGGAACTTTTTTAAGCACATCCAATGATGGACCTTACTATTATTCCAAGATTTATTGATTAAAATTAACTTTAAAATTAGCTTTGTTCATGAGACAACCCCTATAAGTGATCTAAACTTCTAAAAAGGCAGCAATAATAAAGTAGTATAACTATGGTGTTGTGGTGTTAAACATTAATAAATTATACTGTGAGCATTTTTTCAGTTCCCTCTCAATAATTTTAAATTTAATTTTATTATTGCATTTTATAATATAAGTCAGTGAACATCAGATTGTATGGAAGGTCATCATACTGTATGGGGCAGTGGATGAACATCATACTATGTGGAGGACCAAGAGAAAAGAAATATCCAGCATCCAATTTCCTTAAAAAATATCTTCTTTATTGTAAAGATTAAAAAAATTCCATTTCCAAGGGTAAAAAACAATGCATTGTCAGCACAGGGTACAACTACGCGTTTCGGATGTTACACATCCTTAATCTGAAACATACTGCACACGTTCAACAAGAGTGTTATAAAGTCATTATCCGGAAATGGGGCATCCTCAAATTGCTGCAGGTCAATGCAATTGAAAAAGCTACAATTCCCAGTAGAGGAGGATATCCAGTAAAAATTCTACATCGCTGTGAAGCAAGGTTGATTTTCCCTTTGGAAACCCGAGCATTGAAAGGATTAAACATCAAAAATGAATTGATGAGTATTTTTTAAATTATTAAAAACAAAAAAAATACATCTTTAATCAATAAAATAAGATGAATCATAATAATAACACTGATCTATAAGTCAATATATTCATAAAAAAATGTATGTGATCCTTTTGTCTGAATATTTGTTTGGCGATAATTCAGTGAACATAATTTTTTTTTTTTTTATATTTGCTGAATGATCATGTGACTGTTCCAGAACCTTTTCAACAATATGTTGTTAATGGTGACTTGAAAACATTGCAAACACTGGAAACTGATTAACTAAAAAGGTTTTCCAAAAAATATTATTTTTTTTCCCCTTTCCCTCATTGAATAAAGTGAACATGTTGAAAGTTCATATATTTGACATGTAATTTTTGATAAGAGACATTAAAGTTGATATAATGTTTGAAGATATACAAAAATAAGTTGAATGTTTTCGGGTACCATTGACATATAAGGAATTTGTTGGTTATCACACCTACCCACTAATTAATTGACTGTCGGTACTAAGTTGTCACGCCCCATTTCCGGCTAATGACTTTATAACACTCTTGTTGAACATGTTTCAACAAAAAACAAAGAATTGTGGTTTAAGGGATAACAATGAATATTTTATTAACTGGCAAATACCATATATATTATGACACTCTTAGGCTATGTGCGCATGTGTGCGTAATTCATGCAGTTACGCTGCGCTTTGTAGCGCAGCGTAACTGCATGCGTCCTGAGTCCCCAGCACAATCTATGGAGATTGTGCAGGGGCCGTGTGCACGTGGCGTCTTAGAGCGCAACGCTTCGGCTGCTGCCCGAATCGCTGCGTTCTCAGAAGTGACATGTCACTTCTTCCGTGCGCTTTGCCGGCAGCCCCTGCTCTGTCTATGGCAGGAGCTGCAGGCAGAGCGCACGTTCTCGCCGGCACCATGCGCTTCAGAACGGAGCTTTTCAGCTGCGCTCTGAAGCGCACCTTTTAGGTGCAGTGCAGAGCGCACACGTGCGCACATAGCCTTAAAATGCATGTAGGAAACAGGGGTCAAAAAAGGGTATCCAGGTATTCAGTATATAGGTAATTAAGCCACATTATTGCTGCAAGAAAATCAAGAAAATACATGTCCACAAAGAATCCCTGTAAAGTGTCATGTGCAATACAGTAACTGTTACTACAAAAGCAGGGGGATTACATAAACATCGCACACTGTCCCATATAAAGTGCTATACATATCCTAGTGGATCAAACAAGAATCTTTGCAACACATATATAACAAGTCAGATAACAGTCATATATATACCAGTACCCAGATGTGGAGGGGATTCATACCAAGCCTGATGGACGCGCGTTTCGCTTGTAGCTTTGTCAACCAGGCAAGGTAAGAGTGGCAGCAATGATACACGAGCAGGACCTTTTGTGAACAGCCCACACGATCACATGGTATACTTTAAGCCAATGAGAGTGTGAATGCGCGCACATGTGCAGTTGCTACCTGCACGAGTCCTTCTGCATCTCAACCCGGCCAGGATATCACGTGGGGAGTGGGAGGAGACGCGTCACCATCTTCACTACTCATTACGTTACCACACGTAACCATGGCACAGGGAGACGCTGAGGACTCGGGCATGTGTATAATAATAACAACACAGAGCTCCCCCTAACTGTGAACTGGAGAAGTGCACATGAAGATCATACCACGAAAAATAACATATAAACATGTGCACAGTAATTTGGGGAATATACAAACCCCATAGACATATATAGTGTGATAAATACAACACTGATATCAATTTATATACAGATATCCACAATCTCACATACAGAAAGGGGGGGAGAGGAACACCAAGTAGCATAATTTACAGAATCATGCATCATTCCACACAAACACAAATATTAACACATAGGGATTCAAGATGGACGAATCAATTATAGAAGAAGTGGCTAGAGATGGTTTGCTTGTGGGTTGATGAAATTTCAATGTCCGATCATGAAAAAATTATTTAATTATTGCGCCAATAAAAACTGTACAAAGATTTAAAAAATATTAATTAATAAAAATAGAAATATGTGTGAATAAAAAAAATCGGTGCAAAACAAGGTAAAATGCAAAGGAGACCAGCCATCAGAGAGAGAAATACCATCTACAGAAATGATGCAAAGCTGAAGCTCTCGTTCAAGCCCATAGGGGACATTGTGCCCAATCTTACAATCCAACATGTCTTTTGTTGGGCAAGTATCTTTTTAACATCCCCCCCACGGATCCCCATATGGATGACATCGATTCCTATGAATTTCAGGGATCGTGGGTCGCAATTGTGAAATCGCTTGAAGTGAGCCGGCAACGTTTTTAATTTGGTAATGTCTTTTTCTATCTTAGCCGCCTCTATATCTCTAATATGTTCCCGTATCCGGGTGCAGAACTCCTGGGATTTCAGTCCAACATATATCTTATTGCAGGCACATGTTGCATGGTAAATTACATTTTTTGTGCCACAAGATATATAATGATCCACCACAAATTCCTTTTCATCTCTCGCACCCATAAATACCCCTGTCCTACGTAAGATAGAACATGCCATACAATGGCCACAGGGGTAACATCCCTTTATGGGACGAGTAGCTCCAAAGGGATTTTTACAAATGGGAGCATAATGGCTCTGTATCAGGAGGTCTTTGAGATTTCTTCTCCTCGGTGTCATAGCCGGTTCCCCCGTGATGCACTTGCCAAGGACAGGGTCAGGGTTACCTATTTGTCCTACAATATGATACGCCCTGTTATAGTTATTTGGATCATTTTTTGCTAATGTTCTGTGTTATTCACAGTTGATCCTTTGGGCACCATGACCTTTAGGACTTGGGACCAGACTTGGACGAGTCAATTGGATGATGCATTTGGAGATGGGGGTGCAACAGGTGGAGGTGCAGGTGAAGGCTGGGGAGGCCAGTTAAAGGAGAGAATTGCCAGATATAAGGAATTGTTGCATAAAAGAACTCGAGCAGACTGCGGAAAACCGTCGCCAAACACCAACCTCTCCCAGAAGCCTAGGAAAAGGTTGGTGTAGGCCGGAGCGCAGGCCGCGCCCATTGCTGTGCCGCGCTGCTGTAGATAAAAAAGATCTTTGAAAACGAAAAAATTGTGGGTCAGGGCAAAACCGAGCAACTCGAGCAAAAACTCCACCAAATTGCCATCAAGACCGGAGGTTGTGAGATAGAAGCGGACCGCCTCCAGACCGTCTTCATGTCTGATGCAGGTGTAAAGAGATTCCACGTCAGCACAAACCAGGAAACCGTTGTCATCCACAAAGATGCCATCACATCCATAGTGTCTTTGACATAGGAAGGGAGGCACTCTACCAAAGGTTTCAAATAAAAATCAATAAATTTACAAATGGGTTCGCACAACCCTCCTATGCCAGATACTATGGGACATCCCGGGGGGTTGAGGGCATCTTTGTGGATTTTGGGTAACAGATAGAAAGTAGGGACACGAGGACAGCCAGTCAGTAAACCCTCGAACATCTCATCAATGATTCCCCGCTCATGAGCCCTTGACAGTATCTTCCTAAGCACATGGGAGAAAGAGGCCAGCGGACTGCAAGTGAGCCGTGAATATGTAGACTTATCACGAAGTTGCCTATGGGCCTCCTTCTCATATTTGTCTACCGGCCAGATCACGATGTTGCCCCCCTTGTCCCCACCACTTGTTGTCCCCTTCAATCCCTGACTATCGTCCATGTTGACCAGTGAGTTTGTTGTCCTGTATTTTGCAGACCTCTCACCCACACGACTATTATTGTCCCATAGGCAGTGCTGCAGATATACCGGTGCCACAACCTTTGCTAGCTATCCTGGTAACCAGTGAGTCTGTTACTTCACATCCTGCAGACCCCTTACCTTCACGACTATAGTACTTTACAGGATCACAGACACACTGTTTTCTATCCCTGATACCAGCCTGTAGTGACCAGTGAGTTTTCCATTTTACATTCTGCAGACCTCTCTCTTCCACGACTATTGTTGCCCCACAGGCTGGGTAGCAGACACACCAGTGATCATCATCCAATTTCTTACTTACCATCTACCCTTTGGCATTCCCTGTTTTACACAGGTCTATGTATCTGGGCTTACCTTCCATTTCATGATTTTCACTGGTGCACTTCTCTCCCCCCATTGGGACTTCATGTGAATACTCTTATGTGAACCCCCCCCTTTATTGTAGGGTCTTTTCTACCCACATACGTGGTCTTTACATTCTCTGTGCCCACCTCTTTGACCCATGACTAGTCGCCCCTACCGGGCACTGGTAGAATCATAGATGCACCAGTGTTTATTATATATAATTTATCTTTTTTACTTCATCTTCCCTTCGGCATTCCCTGTTTCATACAGGCTTATGTATCTGGGTGTTCTCTTTCTTTTCTTTTCAATTTTCATTGGTGCATCTATTTTTCTAATTGACCACCTCCACATGACTACAAGGGACCTCTGTTGATTTTACATGTTATCTTTATTGGCCTAATTATTTATATTGATTCAGAGGTTCCCCTTGGCACTTCCACATCTACCACAGTCATATGGGTCTATTGTAGTGACCTCGTTGGTACATTCCATGATTCCAGACCTACATTTTACATAGGTTTTACAATTTGGGACCACTTACCTGGTTTATACATCTTTTATTATTTTGGCAGGGTTATGTGAGTGGTGGCAAGGTTCTTGTCATTCCAAGTGTGTTCCTTTTGACATTCAATTACTAGTCCACTCACACCACTTTGACCTTTTCCCTCTTTATAATATTTGTTGTAAAAATAAAAATATACATTTTGCGTTGATATGAAATATTTTTACTAATATTTAATAAAATCTACTTTTTTTATAATTATTTCTGTGCCATTGTTCTTCTGTTCTTCTTGTTTACAATGTCCTTATCCGAAGTTGGCACCTTTCCTGAGGGTTTCTATGTATTATATCCCTCAGTGTATAATTAAATTAGCCATGTATTTATTGTTTACAATGATAAAAACACCTATCGAAAATTGGATTTCAATCCTCTACCCACCTTTGTGACTCAGTTACAAGAGATTCTGGTGAGAGCCTTTGAGGAGGGCATCATAACAAAAAAAGTACTGGATGGCCTCACAATAAGATCCCCAAAAGTCCCAACCTTCTATCTTCTCCCCAAAATCCACAAAGATCCCGTAAACCCACCGGGGCGTCCAACTGTGTCCGGTATTAGCGGCTTGGTCGAACCAGTGTGCAGGTTGATAGATTTCTATTTATAGCCGCTGGTGCAGATCTTGCCGTCTTTTGTCAAGGACACTACGGATGTCCTCCTGAAACGGGTGGATGGGATCTTTGTGGATTCAGATACTATTTTAGTGTCTGCGGATGTTGAAGCCTTTACACCTGCATCTCACACAGTGATGGCCTACGGGCAGTCCGGTATGTTTTGATGAGCAGTGGTCGAGATGGTCATTTGTGTGAATTGATTATTGAGTTGCTCCACTATATCTTGACCCACAACTTTTTTGTGTTCCGAGATCGGTTTTATCTACAGACGCACAGCACTGCAATGGGCGCGGCCTGCGCGCCCTTGTATGCTAATCTCTTCCTCGGCCTTTGGGAAAGGGAGGTGTTTGGCGACGAGGGCGCGGGGTCACCTCCCATGTGCAGTGCTGGATGAGGTACATCGATGATGTGCTTATGTTGTGGCAAGGTACAGTGGACCAACTCAGATCTTTTATGGATGCGCTTAACCGCAATCCACTTAATATCAGGCTCACCTTTAAGTGTGATGCCGAGAAGATGGACTTTTTGGACATCTCTTTAGTAGTGGATAGGGAGCGGCATTTGCAGACGGATGTCTACAGGAAAGACACATCTGTAAATGCGCTCCTACATGCATCTTCTTCTCACCATCATAGCACGATAAGGGCCATCCCGATAGGACAACACTTACGGATGCGCCGTATTTGCTCTACTTCAGAGTCATTCGAAAAGCAAGCCTGTTATGATCCGGAACCATGGAAGACCACCACAAATCATTGGTAAAAGGTGACAAGAGCATTGGCAACTAATCTGGCCGCCATCCCCTTACTAACCATCACAACTAGAAGTAGCCGAGGGGTGAACTAACACCTGTGTACCGCGAACCCAGCCGGATAACTAACTATCCTAAAGGAAGGAAAGATGAATAACTCTCTGCCTCAGAAAATAGACAAGAATAGCAAGCCCCCCACATTCAAAGACTGCGGTGATATAGGAAAAACACAATACACAGATAGATGACAGGATTAGCAAAACATGAGGCCCCCACTGACTAAAATAGGAAAGGACAGGAAAGGGACTGATGGTGGCCAGAGTAAAACCCTGCAAAATTCCAAATTCGTGAAAGTACAAAAAGGCCCTCAGATCGCACGATCTGAACTCCGTCCTATACCAGGTGCTTTTGTTATACCAATGAACAGAAAACAAGAATCATAACAAATTCAACAAGCCACAAACACATGGACCCAAAGGAGCTATACTCCAAACAGAACTGCAGGGAGTTCCCCAGCCATGCAACTGAGGGGACAATCCCTGCATGGAAATAAACTAAAAACAACCACAGCAAATGACAAACCCAGATAAGAGCAAAAGAACCAAACAATAAATAAAGAGCAAACACTTATCTGGGGTAGATGTGGTGTAGAGCAGAATGAAGCAGGCTGGTGATACAAAGAACAACTGACATCCGGCATAGCCTGCCAGCAGACCAGGATTTAAATAAGCAGAGAGTTAGCAAAGGAAACGCCCACTGCACAACACACCTGGTCCAAGTCCAAACCATTCATGGCCACCAGAGGGAGCCTCCTAGCAGCCAAAGCATAACTAACATTCACAACAGTACTCCCCCCTTCAGGAGGGGTCACCGAACCCTCACCAACGCCTCCGGGTCGCTCGGGATGAGCATGATGGAAAGCGCAAACCAACCTGTCCGCATGAATGTCAGAAGCCACAACCCAAGAGTTATCCTCCTGCCCATAACCCTTCCATTTCACAAGGTACTGAAGCTGACGCCTACAGCGACGGGAATCCAGAATTTTTTCAACCTCATACTGCAGATCCCCTTATACCAAAACAGGGTCAGGAGGCGCTGCTGCAGGAACTGTTGGCTCCACATGTTTCTTCAACAAGGACGTATGGAAGACATTGCGAATCTTAAATGACGCAGGCAGAGTCAAACGGAAAGATACAGGGTTGATAATCTCCGAAATCTTATAAGGTCCAATAAATCTGGGCTTAAATTTAGGAGATGGAACTCTCATAGGAATATTTTTAGAGGACAACCACACCATGTCCCCTACTGTAAACCGGGGACCAACAGTCCGACGCCGGTTGGCAAACTTTTGGGCAGTTTCTTGGGACTGAAACAATTTATCCACTACCTGCCCCCAAATCTGCTGCATTCTGTTGACCACCGAATCCACCCCTGGACAGTCAGACGCCTCAATTGTTAAGGGCAAATTCAGCCAAAGGCAAAAACGAAACCCAGTCATCCTGATCCGCAGAAACAAAACACCGTAAATAGGTCTCCAGGGTCTGGTTAGCCCTTTCAGTCTGACCGTTGGTCTCAGGATGAAACGCCGAGGAGAAAGACAGCTGAAGACCCAATTTGGAGCAAAAAATCCTCCAAAACCTTGATACAAACTGCACCCCTCTGTCAGAAACAATGTTTTCGGGAATACCATGCAAACGAACAACATGTTGGAAAAACAAAGGCACCAACTCTGATGAAGACGACAACTTAGATAGGGGAACCAAGTGGACCATCTTGGAGAATCTGTCACAGATCACCCAAATCACAGTCATTTTTTGAGAGACGGGAAGCTCTGAAATAAAATCCATAGAGATGTGCGTCCAAGGTTTCTTAGGTACCGGCAAAGGCAATAATAGCCCACTAGAACGTGAACAACAGGGCTTGGACCTAGAACAAACTCCACACGACTGCACAAAATGACGGACATCCCGGGACAGGGAAGGCCACCAAAAAGAGCGTCTCACTTGCCCGAGTACTAAAAATGCCAGGATGACCCGCCAAAACAGAGCAATAAACCTCAGAGACAACTCGGTCTCTCCATTGGTCTGGGACAAACAGTTTCCCTGTAGGACATCTCTCAGGCTTATCCCCCTGAAATTCCGCCAGTGCCAACCGCAGATCAGGCGAAATAGCCGAGAAAACTACACCATCATTCAGGATAGTAGACGGTTCGCCAACCTCCAAAGAGTCAGCGCAGAAACTCCTGGAAAGGGCATCGGCCTTAACATTCTTGGTGCCCGGCAAAAAACAGACCACAAAATTAAACCGGGTAAAAAACAAAGCCCACTTGGCCTGCCGAGGATTCAACCTCTTGGCCGATTCCAGATAGATGAGATTCTTGTGGTCCGTAAGCACCACAACTTGATGCCTAGCCCCCTCCAACCAATGCCTCCACTCTTCAAATGCCCACTTCACAGCCAATAATTCTCGGTTCCCCACATCATAATTCTGTTCAGAAGGAGCAAACTTCCGAGAGAAAAAGGCACAGGGCTTAAGTTTACCCGAAGTAGCGTCTCGTTGAGACAGAACAGCAGCTGCTCCGATCTCTGAGGCATCGATCTCAACTTGAAATGGGCGAGACACATCAGGTTGCTGCAAGACTGGGGCAGAAGTGAATCGCCTTTTAAGCTCCTGGAAGATCACAATTGCCTATGGGGTCCAATGCTGAGCATCAGCTCCCTTCTTTGTCAAATCTGTCAGAGGTTTGACAATGACAGAAAAATTGGCTATAAATTTACGGTAAAAATTAGCAAACCCCAAAAACCGCTGCAGGGATTTTAGAAAAGTCGGTTGCACCCAGTCATAAATAGCCTAAACCTTAACCGGGTCCATTTCGATAGCGGAGGGGACAAGATGAAGCCCAAAAAAGAAATCCTTTGCACCCCAAAGAGGCACTTTGACCCCTTAGATCCAGTCCGAAAACCGCGCACAGGCGGGGTACCTGGACCCTAGTTAGAAGACAATTGCAAGCCCCTTCTCTAATTCACCAGGCCAGGGGCAATGTTGCAGGCCTTGCTCCAGAAGTGTTAGCCCAGATAGAGTAAAATGTCAGCCCACCGTGGGGGATAGGGTATCCGAAATCACCCACTGAAATCCCAAGGGTCGGTTTTCGCGGGCACATCTCCCAACCAGAAGATACCGGGAGTGGACTTCCCCATTCCAGACGGAGTTGTCTAAAAGTGAGGAAAATTACAGAGTGTCGGAGGAAGGGACGTTGGTACACCAGCCGGGTGTGGGAACCGAGTACACCCGAACACGGCGGCCGGCCACTGACACCTTGGTTTACCAACAGACTCGTGTGCCATTATTCAACAGTGAGTACACCAATATTCCCCGCCCCAGTCCGGCGCGCCACCTCTGGCCCACATCGCTCCCCGTATCCTGGACACTGAGCCCCGGGGCATCCATCCCTACCCACGGAGGGGTTAACATCCAGCTGCTATCCCATCGCCCCCGGGTGCTCCCCAACAGCAGCGGTGGTGCTACATCTCACCACACACCGTGGGTGGCATCACGAAGTTCTTACAGCAATCCCCGTACATATACGTCCCTTTTTATTTGAGTGTCCGCGTGACCCCTGGTTCCGGAAAATCCCTGGAGCCACTGCAGATTCGGATCTGAGCAGCCTGACTGCTGACGTGGGGGCGGCACAGGTACTGGACCCTAGGTCGAGAGTAGCTTAAGGCAACCCGGCAATTAACCTGCGGAGGATAGTGACTTTATGGACTGTCCCCAAGAAGCTCAGAGATCAGGGGCACTAGCGCAACGAGGGGGATAGGGCTTTCCAACCCACGCAGCCCACAGAAATTCCACGCGTGAGCCCTTGAGAGCACACCTCCACTACCAACAGTAGGGAGCGGGGCCCGGACAGCTTTACGCCAATGGGCCATGAGAATACTTCTAATTTGTGCATGGAGGCAGGCTCCGGACAACCGGCAGTACTATAGGGGACGGATACCCGGACGGGCTACCGCAAGAGGGCAGCGGCACCCAGAGACTTGGTTTCCCTTGTTATCAGAGTCTGCTTTTGATGACCGATGCTGCCTGAATGAGTACATTGTCCTACCCTGCTTTCCACTACGCCAGCGCTCCCCTGCACCAGCGTCCCAGCATCTAGAGTCCCAGCGCCTCCTCTACCCATGGAGGGAAACGTCATCTGGCTGCCCCCACTCCATCTCCTCCGGGTACTCCCATTGGCAGTAGTGGTACTCCCCTTTACCGCGAACCACGGGTGGCGTCAAAAAGTCTCTCTCGATTGTAAATAGCCCCCTTTTCATTTGAGAGTGGCCGCGAGCCCCCGGGTCCTGAGACCCTCAAGCCACAGCAGCAAACCCCCCAGATCCGAGCGGTTCGACCATTGCAGGGGCGGAAAACCTCAAATTTCTGGCATCACGAACAGGATTCGGACTGGGCCCACTAACCTGTGTGACGTGCGCCTTGAAAATCCAAGCTGCGGTGACAAGATCCCGTTTCCACCATCTTTAGCGTCAAAATGCCATCTTCCTTACCAAAAGCGCGCAAAGCTAAAGCTCCGCCCCTCATCCTGAGAGTGTGGCCAGAACCGGAAGTTCCCAGGGTCCCCGGCGCGAGAGTGATTGGCTGACAAAAACCAAGGGGGCGTGACGGGATGTAACAGCGGACGTGGAACATGGACGCCAGGACTCTGCCATAAAGTTCCTGGACACCACAGAGGCAAGATGGCGGCAGCAAAGGACCGGTCACCGGAGAACCCTGGTCCTGGGTCCGAGACCTGGATAGAGCAAGAAACCGAGCAGCTCTGCAGGAGGACGCAAATGCAATTTCTATATATCCTGGACTAGTAGAGGGAAGAGATGAAAAGTCTGGCTGTGGCGGTGCAGGCCCATGAGATGGAGGTCCCACGAGAGGAGCGGCTAAGCAGCTACGAAGTCCCAGTTGACCCGGCCTACTTGGCCGCGGGATCCGGTCTGCCCCCGACCGTTGCAAGCATCCAGCCACCATCATCCTCGCCCTCGGCGGACGCCGAGCCGCTACCCCCAACACCGGCCACGGAACCTCCAGTCCCCGTCTATGAAATGCAGGCTGCAAACCCCCTGGCTTTATCACCAGACCAGGCCGCAACACAGCTCGTCCCAGCACCGGCCCGACCAGACCAGGCCGCATCACTGGGCCCGTACCCCGGGACGGAGCACCCGGACTCTGCAACCCCGGATGCACATTAGTCGGATTCTGTACCCATCACAGCAAAGGTAGAGCCTGTGGAGATGCCAGTTCCACCACCACGTGGCCACCCAGCAGCCACCGGGGCTGCAGGTGTCCATTTGCAGCCAGTCCCTGTAGGGGAGGTGAAGTCCGACATCAGCGCCCATGATTGGGAAAGGCATTGGCGACAACTGATGCGGCTGTGTGCAAAAGTGCTTGCTCGAGAGCAGCGCAGGAGAGGAATCGCCACTCACCTCCACAGAGAAGAGGAGCATGCAGGCGAGAGTATCGTTTGGGTCCAGGGCCCCCAGGACCATGGCCCGATACAGCGTTGCACCCTGGAGGGGACGTTGGTGCCGGCTGTTCCCGATTGTCTACTGCAGTACTGGTAGTGGAACTTTGCTACTCTACAAAGTTTAAAGTTAAAGTTATATATATCAATGCTGCTAATTTTGGTGTGTAATGTTGAAAACGTTGAATGAAAATGTTGATTTCTATGCTCGCTAATTAACCGATTACCTCATCTAATTCAGGAGTTATAATGTTTGTACCTAGTGCAGGGACCCTTTTTTCTCTTTTTTGCCATTGATTAATATGGACCATAGCTGCGGGACTGGCAGCTGTTACAGGACTGCCCACTGATAGGGGATAGTAATCTATCTAGCAGTCAGGGCCCATCGTGCACAATAATCTGCTGCTGGCAAGAGCAAGGAAGGGTACCGTACCACCTCAGCAGTACTGTCACTGTTGCTTCACAGTGGCACTAGGACCTAAAGCGGTGCTCACTGTTAAGTCACAGCGAAACCTTAAAAAGAAATGCTAAGCAGAGGTGTATCTTGGCTTTCCGGCACCTGGGGCAAGAATTCAATTTGGCGCCCCCCCATGTGACCATTTATATGTGATTTGCACACTTAAGGGTGCTTTACACGCTGAGATCTCGCTAGTGAGATCGCTAGCAAGCGTACCCGCCCCTGTCGGTTGTGCGTCACGGGCAAATTGCTGCCCGTCGCGCACAACATTGCTAGGCCCCGTCACACGAACTTACCTGCCTTGCGACATCACTGTGACCGGCGAACCGCCTCCTTTCTAAGGGGGCAGTTTGTGCGGTGTCACAGCGACGTCACACGGCAGCCGTCCAATAGAAGCGGAAGGGCGGAGATAAGCGGGACGAACATCCCGCCCACCTCCTTCATTCCTTTGCTGGTGGACGCAGGTAAGGAAATGTTCGTCGTTCATGCGGTGTCACACATAGCGATGAGTGATGCCGCAGGAACAACGAACAACCAGCGGCATGCACCACCAACGATATTATGCAAAGGAGCAACGTGTCAACGATCAATGATTTTTGACGTTTTTGCGATTGTTGATCGTCGCTCCTTTTAGTCACATGCTGCGATATCGCTAACGACGCCGGATGTGCGTCACTAACGACGTGACCCCGACGATATATCGTTAACGATATCGTTGTGTGTAAAGTACCCTTTAGTCACGTGATGATGAGCTGCTCTTAATAATTCTCTCAAACTTCAAAGAGAAACATAGGAAGAAAAGCTAATTGTCTCATGCAAGTATGAAAATCACATATGAGTGGAGAGGCCATGTGGTGTCTGCTGGAACCAGGGAGCAGAGCTGACTCCTGACATGGACTATATTACATGCTGTTAGGATTGGGCTACACTGTTTAATTTTATAAGTAAAGGGCTTCTCCAGGTTTGAGATAAAAATCTGCAGTCACTCTATGTTTCCCTCTATGTGACTGTAGACTTCTGAATTCTCACACTGCACACTGTCAGGATTCTCTGGTGCCGGCGGTGAGTGGGAAATCACGAAACTGCAAGTATGTGATTTACATGCATGTGGTCACGTGCAGACTAGACATGTATGGCCTCGCTCAATAAAAATAAATTGAGTAAGGCCGGACACATCTAGTCAGAATGTGGCTAGAAATATAAAAATCTCATACTTCCGCTCACATGACCGTCCACTCTCGTCACTGGCACCAGAGAATCCTAAAAGTGTGCAAGCGCTCTGAGAATTCAGAAGCCTGCAGTCACCTAGAGAGACTGGAAACTTTCATCTCAAACCTGGACAAGACTTTACTTATACTGTTAAGCAGTGTAGCCCAATTCTAAAGCGGGCTTTACACACTACGATATATCTAACGAGATGTCGGTGGGGTCACGTTGTAAGTGACGCACATCCGGCCTCGTTAGTGATATCGTAGCGTGTGATAGCTATGAACGAGCAGAAATACTGACCTTCTCGTTCATCGTTGACACGTCGCTCATTTTCTAAAAATCGAACGTCCAGTCATTCATTGTTCCCGAGGCAGCACACATCGCTCCGTTTAACACCCCGGGAACGATGAACTGCAGCTTTACTGCGGCCACCGCCAATGTGGAAGGAAGGAGGTGAGTGGGATGTTTACGTCCCGCTCATCTCCGCCCCTCCGCCTCTATTGGGCGGTCGCTGTGTGACGTCGCTGTGATGCCGAACGTCCCTCCCCCTTCAGGAAGTGGATGTTCGCCGCCCACAGTGAAGTCATTTGGAAGGTAAGTACGTGTGATGGGAGGATTATAGCATTGTGTAACACGGGCAACAAATTTCCCGTGCCGCACAAACGATGGGGGCGGGTGCGATCGCACAACATATTGAAACGTGTAAAGCAGGCTTTAGTAAAGGACAGGATCAGAACTAGTAACAGCACCAGAACCACCAGAGGTATAGAAATTCATATTAGAACTCCCATCAATACAGAAACACAGCATCACAACCACCAGCAGCACAGAAATTCATCCATATAACCCCATAAGTTTAGAAACACAGCATCAAAACCCTCATCAGTACAGAAATACATCATTAAAACCATAGATGGGGGAGCAAAAACCTGGTGACAGATTCCTTTTAACAATGGTAAGGAGATACTTGGGAGTTATCAGTCATCATCAGACTGAGGACTATACAGGAACTACAGTAGGGCCTTGGTTCCACTTGCATTTTGAACAGACGAGTGCAATCCGATAAAACATCGAATTGCACTCGCACCAGTGTAAAATGATGGGGCAGTGTCCATCTGCAATTAATTTTTCATGATATATTGGCATGAAAAAAGAATTGCAGCATGCTGCGAGTGTCTGAGAGTCTCAGCTCACACACCCATACAGGTCTACAGGAGCGTGTGAAACATGGCACTGCACTTGGATGTCATCAGAGTGCAGTACGATGTATGCAGAGACAGGCCGTGGAGAAGTGGGAGAATTACTCCCTCCGTTTCTCTTGACCGAATCTGTGATCTGATCGCAAGATTGGATCACAGCCGCATGACACTCGGCTCATGCTCGCAGCAGAGCCTGAGCCAAGGGTCATTAGCATATCACATCTGATGCTCTCTCATGGGAAGCAATGCGCAAGTGAGACTGAGGCCTAATGATGAGAATTAGTCAGTATCACAAATAAAGGCTGGAGTCACATTAGCATATGGCATCCAATGCGAGTGCAACGGATGCAATATGCTAATGACCCTTGGCTCAGGCTCTACTGCGAGCATGAGCCGAGTGACATGCGACTGTGACCCGATCTTGCGATACATGCACACAGACAAATTACAGAGATTATTAATATGGGGAAGCTGGCAGCAGCCTCACTCACCTCCCCCGCTTGTCTCCGTCCAGCTCCTCCTCGGCATGTAGCTGTGCCACGCTGATTGGTGGCCATAACTAAGGGGTACTTTGCACGCTGCGACATTGCAAGCCGAAGCTGCGATGTCGAGCGCGATAGTCCCCACCCCCGTCGCAGCAGCGATATCTTGTGATTGCTGGCGTAGCGAACATTATCGCTACGCCAGCTTCACATGCACTCACCTGCCCTGCGATGTCGCTCTGGCCGGCGATCCGCCTCCTTCCTAAGGGGGCGGGTCGTGCGGCGTCACAGCGACGTCACACGGCAGGCGGCCAATAGCAGCGTAGGGGCGGAGATGAGTAGGATGTAAACATCCCGCCCACCTTCTTCCTTCCGCATTGCAGCCGGGACGCAGGTAGGAGATGTTCCTCGCTCCTGCGGCTTCACACACAGCGATGTGTGCTACCGCAGGAACGAGGAACTACATCGTACCTGTCGCTGCACCGGCATTATGGAAATGTCGGACCCTACACCGATGATACGATAACGACGCTTTTGCGCTCGTTAATCGTATCAAAAAGGATTTGCACACTACGATATCGACTGCGACGCCGGATGTGCGTCACTTTCGATTTGACCCCACCGACATCGCACCTGCGATGTTGTAGTGTGCAAAGCCCGCATAACAGACATGGCCACACACAGAGCACACTGACACTGCTGTATGTATATCACAGGAGAGGCTGGGGACGTACAGCTCTAGAGGGGGGCATTCAGATCTGAGGTGGTATACAGCATTGGGGTTGGGGACGTACAACTCTGGGGGGTAAATAGCACTGGAGTGGGGGACGTACAGCTTTGGGGGGTTATACAGCACTGGGGTGGGGGACATACAGATCTGGGGGTATACAGCTCTAGGGTGGTATACTGCACTGGAGTGGGGGACAAACAGCTCTGAGGGTATACAGCACTGGACTGGGGGACAAACAGCTCTGGGGGTATACAGCACTGTGGTGGGGGGAGATACAGCTGTTGGTGGAACAGAGTTCTGGTGGGTACACATCACTGGGATCAGAGGACAGACAGTTCTGAGGGGTATACAGCACTGGGGTCAGGGGACAGACAGTACTGAGGGGTATACAGCACTGGGGTGGGGTGAATAGACAGTTCTGGGGTTATATAGCACTTGGGTGGGTTGAATAGACAGTTTTGGGGGTATACAGCACTGGACTGGGGGACAAACAGCTCTGGGGGTATACAGCACTGTTGTGGTGGGAGATACAGCTGTGGGTGGAACAGAGTTCTGGTGGGTACACAGCACTGGGATCAGAGGACAGACAGTTCTGAGGGGTATACAGCACTGAGGTCAGGGGACAGACAGTACTGAGGGGAATACAGCACTGGGGTGGGGTGAATAGACAGTTCTGGGGTTATATAGCACTTGGTGGGGTGAATAGACAGTTTTGGGGGTATACAGCACTGGGGTGGGGTGAATAGACAGTTCTAGGGTTATATAGCACTGGGGTGTGGTTAATAGACAGTTCTGGGGGTATACAGCACTGGGGTGGGGTGTATAGAGAGTTCTGGGGGTATACAGCACTTGGGTTTGGTTAATAGACAGTTCTAAGGGTATATAGCACTAGGGTGGGGTTAATAGACAGTTCTGGGGGTATATACCACTGGGGTGGGCCTAATGGACAGTTCTGAGAATATACAGCACTGGGGTGGGGTGAATAGAGAGTTCTGGGGGTATATACCACTGGGGTGGGGTTAATAGACAGTTCTGGGGTATATAGCACTGGGTGTGGTTAATACACAATTCTGGGGGTATACAGCACTGGGTGGGGTTAATAGACAGTTCTGGGGTATATAGCACTGGGTGGGATTAATAGACAGTGCTGGGGTATATAGCACTGGGTGGGGTAATAGACAGTTCTGGGGTATATAGCACTGGAAGGGGTTAATAGACAGTTCTGGGGTATATAGCACTGGGTGGGATTAATAGACAGTTCTGGGGTATATAGCACTGGGTGGGGTTAATAGACAGTTCTGGGGTATATAGCACTGGGTGGGGTTAATACACAGTTCTGGGGTATACAGCACTGGGTGGGGTTAATAGACAGTTCTGGGGTATATAGCATTGGGTGGGGTTAATACACAGTTCTGGGGGTATATAGCACTGGGTGGGGTTAATAGACAGTTCTGGGGTATATAGCACTGAGTGAGGTTAATAAACAGTTCTGGGGGTATATAGCACTGGGTGGGGGTAATAGACAGTTCTGGGGTATATAGCACTGGGTGGGGTTAAGGTGGGGACAGGACATACAGCTCAGCGTGAAGTTGATGCTTCGGCTCCTGTCTGACAGTGTTCATCTGTGGGTTGAACCTAGAATGTATGGGCTCCGTCTAGGTTAGTGGGCGTGACCAACTTCATGACAAGTCATACCTGGAAGGAGCCCATACATTCTAGCATCTACCTTTTCTATTGGACGCAGTGCACGCTGTGTGCTAGCTCCGCAACAGATGAACTTAGGCTCTGCAGACCGCAGAGAAGGCTGCGTTCAGGTGCGCATGTAGGAGACATCAGCCAGGGAAGTGCGGCTGCCGACATGATCGCTGCGGGCCCCGAAACTCGGTCCGGGGGCCGCAGCATACATCACCGCCCTTGCTGAAAGGTACTAACGCCGTCCCTGGTCGCTCAGAATGCTTCATCAGTCGGCCAAACAGCGCCCCCCCTGACACTGCGCCCAGGGCACGTGCCCCGCCAGCCCTCCCCCCCCCTAGATACGCCTCTGTGCTAACTGAAATATAAGGATGGACCTGTAGCTCCTGCCCAATTACAGGAACTACAAAAACGTAATCGGATGGGTACCCCAGACTAACACCACTGTTACCTCACAGAAATGTGTAGAATGAGATTGTAGCAAGTGTGTTACTGCAAATAATATGGTAGGTGGACATGTAGTGCCTGCCCAATTAAAGGAACTACAAAACAAAAGCGGATGGTTGCCCCAACCGCAGTCCACTAATCAACACTAGTGTTACTTCACACTGATAAGGTAGCTAATAATGTAACAAGAGTATGGATGTAAATACCCTGTGAATGCATATGGGAAAACCGTTACAGGTCACGGAGATCCCTTATTGCTAACCTCTATACAGATCTTAGAGATAGCAGAGTATAGGGAGTGTGTAGGTGCAGAGAGTACTTTCCGTATTGTCTAGGCTCTGTGAAGCCCCTACCTGAACTCCTTGTGCTAACCACACCTAAGGAGTCAGTGAGCTCTCTATGCTAGCCGCACAGATGGATCAGAGACACTGAGGGCGATGCGTGTGATGTCCCTGCCTAACCCAGCTCCACTAAGGTGGATGGAGGCGAGCACTAGTGTAAACTAGTAGATGCTGAGACCCTGCCTAACCCGATCCACTAAAGTGCAAGGAAGCGGGTAATATTGGACATCACACATGAGGCGTCTACCCCATGCATGCACCAAGAACGTCTAAGCCCCGAAAAGCGTGCTGCAGGGTCCTATATAGACAAAGCTCCCACAAGATGGAGGCGCTCCTGGGTCAATCCACCAATCACCAGCGAGTTTGTCATCAATGACCATGAACCAATCAGGAAGCAACACGTCATAGTCATGTGATCTTGTGTCATCACTGATGTCAACCGCGGCCAATCAGCAGCCAGCATGTCACGGTCATGTGATCCCGTGTCATCGATGACATCAGCCATGGCCAATCAGGAAGCCACACGTCGTAGTCATGTGATCTCGGATCACGACCAATCGACGATTGTCATGTGGCGAGCATGCTCAGAAGGAACTTAGACCAAAAAGCCTGCTTGCAAGCTCGCACATGCTCAGAAGCCCCACTACAGGACTTAGCCTCAGCCGCAAGAGTCTCACCGACGACCCGTAACAGTACCCCCCCCACGGCCCCTCTCCTGGCGGTGCAGATAGGCAGCAATAAGGTCGGGAGCATCAATGGCCTCCTCCGGCTCCCAAGAGCAATGCTCCGGGCCATAACCCTCCCAATCGATCAGGAAATAACTGCTCCCATGAACTGATTTGGTACCCACAATAGTTCGTACAGGATAGCTGGTTTGAGAGGAGTCGGAAGAGGGAGACCTCGCCTCTTCCACATGAGGAAGGATTGTGGGCTTCAACAATGAAACATGAAACTTGTCATGGATCCGGAGACGCGAGGGCAATTTCAACTGGTAGACTACAGGATTCACCTGTCTGAGCACCTGATAAGGACCCAAGAACCGTGGAGAAAATTTGAATGACTGCGTTTTTAGATTCACATTTTTTGCAGAAAGCCACACAAAATTCCCTGGGGAGAACACTGGAGCAGGACGGCAGAACCGATCAGCAACAGTCTTCATACGATCCTTGGACATCTGTATCGCTCCTTGGGCTCGATCCCACACCTCTCTGGCATTAGTTGCCCAGTCTGTCACTAGAGACGAAGAAGAGGTAGAAGGAAAGGGTAGTGGTACCTGAGGATGTTGTCCATTATTGAGGACAAAAGGCGTTTGCCCAGTTGCCTCTGCTACAGAATTGTTAACGGCAAATTCAGCCCAGGGAAAGAGTGAGGACCAGTCATCATGGTTCTCTGACACGAAGTGTCTAAGATAGATAATCAGAGTCTGGTTAGTAAGTTCGACCAAACCATTAGTTTCCGGATGATAAGCCAAGGAGATGTTCAATTCTATTTGTAATAGTCTACAGAGCTCACGCCAGAACTGGGAAGCAAACTGTGGTCCTCGATCACACACGATACGATCAGGTATTCCGTGCAGTATAAAAATATGTTGGATGAACAGTTTGGCTAAGATCTTTGAGGACGGTATCCTCCGTAAAGGAACCAAATGAACCATCCAGGAGAAATGGTCAGTAAGAACCCAGACAAACCGGTGCCCTTGTGAACAGGGCAGATCTCCCACAAAATCCATGCCTACGACCACCCAAGGTCTGTCAGGCACCGGCAACAGATGTAAGAGACCAGCCGGTCTCTGTTGTGAGGTACGGTTGCGTGCGCAAGAGAAACAGAAGCGGACGTATCTCCTGACATGGTTGGCCAACTGTGGCCACCAATACTACCTCTCAAGCAACTCTTGCGTACGTCTTACACCAAAATGCCCACCTAATTTAGAAGTGTGGGCCCAGGACAGAATATCATTCTGCTGTGCCGGAGAAACAAACGTCATCCCTGGAGGTATCTGATCCAGAGTCACAGGGGAGAGCGTATGAAAAGCCTGAGATGGAAGGATGAGGCGAGGTGTTTCGTCTTTCTCCTGAGTAGACTCTATGGACCGAGAGAGAGCATCTGCCTTGTTATTCTTACTCCCAGACAGGTAATGCACTGAGAATTTAAAACGGGAGAAAAACAAGGACCAACGTGCTTGACGGGGGTTCAGACACTGTGCAGTCTGAAGGTACGTGAGATTCTTATGGTTAGTATGAATCTGAAAGGGATACCTAGCCCCCTCAAGCAGATGACGCCACTCCTCTAGCGCCAACTTCATGGCCAGAAGCTCTCTATCTCCTATAGTGTAATTCTTCTCAGCGGGGGAAAATGTTTTGGCAAAGAAGAAACACGCTCTTTTTCTGCCGTTGCTATCCTTTTCGTACAAATCCGCTCCCACAGAGGATGCATCCACCTCCATAATAAAAGGCTTGTTCTCATCAGGTCTCTGGAGAACAGGCACGCTGGAAAAATGCGCCTTAACTGCTGCAAAAGCCTGAAAAGTCTCTGCAGACCAAGCCTTAGGATTTGCTCCCTTTTTGGTCAAAGCCACCAAGGGAGCTACCAGAGTGGAGAAATGTGGAATAAACTGCCGATTGTAATTAATGAAGCCTAGGAATCATTGCATGGCTTTTAAAGAACGTGGTTCAGACCACTCCAACACCGCTGAGAGTTTAGCAGGATCCATTGCCAAGCCCTCATGAGAAATGATATAGCCCAAGAAGGGTAGAGACGCCTGCTCAAAGACGCATTTCTCAAGCTTGGCAAACAGCAATAACAGATCTCTAAATATGTCGTTTACAAAGACTTGAAACACTGCGGGAGCATTACATAACCCGAAAGGCATGACCAAGTATTTATAGCGACCGTCTCTGGTGTTAATGGTGTTAAATGTGGTCTTCCATTCGTCACCCTCTCGAATACGTACCAGGTTATACGCTCCCCGCAGGTCCAACTTTGTAAATACACGAGCCCCACGAAGCCTATCAAACAGCTCTGATATAAGGGGTAAAGGGTACTTATTCTTGATGGTAATAGCATGAAGACCCCTGTAATCAATGCAAGGACTCAAATCCCCCTCTTTTTTGCGCACAAAAAATAAACCAGCCCCAGCAGGAGAGACGGACTTGCAAATAAAGCCCCTCTCCAAACTGTCTTTGATGTAGGCAACCATCGCCTCAGTCTCGGGTATGGACAAAGGATAAACTCTGCCCTTAGGTGGTACAGAACCCAGGATGAGGTCAATGGCGCAATCATAAGGCCTATGTGGAGGAAGTTTCTCTGCGCCTTTTTTTGAAAAGACGTCAACATGCTCTAGATATGGAGTCGGTAAGGGAGACATCAGGGATCGCCGTTGAAGCAACTGTCTTAGGTGCAACAGACAGACAGTGGGAATGACACTTAGAACCCCATTTGATGATACTGTTAGACTCCCAATCTATTAATGGAGCATGTGTACAAAGCCACGGTAGGCCTAAAGGTGACTTTACACGCTACGAGATCGCTAAAGCGATCTCATTGGGGTCACGGAATTTTTTGACACACATCCGGCCGCTTTGTTGCATGTGACACCTATTAGCGATTTTGAATCGTTGCAAAAACGTTCAAAATCGCTAATCGGTGACATGCCCCCCTCTTCCCAAATATCATTGCTGCTGCAGTAACGATGTTGTTCCTCGTTCCTGCTGCAGCACATATTGCTACGTGTAACACCGCAGGAACGAGGAACCTCACCTTACCTGCGTCCCGCCAGCAATGAGGAAAGAAGGAGGTGGGCGGGATGTTCGTCCCGCTCATCTCCGCCCCTCCTCTTTGATTGGGCGGCCGCTTAGTGGCGACGCTGAACGAACCACCCCCTTAGAAAGGAGGCAGTTCGCCGGTCATAGCGACGTTGCAGAGCAGGTATGTGCGTGTGACGCTGCCGTAGCGATAATGTTTGCTATGGCAGCGATCACCACATATCGGCCGTACGATGGGGGCGGGTGCTATCACGCTCGACATCGCTAGAATCGGCTAGTGATGTTGCAGCATGTAAAGCGGCCTTAAGAGTATGTCATCAATACCCTCAGGTAAAACCAAAAAAGAATTCTCTACATGATTGTGAGGCAAGGAAAGCTGTAAGGGAATTGTCCTCAATGTAATCGACTCTGATAAAACAGTCCCATTGACAACCCGCACCGGGATAGGATTTGCTAAAATAACAGAAGGGATCTTGATGAGGACGTATTTAGCAACTCCCCTCTTATAGTTACTAGACGAGGGAGTTTCCCTGACGAGTAGGGCATCTATTGGCATAATGTCCCACACGACAGCATACAAAACAGATAGGAGGTGTAGCCTTATGGGACATAGGAGAAGTACGTCCTCACTCCATAGAAGTAGGTAAGTTCTCTGATGTAGTCCCTGTTGCCTGAGAGGCCGAAAGGTCAGGAATAAATTTTGTCTTAGGACGAGATGGTATAGACTCTAGCTTACGCTCTTTATGACGTACGTCAATTCTCGTTGCCACTGTGATGAGCTCCTCCAAGGTAGGTGGAACCTCTAGTGGCAAGAGCATCCTTAACATAACCCGCTAAACCTCTCCAAAAATGGGTATCAAGACCCTCTCTGGCCAATCTAACTCAGAAGCCAGAGTACGAAATGTGATGGCATACAAACTGGTAGACAAAGACCCTTGTACCATGTCTAATAATCTCAGAGCCGCGTCATGGGTAACCTGGGGCCCCAAAAACACTGCCTTCAGGGCCTTAAGGAAAGACATGGCAGTCTGAGTCTCTTCATCATTACGCTTCCACAGAGGAGTTGCCCATTCCAAGGCTTTATCTTGGAGTAGCGATATTATAAAGCCTACTTTTGCCCTCTCAGATGGAAAGCGAGAGGCATTCACCTCCAAGTGTATTTGGCACTGATTCACGAAGCTTTGACATAACTTGGCTTCACCTGAGTACCTATTAATCAGGGCAAGTTGAGGAGCGTGAGTCGGAGTCACCACAGTAGCTTGAGGTTTCTCCTCAACAGCCTGAAGCCTAGCCTCAAGCTGCTGTATGTAGCGGTGTAAGTGTTGTAATTCTGCCATCCCAGCCAGGCCCTTGGCTCAGATGTAATATTACGGGACTGCCCACTGATAGGGCATAGTAATCTATCTAGCAGTCAGGGCCCACCGTGCAGAATAATCTGCTGCTGGCGAGAGCAAGGAAGGGTACCGTACCACCTCAGCAGTACTGTCACTGTTGCTTCACAGTGGCACTAGGACCTAAAGCGGTGCTCACTGTTAAGTCACAGCAAAACCTTAAGGAGAAATGCTAACTGAAATACAAGGATGGACCTGTAGCTCCTGGCCAATTACTGGAACTACAAAAACGTAATCGGATGGGTACCCCAACCGCGGTCCACAGACTAACACCACTGTTACCTCACAGAAATGTGTAGAATGAGATTGTAGCAAGTGTCTTACTGCAAATAATATGGTAGGTGGATATGTAGTGCCTGCGCAATTAAAGGAACTACAAAACAAAAGCGGATGGTTGCCCCAACCGCAGTCCACTAATCAACACCAGTATTACTTCACACTGATAAGGTAGCTAATAATGTAACAAGAGTATGGATGTAAATACCCTGTGAATGCATATGGGAAAACCGTTACAGGTCACGGAGATCCCTTATTGCTAACCTCTATACAGATCTTAGAGATAGCAGAGTATAGGGAGTGTGTTATGATCCGGAACCATGGATGACCACCACAAATCATTGTCAAAAGGTGACAAGAGCATTGGCAACTAATCTGGCCGCCATCCCCTTACTAACCATCACAACTAGAAGTAGCCGAGGGGTGAACTAACATCCTGTGCACCGCGAACCCAGCCGGAGAACTAACTATCCTAAAGGTAGGAAAGATGAATAACTCTCTGCCTCAGAAAATAGACCAGAATAGCTAGCCCCCCACATTCAAAGACTGCGGTGATATAGGAAAAACACAATATACAGGTAGATGACAGGATAAGCAAAAGGTGAGGCCCCTGCTGACTAAAATAGGAAAGGACAGGAAAGGGACTGATGGTGGCCAGAGAAAAACCCTGCAAAATACCAACTTCCTGATAGTACTAAAAGGCCCTCAGATCTCACGATCTGAACTCCGTCCTATACCAGGTGCCCTTGTCATACCAATGAACAGAAAGCAAGAATCATAACAAAGTCAACAAGCCACAAACACATGGACCCAAAGGAGCTATACTCCACACAGAACTGCAGGGAGTTCCCCAACAAATCACTGAGGGGGAAAATCCCTGCTAGCAAATAAACTGAAAACAACCACAGCAAATGACAAACCCAGATAAGCAAAAAAACCAGACAATAAATAAAGAGCAAGCACTTATCTGGGAAAGATGTGGTGTAGAGCAGGATGAAGCAGGCTGGAGATACAAAGAACAACTGACATCCGGCAACAGCCTGCAATCAGACCAGGATTTAAATAAGCAGAGAGTTAGCAAAGGAAACACCCACTGCACAACACACCTGGTCCAAATCCAAACCATTCCTGGCCACCAGAGGGAGCCTCCCAGCAGCCAAAACATAACTAACATTCACAACAGGAGTGTGTAGGTGCAGAGTAGAGATGAGCAAACCGGTCGTGGTTCGGCTCGAGTTCGGTTCGTCGAACGGAGGTCTCGTTCGAGTTCGGTTCGTCGAACGTTCGACGAACCGAACTCGAACCGCTTAGGAAACAATGGCAGGCATTCAAAAACACATAAAAACACCTAGAAAACACCCTCAAAGGTGTCCAAAAGGTGACAAACAACTCACAACACAACAAAAAACACATGGGAAAGTGACAAGCACATATACTCATGCGAAAACAAAAGAGCTGGACAAGGAAAAAGAGGAGGACACACAGATATATGAGTATATGCAAGGAAACGTCGATGCCATTATTGTGCAACTTGAGCCCTGCTCATTGTAGGCTTCCAATCTGGATAAATTGCCTGAGCTTGCCACGTACGCCTTGGGGATCTTGTCGTGTCCTGCAGCCAGCGTTCTCTCGGAACCTGTCTTCAGTGCTGCTGGGGGTCTGCTGGCAGATAAGCACATGTATCTGTCCACTGACAATGTGGACATGGCTCTCAGAGGACTTTTCTTCCCCTGGGTCATCCAGGGGAGGCGAAAGGCACGCGTATTTTTGAGAGTGCTTCATGCAAAGCATCTGTTTCATTTTGAAAAGGGGGATCAAGTGATGCCAGTCAAGTGGGGTGTGTGTGGCCCAATTAGTGGCAACGAGGGAGACTGTGGTTGGAGTCCCCTCGCTTTTGAAAAAAGAACCAAGATGAACAAGTCATGGCTCTCAGAGGACTTTTCCTCCCCCGGGTCATCCAGGGGAGGCGAAAGGCACGCGTATTTTTGAGAGTGCTTCATGCAAAGCATCTGTTTCATTTTGAAAAGGGGATCAAGTGATGCCAGTCAAGTGGGGTGTGTGTGGCCCAATTAGTGGAAACGAGGGAGACTGTGGTTGGAGTCCCCTCGCTGTGTTTGTAAAAGAACCAAGATGAACAAGTCATGGCTCTCAGAGGACTTTTCTTCCCCTGGGTCATCCAGGGGAGGCGAAAGGCACGCGTATTTTTGAGAGTACTTCATGCAAAGCATCTGTTTCATTTTGAAAAGGGGGATCAAGTGATGCCAGTCAAGTGGGGTGTGTGTGGCCCAATTAGTGGAAACGAGGGAGACTGTGGTTGGAGTCCCCTCGCTGTGTTTGTAAAAGAACCAAGATGAACAAGTCATGGCTCTCAGAGGACTTTTCTTCCCCTGGGTCATCCAGGGGAGGCGAAAGGCACGCGTATTTTTGAGAGTACTTCATGCAAAGCATCTGTTTCATTTTGAAAAGGGGGATCAAGTGATGCCAGTCAAGTGGGGTGTGTGTGGCCCAATTAGTGGAAACGAGGGAGACTGTGGTTGGAGTCCCCTTGCTGTGTTTGTAAAAGAACCAAGATGAACAAGTAATGGCTCTCAGAGGACTTTTCTTCCACTGGGTCATCCAGGGGAGGCGAAAGGCACGCGTATTTTTGAGAGTGCTTCATGCAAAGCATCTGTTTCATTTTGAAAAGGGGGATCAAGTGATGCCAGTAAAGTGGGGTGTGTGTGGCCCAATTAGTGGAAACGGGGGAGACTGTGGTTGGAGTCCCCTCGCTGTGTAAAAAAGAACCAAGATGAACAAGTCATGGCTCTCAGAGGACTTTTCTTCCCCTGGGTCATCCAGGGGAGGCGAAAGGCACGCGTATTTTTGAGAGTGCTTCATGCAAAGCATGTGTTTCATTTTGAACAGGGGGATCAAGTGATGCCAGTCAAGTGGGGTGTGTGTGGCCCAATTAGTGGAAACGAGGGAGACTGTGGTTGGAGTCCCCTCGCTGTGTTTTACATGATTTTCGAAGGGGATGACATGCCTAAGAGGTTGAGTTTCATCATCTGCAACTTGTTGGCAACAGAAAGGCTGCCTTTACAACCTTTTGAGACCAAGGATTTTCGAGACCTTATGCCCATTGCAGTGCCCCAAGAGCCGATGGCCAGTCGTCACTCCTTCTCCAAGAAAGGCGTGCCCGCGCTACCACAGCAGGTCGCACACAACATCACCGATTCCTTGAGAAACTCTGTGTGTGACAGGGTGCATTTCACCATAGATACTTGGACCAGTAAGCATGGACAGGGGAGTTACATGTTGCTGACTGGGCACTGGGTAACTATGGTGAGAGATGGAGAAGGGTTTGCTGTACAAGTCTTGCCGTCCCCACGACTTGTGTGTCAATCCTTCCTCTGTATGTACAAGTTCCTCCACTGCTTCTGCCTCCTCAACCTCGTGTGGGTCCTCCACATCGGCCCAAACCCTGTGTGGTCAGGCCACCCTTCCTTGTAACTGCGCCCAAGGAATCCCACACACCTCCTTACTATGCTGGCAGCAGAGCTCAAGGCCATCAGGCGGTCAAATGTTTACTTTGAAATGTAGGGGAAATGTGAGACACCGCTGAGGAATTGTGGACGGTTAGCTCTGGAGAGTGAGACCGAGTTTCATCAATGGTTGTCTCCACTCAACCAGCAGTCAGGGATGGTTGGGTGCGACAATGATGCAAACCAGTCTGCGACCCTTCTTCAGGGCAATGTGACACACGTGCCTTGTATGGCTCACGTGTTGAACCTGGTTGTCCAGCAATTTTTAAAACACTTTCCCGGCCTACATGGCCTTCTGCAGAGGGCACGGTGTAATGCCTGCCTGGATCGACACACTCAGATGGGCTGTAAAGGATAGGCTAGAGGCGAGCCACTCACCAAGCTGGACACCCAGAACCCTGAAACCCTTTAACCCCTATACAGTGATTTGGAATTACACAGGGCCCAAGTTGATCAATACCTGTGGAAGGCTGCAGTTCCAGAGAATAGTAGTCATGCAGGGTCAAAAACATTAATTGAGGAAGAGGAACAGAATGGGATGGCCAGGACTTAATCAGAAAACAAGCAGAGGTGAAATGCGGATCGGCCAACGAGGTACATAAACAGCAAGCAGGAAAAGTAGTCAGGTAACAAGCACACAAACTCATAAAACTGAACTGGGGGTAACAGTAACAAGAGGTTCATAGCTTTGTCTGGCAGTGGTCTGCAGACAGCAGGGGCCTAAAAAAGGGTGTGGTGTCTTCCCATTGGTTGTAGCTGAATGATGGTACTTCATCTGTGAGATACCCACCACCTACATTCAGCCTGTGGTTCTGTATCTGTCAAAGTAACGCAACCCAGTGGGTGACGATAACCTGCGTCTACCTGCGCCGCAGGCATCGACTCCTTTCCCATCATCAGCACTATGCATGAAAGGAACACGTTGTCACCTGGTGACCGGAGTACAAATTGATTGAGTGGACTACGTTGGTGACTTAACACTCGTGTGCGGCAATGATGCAAACCTGTCTGCGGCCCTTCGTCAGGGCAATGTGACACACGTGCCTTGTATGGCTCACGTGTTGAATCTGATTCTCCAGCAATTTTTAAAATACCATCCCGGCCTACATGGCCTTGTGCAGCGGGCATGCTGCTATGTGCTCACTTTCATCCTTCGCACCCAGCAGCTCAACAACTTTCATCGCTCCGGAAGTCTTAGGGTCTGGCGGTTAAACGCCGGAAATGCGATGTTCCGACACGCAGTAATTGGAATCTGCACATGTTGCAGCGTGTGTGGCAGCACCGCAGAGCCCTACTGAAATACGGTGTGACGTATACCCTGGGCTAACTTGATCCAGAGGTGGTGCAGATCACGCTGCTGGAGTGGTGTCAGATCAAGTACCTATGCACCCTTCTACACAGTTTACAAATGTTGACGAAGATGTTTAGCACTGGCGATGCCATTCTCAGCGTGACAATTCTGGTCATCTACAAGATGGAGCACACTGTAAGCATTATTCGGAGTCAGGTGTTGGTCCAAGAGGAAGGTGAGGAAGTACAGGAGGAGTCATATGCAGAAGGGATAATAAGATCTACAAGGTCCATACGGTGAGCGGCACCTAGGCAGCAGTTATGGTGGGGGATAGGGATTAACAAGGGCGCATAGTATCAGCAAATATTGTTGAGGAAGGTGCAGGAGCCCATGAAGAAATGGAGAACGAACTTGCGATGGGCATGGAAGACTCAGCAGATGAGTGAGAGCTTGCTCACATTTCGGTTGTGCGAGGTTGGGGGGAGAGGGCAGAGGAAGGAGGCACGATTCTCACCTCTCTGCCACCAACACACCAAGGACTTGGTCCTCCTGGATGCACAAGACACATGAGCGCCTTCTTGCTGCACTACCTACAACATGACCCTCGGATTGTACGAATTCGAAGTAATGCTAACTACTGGGTTGCCACACTGTTAGATCCCCGGTACAAGACAAAATTTGGCGAAATAATTCCTGCCATAGAAAGGGACGCACGTATACAGGAGTATCTGTAGAAGGTGGTACGGATTCTTAGATCTGCTTTTTCAGTAAACACCAGTGCTGCACAGAGTGAATCTCAACGCTTTGTCATGGATAGGAGGAAATGGTCTTTTACTTGTCCACATCTGAGGGACCGAGGGCTGGTTGCTGTGCTGAGATGGCATTGAGTACGGTGTTCCTGCAGAGTTGCACTTTTGGTCATATACCAAATGAGTTGAAAAAGGACAAATGCTGCTGGAAAGGGGAACAGGTGTGTTGGAAAGGGGAAAAAAGTTTTTGTCCGTGAGTTTGTTGGTTAAGTAAAAGTAACATTTGATGAAGAAACATCATCTGTTACGGTGGGACTGGCAGATTTGGATAAGGTGGTATATACTATGTTACCGCTATATAACGAAAATTAATAAGAAAAGAAAGAGAAAGGTATATATCCCCATCAGCAGTCCACCGTGCTCCCAGATGGAAAAGGAGAGGTTGGCAACTGGAAGGTTAGGTGGAGGACACAGATCTGTGTGGCTATGAAACTAATAGTTGCCTGAACCGAGTTAGACGCCACTCGGATCTTGAGACTGGGAGTCCTGTTAGCGTCACAGGGTCCACACGTCCACCCAGCCCAGGAACTCCCTGTTAACATCACAGGGGCCATTCAGTACGCTGACCGTGTGCATTGGGGCCACACCTTTGGACAGCAGGCGCATCAGCAGCAGCAGGCCTGTTAATGCCACTGGGCTGCACAAGCAGGACTTGTAGGACAGGAGCTGGTCTTAACCGTTCTGCGTTACCAACTGTGGTGGCGGCCTGCATCGACCCCCTATCCCTGCCTACCTCTGGCCTAAAGCCGCAATGGGTTCAACACATGGAGATGTGCTCTTTCGGAGCATACTAGAAGACTGCGCACCTCCTTGATGGCTCCAGCCCGTTTTATAACCTGGGTCCGCCCCAAACCAGGGTGGACCACAATGCACCTCCTGGAGACAAAAGCAGAGTGACACGTCATGAGTGGCATAACTAGCGTCCTATTTGGAACCACAACTTCAATAATGACCTCATGGCTGCCACGACACAAACACCTCACCAGTCATCGTCTGACCACCAATAATGAGGTGACAAGTCATAGGGGCGGGCCTCTGCAAGCCATTTGGGAGTGGCCTGGCCACATCGTCAGGACACCTGATGCCCTGTGGTCTATATGGGCCCCCCCACATCAGGGGCAGGGCCAAAGAGTTCATTACCGGACCTAGTTTCTGATGCAGTAAGTGCCTGAGCATGGTCAGTTGCATGAAATACAATCTCTGAAAAAAGAGCTTTAGCATGGTGTCTAGGCACAAAACAGGACTTAGACCCGGCACGGAATGCAAGTACCTGTGCAAAGAGGCTTATCGCACTAAGTGTGGGAGCATGCGCTGTATCCCGAAATGAAGCCTCAGGAATGGCACAGTCAGGCTGAGCATACTCACTAGGCGAAACACTGTAGTTAGGCTGCAGCTGGGGTAAATCGGCACACGCATGCACACTAGCTGCCTCTCCACACTTACACGTGGGGGAGAAATTGCTCTTCGGGTGTGGACTTGGAGATGCTGTCTATGAACACAAGGAAAAGCTAAAGGAAGCCTCACTTTCTATCCCTCCGAATTATCAAATGCAGCAATGAATTCCCTGAGTTTGCTATAACATTAGCGTAGCAAAATGTGCATGAGGGTGTCATGCAGAGGTGCTAGAAATAGCTTGGCACCAGTGGGGCACTAATGAAATACAACAGCCAGTTCTATGATGCCACTAAATGGCAGTATTTTTTGCTATCATTATAGCTTATTAAAAACAGAGCAGGAGGGTGTCCTGCACAGGTGCTAGAAATAGCTTGGCACCAGTGGGACAATAATGAAATACAACATCCAGTTCTATGATGCCACTAAATGGCAGTATTTTTTGCTATCATTATAGCTTATTAAAAACAGATCAGGAGGGTGTCCTGCACAGGTGCTAGAAATAGCTTGGCACCAGTGGGACAATAATGAAATACAACATCCAGTTCTATGATGCCACTAAATGGCAGTATTTTTTGCTATCATTATAGCTTATTAAAAACAGAGCAGGAGGGTGTCCTGCACAGGTGCTAGAAATAGCTTGGCACCAGTGGGACAATAATGAAATACAACATCCAGTTCTATGATGCCACTAAATGGCAGTATTTTTTGCTATCATTATAGCTTATTAAAAACAGAGCAGGAGGGTGTCCTGCACAGGTGCTAGAAATAGCTTGGCACCAGTGGGACAATAATGAAATACAACAGCCAGTTCTATGATGCCACTAAATGGCAGTATTTTTTGCTATCATTATAGCTTATTAAAAACAGAGCAGGAGGGTGTCCTGCATAGGTGCTAGAAATAGCTTGGCACCAGTGGGACAATAATGAAATACAACATCCAGTTCTATGATGCCACTAAATGGCAGTATTTTTTGCTATCATTATAGCTTATTAAAAACAGAGCAGGAGGGTGTCCTGCACAGGTGCTAGAAATAGCTTGGAACCAGTGGGACAATAATGAAATACAACATCCAGTTCTATGATGCCACTAAATGGCAGTATTTTTTGCTATCATTATAGCTTATTAAACCCAGAGCAGGAGGGTGTCCTGCACAGGTGCTAGAAATAGCTTGGCACCAGTGGGTCAATAATGAAATACAACATCCAGTTCTATGATGCCACTAAATGGCAGTATTTTTTGCTATCATTATAGCTTATTAAAAACAGAGCAGGAGGGTGTCCTGCACAGGTGCTAGAAATAGCTTGGCACCAGTGGGACAATAATGAAATACAACATCCAGTTCTATGATGCCACAAAATGGCAGTATTTTTTGCTATCATTATAGCTTATTAAAAACAGAGCAGGAGGGTGTCCTGCACAGGTGCTAGAAATAGCTTGGCACCAGTGGGACAATAATGGAGTACAACAGCCACGTTTAGGATGCCACTAAGTTCACTCAGTGGTTGCTAGTATAATGGCTTAGTACCAATGAGTTTGAGTGTGCAACGCAGGCAGACGTGCTGCAAATATCTTTGCACTAGTGGGACACTACAGAAGTCCAACAGCCACTTTTATGATGCCACTAAGTTCACTCAGTGTTTGCTAGTATAATGGCTTAGTAACAATGAGTTTGAGTGTGCAATGCAGGCAGACGTGCTGCAAATATCTTTGCACTAGTGGGACAATACAGAAGTCCAACAGCCACGTTTAGGATGCCACTAAGTTCACTTAGTGTTTGCTAGTATAATGGCTTAGTAACAATGAGTTTGAGTGTGCAATGCAGGCAGACGTGCTGCAAATATCTTTGCACTAGTGGGACAATAATGAAATACAACATCCAGTTCTATGATGCCACTAAATGGCAGTATTTTTTGCTATCATTATAGCTTATAAAAAATAGAGCAGGAGGGTGTCCTGCACAGGTGCTAGAAATAGCTTGGCACCAGTGGGACAATAATGAAATACAACATCCAGTTCTATGATGCCACTAAATGACAGTATTTTTTGCTATCATTATAGCTTATTAAAAACAGAGCAGGAGGGTGTCCTGCACAGGTGCTAGAAATAGCTTGGCACCAGTGGGACAATAATGGAGTACAACAGCCACGTTTAGGATGCCACTAAGTTCACTCAGTGTTTGCTAGTATAATGGCTTAGTAACAATGAGTTTGAGTGTGCAATGCAGGCAGACGTGCTGCAAATATCTTTGCACTAGTGGGACAATACAGAAGTCCGACAGCCACGTTTAGGATGCCACTAAGTTCACTCAGTGTTTGCTAGTATAATGGCTTAGTAACAATGAGTTTGAGTGTGCAATGCAGGCAGACGTGCTGCAAATATCTTTGCTCTAGTGGGACAATACAGAAGTCCAACAGCCACGTTTAGGATGCCACTAAGTTCACTCAGTGTTTGCTAGTATAATGGCATAGTAACAATGAGTTTGCGTGTGCAATGCAGGCAGACGTGCTGCAAATATCTTTGCACTAGTGGGACAATACAGAAGTCCAACAGCCACTTTTAGGATGCCACTAAGTTCACTCAGTGTTTGCTAGTATAATGGCTTAGTAACAATGAGTTTGAGTGTGCAATGCAGGCAGACGTGCTGCAAATATCTTTGCACTAGTGGGACAATACAGAAGTCCAACAGCCACTTTTAGGATGCCACTAAGTTCACTCAGTGTTTGCTAGTATAATGTCAAAGTAGCAATGAGTTTGAGTGTGCAATGCAGGCAGACGTGATGCAAATATCTTTGCACTAGTGGGACAATACAGAAGTCCAACAGCCACTTTTAGGATGCCACTAAGTTCACTCAGTGTTTGCTAGTATAATGGCATAGTAACAATGAGTTTGCGTGTGCAATGCAGGCAGACGTGCTGCAAATATCTTTGCACTAGTGGGACAATACAGAAGTCCAACAGCCACTTTTAGGATGCCACTAAGTTCACTCAGTGTTTGCTAGTATAATGGCTTAGTAACAATGAGTTTGAGTGTGCAATGCAGGCAGACGTGCTGCAAATATCTTTGCACTAGTGGGACAATACAGAAGTCCAACAGCCACTTTTAGGATGCCACTAAGTTCACTCAGTGTTTGCTAGTATAATGGCTTAGTAACAATGAGTTTGAGTGTGCAATGCAGGCAGACGTGCTGCAAATATCTTTGCACTAGTGGGACAATACAGAAGTCCAACAGCCACTTTTAGGATGCCACTAAGTTCACTCAGTGTTTGCTAGTATAATGGCTTAGTAACAATGAGTTTGAGTGTGCAATGCAGGCAGACGTGCTGCAAATATCTTTGCACTAGTGGGACAATACAGAAGTCCAACAGCCACTTTTAGGATGCCACTAAGTTCACTCAGTGTTTGCTAGTATAATGGCTTAGTAACAATGAGTTTGAGTGTGCAATGCAGGCAGACGTGCTGGAAATATCTTTGCACTAGTGGGACAATACAGAAGTCCAACAGCCACTTTTAGGATGCCACTAAGTTCACTCAGTGTTTGCTAGTATAATGGCTTAGTAACAATGAGTTTGAGTGTGCAATGCAGGCAGACCTGCTGCAAATATCTTCAAAGACCCCTCAGCAAGAAAATTAATAAAATGGAAGGAAACAGGGCTCAAATGGAAGGGGAACAGTATGGCGAATATGCTGGACACATCTTTTAACTCCTAGCTCGCTGCTGGGAACAATGTTGTCAGAGTATAAAACTACTTTTACAAAATGAAAATAAAACATACAAAATGGAAACTAAATTGGATTTTACAGGAAAAAATGTTAATAAACATTCTCTCCAGTATAATGACTTAAAAAAATTAAATTATAAAAAAAAACAAAAAAAAAAAAAAGCCTCCTTTCCCCTTTAGGCTGTTTACACATAGCATTTTTGCACTTTCTCTTTGCTTTCAATGTTGAAATAGTACTGTGAAAAAGCTGCAAACACATTGAAAGAATTTACATACTGCTTGTCTCAAAAACACAGCAGTTTTCCATTTCAATCAGGAAAAAACCCCAAAACATTTGTGTGCATTAAGGCGCTTTCACACTTGCGTTCAGCGCAATCCGCCGCTATGGAGAATAGCGCAGTCCGTTAACGCACTGCGCTATTCTCCATAGACTTGTATTGACGACGCACCATAGCACAAGTGTCTGCGTTGCATCCGCTGGACGACACTGAGTTGTTATTTTGACGCAGCGTCGGGCGGAGGGAATGCTGCACGTAGCGTTTTTTGGGTATTTAAAATAACGCACCTTAATGATTGTCTATGGGGCAGATTCCGCTGCAATGCTCTAAGCGGCGGAATCCGCTGACGGATTCCATCACGTTCTACTGCGCATGCTCAGCATTAGAGTTGAGCGCGGTTCGTGGTTCGTGGTTCTCCAGTTCTAGGCTCGAGTGATTTTGGGGCCTGTTCTAGATCGAACTAGAACTCGAGCTTTTTGCAAAAGCTCGATAGTTCTAGAAACGTTCGAGAACGGTTCTAGCAGCAAAAAAAAAGCTAATTCCTAGCTGACTTTCCGCTGTAATAGTGTAAGTCACTCTGTGACTCACACTATTATGACATTTCAGTGTATAGTGTGCGTGAACAGCGCCTTCAGATCACTCCTGTTTGTATAATGGCGATCGCCATTTTTTTTTTTTCCTTGTCTTCCTTCCCTAAGCGCGCGCGTCTTGTGGGGCGGGCCAGCATGTCAGCCAATCTCAGACACACACACAGCTAATTGGACTTTTAGCCAGAGAAGCAACGGCATGTGTGATAGGATGTCCATGTCACATGTCCCTGCATTATAAAACCGGACATTTTCCTCCAGCACGCCATTATCTCTTCTGCGTCCTTGGTGTCAGACATCAGTGGGGCAGCTCCGTCCTGAGTCCTGTCGCCGATATTGGATACGCTGGACAGCATAGGGATAGCACTATCTATCAGTCCTTTTAAGGGCTCGTACGGGCAGGGTCAGAGTTAAGGTGACAGGTCCTGAAAACAGCGACAGCGTCTGTGTAGCAAAGGTCAGGGATTTCGTCGCTGCATTTCCCCATTAGGAGGGAATAGAAAGGCAGGCTTCCATTCCTCTACCCAGACCCACAATCCTGGCACTGTACCCTCCTGTCCTCTGCACACTCCAACTCATTATAACTAAGCCATTATACTAGCAAACACTCAGTGTACCTAGTGGCATCCTAAACGTGGCTATTGGACTTTGCTATAGTCCCACTAGTGCAAAGACATTTGCAGCACCTCTACCTCAATTGCACACTCCAACTCATTATAACTAAGCCATTATACTAGCAAACACTCAGTGTACCTAGTGGCATCTTAAACGTGGCTATTGGACTGTTGTCTAGTCACACTAGTGCAAAGACATTTGCAGCACCTCTGCCTGCATTGCACACTCCAACTCATTATAACTAAGCCATTATACTAGCAAACACTCAGTGTACCTAGTGGCATCCTAAACGTGGCTATTGGACTTTGCTATAGTCCCACTAGTGCAAAGACATTTGCAGCACCTCTACCTGCATTGCACACTCCAACTCATTATAACTAAGCCATTATACTAGCAAACACTCAGTGTACCTAGTGGCATCCTAAATGTGGCTATTGGACTTTGCTATAGTCCCACTAGTGCAAAGACATTTGCAGCACCTCTACCTGCATTGCACACTCCAACTCATTATAACTAAGCCATTATACTAGCAAACACTCAGTGTACCTAATGGCATCCTAAACGTGGCTATTGGACTTTGCTATAGTCCCACTAGTGCAAAGACATTTGCAGCACCTCTACCTGCATTGCACACTCCAACTCATTATAACTAAGCCATTATACTAGCAAACACTCAGTGTACCTAGTGGCATCCTAAACGTGGCTATTGGACTTTGCTATAGTCCCACTAGTGCAAAGACATTTGCAGCACCTCTACCTGCATTGCACACTCCAACTCATTATAACTAAGCCATTATACTAGCAAACACTCAGTGTACCTAGTGGCATCCTAAACGTGGCTATTGGACTTTGCTATAGTCCCACTAGTGCAAAGACATTTGCAGCACCTCTACCTGCATTGCACACTCCAACTCATTATAACTAAGCCATTATACTAGCAAACACTCAGTGTACCTAGTGGCATCCTAAACGTGGCTATTGGACTTTGCTATAGTCCCACTAGTGCAAAGACATTTGCAGCACCTCTACCTGCATTGCACACTCCAACTCATTATAACTAAGCCATTATACTAGCAAACACTCAGTGTACCTAGTGGCATCCTAAACGTGGCTATTGGACTTTGCTATAGTCCCACTAGTGCAAAGACATTTGCAGCACCTCTACCTGCATTGCACACTCCAACTCATTATAACTAAGCCATTATACTAGCAAACACTCAGTGTACCTAGTGGCATCCTAAACGTGGCTATTGGACTTTGCTATAGTCCCACTAGTGCAAAGACATTTGCAGCACCTCTACCTGCATTGCACACTCCAACTCATTATAACTAAGCCATTATACTAGCAAACACTCAGTGTACCTAGTGGCATCCTAAACGTGGCTATTGGACTTTGCTATAGTCCCACTAGTGCAAAGACATTTGCAGCACCTCTACCTGCATTGCACACTCCAACTCATTATAACTAAGCCATTATACTAGCAAACACTCAGTGTACCTAGTGGCATCCTAAACGTGGCTATTGGACTTTGCTATAGTCCCACTAGTGCAAAGACATTTGCAGCACCTCTACCTGCATTGCACACTCCAACTCATTATAACTAAGCCATTATACTAGCAAACACTCAGTGTACCTAGTGGCATCCTAAACGTGGCTATTGGACTTTGCTATAGTCCCACTAGTGCAAAGACATTTGCAGCACCTCTACCTGCATTGCACACTCCAACTCATTATAACTAAGCCATTATACTAGCAAACACTCAGTGTACCTAATGGCATCCTAAACGTGGCTATTGGACTTTGCTATAGTCCCACTAGTGCAAAGACATTTGCAGCACCTCTACCTGCATTGCACACTCCAACTCATTATAACTAAGCCATTATACTAGCAAACACTCAGTGTACCTAGTGGCATCCTAAACGTGGCTATTGGACTTTGCTATAGTCCCACTAGTGCAAAGACATTTGCAGCACCTCTACCTCAATTGCACACTCCAACTCATTATAACTAAGCCATTATACTAGCAAACACTCAGTGTACCTAGTGGCATCTTAAACGTGGCTATTGGACTGTTGTCTAGTCACACTAGTGCAAAGACATTTGCAGCACCTCTGCCTGCATTGCACACTCCAACTCATTATAACTAAGCCATTATACTAGCAAACACTCAGTGTACCTAGTGGCATCCTAAACGTGGCTATTGGACTTTGCTATAGTCCCACTAGTGCAAAGACATTTGCAGCACCTCTACCTGCATTGCACACTCCAACTCATTATAACTAAGCCATTATACTAGCAAACACTCAGTGTACCTAGTGGCATCCTAAATGTGGCTATTGGACTTTGCTATAGTCCCACTAGTGCAAAGACATTTGCAGCACCTCTACCTGCATTGCACACTCCAACTCATTATAACTAAGCCATTATACTAGCAAACACTCAGTGTACCTAATGGCATCCTAAACGTGGCTATTGGACTTTGCTATAGTCCCACTAGTGCAAAGACATTTGCAGCACCTCTACCTGCATTGCACACTCCAACTCATTATAACTAAGCCATTATACTAGCAAACACTCAGTGTACCTAGTGGCATCCTAAACGTGGCTATTGGACTTTGCTATAGTCCCACTAGTGCAAAGACATTTGCAGCACCTCTACCTGCATTGCACACTCCAACTCATTATAACTAAGCCATTATACTAGCAAACACTCAGTGTACCTAGTGGCATCCTAAACGTGGCTATTGGACTTTGCTATAGTCCCACTAGTGCAAAGACATTTGCAGCACCTCTACCTGCATTGCACACTCCAACTCATTATAACTAAGCCATTATACTAGCAAACACTCAGTGTACCTAGTGGCATCCTAAACGTGGCTATTGGACTTTGCTATAGTCCCACTAGTGCAAAGACATTTGCAGCACCTCTACCTGCATTGCACACTCCAACTCATTATAACTAAGCCATTATACTAGCAAACACTCAGTGTACCTAGTGGCATCCTAAACGTGGCTATTGGACTTTGCTATAGTCCCACTAGTGCAAAGACATTTGCAGCACCTCTACCTGCATTGCACACTCCAACTCATTATAACTAAGCCATTATACTAGCAAACACTCAGTGTACCTAGTGGCATCCTAAACGTGGCTATTGGACTTTGCTATAGTCCCACTAGTGCAAAGACATTTGCAGCACCTCTACCTGCATTGCACACTCCAACTCATTATAACTAAGCCATTATACTAGCAAACACTCAGTGTACCTAGTGGCATCCTAAACGTGGCTATTGGACTTTGCTATAGTCCCACTAGTGCAAAGACATTTGCAGCACCTCTACCTGCATTGCACACTCCAACTCATTATAACTAAGCCATTATACTAGCAAACACTCAGTGTACCTAGTGGCATCCTAAACGTGGCTATTGGACTTTGCTATAGTCCCACTAGTGCAAAGACATTTGCAGCACCTCTACCTGCATTGCACACTCCAACTCATTATAACTAAGCCATTATACTAGCAAACACTCAGTGTACCTAGTGGCATCCTAAACGTGGCTATTGGACTTTGCTATAGTCCCACTAGTGCAAAGACATTTGCAGCACCTCTACCTGCATTGCACACTCCAACTCATTATAACTAAGCCATTATACTAGCAAACACTCAGTGTACCTAATGGCATCCTAAACGTGGCTATTGGACTTTGCTATAGTCCCACTAGTGCAAAGACATTTGCAGCACCTCTACCTGCATTGCACACTCCAACTCATTATAACTAAGCCATTATACTAGCAAACACTCAGTGTACCTAGTGGCATCCTAAACGTGGCTATTGGACTTTGCTATAGTCCCACTAGTGCAAAGACATTTGCAGCACCTCTACCTGCATTGCACACTCCAACTCATTATAACTAAGCCATTATACTAGCAAACACTCAGTGTACCTAGTGGCATCCTAAACGTGGCTATTGGACTTTGCTATAGTCCCACTAGTGCAAAGACATTTGCAGCACCTCTACCTGCATTGCACACTCCAACTCATTATAACTAAGCCATTATACTAGCAAACACTCAGTGTACCTAGTGGCATCCTAAACGTGGCTATTGGACTTTGCTATAGTCCCACTAGTGCAAAGACATTTGCAGCACCTCTACCTGCATTGCACACTCCAACTCATTATAACTAAGCCATTATACTAGCAAACACTCAGTGTACCTAGTGGCATCCTAAACGTGGCTATTGGACTTTGCTATAGTCCCACTAGTGCAAAGACATTTGCAGCACCTCTACCTGCATTGCACACTCCAACTCATTATAACTAAGCCATTATACTAGCAAACACTCAGTGTACCTAGTGGCATCCTAAACGTGGCTATTGGACTTTGCTATAGTCCCACTAGTGCAAAGACATTTGCAGCACCTCTACCTGCATTGCACACTCCAACTCATTATAACTAAGCCATTATACTAGCAAACACTCAGTGTACCTAGTGGCATCCTAAACGTGGCTATTGGACTTTGCTATAGTCCCACTAGTGCAAAGACATTTGCAGCACCTCTACCTGCATTGCACACTCCAACTCATTATAACTAAGCCATTATACTAGCAAACACTCAGTGTACCTAGTGGCATCCTAAACGTGGCTATTGGACTTTGCTATAGTCCCACTAGTGCAAAGACATTTGCAGCACCTATGCCTGCATTGCACACTCCAACTCATTATAACTAAGCCATTATACTAGCAAACACTCAGTGTACCTAGTGGCATCCTAAACGTGGCTATTGGACTTTGCTATAGTCCCACTAGTGCAAAGACATTTGCAGCACCTCTACCTGCATTGCACACTCCAACTCATTATAACTAAGCCATTATACTAGCAAACACTCAGTGTACCTAATGGCATCCTAAACGTGGCTATTGGACTTTGCTATAGTCCCACTAGTGCAAAGACATTTGCAGCACCTCTACCTGCATTGCACACTCCAACTCATTATAACTAAGCCATTATACTAGCAAACACTCAGTGTACCTAGTGGCATCCTAAACGTGGCTATTGGACTTTGCTATAGTCCCACTAGTGCAAAGACATTTGCAGCACCTCTACCTGCATTGCACACTCCAACTCATTATAACTAAGCCATTATACTAGCAAACACTCAGTGTACCTAGTGGCATCCTAAACGTGGCTATTGGACTTTGCTATAGTCCCACTAGTGCAAAGACATTTGCAGCACCTCTACCTGCATTGCACACTCCAACTCATTATAACTAAGCCATTATACTAGCAAACACTCAGTGTACCTAGTGGCATCCTAAACGTGGCTATTGGACTTTGCTATAGTCCCACTAGTGCAAAGACATTTGCAGCACCTCTACCTGCATTGCACACTCCAACTCATTATAACTAAGCCATTATACTAGCAAACACTCAGTGTACCTAGTGGCATCCTAAACGTGGCTATTGGACTTTGCTATAGTCCCACTAGTGCAAAGACATTTGCAGCACCTCTACCTGCATTGCACACTCCAACTCATTATAACTAAGCCATTATACTAGCAAACACTCAGTGTACCTAGTGGCATCCTAAACGTGGCTATTGGACTTTGCTATAGTCCCACTAGTGCAAAGACATTTGCAGCACCTCTACCTGCATTGCACACTCCAACTCATTATAACTAAGCCATTATACTAGCAAACACTCAGTGTACCTAGTGGCATCCTAAACGTGGCTATTGGACTTTGCTATAGTCCCACTAGTGCAAAGACATTTGCAGCACCTCTACCTGCATTGCACACTCCAACTCATTATAACTAAGCCATTATACTAGCAAACACTCAGTGTACCTAGTGGCATCCTAAACGTGGCTATTGGACTTTGCTATAGTCCCACTAGTGCAAAGACATTTGCAGCACCTCTACCTGCATTGCACACTCCAACTCATTATAACTAAGCCATTATACTAGCAAACACTCAGTGTACCTAGTGGCATCCTAAACGTGGCTATTGGACTTTGCTATAGTCCCACTAGTGCAAAGACATTTGCAGCACCTCTACCTGCATTGCACACTCCAACTCATTATAACTAAGCCATTATACTAGCAAACACTCAGTGTACCTAGTGGCATCCTAAACGTGGCTATTGGACTTTGCTATAGTCCCACTAGTGCAAAGACATTTGCAGCACCTCTACCTGCATTGCACACTCCAACTCATTATAACTAAGCCATTATACTAGCAAACACTCAGTGTACCTAGTGGCATCCTAAACGTGGCTATTGGACTTTGCTATAGTCCCACTAGTGCAAAGACATTTGCAGCACCTCTACCTGCATTGCACACTCCAACTCATTATAACTAAGCCATTATACTAGCAAACACTCAGTGTACCTAGTGGCATCCTAAACGTGGCTATTGGACTTTGCTATAGTCCCACTAGTGCAAAGACATTTGCAGCACCTCTACCTGCATTGCACACTCCAACTCATTATAACTAAGCCATTATACTAGCAAACACTCAGTGTACCTAGTGGCATCCTAAACGTGGCTATTGGACTTTGCTATAGTCCCACTAGTGCAAAGACATTTGCAGCACCTCTACCTGCATTGCACACTCCAACTCATTATAACTAAGCCATTATACTAGCAAACACTCAGTGTACCTAGTGGCATCCTAAACGTGGCTATTGGACTTTGCTATAGTCCCACTAGTGCAAAGACATTTGCAGCACCTCTACCTGCATTGCACACTCCAACTCATTATAACTAAGCCATTATACTAGCAAACACTCAGTGTACCTAGTGGCATCCTAAACGTGGCTATTGGACTTTGCTATAGTCCCACTAGTGCAAAGACATTTGCAGCACCTCTACCTGCATTGCACACTCCAACTCATTATAACTAAGCCATTATACTAGCAAACACTCAGTGTACCTAGTGGCATCCTAAACGTGGCTATTGGACTTTGCTATAGTCCCACTAGTGCAAAGACATTTGCAGCACCTCTACCTGCATTGCACACTCCAACTCATTATAACTAAGCCATTATACTAGCAAACACTCAGTGTACCTAGTGGCATCCTAAACGTGGCTATTGGACTTTGCTATAGTCCCACTAGTGCAAAGACATTTGCAGCACCTCTACCTGCATTGCACACTCCAACTCATTATAACTAAGCCATTATACTAGCAAACACTCAGTGTACCTAATGGCATCCTAAACGTGGCTATTGGACTTTGCTATAGTCCCACTAGTGCAAAGACATTTGCAGCACCTCTACCTGCATTGCACACTCCAACTCATTATAACTAAGCCATTATACTAGCAAACACTCAGTGTACCTAGTGGCATCCTAAACGTGGCTATTGGACTTTGCTATAGTCCCACTAGTGCAAAGACATTTGCAGCACCTCTACCTGCATTGCACACTCCAACTCATTATAACTAAGCCATTATACTAGCAAACACTCAGTGTACCTAGTGGCATCCTAAACGTGGCTATTGGACTTTGCTATAGTCCCACTAGTGCAAAGACATTTGCAGCACCTCTACGTGCATTGCACACTCCAACTCATTATAACTAAGCCATTATACTAGCAAACACTCAGTGTACCTAGTGGCATCCTAAACGTGGCTATTGGACTTTGCTATAGTCCCACTAGTGCAAAGACATTTGCAGCACCTCTACCTGCATTGCACACTCCAACTCATTATAACTAAGCCATTATACTAGCAAACACTCAGTGTACCTAGTGGCATCCTAAACGTGGCTATTGGACTTTGCTATAGTCCCACTAGTGCAAAGACATTTGCAGCACCTCTACGTGCATTGCACACTCCAACTCATTATGACTAAGCTATTATACTAGCAAACACTCAGTGTACCTAGTGGCATCCTAAACGTGGCTATTGGACTTTGCTATAGTCCCACTAGTGCAAAGACATTTGCAGCACCTATGCCTGCATTGCACACTCCAACTCATTATAACTAAGCCATTATACTAGCAAACACTGCTGCCAGTTTAAGGGCCATAGTTGCATTGTTAGGGATAATTATTCTTTATTATTCTGCTGTTAATAAAGCTAGACCACCGCTGCAATCTACACCACCTCTCAATTTTTACTACCACATTTTCAGTGCACAATCTTGTCGCAATCAACATGAGTGGCAAAATGACAGATGCTGGTGAAAAGGGGAAGAGGCGTGGTGGAAAAGGAAAAAAAGGGTTTGTCCGTGGGGAAGGTGGCAAAGCTCCATTATCATCTGCTGAAGATAGACCATCTACCAGCAAAAGTAAGATGTCTACTACTTACCGTGGACAATCCGATGTGCTCCCTTTTTTACGGACACGAACAACAGGAACAAAGGTAGATGATGGCCAAAAAAGAAAAATGCTTGAATGGATCTCAAGTGGTCCAACAAGTGCCCTCTCAGCCACTTCAAGTACCGCATCCAAAAAACACCAGTCCTCTGAGTTGTCATCCCAATCAAACTTGCTTTCTCCCAGCTCTGAAGTCTCCATCAGCCCTGCCAAGTATGGTGGAACTGAGATGGCTGAGTCTGCAGAGCTGTTCAGTCACACTATAGCCTGGGAATCAGAGGTCTGCTCCCAAGCTACAGTGAGTACAGAACAGGAAATGGTCTGCAGTGATGCCCAGAACCTTTGTGACTCTGATTCAGGCCGTGAGGACCACGTTTCTGAGCATAATGTTGAACCTTTGTCACAAACTGTAACACCTGTGGTTATAGACAATGAGGAACATACTGATGAAGATGAGACGCAGATACCCGATTGGGATGACAACTTAAATATTCGGTCAGGGCAAGAAGAGGCTCGGTCTGAGGGGGAGGGGAGTGCAAACACAACAATTGATGATGAAGTTCTAGATCCCACCTACTGTCAACCCCCAGTCAGGCACTCGAGGAGGTCAACAGAGGCGGTGGAGGAGGATGCAACCGACGACGAAGTTACCTTGCGCCTTCCTGGACAGAGTCGGAGCACTGGTAGCACGTCTACAACTGCATCCTCAGCCACCACTCTGCCTATGAGCATTATTCGGGGTGGATCAACAGGTCGCATGGCCTCTAAGCCTTGCCTAGCCTGGTCCTTTTTTGACATAGAAAAAGATCGCCCAAATTATGTGATCTGTAAACTTTGTCATGATTCTCTTAATAGAGGTCAAAACCTCAGCAGTTTGACAACTTCTTCCATGAATCGTCACATGAATAAATATCATAGGTCCCGGTGGGAAGCTCACTGTGCTGCAATGCGGCCTAGCGGAGCGAACCATCCACCGCCTGCCCCTTCCAGTGCATCCGCGCGCTCTTCATCTTCTAGGACTGTGGGGACAGCTGTCACACCTGTTTTTCCACGCACAACTTCCACCACTGTAACCGCAACAGGCAGTTTGCTTGGTAGGTCGTCAGTTGGTTTGGAAGGGGAAACAAGTGAGTGTGTACAGCTCTCTCAGACATCGATAGCACCAACGTTGGATGAAGGCAACATCATGTCTCCGCCTGCACTTTCCTCACAAACCTGCATTTTTCCAGGGACACCCTACTCAACACCGTCTACACACAGCAGCCAGATCTCTGTCCCTCAGATGTGGTCAAATAAAAGGCCACTTCCTGCGACCCATGACAAAGCTAAGAGGTTGACTCTATCCCTCTGTAAGCTCTTGGCTACCGAAATGCTGCCTTTCCGCCTGGTGGACACACAGGATTTTAGAGACCTTATGTCTGTCGCTGTGCCCCAGTACCAGATGCCTAGTCGCCACTACTTCTCTAAGAAAGGTGTGCCCGCGCTACACCAGCATGTCGCACACAACATCACCGCTTCCTTGAGAAACTCTGTGTGTGAACGGGTGCATTTCACCACCGATACTTGGACCAGTAAGCATGGACAGGGACGTTACATGTCGCTGACTGGGCACTGGGTAACTATGGTGATAGATGGTGAAGGGTCTGCTGCACAAGTCTTGCCGTCCCCACGACTTGTGTGTCAATCCTCTGTCTGTCCAAGTTCCGCCACTGCTTCTGCATCCTCCACCTCATCTGGGTCCTCCACCTCCGCCCCAAGCCTGCCTGGTCAGGCCACCAGCGTTCTCACTGCGCAGAAGGAATCACGCACCCCTCATTACTATGCTGGCAGCAGAGCGCAACGGCATCAGGCGGTCTTTAGCTTGACATGTCTTGGGAATAAGAGTCACACAGCTGAGGAGTTGTGGTCAGCTCTGCGGTCCGAGTTTAATAAATGGTTGTCTCCACTCAACCTGCAGCCTGGTAAGGCCGTGTGCGACAATGCTGCAAACCTGGGTGCGGCCCTTCGCCTGGGCAAGGTGACACACGTACCTTGTATGGCTCACGTGTTGAACCTTGTCGTCCAGCAATTTTTAACACACTATCCTGGCCTAGATGGCCTTCTGAACAGGGCACGAAAACTGTCTGCTCACTTCCGCCGTTCAAGCGCCGCAGCTGAGCGACTTGCATCGCTCCAGAAGTCTTTCGGCCTGCCGGTTCATCGCCTGAAATGCGATGTGGCGACACGCTGGAATTCAACTCTCCACATGTTACAGCGACTGTGGCAGCACCGCAGAGCCCTGGTGCAATACGTCATGACGTATAGCCTGGGCCAACAAGATGCAGAGGTGGGGCAGATCACCCTGATGGAGTGGTCTCAGATCAAGGACCTATGCACCCTTCTGCACAGTTTCGACATGGCGACGAATATGTTTAGCGCTGACAATGCCATTATCAGCATGACGATTCCAGTCATTTACATGCTGGAGCACACGCTAAACACTATTCGGAGTCAGGGGGTGGGACAACAGGAAGGGGAGGAACTACAGGAGGATTCATATGCGCAAGGGACAACAACATCACCAAGGTCCAGACGTTCATCATCACCAACGCAGCAGGCATGGGACCATGGGGGACAGGGATCAACAAGGGCGCATAGTAGCAGGCGAAATGTTGAGGAAGGTGCAGGAGAACATGAAGAAATGGAGGACGAACTGTCCATGGACATGGAAGACTCAGCAGATGAGGGAGACCTTGGTCAAATTTCAGTTGAAAGAGGTTGGGGGGAGATGTCAGAGGAAGAAAGAACGGGTAGCACCTCTATGCCACAAACACAGCGTGGACTTGGTCCGCATGGCTGCGCAAGACACATGAGTGCCTTCTTGTTGCACTACCTCCAACATGACTCTCGTGTTGTCAAAATTAGAAGTGATGATGACTACTGGATTGCCACACTATTAGATCCCCGGTACAAGTCCAAATTTTGTGACATAATTCCAGCCATAGAAAGGGACGCACGTATGCAGGAGTATCAGCAGAAGCTGTTACTCGATCTTAGCTCGGCTTTTCCACCAAACAACCGTGCAGGTGCAGGGAGGGAATCTCCCAGTTGTAACTTGCCAAACATGGGACGGTCTCGTCATCTTCAACAGTCTACCCGTACCAGTAGGACCGTATCTGGTGCTGGTAACAGCAATTTTATGGAATCTTTTCATAATTTTTTTAGACCCTCTTTTGCAAGGCCACCAGAGACAACAAGTCTGACACATAGTCAACGGCTGGAGAGGATGATACAGGAGTATCTCCAAATGAACATCGATGCCATGACTTTGCAAATGGAGCCTTGCTCCTTTTGGGCTTCAAATCTAGAAAAATGGCCAGAGCTCTCCAGTTACGCCTTGGAGATTTTGTCGTGTCCAGCTGCCAGCGTTGTCTCTGAACGTGTCTTCAGTGCTGCTGGGTGTGTGCTGACAAATAAGCGCACGCGTCTGTCCAGTGACAATGTGGACAGACTGACGTTCATCAAAATGAACAAGTCATGGATCCAGAAGGAATTTACTACCCCTGTGTCATCCTGGGGAGAGTAAATGCTTGTGGATTTGGAATGTGCTTGATGCAAATCTAGCTGTGAAGTGCCCAACTAGGGCACAAGTGCTGCCACTGAATGGGTGGGTGTGTGTGGGGCACAATTTTTGGAAAAAAAGGGAGACTCCGCTTGGAGTAACCCTTGCTTGCTGTGTTTTTAAAAGAAGCCAAGATGAACAGAGCTGGGGTCAGGAAAGACTTTGCTACCTACCCTGGTGTCATCCTGGGGACGGTTAAGAAGAGCGTATTTTTGAATGTGCTTGATGCAAATCTAGCTGTGAAGTGCACAACTAGGGCACAAGTGCTGCCACTGAATGGGTGGGTGTGTGTGGGGCACAATTTTTGGAAAAAAGGGAGACTTCGCTTGGAGTAACCCTTGCTTACATTGTTTTTAAAAGGAGCCAAGATGAACAAGTCATGGTTCAGCAAAGACTTTGCTACCTACCCCGGAGTCATCCTGGGGACGGTTAAGTATGGCGTATTTTTGAATGTGCTTGATGCAAATCTAGCTGTGAAGTGCACAACTAGGGCACAAGTGCTGCCACTGAATGGGTGGGTGTGTGTGGGGCACAATTTTTGGAAAAAAGGGAGACTCCGCTTGGAGTAACCCTTGCTTACATTGTTTTTAAAAGGAGCCAAGATGAACAAGTCATGGTTCAGCAAAGACTTTGCTACCTACCCCGGAGTCATCCTGGGGACGGTTAAGTATGGCGTATTTTTGAATGTGCTTGATGCAAATCTAGCTGTGAAGTGCCCAACTAGGGCACAAGTGCTGCCACTGAATGGGTGGGTGTGTGTGGGGCACAATTTTTGGAAAAAAAGGGAGACTCCGCTTGGAGTAACCCTTGCTTGCTGTGTTTTTAAAAGAAGCCAAGATGAACAGAACTGGGGTCAGGAAAGACTTTGCTACCTACCCTGGTGTCATCCTGGGGACGGTTAAGAAGAGCGTATTTTTGAATGTGCTTGATGCAAATCTAGCTGTGAAGTGCACAACTAGGGCACAAGTGCTGCCACTGAATGGGTGGGTGTGTGTGGGGCACAATTTTTGGAAAAAAGGGAGACTCCGCTTGGAGTAACCCTTGCTTACATTGTTTTTAAAAGGAGCCAAGATGAACAAGTCATGGTTCAGCAAAGACTTTGCTACCTACCCCGGAGTCATCCTGGGGACGGTTAAGTATGGCGTATTTTTGAATGTGCTTGATGCAAATCTAGCTGTGAAGTGCCCAACTAGGGCACAAGTGCTGCCACTGAATGGGTGGGTGTGTGTGGGGGACAATTTTTGGAAAAAAAGGGAGACTCCGCTTGGAGTAACCCTTGCTTGCTGTGTTTTTAAAAGAAGCCAAGATGAACAGAGCTGGGGTCAGGAAAGACTTTGCTACCTACCCTGGTGTCATCCTGGGGACGGTTAAGAAGAGCGTATTTTTGAATGTGCTTGATGCAAATCTAGCTGTGAAGTGCACAACTAGGGCACAAGTGCTGCCACTGAATGGGTGGGTGTGTGTGGGGCACAATTTTTGGAAAAAAGGGAGACTCCGCTTGGAGTAACCCTTGCTTACATTGTTTTTAAAAGGAGCCAAGATGAACAAGTCATGGTTCAGCAAAGACTTTGCTACCTACCCCGGAGTCATCCTGGGGACGGTTAAGTATGGCGTATTTTTGAATGTGCTTGATGCAAATCTAGCTGTGAAGTGCACAACTAGGGCACAAGTGCTGCCACTGAATGGGTGGGTGTGTGTGGGGCACAATTTTTGGAAAAAAGGGAGACTCCGCTTGGAGTAACCCTTGCTTACATTGTTTTTAAAAGGAGCCAAGATGAACAAGTCATGGTTCAGCAAAGACTTTGCTACCTACCCCGGAGTCATCCTGGGGACGGTTAAGTATGACGTATTTTTGAATGTGCTTGATGCAAATCTAGCTGTGAAGTGCCCAACTAGGGCACAAGTGCTGCCACTGAATGGGTGGGTGTGTGTGGGGCACAATTTTTGGAAAAAAAGGGAGACTCCGCTTGGAGTAACCCTTGCTTGCTGTGTTTTTAAAAGAAGCCAAGATGAACAGAGCTGGGGTCAGGAAAGACTTTGCTACCTACCCTGGTGTCATCCTGGGGACGATTAAGAAGAGCGTATTTTTGAATGTGCTTGATGCAAATCTAGCTGTGAAGTGCACAACTAGGGCACAAGTGCTGCCACTGAATGGGTGGGTGTGTGTGGGGCCCAATTTTTGGAAAAAAAGGGAGACTCCGCTTGGAGTAACCCTTGCTTGCTGTGTTTTTAAAAGAAGCCAAGATGAACAGAGCTGGGGTCAGGAAAGACTTTGCTACCTACCCTGGTGTCATCCTGGGGACGGTTAAGAAGAGCGTATTTTTGAATGTGCTTGATGCAAATCTAGCTGTGAAGTGCACAACTAGGGCACAAGTGCTGCCACTGAATGGGTGGGTGTGTGTGGGGCACAATTTTTGGAAAAACAGGGAGACTCCGCTTGGAGTAACCCTTGCTTGCTGTGTTTTTAAAAGAAGCCAAGATGAACAGAGCTGGGGTCAGGAAAGACTTTGCTACCTACCCTGGTGTCATCCTGGGGACGGTTAAGAAGAGCGTATTTTTGAATGTGCTTGATGCAAATCTAGCTGTGAAGTGCACAACTAGGGCACAAGTGCTGCCACTGAATGGGTGGGTGTGTGTGGGGCACAATTTTTGGAAAAAAAGGGAGACTCCGCTTGGAGTAACCCTTGCTTGCTGTGTTTTTAAAAGAAGCCAAGATGAACAGAGCTGGGGTCAGGAAAGACTTTGCTACCTACCCTGGTGTCATCCTGGGGACGGTTAAGAAGAGCGTATTTTTGAATGTGCTTGATGCAAATCTAGCTGTGAAGTGCACAACTAGGGCACAAGTGCTGCCACTGAATGGGTGGGTGTGTGTGGGGCACAATTTTTGGAAAAAAAGGGAGACTCCGCTTGGAGTAACCCTTGCTTGCTGTGTTTTTAAAAGAAGCCAAGATGAACAGAGCTGCGGTCAGGAAAGACTTTGCTACCTACCCTGGTGTCATCCTGGGGACGGTTAAGAAGAGCGTATTTTTGAATGTGCTTGATGCAAATCTAGCTGTGAAGTGCACAACTAGGGCACAAGTGCTGCCACTGAATGGGTGGGTGTGTGTGGGGCCCAATTTTTGGAAAAAAAGGGAGACTCCGCTTGGAGTCACCTTGCGTTGTTTTACATGATTTTAGAAGGGCGTGCCATGCCTATATCTGTGTGTCCTCCTCTTTTTCCTTGTCCAGCTGTTTTGTTTTCGCATGAGTATATGTCCTTGTCACTTTCCCATGTGTTTGAGTTGTTTGTCACCTTTTGGACACCTTTGAGGGTGTTTTCTAGGTGTTTTTCTGTGTTTGTGATTGCCTGCCATTGTTTCCTATGCAGTTCGAGTTCGGTTCGTCGAACGTTCGACGAGCCGAACTCGAACGGGACTTCCGTTCGACGAACCGACCTCGAGCCGAACCGGGACCGGTTCGCTCATCTCTACTCAGCATGTCCAGCAGAACGATCTAAATCGTTTAAAATCACTCCTGGTCTGTCTATCCCCTCTCACCCCCTCTCTCATACTCACCGATCACCGACGCGGCACTGCACAGCTGTCACACTCCTCTGGCGGCTTCTCCTGCTTTTGAAAATGCCGGCCACTCATTATTCTATCTCGTATTCACTGCTTCCTCTGCCCACCGGCACCTATGATTGGTTGCAGTCAGACCAATCACAGCCGCTGGTGGGTGGGTCTATATCGTGCAGTACAATAAATAAATAAATAATTGAAAAAAAAAAACGGCGTGCGGTCACCCCCAATTTTGATACCAACCAAGATAAAGCCACACGGCTGAAAGCTGGTATTCTCAAGATGGGGAGCCTCATGTTATGGGGAGCCCCGCAGCCTAAAAATATCAACCAGCAGCCACCCGAAATTGCCGTATCCATTAGATGCAACAGTCCCGGGACTCTACCCAGCTCATCCCAAAATGTCCTGGTGCGGTGGCAATTGAGGTTATAAGGAGTTAATGGCAGCCCATAGCTGCCACTAAGTCCTAGGTTAATCATGGCAGGCGTCTATGAGACACATTCCATGATTAACCTGTAAGTGAAAGTAAATAAACACATACACCCGAAAAAATACTTTATTTGGAATAAAGCTAAAAAACATCCTCTTACACCACTTTATTAAAATCCCCAAATACCCCTCCAGGTCTGGCGTAATCCACACGAGGTCCCGCGACGCATCCAGCTCTGCTACATGAAGCTGACAGGAGCAGCAGTAGAACACCGCCGCTCTTGTGAGCTCAACGCAGAAACTGAAGGGAGTTGCGCTGTCAGCAGGAACATCAATGAGGTAATGCCTGTGTGTGTGCGGTGATGATGGGTGCGATAGTGCCTGCGTGTGCGGTGATGATGGGTGCAGTAGTGCCAGGGTGTGTGCAGTGATGATGGATGCGGTAGTGCCGGGGTGTGTGCGGTGATGATGGGGGCGGTAGTGCCTGCGTGTGCGGTGAAGATGGGGGCGGTAGTGCCGGGGTGTGTGTGATGATGATGTGTGCAGTAGTGTCGGGGTGTGTGCAGTGATGATGGGTGCAGTAGTGCTGGGGTGTGTGCGGTGATGATGGGTGCAGTAGTACCGGGGTGTGTGCGGTGATGATGGGTGCAGTAGTACCGGGGTGTGTGCGGTGATGATGGGTGCAGTAGTGCCGGGGTGTGTGCGGTGATGATGGGTACAGTAGTGCCAGGGTGTATGCGGTGATGATGGGTGCAGTAGTGCCAGGGTGTGTGCGGTGATGATGGGTGCGGTAGTGCTGGGGTGTTATAATCCGGAACCATGGAAGACCACCATAAATCATTGGTAAAAGGTGCTAAGATCATTGGCAACTAATCTGGCCGCCATCCCCTTACTAACCATCAACACTAGAAGTAGCCGAGGGGTGAACTAACATCCTGTGCACCGCGAACCCAGCCGGAGAAGCTAGCTATCCTAAAGGAAGGAAAGACGAATAATAATAGCTGTAATAGCGATAATAATAGCTGCCTCAGAAAATAGATAAAGAATAGCAAGCCCCCCACATTCAAAGACTGCAGTGATATAGGAAAACACAATACACAGATAGATGATAGGATTAGCAAAAGGTGAGGCCCTACTGACTAAATAGGACAGGACAGGAAAGGGACTGATGGTGGCCAGAGAAAAATCCTGCAAAAATCCAAATACCTGATAGTACAAAACGGCCCTCAGATCACTAGATCTGAACTCCGTCCTATATCAGGCGCTCTTGTCATACCAATGAATAGAAAGCAGGAATCATTACAAATTCAAGAAGAAACAAACACATGGACTTATAGGAGCAATACTCCAAACATAGCTGTAGGGAGCTTCCCAGCTAAGCAACTGAGAGGGAAGATCCCTGCATGCAAATAAACTGACAACAACCACAGCAAATGACAAACTCAGATAAGAGCCAAAAGAACCAAACAACAAATAAAGAGCAAAGCACTTATCTGAGGTAGATGTGGTCTGGAGCAGGATGAAGCAGGCTGGTGAACAAGGAATAACTGCCATCCGGCATAGCCTGCTATCAGATCAGGGTTTAAATAGGCAGAGAGTTAGCAATGGAAACACTCATTGCTCAACACACCTGGTCTCTGACCAAACCATTCCTGGCCACAAGAGGGAGCCTCACAGTAGCCAAAGCATACTTGACATTCACAACACTGGGGTGTGTGCAGTGATGATGGGTGCAGTAGTGCCGGGTGTGTGATGATGATGATGGGGGTGATAGTGCTGGTGTGTGCGCAATGGTGATGTGATAGGGGCTGCAGTGCCGGGATGTGTGTGATGATGATGAGTGCGGTAGTGCCTGCGTGTGCGGTGATGATGGGGTCTCTCTCTCTCTCTCTCTCTCTCGCGGCTAGAAAACTTAATGCAATGCGTTATTTCACAGGAATCCGTTGCCTTTATTATCACACTATTTGCAAGGCATCCGTCACATGCGTCACACAGCGCATTGTACCGGATGCCGCACAACGCAAGTGTGAAAGCGCCCTTAACTATAACTATGGTAGATGACATAGTAGGTGGGCAATAAAATTACACCAGCTGTTAGTCAATGGAAAATGTAATGTTAACATTTTACTATCTTATCTGGGCATGTGGTGTGTGTGACATGGTCAGACACACCCTGTTTAGTTTATAAAGGCGGGACTCTGACCCTCATAAAGAATAAGCATACAATCCAAGAACTGCCAAAAATTTGAAGGAAGAGGCAATCCAATACACCCATTAATAGACTGTATATATATGTATACATATATATATATATATATATATATATATATATATATATATATAAGCTGCACTATATGACATGTTGCTTATTTGTGTCTGTAAGGCCGTGTTCATGCGTTGCAGAAATACAGTGTTTTCTGTTTTCTGCTGCTATCCGCACCAAATTATATAATAACAATGTACTCTTATTATGGCATTTTCGCTGCATTTTTTATACCTTTTCCCCCTTATTTCATGTGTTTTTGGTGCAGATGTGAATCCGCTTTTTTACTGTTTTTATAGTACAGAAAAGCTTTGGTTCAGCTCTTATTTAAGTAACTGCAGGTTTTTCCATGCGTATTTTTAAACTCCACATAGAAACTTCTGTGACGACATGGGGTACAGGATACTGAGACTTACACTGGGGTATGGGATAATCACACTGACACTTGGGGTACAGGATAATGACACTGACACTGGGGTACAAGATAATGACACTGACAATGGGGTACAGGATAATAACACTGACATTGAGGTATGGAAAAATGACACTTACACTGGGGTACGGGATTGTGACGACATGGACTCTTTCAGTGCCTAGCATGGGTTAAGTTTCTTAAAATTCAGCCAGACATGATGATAGTTTGTTTATAAATGGGGGATAAGCCCCTCACTGTTTCTACAAGACTTAGGAGTCTAGTGTTAAAGTTCTTGTTGACTCATATAATTGCCTTGGCCAGTGAAGGTCAAATACCCAGACAAATCAATTATGCGAACCTCCCATTGTATTACTATCCGTATTGCTAGATGCAATGTAACTTAGCTGTCTCTCCCTTGTCTCTGCCAGAGACCATTACTACTAGGGATGTATGCGGCTTGAAATCTAGCCAATAAGAGCCCAATCTTATTCACCAATCGGGAAGACCCCAATGGTCAGAATGGAGAGCTAAGGGGTATAAGAAGGAGGACTGTCCATTGCCCGGCTAGACTCTTGCTACATGATACCAATCTAGGATCTGCGGATCCGATTGGCAAGCCTTAACCGAACCTGGATTATAATACTACATGGACTTCAGCATCGAATGCAAGGATTCGGCTGATATATCAAGGACTACCTAAGGAAGGAATCCAGCTTGGGACAATCCAGTCACCTGACTGCAGGCTTTGCGGTCCTCAGCCAGTTTCCTAAATCTGGCGATATTCCATTCTCGGTGGGTGCCCGCCGAAAGCAAGGTGCTGCTGGTTTGGAGTAAGTAGCCCTGGAAGCTTTGAGGCATGGACAGTCTAATCCTCGGTGACCCAGCGGAAGGGTGAGAAACTGTTGCCGGCTACATTCTGTGGGTTTGCTGGTTATGTGCCATATGCCGTTAATTGTTCGGGGATTCAAAAAAGTCTTAATATTGTGAATCTCTCATCCTGTGTTGTCTGAGTAGTGTTCCGCCCACGATTAAGGAGGTCGGGCGTTCAGTTGGGATTAGAGATGAGCGAACCAGTCGCGGTTCGGCTCGAGGGCGGTTCGCCGAACGGAGCTCCCGTTCGAGTTCGGTTCGTCGAACGTTCGACGAACTGAACTCGAACCAATAGGCTATAATGGGAGGCAATCACAAACACATAAAAATGCATTATAAATGTACACATACAGTAAATAAACATTGCCATAACACTTACCGGTCCCCGCGATCCCTCCTGCACTCTGTCTCCTGCCGCTATTCCATCCGATGATCGCTGAATCCCCCCGGTGACCGGCACTGCCAGCAGAGAAGCAGGACCTATCGTGACCTCAAAATAGCCATGTGACCAGTCACGTGGCTATTATCTCATTGGCTACAGACTGGTCACATGACTATGACGCGTCATGTAGGACCTGCGAGTGCATCTCTCCGGTACACGGTGCACATTTGTGTATCGCCGTGTACCGGCGATATGCTCTAGCACACGGTCGACTCCCTGTTCCGTTAGGGACCGGCTGACACAGCTGGTCATTAATGGAGATCACCGTTGCCATAGCAACGCAGTTAGCGGTGACGTCACCGCTAACCGCGGCTCCGGGAGCACCGTTGCTATGGTAACGCATCTGTCAGCGTTACTGCTGTTACCGCTAGCAGCACTGATCACTCACGGAGTGAAGGCTGCACGCTGCTTCCCGATTGTAGTGAGGATTGTAGTGAGGATGAGGTGCCCCAGCTCATCACTTGATGGGCAGGGGCACCTCATCCTCACTACAATCGTCACTACTACTACACTAGTGAGGATTGTAGTGAGGATGAGGTGCCCCAGCTCATCAAGTGATGGGCTGGGGCACCTCATCCTCACTACAATCGTCACTATTACTACACTAGTGAGGATTGTAGTGAGGATGAGGTGCCCCAGCTCATCAAGTGATGGGCTGGGGCACCTCATCCTCACTACAATCGTCACTACTACTACACTAGTGAGGATTGTAGTGAGGATGAGGTGCCCCAGCTCATCAAGTGATGGGCTGGGGCACCTCATCCTCACTACGATCCTCACTACAATCCTGAAGTGCAGTTTCTTCAAATTCATTTAAAGGCACTTGGAACGCTGAAATTGCTGCTTATAATTTAAGCCTCTATTAAAAACCTCTTATCAGCGCTGGTTTATTGGGGATTTATTGGGCTGACAGGGGGTAATAAAGATGGAGTCTCTAATGTGTCTGTGTATTTATTTCTATTAAAGTATTTTTTCTCTGTGTGGTGTCTTTTTTTTAACCCTTTATTGGAGATTCTTAATGGCCGGGTCAAACGTGCCTGACATTAAGAATCTCTGGCTTAATACTGGCTAGTAAAACAAAGCCAGTATTAACTCATGATTACCCAACAAGCCACCCGGCTCCAGGGCTGTTGGAAGAGTTGGATACAGCGCCAGATGATGGCGCTTCTATGAGAGCGCCATTTTCTGGGACGGCTGCGGACTGAAATTCGCAGCAGAGGCGCCCAGAAACCTCGGGCTAACCTGTGCTGCGGATTCCAATCCCCAGCTGCCTAGTTGTACCTGGCTGGACACAAAAATGGGGCGAAGCCCACGTCATTTGTTTTTTAATTATTTCATGAAATAAGTGAAATAATTAAAAAAGATGGGCTTCCCTATATTTTTGGTCCCCAGCCGGGTACAAATAGGCAACTGGGGGTTGGAGGCAGCCCGTGGCTGCCTGCTGTACCTGGCTAGCATACAAAAACATGGCGAAGCCCACGTCATTTTTTTGGTGGGCAAAAAACGTCTGCATACAGTCCTGGATGGAGTATGCTGAGCCTTGTAGTTCTGCAGCTGCTGTCTGCTCTTCTCCATACAGACAGACAGCAGCTGCAGAACTACAAGGCTCAGCATACTCCATCCAGGACTGTATGCAGAAGTTTTTTGCCCCCTGAAAAAATTATGTGGGCTTCGCCATATTTTTGTATGCTAGCCAGGTACAGCAGGCAGGTACGGCTGCCCCCAACCCCCAGTTGCCTTTTTGTACCCGGCTGGGAACCAAAAATAAAGGGAAGCCCTTTTTTTATTATTTCATGAATTTCATGAAATAATTAGAAAACAAATGACGTAGGCTTCGCCCCATTTTTGTGTCCAGCCAGGTACAACTAGGCAGCTGGGGATTGAAATCCGCAGCACAGGTTGGCCTGAGCTTTCTGGGCCCCACTGCTGCGAATTGCAGTCTGCAGCCGCCTCAGAAAATGGCATTTTATTAGAAGCGCCATCTTCTGGCGCTGTATCCAACTCTTCCAGCACCTGCCTGCTATACCTGGCTAGCATACAAAAATATGGCGAAGCTCACGTCCTTTTTTTGTAGTTTTTTGGCAAAAAAAATAAAAAATGCTTCCCTGGATTTTCCATTGCCAGTGAAGGTAACACCAAGCAGTGGGGGTTAGCAGCCAGTAGCTGCTTGGATTACCCTTAGCTAGCAATACAAAAAATGCAGCGGGAGCCCATATATATTTTTTTTAATTATTTATTTAAATAACTAAAAACAAAATGGGCTTCCCTGTATTTTGATTGCTGGACATCACAGTGCTGTAAAAATAAATCTTTAAAAAAAATGACGTAGCGCTCCGCGGTATTTTTGATTCTCAGCACAGATAAAGCAGACAGCTATGGGTTGCCACCCCCATCTGCCTGCCGTTACCTTGGTTGGCAATCAAAATACAGGGAATCCCATTAATTTTTTCTATTTAAAAAATAGTTACAAAAAAATGACGTTGGGTCTGATAGCCAGCTAAAGTAAAGCAGACGGCTGTAGCCTGAAAACCACAGCTGGCAGCTTTACCGTGGTTGGGGATCCAATGTGTAGGTCCCCCCAGGCTCTTTTTTTTATAATTATTTTATAAATATTAATAATTACACAAAAAAAGTAAATTGAATCACCAAATTGAATCACCAGCCAAGGTAAAGCGGACAGCTGTGGTCTGGTATTCTCAGGGTGGGAAGGTCCATAGTTATTGGGCCTTCACAGCCTAAAAATAGCAGGTTGCAGGCACCCCAGACATGGCGCATCCACTAGATGCGCCAATCCTGGCGCTTCACCCCAGCTCATCCCATGTCCTGGTGCAGTGGCAAACGGGGTAATAAATCGGGTTGATACTAGCTGTAAAGTCACCTGAGATCAAGCCCAGCAGTTTGTGATGTCATGGCGTCTATTAGATACCCAACATCATAAACTGTCAGTACTAACAAAAAAAAAAAAATCGACAAAAGAAATGTATTTGAAAAAACAGTCCCCAAAACAATTCCTCTTTCACCAATTTATTGTAAGAAAAAAATTAAGGGGTCCCACGACGACTCTGGACCGTCTAGAATATGGGGGGGAGACACTCAGGGAACGTATCCCCCATTTTCTAGGAGGGCGGACCCTTCATGTGAGGAGCGTGGGTGCAATGAATCTGCACTCACTCTCCCCGGGTCCACAGCAGCAGAGTCCATGTCGTAATGGTTGCTACCAAAGCTGCAATGCCCTGCTTATGAGGTAAGGGCATGCCTAATCAGGAGTAGAGATGAGCGAACCGGTCCCGGTTCGGCTCGAGGCGGTTCGCCGAACGGAGGTCCCGTTCGAGTTCGGTTCGTCGAACGTTCGACGAACCGAACTCGAACTGCATAGGAAACAATGGCAGGCAATCACAAACACATAAAAACACCTAGAAAACACCCTCAAAGGTGTCCAAAAGGTGACAAACAACTCACAACACAACACAAACACATGGGAAAGTGACAAGGACATATACTCATGCGAAAACAAAACAGCTGGACAAGGAAAAAGAGGAGGACACACTGATATATGAGTATATGCAAGGAAACATCGATTCCATTATTGTGCAACTTGAGCCCTGCTCATTTTCGGCTTCCAATCTGGATAAATTGCCTGAGCTCGCCACGTACGCCTTAGGGATCTTGTCGTGTCCTGCAGCCAGCGTTCTCTCGGAACCTGTCTTCAGTGCTGCTGGGGGTCTGCTGGCAGATAAGCACACATGTCTGTCCACTGACAATGTGGACATGGCTCTCAGAGGACTTTTCTTCCCCTGGGTCAGCCAGGGGACGGGAAAGGCACGCGTATTTTTGAGAGTGCTTCATGCAAAGCATCTTTTTCTTTTTCAAAAGGGGGCTCAACCGATGCCAGTCAAGTGGGGTGTGTGTGGCCCAGTTAGTGGAAACGAGGGAGACTGTGGTTGGAGTCCCCTCGCTGTGTTTCTAAAAGAACCAAGATGAACAAGTCATGGCTCTCAGAGGACTTTTCTTCCCCTGGGTCAGCCAGGGGACAGGAAAGGCACGCGTATTTTTGAGAGTGCTTCATGCAAAGCATCTTTTTCTTTTTCAAAAGGGGGCTCAACCGATGCCAGTCAAGTGGGGTGTGTGTGGCCCAGTTAGTGGAAACGAGGGAGACTGTGGTTGGAGTCCCCTCGCTGTGTTTCTAAAAGAACCAAGATGAACA